>NC_067249.2:210879694-211504694 GCF_019359855.2 Lolium perenne
ACATAATTGAATAAATAGATGCTACTCTCAAACACTCTCTTGTTGGATAAAGAACACCATTCATTGTGTAGGGCTACAAAAGCACACCTCAAGCCGGAGTAAACAAGCTCCACAACTTCATAAAGGAATCACACACGATGCGCACATTGTCACCATCACACCCTGGAGAGTAACTCCGGAGTTCATATTAAAGTAACCTCTAGAGTGCATAATAGACTAGAGTAACATCTACATATTCAACTAGATCACAAAGCTCATGATCACATAAAGATCACACCATGGGAGAGAGAGATGAACCACATAGCTACCGGTAGAGCACTCAGCCTCGGGGGAGAACTACTCCCTCCTCATCATGGGAGACAGCAACGGCGATGAAGATGGCGATGGAGTCGATGGAGATGGATTCCGGGGGCACTTCCCCGTCCCGGCGGCGTGCCGGAACAGAGACTTCTGTCCCCCAAACTTGGCTTCGCGATGGCGGCGGCTACATAACTTTTCGTGGAGGAAGACCGATGCCTTTAGGGTTTTCGCATCTGGGAGAATATATAGGCGAAGGGGCAGCGTCGGGGGAGCCAGGGGCTGGCCTCACCACACCTGGGCGCACCAGGAGGGTGGGCCGCGCCGCCCTATGGGGTGGCCCCCCTGCTGGCCGTCTCCGACACTTCTTCGATGTTCTGGAACCCTCCGTGGAAAATAGGGCCGTGGGCTTTTGTTTCGTCCAATTCCGAGAATATTTCCTGTGTAGGATTTCTGAAACCAAAAACAACAGAAAACAGGAACTGGCGCTTCGGCATCTTGTTAATAGGTTAGTACCGGAAAATGCATCAAAATGATATAAAGTATGAATAAATCATGAAGGTATTGTCATAAAACTAGCATGGAACATAAGAAATTATAGATACATTGGATACGTATCAATAGCCTAAGTAAATGAGTTTACAACCAAAATGGGATGAATGTCTTTGTTGGTTATCCCAGAGAATAAATTGGGAATTCTTTCAATATGAAGTCAAAGTCAAAAGTGTTTGTTGATGTTTCTTGCTTATTTCTAAGAAATTGGTTCTCGCGAAATATTCGAGTGGAAGGACAATAAAACTCGATAAGGTTGATGAACCTGAGCATAATGGTCAGAGTAGCACATCATTAGAAATGGTTCCGGAAGCGGCTACGACGCTCATGGCTCCGATGTCTACAAAGTGGTATAACCATGGAGATCGAAGTGCCTATTGAACCTTGTAGGTATGGTTTACTTTGTGATCAAATAAATGATTTGTGGACAAAGGATTGATTTTGAACAATGATAAACCAACTACATAAAATCTAATATAGTATCTATAATCAAGCTTGGACATGAATGTAATATCCTTGAAGAAGCTTGACTTGTCGAAAGAAAGTTTACGACAAAGTTCAAAGAGTTGACTACGATAAGATTAGATCTTCCGTAGCGAACTATGCGAATTATTCTAGTAATCTCTACATATTTCTTTTATGAGAGACATCAGTACGATAGCAGAAATACATTCCTTACCAGAAGTGTGTATTAAGGATGTATACAAGATACAACCAAGAGTATAAAAACTTCAACTGGATGAAGTGAGTATCACGGAGTTGGAATCTTCACCGGATGAAATAATCAGAGAGTTTTGATTTCATCAGAAATGATGAAGATGCTTGCATTTGCAAGAAATTTAGTGGGAGTGCTGAGACATAGTTATAATATTATATGTGGATGACATATCATTGATTATAAATGATGTAATTATGTACTTGATGTGATTAAAAGGTTTCATTGAGAATTAACTTCAATGAAAGGATATTGACTAAGAACATATTTAGCGTCAAGATCTATGAAGATAGATTGAAGCGCATAATAAATTTAAGTCAAAGTACATAAAATGAGTGTTGAAGTAGTTCAGTATGAAAATGTCAAGAAGGTTTTCTTTTCCATGTGGAAGTTTAACAAAACTTGAGTGTATTAGACACTCAATGAGTAAAAACACATGAGTGATTTTAGATCATGAATAATATGTACACAATCAGATGTTTTGTGCATATACCAGAATGATTTATGTGATGATCATTGGACAACAATAACAATATCCCTGAGTGCTTTAGAAGAACCAAGGATATATATAGTTTTGTATGGTGTAATGACAAATCAAATCGATGTAAGGTGTTGCACCGATATTAGTTTGGTCACATATAAAAATGAATTTCAAATCTCAATAGGCTAAGTGTTCATTAAAAGGTAGCACAATGGGCTAGAAGAAGTCAGTGACGGATGAGTTCTAAAATATTGTGACGGATTCTACAAACAAAGGCAGTGTATGTTATTATTTTGACAATGACCGAGGGTGTTTGAGTCGAGGAGTTCTTTGAGAACTTGGTGTAGTTCCGGTAGTGTCAGAATTATGAAGCTATATTGTGTGTGGCAATATTGGTAACATATTTCAGACCGCGGATTAAGGTTCCACCAGAAGACTAAATATATACGATTAATGCCGACTCATTTGAAAAATGAGTGATGCGTGGAGACGCAAATGAATTGCAAGATACATAAGTTTCTGAGTGTGTCCGATTCGTTGACTGAAACCTCTTCCATGAGCAAGAATGATAAGCACCATAAGGCCACGGTGTTAGATCTTTACAAATGTAAACTAGATTATTGACTCTAGTGCAAGTGGGAGACTGTTGGAGATATGTCCGAGAGGCAATAATAAATTATTTATTGTTATATCTTAGTGTTCATGATAAATGTTTACATCACATGCTATAATTGTATTAAGTGGAAACATTGATACATGTGTGTTGTGTAAACAACCAGAGTCCCTAGTAAGCCTCTCGTTTAACTAGCGTGTTGATTAATAGATGATCATAGTTTCCTGATCATGAACATTGGATGACGAGGCGGTTCCTCGGCAATGCCCACCATGAGGGGCTTGGGTTTTAGAGAAAGGCGATGATGGAGGTTCCGGGAGCGAGGCGGTACACCACGTACCCAGGTTCACGTCCCCGCGGTGGAGGATCGCTACGTCCTGCTAGCAATCCACTATATGAATATATGTGTACAGGGGGCCGCCATAGGCGGAGTTGTTGGATCTAGTCTAGTTCTAATCCGCGGGTTGCAGTTTCTAGGCGTGTCGCCTCTATAATTATGTTTCTGATTGTGTGTGCCTAAGGGGTGCCCCTGCCTGGCTTTATATATCAGCCAAGCTAGGGTTTACAAGAGTCCTAGTAGGATTCGTATTGGAGTCTTCTTTCCTTGTAGTCCAAGTTGAGGCGCGTGCTGGTCCAGCTTGTTGAGTCCTTGTGCTGGTCCTGCTTCATAGTTTGCACCGGGTATGGCAATGTCAAGTACCCGAAGGGTTATGCCCACGTCAGTAGCCCCCGAGTGTCTTGCCGAAGTGAAGCTTCGGGCAGGGACTAATGTTGTCTTCACCGAATGTCTTGATCATCTGTTGAATCTTGTGCTTGATGTAGAGTCGAAGTTGATTTCTGTCGGGTGCGCGAAGCGCTCCCGATGGGAGTAGCCCCCGAGTGTATGGGCGGGTGCTTGCAGCCACGCATAGACTCAAGTTCTACTACTCGAAGATCTTGATTGTTGATGCCGACGTCTTCAACTTTATTCTTCTTTATTTGCGAGGTTGCCATATTTTTCTGGGGTGCGCGACCAGCGCTCCCGATGGGAGTAGCCCCCAGCCTGTAAATAAATATGAAATAGTTATGTATAGGGTGTAAAAAATGCTGAGTCAAATACCGTACATGTCTTCGAGTTCCGAGAACATGATGCTGATGACTCTGATGATCTCATAGATAGAGGAATTGATGATTCGGAAGATATCCCAGAGGAGCCGATAATTTGGATGATATTCCGGAGGAGCCGATGATTTTGATGATGGCCCAGAGGAGCCGATGATTTGGATAATGGCCCGGAGGAGCTGATGATTTGGATGATGGCCCAGAGGAGCCGATGATTTGGATGATGGCCCAGAGGAGCCGATGATTTGGATGATGGCCCAGAGGAGCCGATGATTGGGGTGATATCCCAGAGGAGCCGATAATTTTATCGGGTGCGCATCCAGCGCTCCCGATGGAAGTAGCCCCCGAGTCTGGGCACTGATGCTTGCAACCGTGAGTAGACTCAAGTCGAGCAACCCGATGTTTATAGTTTTCTTTAGTTGCCGTTGACACATTGTTGTTTATTTCAAGGGGAAATTCTTAATGCACCTTGAGCATCGTTGATGCCATTGTTTGTAATTTTATCGGTAGCAAATTATTTGAGTGATCAGCTCGTGTTGCAGGTCTTGCTAAACCCGTTGTATGTGCAACTTTGCTTTCAACCGATGCATGACTTGACAGCAGCTCCCGAATAGATCGGTGGCACTAGATCTGCCGATGACTCCGTCGCTCTTTTGATACTTTGTAATTTAAAGTATCGAGCGTGGGTCGTTTTCGTACGTGTTTCATGATCCTTGCTATTTGCGGCACTCTTTGAGGAATCTATAGCAAAGGAAAAGAGCAAGGTCCCCGTTAATCCTTGCTATTTGCGGCACTCTTTGAGGCATCTATAGCAAAGGAAAAGAGCAAGGTCCCCATTGATTTTGCATCATAGCACTCGTAATTTCACAGGCTTTTTTAGAGTGCAATCTCTAGGCGTGTTTTCCATCGAACCGATGTTCGTTGTAATATACGAACAAAGTTCCTGACGATGTAGTTCGGGTATCCCGAATTACTGCAATTCTTCAAAGAAACAAAACTTGAGTCTTCATATCTTCTTAGGTTCCAGCGAACCGCTGCTCCCGATGGGAGTAATAGTCTTCATATCTTCTTGAATTCCAACGAACCAGCGCTCCCGATGAGAGTAACCGCAATAGTTCGAAGATATTATAGGATCCCCCGTGTAATTCCAGCGAACCGGCGCTCCCGATTGGAGTAATAGTCTTCAAATCTTCTTGAATTCCAACGAACCAGCGCTCCCGATGGGAGTAACCGCAATAGTTTGAAGATATTCCAGGAGCCCCCGAGTAATTCCAGCGAACCAGAGTATGCGTCCAGGAAGGAAAGACGTTCACATCCTGCCATGGAGTCGATGATTTGATCGATCCTTGGGAGGGGAAAGTGATCCTTTGGACAGTGTTTATTGAGACATGTAAAGTCGACACACATGCGAAGGACTTTCGTGTTTTTCTTCGGGACCAGCACTGGGTTAGCTACCCACGTGGCTTCTGTATGTAGCTCTTTGATAAAACCAGCTTCTCTGAGTCGATCAATCTCTGACAGCATGGTCTTGCGGTTTGGTTCCGAAAAATGCCGCAAAGGTTGTTTAATTGGTCTCGCTATTGGATCCAAGTTTAGGTGGTGCTCGGCAAGTTCCCTGGGTACTCCTGACATGTCAGCTGGACACCATGCGAAGATTTTCCAGTGCTCACGGAGGAACTCGACGAGCGCGCTTTCCTATGTGAGGTCCATGTCTGTTGCAATGGACGTCGTTTTCTTTGGATCTGTCGGGTGAATCTGCACCTCCTTGGAGTCCTTAGTTGTGTTAAAGGTTGGCTCCCTGAGTGGCATTCCTGCATCTGGCAACACATCATAGTCAGTTGTGAGCCTTGACGCCATATATTCTGCTTGCATCCCGAAAGTTTCTGACAGTCGATGAAAATCCTTTTCGCATTTATTAGCTAACGTGAAATGTCCTTTGACTGTGATTGGTCCCTTAGGTTCAGGTAACCTCCACAACAGATACGTGTAGTGTGGTACCGCCATAAACCTGGCATATGCTGGTCGTCCCAACAAAGCGTGATATTGCGACGGGAAATCCACAACTTCGAACTCCAGCCTTTCTATCCTGTAGTTTTCTCGGGTCCCAAACTGAACGTCGAGATTGATCCTCCCAACGGATAACTCGGATTCTCTGGTGTGATTCCATGGAAACGTGTGTCAGTTGGTTTTAGATTTGCCAGGGATATGTTCATCTTCCTTAGTGTATCCGCATACATAAGGTTTAAACTGCTGCCTCCATCTATGAATACTCGAGATACGTCGAATCCTGCGATCACCGCTGGTAAGATAAGTGCTGACTGCCCTGGTCGAGGAACTTGCTGCGGGTGATCCGCAATTGTGAAGCCAATGTCCTGTCCCGACCAATTTAAGTACTCAATCGTTGGTGGAGGCATCTTCTCTGCCATGAGCACTTGTCGCGAGATTACTTTCTGAGCCCTATTAGATGGACTAGCTTTCTGAATCATCGACACCGCACCGTTGGAGTTAGGATCAACATATGGGGGTGGGTGTGGTGCTGCCGCAATTCTAAGATGGTGCCGATTTTTGTCCGTTATTGCGGGAGGAGGTGGCAGGTGGACTCCTGGGCCCTTGGGGGTTTCTATTTATTGCCTGAGCATTGGCTAGCCCTGCGACCCTCAACATTGCTTGAAAATTGCGACAGTCCTTCTGCAGGTGTCCTGACTGCCTCTTCCCATTATTGTCGAGATAGAAATGCATCTGACATGGTCCGTTCATCATATCCTCGGGAGTTACGAAAGGTCTCTGAAACCTTGACCCACTATTTTGCCTGCTATTCCGAGAGTCATCTCTATTGTCGCCTCACTGCTCGTTACTCCTTTGGTATTCATCTGTATTGTTTCCTCCTGTGTTTCCCCGAAACCCAGCTGAAATTTGGCCGGGAGCATCGTAACTCGAGAATTGTCGAGGAAATCGTCGTCTATTTTGAAAATTTCGACTACGGTCCACCTCCGGTGACCTGTGTCGTTCATTGTGAATAGCATCTTCTCCATCTGCCCATCTGTTTGCTATCTCCATCAATGCTGATACTGTCCTTGGGTTGGTTCTCCCCAAGTCTTCGACAAAATCTCCTCGTCGAATTCCTGCTACAAACGCATCTATTGCTCTCTCGTCAGATATATTCTCTGCCGAGTTTTTAATGATGTTCCACCTTTGGATGTATTTTCTCATTGATTCATCATGCTTTTGTCGACACGATCTCAACTCCTCTAGGGATGCATGTTTTTTGCAGGTTGATCGGAAGTTCTTGACGAACACATCCTCAAAACTATCCCAGCTGTCGATGGAACTTGGGGAAGCTTTTTTATCCAAGATCTTCCGGCTCCACTCAGGTTTATTTGAATGCTTTGCATGGCTGTTGCTCTAGTGCCACCTATCAGTTTCACCGTCTCAAGGTAATCGACTAGCCAATCCTCGGGATCTTGCAGGCCATCGAATTTCTTGAAACTATCGGGTAACTTAAATCCTGATGGGACTCGAGTTTTTCGAACTTCTCTCGTAAAACACGGGAGTCCACACATATCTTCTTCAGCAACTTCTGGTGAATGCCAATGTTCCCTTCTATCATGTCGCGCTCTATCCACTCTGGCCTGAGTCGCTGTATCTCTAGCTCCACGAGCTCTCGGTGGATCTTGCACTGCTGCGGTAGGTCTCGGACTATTTTGCCTTGCAGTTCCTTCGGGAGGTGTGGCTGCGAAAGCCGCTCCCATGGCTCCACATCCTGCCATAGCCATGTTATATAACGCTTCTCTTGGATCTCCGGGAGGTGGCCTGGATGCTAGGATGAAAGCTTGCGTTGCCATGTATCCCGCTTCTGGTGTTTTGGGAATAATATTCCCCCTCGTATCGATTGACATAAAAGACATATCGAGGTTTTGAATTAAAGTCTCTCTTTCTGCTTCAGGTATATTTTGCAGCCGAGATCTTGCTCTCCTTCGAGCTTCTCTATGGCTATCTCCCGAATTTCCTGACTGTCGACTTAGATCTGCCCTTCGCCTGCTTGACGCAGAAGCTGCCTCCCTTCTTCTATTTAATTCAGCTGTCTGTTTTTCTAACTCTCTGCCAACACGAGCGAGTCTATATTGGTAAGCTTGCAATTCTTCTGCCGTAGCAGTCGTGGTCATTGGTTCCGTACCATCCATGGCTCTTGCGGCTCTGTCCCATGCTTCTTGCGGGAGTTGAACCCTTAAACGCGGTGTAGGCCCGACATATTTGGTGCCTAAACCTCGCCTGAGATCAGCGGGATCGACATATGGGTTTCCCGCATCGTCGAAAGCCTCTGACATCTCCGGCTCTGCTCGGTTTGTTTCTTCAATTGCATAGATCTGATGATATTTTGAATTTTGATTTTTGTCAGGATTGGTGACACCATCGTACTGATTGGTGAAGACCTTTCCAACAGCAATAGATCTGTCGATTAAATTGAAGCTGTCGATGCTGTCTTAATCGCTGCTTATATCAGAGTTCGCAGACGACTCGAAGGACATGTCGCCGAAGGTCTTGGCGAGCTTTACGCTTGCCATAGTGTTGATGAAGCGTGGCGATGAAATCTCCTCTTCGTCCGACGAAAAGTCAGAATCGACCGCTGATAATCCCGACGAGATCGGAACTTCGAGACGATACGATCCTTCTTTCTCGACACAGAATCGGAACTTTCCGAACGTCATCTCCATGGGCTCCTCTAGATACGCATATGCATCCAAACGGGAGGGCGGGTGAGGAACAAAATCAACTAGATCAGTTTCGACCTGTTTACCTCGATCCAATGCGTTGCTTGCTACCGACGAATCTTGAACGTGCCATCGAGATCAGCTCCTTGTCTCCTCTAGTCCCCACGGTCGGCGCCAATTGACAAGGTATTAACTTATCAATGCCTACGTATTGTAGACTAGGGTTTCGTTGGAAGTAGAGGGCAAGTAGATCTCGAAGGTTTCAGCCGAAAAGTACTCGACGATTAAGAAATTAAGGTTGTGTTGACAATTGATTCAATCCTCTCTTTGTCCCTCGACTCCCCCTTATATAGGAGGCGGAGCCGAGGGATTCATAATACACAAGTTACAGAGTCTGGGAGGGTTTCCAACCCGTCCCGCAAGATTACAAGTAGTACTTCCTAATACAACTCTAGCTTTCCTTAATAACTTGGGCTTCCGATTCTTCTTATTCTTCGAGTCTTGGGCCTCAGTAAACCCCGGGTACCATCTTCGGCAGACCCATTGGGGATGCCTATGTCAGCCGGCGCAGCCGAAGTAATTGCGCCATCCAAGATAGTCCATACGGCGGGCGTAGCCGAAGTAATCGCGCCATCCAAGATAGTCCATGCGGCGGGCGCAGCCGAAATAATTGCGCCACCAAAGATAGTCCATGCGACGGGCGCAGCCGAAGTAATTGCGCCATCCAAGATAGTCGGTGCGGTGGGCGCAGCCGAAATAATTGCGCCGCCAAAGATAGTCCATGCGACGGGCGCAGCCGAAGTAATTGCGTCATCCAAGATAGTCAGTGCGGCGGGCGCAGCCGAAATAATTGCGCCGCCAAAGATAGTCCATGCGACGGGCGTAGCCGAAGTAATTGCGCCATCCAAGATAGTCGGTGCGGTGGGCGCAGCTGAAGTAATTACGCCATCCAAAATAGTCCATGCGGCGCCTTGGCTGACGTGGCTGATGAAGAGGACGCTGTTGATGTGGCCGATCCGCGACGGGTGAGCATCCGAATATATCGTGTCCGCGGCAGGCGAGCCCCCGAGTAAGAAGAGTGCGCGATGGCGGGCGCGGTCAGCCGAGCAGGTGATACGTCCAATTTGCATCACTATTTTATATCATAATTTGCTGTTATTCATTGATATATTTCATATTTGGAAATGATACTTATGTTATTTCATCTATTTTGCATGTTTCATGATTATTTGGGGATCACGCACCGGAGCCAAGATTCTGCTGGAAAAAGCACCGTCAGAATGCAATATTTCGGAAGATCAACAGTTGACGGAAATTATACGAAAAATCCTATTTTTCCAGATGACGAAGGGAGCCAGAAGGGGGAGCCGAGGGGACCCGAGGTGGGCCCACCTCATAGGCCGGCGCGGCCCAAGGCCTGGCCGCACCGCCCTGTGAGGAGGGGGCCCACAGCCCTCTCTCGCCTCCTTTTCTTCGCGTACGTCTTCGTCCCGAAAACCTAAGCTCCAGGGGTACGTCGCGAAGAGTCACAGCCGCCTCTGCGGGGCGGAGAACACCAGAGAGAAAAGAGCTCTCCGGCGGGCAGGAATCCGCCGGGGAAATTCCCTCCCGGAGGGGGAAATCGACGCCATCGTCACCGTCATTGAGCTGGGCATCATCTCCATCACCATCATCATCACCTTCATCATCATCACCGCCGTCTCCACCGCTGCACACCGTCACCGCTGTAACAATTTGGGTTTTATCTTGATTGTTTGATAGGGGAAACTCTCCCGGTGTTGATTTCTACTTGTTATTGATGCTATTGAGTGAAACCATTGAACCAAGGTTTATGTTCAGATTGTTATTCATCATCATATCACCTCTGATCATGTTCCATATGATGTCTCGTGAGTAGTTCGTTTAGTTCTTGAGGACATGGGTGAAGTCTAAATGTTAGTAGTGAAGTATGGTTGAGTAATATTCAATGTTATGATATTTAAGTTGTGGTGTTATTCTTCTAGTGGTGTCGTGTGAACGTCGACTACACGACACTTCACCTTTATGGGCCTAGGGGAATGCATCTTGTACTCGTTTGCCAATTGCGGGGTTGCCGGAGTGACAGAAACCTGAGCCCCCGTTGGTAAATCGATGCAGGAGGGATAGCAGGATCTCAGAGTTTAAGGCTGTGGTTAGATTTATCTTAATTACTTTCTTGTAGTTGCGGATGCTTGCAAGGGGTATAATCACAAGTATGTATTAGTCCTAGGAAGGGCGATACATTAGCATAGGTTCACCCACACAACACTTATCAAAACAATGAAGATTAATCAGTTGTATGTAGCGAAAGCACTAGACTAAATTCCCGTGTGTCCTCAAGAACGTTTGGTCATTATAAGTAAACAAACCGGCTTGTCCTTTGTGCTAAAAAGGATTGGGCCACTCGCTGCAATTATTTCTCTCGCACTTTATTTACTTGTACTTTATTCATCTGTTACATCAAAACCCCCTGAATACTTGTCTGTGAGCATTTATAGTGAATCCTTCATCGAAACTGCTTGTCAACACCTTCTGCTCCTCGTTGGGATCGACATTCTTACTTATCGAAGATACTACGATACACCCCCTATACTTGTGGGTCATGATGCGCGTGAAACACACGTCCGTTGGGAACCCCAAGAGGAAGGTGTGATGTGAACAGCAGTAAGTTTTTCCTCAGAAAGAAACCAAGGTTTATCGAACCAGGAGGAGCCAAGAAGCACGTTGAAGGTTGATGGCGGAGGGATGTAGTGCGGCGCAACACCAGTGATTCCAGCGCCAACGTGGAACCTGCACAACACAACCAAAGTACTTTGCCCCAACGAAACAATGAGGTTGTCAATCTCACCGGCTTGCTGTAACAAAGGATTAACCGTATTGTGTGGAAGATGATTGTTTGCAGAAAACAGTAAAGAACAATTATTGCAGTAGATTGTATGCGATGTAAAGAATAGGACCGGGGTCCACAGTTCACTAGAGGTGTCTCTCCCATAAGATAAATAGCATGTTGGGTGAACAAATTACAGTCGGGCAATTGACAAATAGAGAGGGCATGACAATGCACATACATGATATGATAAATATAGTGAGATTTAATTGGGCATTACGACAAAGTACATAGACCGCTATCCAGCATGCATCTATGCCTAAAAAGTCCACCTTCAGGTTATCATCCGAACCCCTTCCGGTATTAAGTTGCAAACAACAGACAATTGCATTAAGTATGGTGCGTAATGTAATCAACAACTACATCCTTGGACATAGCATCAATGTTTTATCCCTAGTGGCAACAGCACATCCACAACCTTAGAACTTTCTCACATCGTCCTGCATTTAATGGAGGCATGAACCCACTATCGAGCATAAATACTCCCTCTTGGAGTTAAGAGCAAAAACTTGGCCAGAGCCTCTACTAATAACGGAGAGCATGCAAGATCATAAACAACACATAGGTAATAGATTGATAATTAACATAACATAGTATTCTCTATCCATCGGATCCCGACAAACACAACATATAGCATTACAAATAGATGATCTTGATCATGTTAGGCAGCTCACAAGATCTAACAATGAAGCACATAAGGAGAAGACGACCATCTAGCTACTGCTATGGACCCATAGTCCAGGGGTGAACTACTCACTCATCACTCCGGAGGCGACCATGGCGGTGAAGAGTCCTCCGGGAGATGATTCCCCTCTCCGGCAGGGTGCCGGAGGCAAACTCCTGAATCCCCTGAGATGGGATTGGCGGCGGTGGCGTCTCAGTAAGGTTTTCCGTATCGTGGCTCTCGGTACTGGGGGTTTCGCGACGGAGGCTTTAAGTAGGTGGAAGGGCAACGCGGGGGGCCACACGAGGGCCCCACACGCTAGGGCCGCGCGGCCAAGGCCTGGGCCGCGCCGCCCTAGTGTGGCGGCGCCTCGTGGCCCCACTTCCTTTCCCCCTCGGTCTTCTGGAAGCTTCGTGCAAAAATAGGACCCTGGGCGTTGATTTCGTCCAATTCCGAGAATATTTCCTTTGTAGGATTTCTGAAACCAAAAACAGCAGAAACAAAGAATCGGCTCTTCGGCATCTCGTTAATAGGTTAGTGCCGGAAAATGCATAAATACGACATATAATGTGTATAAAACATGTAGATATCATCAATAATGTGGCATGGAACATAAGAAATTATAGATACGTTTGGGACGTATCAAGCATCCCCAAGCTTAGTTCCTACTCGCCCTCGAGTAGGTAAACGATAACAAAGATAATTTCTTAAGTGACATGCCATCATAACCTTGATCATACTATTGTAAGCATATGTAATGAATGCAGCGATCAAAACAATGGTAATGACATGAGTAAACAAATGAATCATAAAGCAAAGACTTTTCATGAATAGTACTTCAAGACAAGCATCAATAAGTCTTGCATAAGAGTTAACTCATAAAGCAATAAATCAAAGTAAAGGTATTGAAGCAACACAAAAGAAGATTAAGTTTCAGCGGTTGCTTTCAACTTATAACATGTATATCTCATGGATATTGTCAATGTAAAGTAATATAACAAGTGCAATATGCAAGTATGTAGGAATCAATGCACAGTTCACACAAGTGTTTGCTTCTTGAGGTGGAGAGAGATAGGTGAACTGACTCAACATAAAAGTAAAAGAAAGGTCCTTCAAAGAGGAAAACATCGATTGCTATATTTGTGCTAGAGCTTTGGTTTTGAAAAAATGAAACAATTTTGTCAACGGTAGTAATAAAGCATATGAGTTATGTAAATTATATCTTACAAGTTGCAAGCCTCATGCATAGTGTACTAATAGTGCCCGCACCTTGTCCTAATTAGCTTGGACTACCGGGATCATCGCAATACACATGTTTTAACCAAGTGTCACAAAGGGGTACCTCCATGCCGCCTGTACAAAGGTCTAAGGAGAAAGCTCGCATTTTGGATTTCTCGCTTTTGATTATTCTCAACTTAGACATCCATACCGGGACAACATGGACAACAGATAATGGACTCCTCTTTAATGCATAAGCATGTAGCAACAATTAGTGTTCTCATATGACATTGAGGATATATGTCCAAAACTGAAACTTCCACCATGATTCATGGCTTTAGTTAGCGGCCCAATGTTCTTCTCTAACAATATGCATGCTCTAACCATTAAGTGGTAGATCTCCCTTACTTCAGACAAGACGGACATGCATAGCAACTCACATGATATTCAACAAAGTGTAGTTGATGGCGTCCCCAGGAACATGGTTATCGCACAACAAGCAACTTAATAAGAGATAAAGTGCATAAGTACATATTCAATACCACAATAGTTTTTAAGGCTATTTTGTCCCATGAGCTATATATTGCAAAGGCGAATGATGGAAATTTAAAGGTAGCACTCAAGCAATTTACTTTGGAATGGCGGAGAAATACCATGTAGTAGGTAGGTATGGTGGACACAAATGGCATAGTGGTTGGCTCAAGGATTTTGGATGCATGAGAAGTATTCCCTCTCGATACAAGGTTTAGGCTAGCAAGGTTTATTTGAAACAAACACAAGGATGAACCGGTGCAGCAAAACTCACATAAAAGACATATTGTAAACATTATAAGACTCTACACCGTCTTCCTTGTTGTTCAAAACTCAATACTAGAAATTATCTAGACTTTAGAGAGACCAAATATGCAAACCAAATTTTAGCAAGCTCTATGTATTTCTTCATTAATGGGTGCAAAGTATATGATGCAAGAACTTAAACATGAGCACAACAATTGCCAAGTATCAAATTATTCAAGACATTTTAGAATTACTACATGTAGCATTTCCCGATTCCAACCATATAACAATTTAACGAAGAAGATTCAACCTTCGCCATGAATACTATGAGTAAAGCCTAAGGACATATTTGTCCATATGCAACAGCGGAGTGTGTCTCTCTCCCACACAATGAATGCTAGGATCCATTTTATTCAAACAAAAACGAAAACAAAAACAAACAGACGCTCCAAGCAAAGCACATAAGATGTGACTGAATAAAAATATAGTTTCAGGGGAGGAACCTGATGATGTTGTCGATGAAGAAGGGGATGCCTTGGGCATCCCCAAGCTTAGACGCTTGAGTCTTCTTAAAATATGCAGGGGTGAACCACCGGGGCATCCCCAAGCTTAGAGCTTTCACTCCTCTTGATCTTAGTATATCATACTCCTCTCTTGACCCTTGAAAACTTCCTTCACACCAAACTTCAAGCAAACTCATTAGAGGGTTAGTGCATAATCAAAAATTCACATGTTCAGAGGTGACACAATCATTCTTAACACTTCTGGACATTGCACAAAGCTACTGGACATTAATGGATCAAAGAAATTCATCCAACATAGCAAAAGAGGCAATGCGAAATAAAAGGCAGAATATGTCAAAAACAGAACAGTCCGTAAAGACGAACCTGGAAGGGGCACTAGACTTGCTCAAAAGGAAAAACTCAAAACTAATGAAAGTTGCGTACATATCTGAGGATCACGCACATAAATTTTCAGATTTTTTTGATTTTTTTACAGAGACTTCTACATGAATTCGTGACAGACAGCAATGCTGTTTCTGCGCAGCAATCCAAATCTAGCATCAACTTTACCATAGAGACTTTACTTGGCACAAAAACATGATAAGTAGAGGTTGCTACAGTAGTAAACAACTTCCAAGACTCAAATATAAAACAAAGTACTGTAGTAAAAACATGGGTTGTCTCCCATAAGCGCTTTTCTTTAACGCCTTTCAGCTAGGCGCAGAAAGTGTATATCAAGTATTATCAAGAGATGAAGCATCGACATCATAATTTGTTCTAATAATAGAATCATAAGGTAACTTCATTCTTTTTCTAGGGAAGTGTTCCATACCTTTCTTGAGAGGAAATTGATATTTAATATTACCTTCCTTCATATCAATAGTAGCACCAACGGTTCGAAGAAAAGGTCTTCCCAATGTAATGGGACAAGATGCATTGCATTCAATATCCAAGACAACAAAATTAATGGGGACAAGGTTATTGTTAACCATAATACGAACATTATCAACTCTCCCCAAAGGTTTCTTTTTAGAATTATCAGCAAGATTAACATCCAAATAACAATTTTTCAATGGTGGCAAGTCAAGCATATCATAGACTTTCTTAGGCATAACAGAAATACTTGCACCAAGATCACATAAAGCATTACAATCAAAATCATTGACCCTCATCTTAATGATAGGCTCCCAACCATCTTCTAACTTCCTAGGAATAGAAGTTTCAAGTTTTAGTTTCTCTTCTCTAGCTTTTATGAGAGCATTTATAATATGTTTTGTAAAGGCCAAATTTATAGCACTAGCATTGGGACTTTTAGCAAGTTTTTGTAAGAACTTTATAACTTCAGAGATGTGACAATCATCAAAATCTAAATCATTATGAGCTACAGCAATGGGATCATCATCCCCAATGTTGGAAAAAATTTCAGCAGTTTTATCACAAGCAGTTTCAGCACTTTTAGCAATTTCAGGCAGTTTTGTACGCTTTGCACTAGGAGTAGAAACATTGCCAACACCAATTATTTTACCATTGATAGTAGGAGGTGTAGCAACATGTGAATCATTAGCATTGCTAGTGGTAGTAATAGTCCAAACTTTAGCTACATTATTCTCTTTAGCTAGTTTTTCATTTTCTTCTCTATCCCACCTAGCACGCAATTCAGCCATTAATCTTATATTCTCATTAATTCTAACTTGGATGGCATTTGCTGTAGTAGTAATCTTATTATCAATATCCTTATAAGGCATAACTTTCAATTTTAAAAGATCAACATCAGAGGCAAGTCTATCAACTCTAGAAGCAAGAATATCAATTTTATCAAGCTTTTCCTCAACAGATTTGTTAAAAGCAGTTTGTGTACTAATAAATTCTTTAAGCATGGCTTCAAGACCAGGGGGTACACTCCTATTATTGTTGTAAGAATTACCATAACCATTACCATTAGCAGAAGGATATGGCCTATAGTTATTACCAGAATTGTTCCTATAAGCATTGTTGTTGAAATTATTATTTTCAATGAAATTCACATCAACATTTTCTTCTTGAGCAACCAATGAAGCTAAAGGAACATTATTAGGATCAACATTAGATCTACCATTCACAAGCATAGACATAATAGCATCAATCTTATCACTCAAGGAGGAGGTTTCTTCGACAGAATTTACCTTCTTACCTTGTGGAGCTCTTTCCGTGTGCCATTCAGAGTAATTTATCATCATATCATCAAGAAGCTTTGTTGCCTCCCCCAAAGTGATGGACATAAAGGTACCTCCAGCAGCTGAATCCAATAGGTTCCGCGAAGAAAAAATTAATCCTGCATAGAAGGTTTGGATGATCATCCAAGTAGTCAGTCCATGGGTTGGGAAATTCTTTACCAAAGATTTCATTCTCTCCCATGCTTGAGCAACATGTTCATTATCTAATTGCTTAAAATTCATTATGCTACTTCTCAAAGATATAATTTTAGCGGGAGGATAATATCTACCAATAAAAGCATCCTTACATTTAGTCCATGAATCAATACTATTCTTAGGCAAAGATAGCAACCAATCTTTAGCTCTTCCTCTTAATGAGAAAGGAAACAATTTCAATTTTATAATATCACCATCTACATCCTTATACTTTTGCATTTCACAAAGTTCAACAAAATTATTAAGATGGGCAGCAGCATCATCAGAACTAACACCAGAAAATTGTTCTCTCATGACAAGATTCAGTAAGGCAGGTTTAATTTCAAAGAATTCTGCTATAGTAGCAGGTGGAGCAATAGGTGTGCATAGGAAATCACTATTATTTGTGGTTGTGAAGTCACACAACTTAGTGTTTTCAGGAGTATTCATTTTAGCAACAGTAAATAAAGCAAACTAAATAAAGTAAATGCAAGTAACTAATTTTTTTGTGTTTTTGATATAGAGAGCAAGACAGTAAATAAAGTAAAGCTAGCAACTAATTTTTTTGTGTTTTGATATAATGCAGCAAACAAAGTAGTAAATAAAATAAAGCAATACAAAAACAAAGTAAAGAGATTGGATTGTGGAGAATCCCCTTGCAGCGTGTCTTGATCTCCCCGGCAACGGCGCCAGAAAACAGTCTTGATGCGCGTGAAACACACGTCCGTTGGGAACCCCAAGAGGAAGGTGTGATGTGCACAGCAGTAAGTTTTCCCTCAGAAAGAAACCAAGGTTTATCGAACCAGGAGGAGCCAAGAAGCACGTTGAAGGTTGATGGCGGAGGGATGTAGTGCGGCGCAACACCAGTGATTCCGGCGCCAACGTGGAACCTGCACAACACAACCAAAGTACTTTGCCCCAACGAAACAGTGAGGTTGTCAATCTCACCGGCTTGCTGTAACAAAGGATTAACCGTATTGTGTGGAAGATGATTGTTTGCAGAAAACAGTAAAGAACAATTATTGCAGTAGATTGTATGCGATGTAAAGAATAGGACCGGGGTCCACAGTTCACTAGAGGTGTCTCTCCCATAAGATAAATAGCATGTTGGGTGAACAAATTACAGTCGGGCAATTGACAAATAGAGAGGGCATGACAATGCACATACATGATATGATAAATATAGTGAGATTTAATTGGGCATTACGACAAAGTACATAGACCGCTATCCAGCATGCATCTATGCCTAAAAAGTCCACCTTCAGGTTATCATCCGAACCCCTTCCGGTATTAAGTTGCAAACAACAGACAATTGCATTAAGTATGGTGCGTAATGTAATCAACAACTACATCCTTGGACATAGCATCAATGTTTTATCCCTAGTGGCAACAGCACATCCACAACCTTAGAACTTTCTGTCACTGTCCCAGATTTAATGGAGGCATGAACCCACTATCGAGCATAAATACTCCCTCTTGGAGTTAAGAGCAAAAACTTGGCCAGAGCCTCTACTAATAACGGAGAGCATGCAAGATCATAAACAACACATAGGTAATAGATTGATAATTAACATAACATAGTATTCTCTATCCATCGGATCCCGACAAACACAACATATAGCATTACAAATAGATGATCTTGATCATGTTAGGCAGCTCACAAGATCTAACAATGAAGCACATAAGGAGAAGACGACCATCTAGCTACTGCTATGGACCCATAGTCCAGGGGTGAACTACTCACTCATCACTCCGGAGGCGACCATGGCGGTGAAGAGTCCTCCGGGAGATGATTCCCCTCTCCGGCAGGGTGCCGGAGGCGATCTCCGAATCCCCGAGATGGGATTGGCGGCGGCGTCTCGCAAGGTTTTCCGTATCGTGGCTCTCGGTCGGGGGTTTCGCGACGGAGGCTTTAAGTAGGCGGAAGGGCAACGCGGGGGGCAACACGAGGGCCCCACACGCTAGGGCCGCGCGGCCAAGGCCTGGGCCACGCCGCCCTAGTGTGTGGGGCCCTCGTGTGGCCCCACTTCCTTTCCCCCTCGGTCTTCTGGAAGCTTCGTGCAAAATAGGACCCTGGGCGTTGATTTCGTCCAATTCTGAGAATATTTCCTTTGTAGGATTTCTGAAACCAAAAACAGCAGAAAACAGCAACTGGCTCTTCGGCATCTCGTTAATAGGTTAGTGCCGGAAAATGCATAAATACGACATATAATGTGTATAAAACATGTAGATATCATCAATAATGTGGCATGGAACATAAGAAATTATAGATACGTTTGGGACGTATCAGGTCATCAAGACTATTTTCTGGCGCCGTTGCCGGGGAGTGAAGCGCTATTGGTAAGTGGAATTGGTAAGGGAAATTTCTACTGTTTGTGCTGATTTTATTTCTGCCTGCTGCTATAATTCATTATGGAGAGATCTTCTCTTGAGTGTTTATTTGGGAAATCTACTACTACTGCAAAGGTAGTGGATGAGGCGCCAGGTGAGGAAGTAATACCATATAAAATACCTATGAAAATTATTGAACGTGTAGTGGCTAACCGTTATACAGGGGATGGAACTGTCCACCCTGGAGATCATTTACTGTTCTTACATGAATTATGCGGTTTATTCAAGTGTGCAGGTATTGCTATGGATGAAGTGAGGAAGAAACTATTCTCTATATCGCTGTCTGGTAAAGCGGCGCATTGGTATAAATTACTGGATAATGGGGATTCTCTTGAATGGAATGATATTGTGCCCCGGTTTTATTCTAAGTTCTATCCTCCAAGTGAGATTCACAAAGATCGGAATCGCATATTTAATTTTTGGCCTCATGAAGGAGAGAGTATTGCCCAAGCGTGGCGGAGATTGAAGTCTTTAATGCTCAAATGCCCCATTCATGAGCTTCCTGGTAATATTATTATTGATAATTTCTATGCAAGACTTTCTTTTCAAGACAAGACCTTGCTGGATACTTCTTGTTCTGGATCATTTAAACGCAACAAGGAAGAGTTTAAAAGGGACCTTCTTAATCAGATCCAAGAAAATACTGAAGGATGGGAGAACGACAAGGATAGAGAATCAGGTATAAATTATGATTATAAATGCATTGAAGCTTTTATGGATACTGATAAATTTCGTAATATGAGTGCTACTTATGGTCTTGATTCTCAAGTTGCTGCTAATCTTTATAAAGCTTTTGCCTCTCATTATGAATTGCCAAAGAAGAACTTTGATAAGTATCATGAACCGTATAAAGATAAAATTGATTCATCTATAAATAAATGTGTTGTAGTTGAAACTGTTGATCATGTTATTCCTGAAGCTTATATTGAAAAAACTCCTTTCCCTGCTAAAATGAAGGAGTACTCTGTTATAAATAGTGCGGTTCATAAAAGTGAAAAGAAACCTATAGAACCTGAAGAACAAATAAAAGTTGAACTCTTTGTTGCAATAATTAAAGATCTTGTGACTGAAAATGTGGAGGATGGTCATATTATTTTCTGTGACGATGCCTCTAATATTGTTTCACATCCTAATAAGTCTAGGAAAGCTAGTGTTCCTATGCTATCTGTTAGAATTGGTGATCATTGTTATTATGGTTTATGTGATATTGGTGCAAGTATTAGTGCTATTCCTTATGAGCTTTACACGGAGATTATGCACGAAATTGGTTCTTGTGAACTTGAAGATATTGATGTGGTTATTCGGCTGGCTAATAGAGAAACTATCTCTCCAATTGGTATTGTTCGAGATGTGGAAGTTCTATGTGGTAAGATTAAATATCCTGCTGACTTTTTGGTACTTGGTTCTGCTGCTAGTAAATATTGTCCTATTATTTTTGGTAGACCTTTTCTAAATACTTGTGGAGCTATTATAGATTGCAAGAAAGAGAAAATTTTGACTAAATTTGCTGGTGAATCTTATGAGTTTAACTTCTCTAAATTTACCAAAACTCCTTATAAAGCTGATTTGCCTAATAATGATTTTAAAGTTGAACAGTGTGCATCTATTGCTCTTGCTCCTAGTAATCCTTTGCAGCAACATTTGGAGAATAGTGAGAGTGAAGTTTTTAGGGAAGAAAGAGATGAGCTTGATGAAATTTTCCTTCGTCAACCTATTCTTAAGCATGATTTACCGGTGGAAGATCTGGGTACAACACCACCACCAAAGGAAGATCCTGTCTTTGATTTAAAACCATTGCCTGATAATCTTAAATATGCTCATATTGATGATAAGAAAATATATCTTGTTATTATTAGTTCTAAGCTTTCAGAGTTTGAAGAAGAAAGGTTATTGGAAATACTGAAGAAACACCGAGGTGCTATTGGCTACACTCTTGATGACTTGAAGGGGATTTCTCCCTCTATTTGCCAACACGCCATTAATATGGAAGATGATGCAAAGCCTGTTGTTGAACCTCAGCGTCGTCTAATTCCTAAGATGAAGGATGTGGTAAGAAATGAGGTATTAAGACTCCTTGAAGCTGGTATTATATATCCTATTGCTGATAGTAGATGGGTTAGTCCTGTGCATTGTGTTCCTAAGAAAGGAGGAATGACTGTTGTGCCTAATGATAATGATGAGCTCATACCTCAAAGAGTAGTTGTAGGGTATAGAATGTGCATTGATTATCGAAAAGTTAACAAGGTTACTAAGAAAGATCATTACCCTTTACCATTTATTGATCAAATGTTAGAAAGGTTGTCTAAAAATACTCATTTTTGCTTTCTTGATGGTTATTCTAGGTTTTCACAAATTGCTATTAAAACTAAAGATCAAGAGAAAACCACTTTCACTTGTCCCTATGGAACTTATGCTTATAGGCGTATGCCTTTTGGTTTATGTAATGCTCCTGCTACTTTTCAAAGATGCATGTCTGCTATTTTTCATGGCTTTCGTGAGAGTATTGTAGAGGTATTCATGGACGATTTTTCCGTCTATGGAAATTCTTTTGATAATTGCTTGCGGAACCTTGATAAAGTTTTGCAGAGATGCAAAGAAACTAACCTTGTTCTTAATTGGGAGAAATGCCACTTTATCGTTAATGAAGGAATTGTATTGGGACATAAAATTTCCGAGAGAGGTATTGAAGTTGATAGAGCTAAAGTTGAAGCCATTGAGAAGATGCCCTATCCTAGGAATGTTAAAGGTATTCGTAGTGTTCTTGGTCATGCTGGGTTTTATAGGAGGTTTATTAAAGACTTCTCCAAGATTTCAAAGCCTCTTACTAATCTTCTTCAAAAAGACGTACCTTTTGTTTTTGATGATGATTGTAAGGAAGCTTTCGAAACTCTAAAGAAAGCCTTAACAACTGCCCCTATAGTTGAACCTCCTGACTGGAACTTACCATTTGAAATTATGTGTGATGCTAGTGATTTTGCTGTAGGCGCTGTTCTTGGACAGCGAGTAGATAAAAAACTGAATGTTATTCATTATGCTAGTAAAACTCTTGATGCTGCTCAAAACAATTATGCTACAACTGAAAAGGAATTGTTAGCTGTAGTCTTTGCTTGTGATAAGTTTAGATCTTATATCGTTGATTCAAAAGTTACTATTCATACTGATCATGCTGCAATTAGATACCTTATGACAAAGAAAGATGCTAAGCCAAGGCTTATTAGATGGGTACTTCTTTTGCAAGAATTTGATCTGCATATTATAGATAGGAAAGGTGCTGATAATCCTGTTGCTGATAATTTGTCTAGATTGGAAAATATTGCTTGTGATCCTGTTCCTGTTAATGATAGTTTTCCAAATGAACAATTGGCTGTAATAAAGGTGAACTCGCGAGATAGCCCTTGGTACGCTGATTATGCTAACTTTATTGTATCCAAGTACTTGCCTCCAACCTTTTTAGCTCAGCAAAGGAGGAAATTCTTTTATGACTTGAGGCATTATTTTTGGGATGACCCACACTTATATAAAGAAGGAGTGGATGGTATTCTGCGAAGATGTGTTCCCGAATATGAGCAACAAGAGATATTGAGTAAATGTCATGGTAGTGCTTATGGAGGACATCACGCCGGAGATAGAACCACGCAAAAAGTTCTACAATCAGGTTTTTATTGGCCAACTCTCTTCAAAGATGCAAGGAAGTTTATTTTATCTTGTGATGAATGTCAAAGGGTTGGTAATATCTCCAGACGCAATGAAATGCCTATGAATTATACTCTTGTTATTGAACCATTCGATTGTTGGGGATTCAACTTCATGGGTCCTTTCCCTTCTTCAGAAGGTAACACTCATATACTTGTCGCTGTTGATTATGTTACTAAATGGGTAGAAGCTATACCCACAAAAAGTGCTGATGGTGAGACTTCTTTAAAAATGCTTTTAGATATTATTTTTCCTAGATTTGGAGTACCTAGATATATTATGACTGATGGAGGTTCTCATTTTATTCATGGAGGTTTTAGAAAAACTCTTGCTAAGTATGGTATTAATCATAGAATTGCTTCCGCTTATCATCCTCAAACTAGCGGGCAAGTAGAATTATCAAATAGAGAGATTAAATCTATTTTTGGAAAGACTGTTAATAAATCTAGAAAGAATTGGGCTATTAAATTGAAGGACGCATTATGGGCTTATATAACTGCTTATAAAAACCCCATGGGAATGTCACCTTATAAAATGGTTTATGGAAAAGCTTGTCATTTACCTTTAGAACTAGAGCACAAAGCTTATTGGGCTGTTAGAGAACTAAACAAAGATCCTAAACTAGCCGGTGATAAGAGGTTGTTGCAATTAAGTTCTCTAGATGAATGGAGAAGTGAAGCTTATGAAAATGCTAAACTCTTTACAGAGAAAGTTAAGAAATGGCATGATAGAAGGATTATCAAAAGAGAGTTTAATATTGGGGATAAAGTCCTATTGTATCGGTCTCGTCTCAGATTCTTTGCAGGGAAATTACTCTCGAAATGGGAAGGACCATATGTTGTTGAGGAGGTGTATCGTTCAGGAGCAATTAAAATCAGTTCCCTCCAAGGCAATGCCACGCAAGTGGTGAATGGACAAAGACTCAAGCATTATATCTCAGCTGATTCTTATAATGTAGATGTTGATGTTATTCGAGTGGAAACACCAGCGGCTTTCATCAAAGGTCAAATTGACAGTCTGCCAGAACTCGACTTTGAATAGGTAACAGTACAGGTAATAAAAAGTTCGCGATTTGCTTTCCGAACAATGTTTTTGCTCTTTTTGGAAAATATGAAAAATTACGAGATCGAAACGGAGTGGAGGAGACGCACGAGGGCGTGCCCCCATAGGCCGGCGCGGCCAGGCCTTGGCCCGCGCCGCCCTATGAGCTGGCCGCTTCGTCGCCCCTTTCCGACTCCGGTTCGACCTGGTACTTTCCTTATGACGTAAAAATTCCTGCTATATAATCCCCTGGACCCCTGGAGGTCCGTATATTGTTTTCTTGACATGTTTTGTTTCGAGTTGTTTCTGCCAGGATTTGCTTCGGATCTTGAGGTATCATGTCTTCGTCAGAAACTCCGAAGGACAGCTCCTGCAAGGACTTTGACAACTTGTACATGAACGAGCTGAGGATGCATCCCAAGGAGTTGCTGCTCGTTGGTGGGGAGCTTCAGATCAAAGATGTCCAGGGTCCTAAAGGAGAAGGAAGCTTGGAAGACAGGATGAAAAAGCTAGAACAAGAGGTCTTCAACTACAAGAAGATGGCTGAGCGTGAGGTGGATATCTTCCACAAGATTGTGTCTGAACTCATTGCTGAACACGAGAAGGAAACTGCAAAGCTATGGGGCGACATCCTCTCACTTCACGACACCACCAACAAACTCCAAGCTCAACTCTATGACGTTCAGAATCAGAACTGTGAGTATGAAAACAGGTTTAAACACATAAGCCATGCTGCTAGTTTCAGGATTCCCGAGACCAAGATGTCGTTTGTTGATGGAGAGCCTCTTCCGTGGAAGTCTGATGATGGGAATTCATCACCACCATCGCCAAAGGAGTAATTCATCATCGGTATTGGCATCCCCTTGGTTTGTTCCAAGCTTGGGGGAGTGCCGCGGTATCACATCATCACTACCTTTTACTTTTTATTATCAAGTAGTGTCATATCATGAGTAGGGAAGTTATCATATAAGATGGGTTGCAGTGTGGAAGTATCTCTCCTTTAGTTGGTTGTCTATGTATCCCTTGGTGTGAGTTATCGTTATGAAATATTAATGAGAAGTCTTATCATTTACATATTGCACACTTTATTTTAGTTTGCAATTTCTATTATATGATTGATCTTGATTTTAGTATTGGTACCACTTTGGGAGCATTGAGTAAATCTATTTGGTTTTGGCAAACTTAGCATTGGTCAATAGCAACAACACCTTGAGGTTTAAGTAGAAAAGAGAAATATATATAGTTGTTTCATTGTCTTCCTTTCTTGTTAGCTCATAGCTTATTATTCTGAAGTTAAAATTGTTTGTGCTTACAAGAAAGATGCATGATTGTTTCTATCACATGTATATTCGTTTGTTTCCCTCAACTTTTGTGCTTGCTAATTAACCTTGCTAGCCAAAGACCTGTACTGAGAGGGAATGCTTCTCGTGCATCCAAACCTCAACCCAAACCTATGCCATTTGTGTCCACCATATCTACCTACTACATGGTATTTCTCCGCCATTCCAAAGTAAATTGCTTGAGTGCTACCTTTAAAATTTCTATCCTTTATCTCTGCAATATATAGCTCATGGGGCAAATAGCTTAAAAACTATCGTGGTGAAGAATATGTACTTATGTGTCTTATTTCTTAGTAAGTTGCTTGTTGAGTGGTAACCATGTTTTCTGGGGACGCCATCAACTCTTACCTTTGTTGAATATCATGTGAGTTGCTATGCATGTTCGTCTTGTCTGAAGTAAGGGTGGTTTTCACAATCAAATGGTTTGAGTATGCATACTGTTAGAGAAGAACATTGGGCCGCTAACTAAAGCCATGATTCATGGTGGAAGTTTCAATATGGACAGCTAATCCTCAATCTCTTATGAGAATAATAATTGTTGTTGAATGCTTATGCATTAAAGAGGAGTCCATTATCTGTTGTCTATGTTATCCCGGTATGGATGTCTAAGTTGACAATAATCAAAAGCGAGAAATCCAATGCGAGCTTTCTCCTTAGACCTTTGTACAGGCGGCATAGAGGTACCCCTTTGTGACACTTGGTTGAAACATATGCTATGCAATGACAATCTGTGTTAATCCAAGCTAATTAGGACAAGGTGCGAGCACTATTAGTATACTATGCATGAGGCTTGCAACTTATAAGATGTCTTATACATAACACATATGCTTTATTACTACCGTTGACAAAATTGTTTCTTGTTTTCAAAATGAAAAGCTCTAGCACAAAAATAGTAATCCATGCTTCCCTCTGCGAAGGGTCTGTCTCTTACTTTATGTTGAGTCAGTAAACCTATTCCTCTCCATCTTAAGTAAGCATTTGAGTTGTTGTGATCAAACCATTATATTGTGATTTACTTCATCATGTCTTTTACTCTTCCTTGTTTAGTACAAGTTTTATCTGAATGAATATAGCTTTGAAAGTTATCAATGATTACTATGATTGAGTATGCAAGTTTACCATAAGCTTTAATATGAAAGCGCTGCTCCATAGATAAGTATAATCATTAATCGTTCTCTGACCAAGAACAAAGTTTGCCATCACCAAATATGATTTCTTATGCACCTTTATTTGTGATTACCTTATACTTGTTTCAAGTTGAGTTATATGAGGAAGTTGTTCACTAGAATGTCTTGTGTGAATGAATATGATGCTTCTTGTCCGTATTTGATTTATCGACTCTTCACTCCATAAACATGTGGTCCTGTTTACCGAGTTCATTTTCGCTTGGGGACAAGCGAAGTCTAAGCTTGGGGGAGTTGATACGTCCAATTTGCATCACTATTTTATATCATAATTTGCTGTTATTCATTGATATATTTCATATTTGGAAATGATACTTATGTTATTTCATCTATTTTGCATGTTTCATGATTATTTGGGGATCGCGCATCGGAGCCAGGATTCTGCTGGAAAAAGCACCGTCAGAATGCAATATTTCGGAAGATCAACAGTTGACGGAAATTATACGAAAAATCCTATTTTTCCAGATGACGAAGGGAGCCAGAAGGGGGAGCCGAGGGGACCCGAGGTGGGCCCACCTCATAGGCCGGCGTGGCCCAAGGCCTGGCCGCGCCGCCCTGTGAGGAGGGGGCCCACAGCCCTCTCTCGCCTCCTTTTCTTCGCGTACGTCTTCGTCCCGAAAACCTAAGCTCCAGGGGTACGTCGCGAAGAGTCACAGCCGCCTCTGCGGGGCGGAGAACACCAGAGAGAAAAGAGCTCTCCGGCGGGCAGGAATCCGCCGGGGAAATTCCCTCCTGGAGGGGGAAATCGACGCCATCGTCACCGTCATCGAGCTGGGCATCATCTCCATCACCATCATCATCACCTTCATCATCATCACCGCCGTCTCCACCGCTGCACACCGTCACCGCTGTAACAATTTGGGTTTGATCTTGATTGTTTGATAGGGGAAACTCTCCCGGTGTTGATTTCTACTTGTTATTGATGCTATTGAGTGAAACCATTGAACCAAGGTTTATGTTCAGATTGTTATTCATCATCATATCACCTCTGATCATGTTCCATATGATGTCTCGTGAGTAGTTCGTTTAGTTCTTGAGGATATGGGTGAAGTCTAAATGTTAGTAGTGAAGTATGGTTGAGTAATATTCAATGTTATGTTATTTAAGTTGTGGTGTTATTCTTCTAGTGGTGTCGTGTGAACGTCGACTACACGACACTTCACCTTTATGGGCCTAGGGGAATGCATCTTGTACTCGTTTGCCAATTGCGGGGTTGCCGGAGTGACAGAAACCTGAGCCCCCGTTGGTATATCGATGCAGGAGGGATAGCAGGATCTCAGAGTTTAAGGCTGTGGTTAGATTTATCTTAATTACTTTCTTGTAGTTGCGGATGCTTGCAAGGGGTATAATCACAAGTATGTATTAGTCCTAGGAAGGGCAATACATTAGCATAGGTTCACCCACACAACACTTATCAAAACAATGAAGATTAATCAGGTGTATGTAGCGAAAGCACTAGACTAAATTCCCGTGTGTCCTCAAGAACGTTTAGTCATTATAAGTAAACAAACCGGCTTGTCCTTTGTGCTAAAAAGGATTGGGCCACTCGCTGCAATTATTTCTCTCGCACTTTATTTACTTGTACTTTATTCATCTGTTACATCAAAAACCCCTAAATACTTGTCTGTGAGCATTTACAGTGAATCCTTCATCGAAACTGCTTGTCAACACCTTCTGCTCCTCGTTGGGATCGACATTCTTACTTATCGAAGATACTACGATACACGCCCTATACTTGTGGGTCATCAGCAGGGCAGTCGATGGGCGTGCTCCCGAATATATCAAGTCCGTGATGCAACGAGCGAGCCCCGAGCGTGGCGACTATGCGCGGTGAAGCAGTCGAAACTTGTTCCGATCTGCAGTCATATTACAGCGCAAAAAACTATGCACAAATAATAGTATGGACCAAAAAAATTTGGCGAAATAGAATTTTGCGAATAGTAATTTTAATTGGAAATATAGCACCTGGTATTTTTGACGAAGTGGAGGGGCGTTTGGCCGGAAGAAGTTGATGCAGTCACGCGGCACCTGGCGATGTCGACTCCTTGAAAGCGTAGGGTTCTTCGAACTTGTTGGCGATGATGTCGTACATAGTTGAAGTCGTTGGCGGCCATGGCGAAGTCCAAAGTAGCAGCGGCAAAATATGAGTATACGTTGAACTGCCGGCACGCTTCGCTGATGTACTGCTGCCTCAAATTAATCTTTTCCGCACGTATGTACGTACAAGGTAGGAACTTGCAAAGGAGCCAATTTCTCTTTTCCTTTCCTTCTTTTCACGTCAAACACTGATGATTATTTTAGTCGGTCCGCTCCAAAATCAAGCCAGCTTCTTAATCAATCCAATCTGTCTTCTTTTTCTTCTCGTTGAGGAAGTAGTGTCTCTGCCAGCTAATACGCTCTGCTTTGAAGCAATTTCCGCTCGCGCACGCAGAGGTAGACTGACACTTGACCACACGTGTGCTTGGACGAACCGATCAAGATCGAAGACGGTAAAGCCAAGTCTGCCGGTTCAGCCGTGACGATAACCCAGTTGATGATGAAGTTGAACAGATGCGATCTGGTTGGCCGATGTTGACGAAGATTCTCGCCCAGACAGCAAAATCCAGTTGTCACAGTCCCCACAGACGGCGCCAATTTACGAGGCGGTTCCTCGGCAATGCCCACCATGAGAGGCTTGGATTTTACAGAAAGGCGACGATGGAGGTTCCGGGAGCGAGGCGGTACACGACGTACCCAGGTTCACGTCCCCGCAGTGGAGGATCGCTACGTCCTGCTAGCAATCCACTATATGAATATATGTGTACAGGGGGCCGCCATAGGCGGAGTTGTTGGATCTAGTCTAGTTCTAATCCGTGGGTTGCGGTTTCTAGGCGTGTCGCCTCTATAATTATGTTTCTGATTGTGTGTGCCTAAGGGGTGCCCCTGCCTGACTTTATATATCAGCCAAGCTAGGGTTTACAAGAGTACTAGTAGGATTCGTATTGGAGTCTTCTTTCCTTGTAGTCCAAGTTGAGGCGCTTGCTGGTCCAGCTTGTTGAGTCCTTGTGTTGGTCCAGCTTCATAGTTTGCACCGGGTATGGAATTGTCGAGTACCCGAAGGGTTATGCCCACGTCACTGGATGTTATTAATAACAAGATCATAGCATTAGGTGAATGATGTGATGGACACACACCCATAATAAGCGTAGCATAAGATCAAGTCATTGAGTTTTTTGCTACAAGCTTTCAATACATAGTGATCTAATATTTCGACCATGAGATTGTGTAAATCACTTACACCGAATTCATGCTTTGTTTACATCAAACGCCACTTCGTAAATGAGTGCTTATAAAGATGGGATTAAGTGTTCTGAAAGTATGAGTTGAAGCGCATGGATCAAGAGTAGGATTTGTCCATCCTGATGACGGATAGATATACTCTGGGCCCTCTCGGTGGAATGTCATTCAATTAGCTTGCAATCATGTGACTAGGTCACAAGGGATGACATATCACGGTACGAGTAAAGAGTACTTATCAGTAACAAGGTTGAACTAGGTATAGAGATACCGATGATCGAACCTCGGATAAGTAAAGTATCGCGCGACAAAGGGAATCGGTATGGTATGTTAATGGTTCATTCGATCACGAAGTCATCGTTGAATATGTGGGAGCTATTATGGATCTCCAGGTCCCGCTATTGGTTATTAGTCGGAGAGGTGTCTCAATCATGTCTGCATAGTTCACGAACCGTAGGGTGACACACTTAAGGTTTGATGTTGTTTAAGTAGATATGAAATATAAGATGGTCTGAAATAGATTAGATCTTGGCTTTCCAAGACATCACGAGGAGGTCTGAAATAGTCCGGAGAATAATATTCATATATGGGAAGTCATTTTCAGCGTTACCGGAAAAGTTCAGTATTTTTTGGTATTGTTTCAGAGGTTCTAGAAGGTAATGGAGGGTACCATAGTGGGGCCCACCTATCCCGGACGACCAACATGGACCGGAGGGGCATAGGCCCACATGGGCCAAGCACACCAGACCTCCAAGGCCCGTGCTGCTGGATCAAGTTGATAAGATCAAATCCCTTGAAAATAGGGACTTAACTTGTGGGGAAAGTTGCCCCCCTTTTTTGGCCAACCCTAGGGCTTGGAGGAGGGGCAAAGACAGCCTCCCACGCCTATATAAGAGGGAGGGGAGGGTTGGGGCGCAGCACATCATTCCCTCCAACCCTAGCCGCCACCTCTCTCCCTCCTCCTTCTTCGTGCACAGGCTTGGCGAAGCCCTGCAGGATTTTCTCCTCCACCACACCGTCGTGCTGCTGGGACTCCGAGGGGATCTACTCCTCCACTGCCCGCTGGAACGGGGAGAGGAAGGACGTCATTGAAACCGTACGTCTGATTTCGTTAAGGCTTTGGATCTACGAGGGTTAGTTTCTCATCTATCTCGTTGCTCCGATCTCTTAGATTAGATCTTGGCTTTTCCATAGATTGGATCTTGGATTTTTTCTTCTTTGCGGTAGAATTTTTTTTGTTTTCCATGCAACGAACCCAACAGTTGCTCAGGCCAAGTAAATGCTTGTGACTTCAAGAGGAAGTATTTATGCTCGATAGTAAGTTCATGCCTCTAGTTTTCTGGAAGAGTGACAATAACTTCTAAGATTGTAGATATGTTGTAGCTACTAGGGAGAAAACAACAATGTTTTATCTAAGGGTAATTCTATTGTTAATGCGATAATATGTTGCTTGCAACTTAATGTTGGAAGGGGTTCAGACGATAACCGAAAGGTAGATTATTAGTCATAGACGCAGTTGAATTATGGTCTATGTATTATGTTGTAATGCCCAAACAAATCTCATAGTAATCATCTTGTCATGTATGGTCTCTATTTTGTTAATTGCCCAGCTGTAATTTGTTTACCCAGCATGTTGTTTATCTTTATGGAGAGGCACCTCTAGTGAACTATGGACCCATGTCCTTTCTTTTACACCGATACAATCATCAAGTTCTGTTTACTTACTGCAAGAATCGTTCTCTTTAATTCCACTGCAAACAATCATCATCTTTCCACACTATACATTTAATCCTTTGTGTTCAGCAAAACCGGTGAGATTGACAACCTCACTGTAAGTTGTGACAAAGTATTTTGGTTGTGTTGTGTGTAGGTTCCACGTTGTTGCTGACGTCGGTAGTGCGCCCTACCATAAGTCAGTTAGCAACACCTTCAGAAGTCACGCCTTTCTCCTACTGGTCGATTAAACCTTAGTTTCTTACTGAGGGAAAATTTGCAACTGTGCTCATCATACCTTCCTCTTGGGGTTCCCCAAAGGTGTGCAATCTACGCTCATCAAGCTTTTTTCTGGCGCCGTTGTCGGGGAGAAAGAGGATTTCTACAAGGGGAGTCTCTCATCTCCAATCTCTTTACTTTGTTATAGTTTTGCTTTGTTTATTTTACTTTGTCTTGTTTGCTTCATTATATCAAAAACACAAAAATAGTTTTTATTATAGTCGTTATTTCTATTGCTTTGTTTTAATTTTGCTAAAATGGCTACTCCTGAAAATACTAAGTTGTGTGACTTTACTAGAACAAACAACAATGATTTTATTTGTACACCTATTGCTCCAGCTGCTCCTGAAGCAGCTTTCTATGAAATTAAATTTGCTTTGTTAAATCTTGTAATGAAAGAGCAATTTTCTGGTGTTAGTACTGATGATGCAAAAGTATAAGGATGTAGATGGTGACATTATAAAACTGAAATTGTTTCCTTTCTCTTTGAGAGGAAGAACTAAATATTGGTTGTTATTTTTGCCTAGAAATAGTATTGATTATTGGGTTAAATGTAAATATGCTTTTATTGGAAAATATTATCCTCCTGCTAAGATTATATCCTTGAGAAGTGATATAATGAAATTTAGACAATTTTATAATGAACATGTTGCTCAAGCTTGGGAAAGAATGAAATATTTGGTAAAGAATTATCCCACTCATGGACTAACTACTTGGATGATCATCCAAACTTATTATGCATGACTGAATTTTTCTTCAAGAAACTTTCTGTATTCAGCTACTGGAGGTACCTTTATGTCCATTACTTTGGGGGCTGCAACAAAACTCTTTGATGATATGATGATAAATTATTCTGAATGGCACATCGAGAGGGCTCCACAAGGTAAGAAGGTAAATTATGTTTAAGAAACCTCCTCCTTGAGTGATAAAATTGATACTATTATGTCTATGCTTATTAATGGTAAAGCACATGTTCATCCAAATAATATTCCGTTAGCTTCTTTGGTTGCTCAACAAGAGCATGTTGATATGAACTTCATTAAAAGCAATAATTTCAACAACAATGCTTATAAGAATAATTTTAGTAGCAACAATTATAGGCTATATCCTTCTAATAATGGTAATGCTCATGGAAATTATTATGGTAATTCCTATAGCAACAATAAAAGTGCACCTTCTGATCTTGAAGTCATGCTTAAGGAATTTATTAGTAAACAAACTGCTTTTAATAAATCTGTTGAGTAAAAGTTTGGCAAAATTGATGTTCTTGCATCAAGATGTTAAACAAAGTAATAATTTGAATGCCATTCAAGTTAGAATTGATGACAATGCTAGGATGTTTGCGGAATTGCATGCTAGGTCGGAAAGAGAAGATGAAATTGCTAGAAATAATAATTTGACTAAAGTGTGTACCATCACCACCACCAATAGTAATGAAGTCTCAAATGCTAGCAAACCTCCTACTATTAATGGCAAAATAATTGGTGTAGATAAAGTCCCCACTCCTTCTACAAAATTGCCTAGAACCACTGAACGTGTTCCTGATAAGTGTGCTGATTTTTTGGGGGGTATGGGAGACAATAGTCCTTTTACCTGTGATAATAATAACTTTGATTTTGATGATTGCAATATATATGAAGTAATTAAGTTCTTACAAAATCTTGCTAGAAGTTCTAATGCTAGTGCTATAAATATGGCTTTTACAAACCATATTACAAATGCTCTCATGCAAATTAGAGAAGAGAAATTAAAACGTGAAGCTTCTATTTCTAGAAAGTTAGAATATGGTTGGGAGCCCATAATTAAGATTAGAGTAGATGAATTTGATTGCAATGCTTTATGTGATCTTGGTGCAAGTATTTCTGTTATGCCTAGAAAAATCTATGATATGCTTGATTTGCCACCGTTGGAATAATATTATTTGAATGTTCATCTTATTGATATTACTACAAAGAAATCTTTGAGGAGAGTAAATAATGTTCTTATTATGGTTGATAATAACTTTGTCCCCATTGATTTTGTTCTTTTGGATGTTGAATGCAATGCTTCTTGTCCAATTATTTTGGGAAGAACGTTTCTTAGAACTGTTGGTGCTGCTATTTATATGAGAGATGGGATTATTAAATATCAATTCCCACTCAAGAAAGGTATGGAAAACTTCCCTAGAAAAATAAATAAGTCACCTTATGATTCTATTATTAGGAAAAGTTATGATGTTGATGCTTCTTCACTTGATAATACTTGATGCTTGCTTTTTTTTTCTGCGCCTAGCTGAAAGGCGTTAAAGAAAAATACTCTTGGGAGATAACCCATGTTTATTTCTGTAATTTTTCTTTTGTTGAGTCTTATAATTTATTACCTATGTAGTAAACTCTTCTTATCACTTTTATTCCGTTTTTGTTTCAAGAATAGCCTCTAACAGGAAGAAAGTGAGATCTGGAGAAGTTGTTGTCCTGAAAACAGATTCTGTGTTGTCACCATAAAAATTCGTATTCCCAGATGGAACGTAATTTTTAGCTGCCAATTTTTTTGCATATGTCCAAGGTTATTATCTAACTTTCTTTAGTTGTACACTTTTCAATTTGAGCAACTGAAGATTTTCGGAAAAAATCGATTTTTACCTGTTGTTTTATTTTGACAAATTTCTGCCACTATTTGCATTTGCCTCTAAATCTCTTTATTTTTGAGTTCTTTTGAGAGAAAGTGATTTTTGAAGAAGTTAGTGCAGTAGATAATTATTTAATAGGTTTTTTATATATGTTAGAACTGAACCCAAGTGGATTTGTTATTTTGATTGCACTAATGCTGCTAATAAGAATTGTGTGAAGTTTTGTATGAAGGAAATTTTCAAGTGTACGGAGAGAAGAATGATGTAATGAGATGAAGTATGGATAAAAACTCAAGCTTGGGGATGCCCATTTCACCCCAAGAAATATCCAAGAGGTACAAGTGTCGAAGTTTGGGGATGCCCAAGGCATCCCCTCTTCATCAACAAAGCATCAGGTCATCTTTCTATGCGTTATATTTTAATTGCTTCATATGCTATGTGTTGTTCTTGGAGTGTCTTTATTTTTGTTTTTAGTTTAGTTTAGTTTTGTTTTCTGTAGCATATGGTTGGATCCCAACATATTTGTTTTGGAGAAGACACACTCCATTTTAATTGCATAGAACACTCTAGTTTTCCTTCTTATTGTTCTCTGAGTGTTCTAGTTTGCTAGTATTGCGTTTAGCTCTTGTTTTTCCACTCGTATTTTGTTCAGAGCTAGTTAGTTTTCTTTATTCATGTATGATAAGTTCTCTGGTCTTTATTTGTTTTCATCTATGAGAGTGGTTTCAAATTAATTGATTGGTGTTGGAGACGAGTAAAATGTTTCATGCTTATAGTGATGCAAAAAGAAGCTTGTCTAGACTGTGACATAAACTTTGGCATGTAATGTTGGATGCTATTCTTATCATATGTTATTAGTTATTGTTTTAACATGACTTGTCTCAAATAGCTGAGAGTGCATAATGTTCCATTGAAAGAATCATGTTTTGTTTCCATCATACAAAGCATAATATTGTGGTATTCTCCTTTGATGCTTTATTGGGTTTACTTGACACATGCTTATAACATGTTATGATTACAAACAGGTCAACTAAAGCCTCTATGATTATTTAGTTTTTGACTTGTAATATCACTTTATGCTTTGATTAATAATGTTTTGTTGTTATGCATGATTATGGCCATTATTGCTCTCTTAGTTGGTCGATCCCAGTCTTTTGCTAGCCTTCGCCTATACTGAGTATAAGCTCTAGTCGTGCATCCAACCACCGAAAACCAAAGTTTTCCAAACGTGTCCACCATATCTACCTACTAGCATTATTGTTATTCCAAGTATATTCATCTTGTTTTTATTTATCTTCCCAATTAAATTTAGTCATGAGAAAATTAGTTAGTAAAGCTCTCACGAACTTGATGGAAAATTTACTTTCTTGCACTTAATAAAACTCAACCATTGTGGCTATCTTATGAAGATTATATGCTTGCAAATTGCGAGTTCGGAGTTAGCACAACCATTCTTTCACGGGGCACGCTTTCAACATTGCACTTATTCCTATTTAGTTGATATCATGTTCTTTTGTTTATGGATGCCTAGCGGTGTGAAATAAAATGGAAACTTGCAAGTCCATGGAGTTTGTATATATGTTAGAGAAACGCCTGGGCGGCCAATTTAAGCCATGCATCATACATGGTGGAAATTTACAACGAACCATAGTGAGCATTATATGACGCATCTTCAATAAAAAGCTATGCCCAGAGTAAATAAAAGGATTGCTGGGATGCTCATTGTCTACTTGTCTTGTCATTTTGGTATGGGAATGCTCCTATATCATGGGCAGGTGTACGCCTATATCAGGGGGCAGGAGGTACCCCGTTGGCGTTCTCAATGATACATGTATACTTACAATGATGAGAACTTATTTGGGACCTAAGTTGAGTAGCATGAGGTTTAGGTACTCGTATTCAAGGGGCACGAGATTTTCAACTTGTAATTTGTCAAGCATATAACTCATATTTGCCCTCACATTAACTTTAACCATTCAAGATGCTTATGATAGGGGTAATGAGATCTAAAAGCTAATGAGTACCATACTTTTTGGAAGATTTATAAAACTTGTTAATCTTTCTTTCTTCTATGAAGGACCTTTCTATTACTTTTATGTTGAGTCTTCATCTTCTTGCTTTATGCATCAATTAAGAGAGCATAGTTGTCATTCTGAGTATAACGTGCATAGTCCCAAAATCTATTATTGATTGATTCATGATTATGATATTGCTTGTTCTTAAATTACTTGTATCTAATGACCCTTTGAACTTTAAAGATGTTCTGGTATTTATGTTTTGCTACTCCTTAAAGGACAAGCTGAGTACCACTTTGCTATGTTTTCTCTATGCTCATAAAAAACAGTTGCTTTCAATGCATTATTATTCATGATCCTTTGTTTGAGTTACTTCTCATGTTATAACATAGTTGCTAAGTTCTGTTGTTACAATTATATCTATCATGCCTATGTTTAGAGTACTTTGATCCTAGCTCACAATGCTTTACAATGCTTGATCAAGATTGTGTTGGCTTCATGTCGCCTCAAAAATTATTTTACTGTCACTTACCTACTCGAGGACGAGCAGGAGTTAAGCTTGGGAATGCTTGATACGTCTCAAACGTATCAATAATTTTTGATGCTCCATGCTTGTTTTACACCAATTTATATATGTTTTGCCACTAACCTATTAATAAGATGCCACAGTGCCAGTTCCCTGTTTTCTGCTGTTTTTGTATTTCAGAAAAGTTGTACATCAACTATTCTCGGAATTGGACGAAACAAAAGCTGAAGTCAATATTTCTCCGTAAAGAAGACTGAGTTCAGAGGGGAGTCGAAGGGGGGCAACAGGGCGGCCACGCCAGCCCTAGGTGCGGAACGTATCAATAATTTTTTATGCTCCATGCTTGTTTTACACCAACTTATATATGTTTTGCCACTAACCTATTAATAAGATGCCATAGTGCCAGTTCCCTGTTTTCTGCTGTTTTTGTATTTCGGAAAAGTTGTACAGTAAATATTCTCGGAATTGGACGAAACAAAAGCTGAAGTCAATATTTCTCTGTAATGAAGACTGAGTTCAGAGGGGAGTCGAAGGGGGGCAACAGGGCGGCCACACCAGCCCTAGGTGCGGCCTGACCCTGGCCCGCTCCTAGGGGTGGTGTGGGCCACCTTGGCCTCCAAAGATATCGCCCCTCCACCTATTTAAGCACGATCTCGGGAAAATCCTAGATACCCGAGTCTCCATCCACGAAAAGATCTGTCGTGGCCGCCATCGCAGAACCCATTTCGGAAGGATTCTGAAGCTCTTCCCGGTACCCTGCCGGAGGGGGAGATCATCACCGGAGGCATCTACATCGCCTTGCCCTCCTCCGAAGTGATGCATGAGTAGTTCATCCCTGGACTATGGATCCATAGCAGTAGCTAGATGGTTGTCTTCTGCAATTTGTGCCTCTTGTTTAGATCTTGTGAGCTGCCCTACATGATCAAGATCATCTTTATGTAATGCTACATGTTGTGTTTGCTAGGATCCGATGAATATTGTATACTATGTTGAGATAGATTGTTATATTCATGGCATATGTTATTTGTGATCTTGCATGCTCTCCGTTGCTAGTAGATATTCTGGCCAAGTAGATGCTTGTGACTCCAAGAGGGGGTATTTATGCTCGATAGTAGGTTCATGCCTCTAGTTTTCTGGAAGAGTGACAATAACTTTTAAAATTGTAGATGTGTTGTTGCTATTAGGGAGAAAACAACAATGTTTTATCCAAGAGCAATTCTATTGTTTACTATACACACATTGCTTAATGCGATAATCTGTTGCTTGCAATTTAATACTGGAAGGGGTTCGGATGATAATCGAAAGGTGGATTATTAGTCATAGATGTAGTTGGATTACGGTCTATGTATTATGTTGTAATACCCAAATGAATCTCATAGTAATCATCTTATCATGTATGGTCTCTATTCTGTCAATTGTCCAGCTATAATTTGTTCACCCAACATGTTATTTATCTTTATGGAGTGACACCTCTAGTGAATTATGGACCCCGGTCATTTATTTTACAATGATACAATCATCCTGTTATGTTTACGTACTGCAAGCATTGTTCTCTTTAATTCCACTACAAACAATCATCATCTTTCCACACTATACATTTAATCCTCTGTGTTCAGCAAAATCGGTGAGATTGACAACCTCACTGTAAGTTGAGGCAAAGTATTTTGGTTGTGTTGTGTGCAGGTTCCACGTTGTTGCTGACGCCGGTAGTGCGTTCTGCCACAAGTCAGCTAGCAACACCTTCAGAAGTCACGTCTTCCTTCTACTGGTTGATTAAACCTTGGTTTCTTACTGAGGAAAAACTTGGTATTATACTCATCATACCTTCCTATTGGGGTTCCCCAACGGTGTGCAATCTACGCTCATCACTCCCAGCCGGCTGCGTGCTTACATTCAGCTACGAGGAGGGGAGGAGATGAGCGTGAAGGTGTTCGTTGACACATCCCACCGCCATCACTACCACAACGACGATGAAGAGGACGATGATTGAACATGTCGAGTGTTCTTTCTTTGCAGCGAAGATGGCCGCCGGCCAATTGAAGCACTAGTGTAAGTTTCTAGATGTTCTTCCTGCGCATCTAAAAACAAAAATCAGACACTCTCAGAGCCAGTGGGATTTTCCAGTTTGGGTGACTGAGAGTGTATGAGAGTGTTCTTTCTTGGCAGCGAACACACGAAATCTATGCAGCCAACACTTGTTAGATTTTCTCATTTTGAATGTTTTAACCATATTCCAAACTACGTACTAGTTTATTAGTTTGTGTAATGTTTCTTCTCTCTATTTAAATAAAAATACAATAAAAACAAAAAAAGAATTATTTTAATGTAAAAATAACTTTGGAGGACGCGTTTAGGAGGTGCGACTGAGGAGAGACGTGCTCCAACCAGGACACGAAGCGGAGGCGTCCCCCAAACGTTTAATCCGACGCTATTTAGGAACCGTTTGAAAGGACGCGGCTAGAGATATTCTAATATTTTAGCATCATCAGATGAAGAGAGGCGAGTACATACGTACATGCCAATCCTGCAAGTTGATCTGCCAGCAACGTATTATACTTCTCACATCATCAGGTCACAAGATGAATGGAGCTGGTGACCTCATTCATATGTACCACTTCCAAGCTCCAGCAAATAGGTTGATGGTTACATGTTCTATTTCCATATTAGAAAATAAAAAGTCCAAGGGTGTCAAAGTTGCTAGTCGTTACGGTTAATTATGAAATTGTGAAAGAATGGTCCGTTCCCTAAACATGAAAGGGTCACTTCTTAACTAATTTCCTTTCAAGAATAAACTAAATATAATATATTTTGAACTGTAGATGTTTATGAAGATTATGCATTCACCATGTTACGTTTGCTTATACAAGTGTTCCGGAAAAGTGCATGAGCTTGGAGTGCGTTATTTTGGGAGACGAGCTCCCTAGAGCTTGTTATTTCAAACTTCGAAAAATATAAATTTGAAGTTACGGAAAATTTCAACAAAAATACCATAGCGTAGCGTATAATTTATTCCACATGTGAATACATTTTTAATACTAAATACCTTTTGTTCCGTTCTCTGGAAAATAACAAAAATCCAGATCTTGAACGGTGTCACTTTTTTCTTCCAAATTTTGTCCAATTTGTCTTTTTATGAGCCTACAATACAAATATGCCACATTAAAACAATTCACGCTCATAGTGTATATAGTTGACTACATCCAGATATTTTCTTTTGAGATTATTTGGAACTTTGAAATTGAATTCTCAATTTTTCAAAAAAAAGAATAGGTAGTAGTATTTTCCGCACAATGGTGTCCATAACTGAGTTATCATACAGGCTCAGATGCACATGTGCCCTCTATTTCGGTTATAGCGGGCAACTCTATGCCATCCTCCAAGAATTTCATCGCATCCACCATGTAAGGACGGTGTTTCCCATTTTGATGAGAGCACATGAGGCCCAAGGAAATTACTCGCTCCATCTCTATCCTGTCAAAGACACCACATAATCTACTGTCAGCGGCATCTTCCATCACCTCGGGTTCTGCAGCTCTTCGCCTATACAACTCCCTGACTTGTTCTCTAGACTTGTTTGTGCATGCGATCTCTAGTAGGACAATTCCAAAGCTGTAGACGTCGTACTTACGGTTGAATTTGAGTTTCCCATGCTTCATGCGCTCTGGATCCATGTATCTGACTGTCCCTACAGCTGTTGTAACCAGTGTTGTATTGGTTTTGCTAGCGATAATCCTCGATAGCCCGAAGTCAGCTAGCTTGGCGTTGAAATCATAATCAAGGAGTACATTGCCTGGCTTGATATCTCTATGTAAGATGGTTTTATTGCATTCGTGGTGCAGATAACGAAGTGCAGACCCTATGCCCTTAACTATTTTATACCTGTAAAATAAATTAAGGACTAAAGTGAAATCTCGAGACATATATAGCACGCGTCTCATATTTTTACTCTTAGCAACAAATTGTTGAGGATGTAGTATGTACAATACCTTTTTTCCCAGGGTAGAATTCGCTCTTGGCTGTGTAGGTGGTCCTCAAGGGTGCCGTTAGGCACCAATTCATAGACAAGAAAGAGTTTAACCCTTTGTTGCCTGTACCAACACATAAAATCGACCAAATTCCATCCGTTTCTGCTGCAGCACCAGCCTTTCAGCTCGACTAGATTCACGTGTCTCGTTGCACTAATTGTCTTGAGTTCAGCCATGAAATCCCGGAGTACTTCTGTAGTCTTTTTTATTTCCTTCACAGCCACTTCTTGATTGCCGTTTTCATCCGTGTAGCTTCCCTTATATACTATGCCGAAGTTACCCGCTCCAAGTGTGTTGTCCTTAGAGAATCTTCCGGTTGCGCTAACTAAATCACCGTACTCAAATCTCCTAAGGCCAAAAATTCCCCTCGCAAAGGAATCACGTGTGCGTCTCCACTTGAAACATGCAAGAATGAACCAAACCAGGAGCGATACAATTACCAAGACAACGACAGACCCAACGGCTCCAACAATAACCAACATCTTTTTTTCTGCACAAGCATCATTGTCCATGTGAGTTAAATTTAGTGAAGCATCAAAATACACTGATTAGAAACATAGTTGGCAAAATCGGATTTCATTTGGTTTTGTGCGAAAGTAGCTGCCCTCGTGTGTTGGCACTTGCAGGCACATGCACAGGAGAACATGACCAGAAGACAACTCCCAACTTCACGCTAAACAAGTGTACCCTTGTTCAATGTTTCATTGACAAATACAAATCGCTTTTGGTTGTCACAATTGAAATTTATGTGATTTAACTTGTTGCAGCGTAACAAATAAGTTGTTCAAAATATAATTTACTCAGTCTGTGAAGACCTCTTCTCGACAAATAGAAAAGCAATAGATGAGCTCTAAAGAGGCGCACTTAGCTTCAGACTCCACTGCATGCCCCATATAGCATCCCATTGGGCATTGGGTGCTAATTTTATTTAAACATTTACCTTTTATCTTCTACACAACTTTTTTGGGGTCTATTTTCCATTTTTGTCAAAATGGTTTATTAAATTTATTATTTGTGTTGAAATTTTATTTTTATGGTAGTGGTGGTTCCCTCATCATGTTAGTGTTGCTTTCGAATATTTTAGTTTCTGTTGTTCTAGTTAACATAATTGTGTTTACCACTCTAATTATGTTCCTACTATTTTTTATTTGTTTATTATTACATTTGTTGTTCATAATTTATATTTTGTTTCTCGGTTGTATACACTTTGTCATCTAATATATATATGGTCTCTCCACTTTTTGTTCGTGTGAGTGACGCTTTATGGGTAGTGATTGTTTTCTGTGCAAGAGTTTTTTTACTTTCTAATCAATGAACAAATTGGATCAGATACAAAATTTAGGGTTTCCATCACTAGTAGAATTTCTTACAACAATGAAGAAATACTATAAAGATAGTGAACAAATATTTTGAGCTCGAAACTACGGTGTAGAAATCAAAATAATAATGACACCATAGGGAAGAACCGGCGGGCGCATGCGACCTCTAAGTTGGAGCTCGACGCATACGCCACATTTAAGCTCACGTTTCAACACATCAACAACTAATCTGGTTTATAGCTACTCCCTTCATCCAGGAATAATTTAGATTTTGTTCTAAGTTAAACTTCATAAAGTTTGACCAATTTTATATAAAAATATATTAATTTTTATAAATGAAACTACAATCCAATATACTAATTTAGCATTGTTCAGATTTAGAGAGACCACAAAGAAGAGAACGACTCGGTTTAGGTTGGGTCCGTTGGTATCGGGATACTTTGTGCCTAGGAAACCACAACACCTAAGATGGAATATCATAGGTGATGAGTTTGGGCGGCAAGCCGCTTTTTTCATAACCGGTGGCAGTGACCGATTTTTTTTTTAAAAAAAGAGTATTATGTGAGTTGGTACATGGCAATTTGAACGTATTATGTGATTTGGTGGGAGGGTAAATCGGTCCAAAAAATGTGTACCGCTAGAAATGTTATCTTTTATTGTTAGGTATAGATTTAGTGATGCATTAGAATACACTGAATAGAAAAAGTGTGAGCAAAACCGGATATCGCTTGCTTTTGTGCGAAGTAGCTGCCCTGGTGTGTTGGCACTTGGCACATGGGAGAACATGACCAGAAGTCAACTTCCGACTTCACGCTAAAAGCGTCTACGGCTGTTCAATGTTTCACTGACAAATATAAAACGCTTTTGTATATCACAATTGAAATTTAGGTGTTTCAACTTGTGGCAGACGTAACAAATAAGTTTTTTAAAATATAATTTACCCAAGTCTGTCAAAGACCTCTTCTCGACAAATAAAAAAGTAATCGATGAGCTCTAAAGAGGCGCACTCGGCTTTGGACTCCACTGCATGCCCCATATAGCATCCATTGAACATTGGGTGCTAATTTCCTTTAAACATTTACCTTTTCTCTTCTATACAAATTTTTGGGTCTGTTTCCACTTTTTATCAAATAGTTTACATAATTTTTTATTTTTAAATTTATTATTCGTGTCGAATTGTTTTTATGGTAGTGGTGGTTCCTTCATCATGTTAGTGTTGCTTTTGAATATTTTAGTTTCTATTGTGCTAGTTAAGATAATTGTGTTTACCACTCTAATTATGTTCCTACTATTTTTTATTAGCTTATCATTATGTTTTTCATAATTTATGTTTTGTTTGTCGATTGCATAAACTTTTTCATCTAATATATATGGTCTCTCCACTCTTTGTTCGTGTGAGTCACCCTTTATGCGGTAGTGCTTGTTTTCTGTGCAAGAGTTTTTTTTTACTTTCTTATAAAATTAAGAAATTGGGTCTGATACAAAATTTAGAGTTTCCATCTCTAATAGAACAGAAGTGAAGAGATGCTATAAAGAGGGTGAACAAATATTTTGAGCTTGAAACCGGTCTAGAAATATAAAAAATAATGATGCCATTAGAGAGAACCAGCGGGCGCATGCAGCCTGTAAGCTCGAGCTCGATGCATACGCCACATTTAAGCTCTCGTTTCAACACGTCAACAACTAACATGGTTTATAGATACTCCCTCTCTTCGCAAGTAAGTGTACTTTTAGGTTTTGTTCTAAGTCAAACTTTATTATGTTTGGACAACTATATAAAAAATGGTAGTCATCTTTATGACATGAGATTGCTATACTATGAAACTACATTCCAATATATATACATCTACTCAAATAAATTTGGCGCTGTAAGTATACCTTTGTGAACAAGTGTCGAGTTGAAGGACCAGGAGATAATCTGATGGAGCTCGACCCGGTCGCCGGTGGCCGCAGAAAACCCAACCGCCACTTCCGACGGGAGCAAGTCCGTGACGGGATCGGGTAGCTGCGTGCTAACTTGCACGGGGTCAAGAGAAGGATTGCCATCAAAGTGTAGAGAGGCCAGCAGCATGCGAGTGGTGCCGTTGAAAGTGATGGTCGCCGTCATGGAGCCATTGAGGCTGAAGTTGGGCAAGGTTGTGGTGTTGACGGAGGCCTTGACAGTGTTGATGTCGATGCCAATGTGATTGGGTGAGGGGTCAAACAATCGGTTTCTGAAAGTGTCGAACTCGACGGCGACGATCCGGTCTGCGCCCCTGGCGTTCATCCCGTCGCCGGCATGGAGGCCGAGGTTGCCCCCGGCAGAGCTCGGCGGCAGCTTGGACGGGTAGCTGGAGAGGAAAAAAGCCATGCCGTCGCCGGTGCGGTTATTGAACGCCTTGATCTCGAAGCTGAACTGCGTGGAAAAGCTCGCCACCTCACGGGCGGCAGCATCATAGAACGGCACCGGGTGGTTGTACGACATCCGCCCCGTGCAGTTCCTCATGGACTGGCCCGGCGAGTTGTTACAGGTGAGGTCGACCAGCCCGCCGTTGAGGCTCGCGCTGCCCTCGAACAGGAGGTCGTGTGAGCGGTAGGTGGAGCCGTTGGAGAAGTCGAAGCTGAAGGAGAAGGGTGTGGCAGCGGCTCCTGCTACAGCTTGGTAGCAGAGGAGGAAGCAGCAGCTGGCGTAAATGTGGAAGAGGATGAGCTTGGGATTTGCGGCCTTGACCATCAGCATATTTGCTGAACTTTGGAACTTGGAACTTGGAAGTGATGAATGAGCTAACCAGCTTATATAAACCATGAATACGACCTATTCGTTTCCGGATTATTTATTCTCCAGTTCTGGAAGAAAGACTAAGACTAGACAACTCTGGACTCTGGTTTACCGGCAAGTTTCAAGGATCTCTACACTCTGGTCATCTGATCCGGTGAGACCGACCTTGTGTGACTGAGCATCGGTCTGGTGGGAAAACAGATGACTACAATACACTGGTACTGCTACAGGACAAGGTAGTCTACAACGCTGGAAAGACAACACAAGTTGCAGGAAAATTTCCTGGTAAAAGAACGCGCTTCACGGATACGGACCGATGTGATCCGGCTGGCCGGCGTCGATGGCGAAGGCCAAACCTAGGGTGTGTTTGGTTGAGCTGTGGCTTATCTGAAAGCAGCTGTGGGCTGTGGGCTGTGGCAAAGCAGCTGTGGCTGTGTGATTTGAGAAAGCTGTAAAAGCCATTTGGCAAGTAGCTGTCTAAACTGTGGCTGTGAAGATAAATGTCTGGTATACCCCTAAAGACTTGAGAGACTGTTTTATTAATATCTAACTACAATAACCTCATTAGAGATTGATTTAGATATAGATGATCAAATTGTAGTTAATTAATACATTATCTAGCCAATATATTGATGAAACAAAAAAAGGTGTTTAAACAGCAAGCAAAAACACTGATCACGTTGGACAGACAAATGACTAGTACATGTCTTTCCTCCGGTCATCCATTACAACCAAGAGTGTTCTTCCGGTTATCCATTACAAAATATACAGGTTCCCTCTTTTGAATGCTTGCTATTTTCACAAGCAAGCAAACAGCCCAGCAACTAGCTTTGTAGTTGCGGCGCAAAACATTATATGCAGCTAGCACATATCACAAAATAAACTGGTAAGTCGCACATGAACTCATTCTCCCATTGAGCTCCACAAGGAGTCAGCAATTGTATCACGTATTGAGTTCATATAACCAGCGTCACGTCTCACTGGAATATTATCTCCTTGAAGTTGTTCTTCTCCTCCAGGAATATAGTCCTCATCTTCATCACATTTGTCAAACTCCTCATCAGGCAGCTTCGTTTCACGAATGTAATTGTGCAACGACATACAAGCAATAATAATCTTCTTTTGCCTACGAGGCTTGAAACTGGGCATACCCTTTAACGTGCGCCATTTAGCTTTGAGAACTCCAAACCCACGTTCAATGACGTTTCTCCCTCGAGCGTGGGCATAGTTGAAGACCTCGTGCTTCCCAACCGGTTTTCTTCCATTGCGGAATTCCGGTAGATGGTATATTTGGCCTTTGTAAGGAGCAAGATAGCCATCGCGGTTTGAATAACCCGAATCGACGAGGTAATATTTGCCTACATGAACAAGACAAGTCAGGAAGCAAATAAAAAGGAATATTTGACTACAGAAACAACACAAGTCAAGTCAGGAAGCAAATATTTGCCTACATAAACAAGACTAGTACCTGCAGGGGGCTTAGGAAATCGATGTGCATACTTTGCCAAGGTGTCATTTAAGATCCGCGTGTCATGAGCAGACCCAGGCCAACCAGCCACAGCAAAAGTAAACCGCATATCGAAGTCACAAACAGCCATCACGTTCTGAGATGGGAACCCATGCCGACCTGTGTGGTTCACAACTTCATCTGCTGGTACTTCAACAGGGACATGGCAGCCATCTATTGCCCCTATTGCATCTTTGAAATGAGGCCAAAACGGCTCTTCCTTAATTCTTGCATGCACGGTATTGAAAGAAGGATCTCGAGGTGTTATGTTATGGCACGCCAACTTGCACAAGCAATTCAATACTTCTTTGAACTTCCTATGAATCGTTTCAGTTGATCTTGCAAACCGGTTCTCAACTTGAGAGAAGGATTGTGGACCACCAACTACCCACAAGAACATAGCTAATGACTCCACTGATGTCACTTCTCTAGAGGACTCCAATCCATAATGAGACACTAGGACATTATGCAATGAGTTAAATACATCTCGGTTCATCCTAAACATCTTATAGCAACTCCTTTTGCGCCCAAGGCACTCCATAACCCACTCATACCCAGTTTGTTGAGGAATCCTATAAGGCTGTCTTGTCAAATTAGTCACCGTGTAGTGATTACCTATCTGGCCCATACATGCTACTTGATATGCCAAAGATGCCAACCGTGCAAGCCTTTTCCTCCTTTTGCTAGCCTCATCATCAATATCTTGATCAACTCCATTCATCTACAAAGGAGAACAACATAATTAAATATGCAGCAAACACGAAACAATATTATATGGCAGCAAATACGAGACAGATAGTATATTTCAGCAAATACGAGACATATATTATATGGCAGCAAACACGACACACATATTATATGCCAACAAACACGACACACATATTATATGGCAGCAAACACGGTACAACATGTGGCAGCAAAGTCACGAATATTTGTTCATTACAACATGGATAGTTCAATACCAGCTACTTGGTAATACATAAAGGATACACATAGCACTACTTGTTCATTTGAGAATGTTTCCTCTGCAGCCAATCAAGCCTCCCTTCTTTTGTTTCAATTAGCACAAATAATTCTCTGTAGCTAGGCTGCATGACAAGGTCTGTGGCTGTGAAATACAAAGGAGTGCCCTCTTGAGCCCCACACTCCTTCATCAAAGTCAGGACTTCCTTCATGGTAGGAGCAGCACTTGTTGGAGCATGAGTTGCTGCTACTGCTTCATTAATATTCCCAAGTGTGACCTTGTACTCACGAAGAAATGGGTTCTTGTCCTCCTTGGCTGACTCGTCTATGTACCTAGCCTTGCGCTTCACACTTTTCTTCTTCCCATCTTCCTTCTCATCCTTTAACTTGCCATCCTTATCTGCCTTAGGTGAGACATCCTTTGCCTTTGCATCATCCCCATCCTCGGACTCTAGAACCTCAACTAAACCCTCGTCATCGCTGCTGTCAGATATCTCTCCAGGAATACATGATGTGGCTCCGGTAACATGTGCTTTGTCAAACATGGCATCCAACTCATCCAAGTTGGCCAATCCTTTCTTCTTGTACTTTGCATGCTTCGGGTATTTCTGAAATGTAGAGTACAGGTCAGCACTGAAACAAGCATTATGATGCAAGAAAAGAATGATGCTACATACCTCCAAATGGACCTTCCACCAAACTTCATCAGCCTCAATGGTTCCCCTCACATAATCCCAACCTAGCCCGGTTGCCGCATTCTTCAACTCCATAAATTGAGTATACTCTTTCTTCAACAAGTCCCACTTGTTTTTAAATTGCTTCTTGGTTAATTTTTTCCCCGTTTGTGCAAAGAACTTCTCACCCAGGTTTTTATAACCTCTCCGGTTCAAACATCCCAATGGCCTATTGTTAGCATCAACCTCATCTTTGCATATCTCACAGAAAACGGTAGTGTAATGTTCATTCCAAATTGCCTTTTCCATCTATTTCACAATAAAAGAGCTAACATATCTCAATTTCTTGCAGTAATCTATTTTGCAAATCACACATACAAACAAGCATATCAAATACACGTCCCATTTTGGTCAAATACAAACAGGAATTCACCTTCGGTTCGTCTTGGTCCAGAACCGGCCGCTGCAGGTCGTCGTGGTGGGCCTCCTGCCTTTACTGGTGGTCGAGCTTGTGGCAGCCGGCCGTCGTGGTCGAGGTAGTCGGCCGGACGGTCGTCCTGGACGAGCTCCCTGTGTGGCCGGTCGGGGCAGCTCGTAGGGAGGCGGGGAGAGGGGCGGACGGAGGAGATGGCTCGGGGAGAGGGGCGGCCGGCGGGAAGGATCGGGGAGAGGGGCGACCGGCGTGGAAGGGGCGGCGGGGGAGCAGGGGCGCGGCGGCGGAGCTGGGACGCGGCGGCGGCAGCGAGCAGTGCGCCCGCGCGGGGGAATTAGGGATTTTGGCCTCCAGACGCCCGCGCCAGGAGATATTAGGGGCAGGGAGGGGAAAAGTGGGACGCGCGCGCAGCCGAAGCGAAAAAAGCACCTCCGCGCGGGCTTTGTTCGCGGTAGTCGTTTTCGCGCGGCTTTGCTCGTAAGCGCGTTCGGTGGAATTCCCGTTTGGTTGGGCTTATAGCTTATAAGCCGTGAAAGCCACAGCAAAAGCCCAACCAAACACACCCAATTTGTTCCCTCCCTTCACCAACGCCCCTCGCTGTTTGTTTCCCAGAGCCGTCTCGTTTCCCCGTGTCTGGCCGCGTACACGAGCTGTTCGGAGAAACTGTCTCACCAGCAACTTCCTGGACGCCATTTGGTAGGATGTATGCGATTTTTTCACCACTGCGTTAGTGAGATGGGTTTCGCTGCACGCCGCGAACGGGCTATTGGTCATAAAACGTCTTTTTGGTAGCCTGTGCGGCTTTTTGTAAGCTAGAGAAGGAAGTCAGGCCCCATCGTTTGGTTGCCCGTTTTCAGCCCAACTTGCACGCACGAAAATAGGAATCAGCTATTTGGTTACTCAAATCATAGTTCAACATCCTAACCACAATTCAAATAGGGTGAGATTACCATGTCATAGCATGTTACATACGATCAGACGCCACTCAGAAAAACAAGATCTTCACGATCACCACGATGAGGAAGGTGATGATGTAATCTTTGATCCGACTGGAACCTACCTCCGGCGGTGCTCCTTGTAGAGCATGTACTTCCTCCGGCGGCAGCTATGCTAATAGCACTGCCTCATTGATGGCCTGATCTTTCAGGACCTCCTCTTCCAGGAAGGTGAGGTACTCTTGTTGTGGCTTCTCCAATGTTTCATACTCTCGGTAGCTGTTGTTGGAGTTGCCATTGACCTGGTCTTGGCACACCCTCCATGAGCTGTAGATTCCTCGAACCCGTCCGCGGAACACTATATACCACTAGCACGACATATCACAACCATGAAGCAATTCAAAAAAGAGCAATAGAACAACACAAGTGTTAACAGCAAATGATAAACTAACAGGGGCATGGGCATGCAGGATCATTCCAAAAGTGGATCACAAGTTCATCCTACACTACCATGGTGTCATCCTACCACCACAACAAAAGTGGGTGTCATCCTAACACCGCAAGTTCACCATCACCTGAGGGGTTAGTATATACCACCTCATCATAGTTACAAAAGGGACCATCAAATGTTTTTCATCCCTAGCTACTGCCAGAATTTACATCATCACCAGCTCCATGCATGCATCCCTGAACCAACCCCTCAAGGGCACCACTACACCTTTGAGTGGTACTTGCCAAGGTAGTTCCTCAGCCAGAGGACGCGGTGTGGCTCGATCATGCCGATGAAGCTGGAACCCTGGGCCTTGTGGTCGACGAGGTGCCTCAGGGCGGCCATGAGATCATCATCGGCAAAGCCAAGCATGTCCATGACCGCATTGTACATCTCAGGGTGCATGTCCGTGGGCTTGTTGTCACCGATGGCACGTACGACGTCCTTCACAGCAATAGTCATGTTGGTGAAGGCCACCAGCTCATCGTCGGCGAAGGTGCCTCTCTTCCTCTTGCTGGCGGTCACCTTCTCAGGCGCGTCGTCCGCCTTCTCAGGTGGCCCATCGAGGTTGACCGTGTCAGACTCCTAGGTTTCAGCATCCTCAGGTGCAGGAATTGCTGCAGCTGAGCCTAGGGGCTCACTGGATCCCATGGCGTACTTGTCGATGGCAAGGCCGAAAGAGAAGATAGTATGCATCTCATCGTAGTTGGCAATGGGCACATTCAGGAACTCCGCGTCCTTTGGGTGATCCTACGATACGAAGGGACAATGATGTTAGTTCTGCTAGTGGCTGATGAAAAGAGTTAGTGAGGTGGACGAGTTGCTGAGGTGCTCACCGCGACGTGCCCGCAGTAGTGCTCACCCTCAAGGATGATGCATTTGGTATCCTTGCACCACTGAGTCCCGCTTAGATCGTGGAGCCTGCTAATGGTGAGCCACCTCTGCCTCCACTTCCTCAGGTGGTTGTACAACTGAGTGGAGCAGACGGAGACACCACAATGGTCAATAAGGCCCTTTGCCACAGCAGTCAGATGGACTTCCTTGAATCCTTTGTCAGTTCTCACTCCGGTCTGGATCAAGCCGCACATCTTCTCCAACACGAAGGTGAATGGAAGCCATTTCATGGTGCATGTACCTTTCTGCCCGGTCTTCAAGGCCCTCTCCGCTTCCCTGCAGTTCTTGTTCTTCTTTGTGGTGGCCAACCTAGCCGCGACCTCTGCCGCTACCTTAGCCACCAGGTCAGGCACAGGCAAAGGGGTGACCGCCACCTTGGAGTCATAGGCAGGCTGTGAATCGGGAACTTGCGAAGGGATCTGAGAGTCCCCAACGCAGACAAGCGCCTGGCTAAAGTCATCAAAGAAGGAGTCCTACACACATCGTAGTACATGAATCTACTTGGAAGCAAAGACATGTGAATAGCACAAACCATACCAATAATCATCCTAAATCAGACAAGCAATTCATTGCAACTGTGAATAGCACAAACCCTTGCAAGATCATAGTAGGTGAGCACATTTGGGGCAAACAAGCAACCGGAAATGTCGAACCCTAGCAAGATCATGATAGCTCACCAAAATCAGAACTAACCCCTGCTACAAGACCAAACCCTAGACAAGATCTGAGTACTCCTAACCTAGATCTAAACATTACCGCGATACCGGGATAAGGGATGCCTTATAGTCATCGCCGGAGGTGAAGATGCGCTGCACCAGGAAGTAGATGAAGCAGCCCAGATGTACTCGTCGCCGCCGACCGGAGATGCGTGCGCCTCTTACCTGCTTGCCGACGGGAGGAGGAGCTCGAAATTTGGGGGGAGAGTGGAGGAGGGGGTAGAAATAGGCCATGGGGCACGGCGGGAGGTGACGGAATCCTTCCCGCCCCCTTTTCGCTTTTCGCCGATGCACGCTGCAGCTCCCGGCATCTCCATTCTCGTATCCGCGCGTGCACTGAAGATACCCTTTTGCATCAGCCGCCATGGAGATTTGCCTGCACCGCTGGAAACTGCCGAACCGGGCGTTCCCCGAGGGCCTGGCCCAACGCTGTGATGTCTACGCACGCTTCTATTCCTGTAGAGAGTGTTGGGCCTCCAAGAGCAGAGGTTTGTAGAATAGCAGCAAGTTTCCCTTAAGTGAATCACCCAAGCTTTATCGAACTCAGGGAGGTAGAGGTCAGAGGTATCCCTCTCAAGCAACCCTGCAATTAAGATACAAGAAGTCTCTTGTGTCCCCAACACACCTAATACACTTGTCAGATGTATAGGTGCACTAGTTCGGCGAAGAGATAGTGAAATACAAGTAATATGGATGATTATAAGTAGCAATTGCAATCTGAAATAAAAATGGCAGCAAGCGAACATGTAACAGAACTTGTGGGAAACGGTGTTTCAATGCTTAGAAACAAGGCCTAGGGATCATACTTTCACTAGTGGACACTCTCAACATTGATCACATAACTGAATAAATAAATGCTACTTTCTACACTCTCTTGTTGGATAACAAACACCATTCATTGTGTAGGGCTACAAAAGCACACCTCAAGCCGGAGTAAACAAGCTCCACAACATCCGGAGTTCATATTAGAGTAACCTCTAGAGTGCATAATAGACCGTTGCAATTTAGACCGAGTACTAACATAGCATACACACTGTCAACAATAGCTATGAAAGGGGGAATAGATCGCATCAATACTATCATAGTAATAGTTAACTTCATAATCTACAAGAGATTACAATCATAACCTACGCCAAGTACTACATGATGCACACACTGTCAACATTACATCATGGAGGAGGAATAGACTACTTTAATAGCATCACTAGAGTAGCACATAGATTAATTGTGATACAAAGCTCATGATCACGTAAAGATCACATGGGAGAGAGAGATGAACCACATAGCTACCGGTACAGCCCTTAGCCTCGAGGGAGAACTACTCCCTCCTCATCATAGGATACAGCAATGGCGATGAAGATGGTGGTGGTGTCGATGGAGATGCCTTCCGGGGGCAATTCCCCATCCCGGCGGCGTGCCGGAACAGAGACTCATGTCCCCCGATCTTGGCTTCGCGATGGCGGCGGCTGCGTAACTTTTCTCGTCCCATGGCTTATCTCTTTAGGGTTTTCGCGTAGGGGAGACTTTATAGGCGGAAGGGCAGCCTCGGAGGGGTCCCAGGGCTCCCTCACCACATGGCGGCGCGGCCAGGGTGGGACCCGCACCCCCCTATGGTTTGGGTCCCCCTTGGCCCCCCTCTAGCCCCTCTTCGGTGCTCTGGAACCTTCCGTGAAATATAAGATCGTGGGCATTAATTTCGTCCAATTCCGAGAATATTTCCTGTGTAAGATTTCTGAAACCAAAAACAGCAGAAAACAGGAACTGGCACTTCGGCATCTTGTTAATAGGTTAGTTCCAGAAAATGCATCGAAACGATATAAAGTATGAATAAAACATGTAGGTATTGTCATAAAACTAGCATGGAACATAAGAAATTATAGATATGTTGGAGACGTATCAAGCATCCCCAAGCTTAGTTCCTACTCGCCCTCGAGTAGGTAAACGATAACAAGGATAATTTCTTAAGTGACATGCTACCAACATGATCTTGATCATACTATTGTAAAGCATATGAGATGAATGAAGTGATTCAAAGCAATGGTAAAGACAATGACTAAACAACTGAATCATATAGCAAAGACCTTTCATGAATAGTACTTTCAAGACAAGCATCAATAAGACTTGCATAGGAGTTAACTCATAAAGCAATAAATTCTTAGTAGAAAGTTTTGAAGCAACACAAAGGATGATTAAGTTTCAGCAATTGCTTTCAACTTGTAACATGTATATCTCATGGATAGTTGTCAACACAAAGTAATATGATGAATACAAATAAGCAAGTATGTAGGAATCAATGCACACAGTTGACACAAGTGTTTGCTTCTAAGATAGAAAGAAGTAGGTAAACTGACTCAACATAAAGTAAAAGAATGGCCCCTTCGCAGAGGGAAGCATGGATTACTATTTTTGTGCTAGAACTTTTATTTTGAAAACATAGAAACAATTTTGTCAACGGTAGTAATAATTCATATGTGTTATGCATAAGACATCCTATAAGTTGCAATCCTCATGCATAGAATACCAATAGTGCTCGCACCTTGTCCTAATTAGCTTGGATTTACATGGATTATCATTGCATAACATATGTTTCAACCAAGTGTCACAAAGGGGTACCTCTATGCCGCCTGTACAAAGGTCCAGGGAGATAGATCGCATTTGATTTCTCGTTTTTGATAGATCTCAACTAAGGACATCCACACCGGGACAACATAGAAACGGATAATGGACTCCTCTTTAATGCATAAGCATTCAACAACAGATAATATTCTCATAAGAGATTGAGGTTTAATGTCCAAACTGAAACTTCCACCATGATTCATGGCTTTAGTTAGCGGCCCAATGTTCTTCTCTAACAATATGCATACTCAAACCATTTGATCATGATAAATCACCCTTACTTCAGACAAGACGAACATGCATAGCAACTCACATGATATTCAACAAAGGTGTAAAAAGTTGATGGCGTCCCGAGAAACATGGTTACCGCTCAACAAGCAACTTATAAGAAATAAGATACATAGCAACATATTCAATACCACAATAGTTTTTAAGGCTATTTTCCCATGAGCTATATATTGCAAAGACAAAGAATGAAATTTTAAATGTAGCACTCAAGCAATTTACTTTGGAATGGTAGAGAAATACCACATAGTAGGTAGGTATGGTGGACACAAATGGCATGGGTTTTGGCTCAAGGTTTTGGATGCACGAGAAGTATTCCCTCTCAGTACAAGGCTTTGGCTAGCAAGGTTGTTTGAAGCAAACACAAGTATGAACCGGTACAGTAAAACTTACATAAGAACATATTGCAAGCATTATAAGACTCTACATTGTCTTCCTTGTTGTTCAAACACTTCACCAGAAAATATCTAGACTTTAGAGAGACCGATCATGCAAACCAAATTTCAACAAGCTCTATGGTAGTTCTTCATTAATAGGTGCAAACTACATGATGCAAGAGATTAAACATGATCTATTTGAGCACAACAATTGCCAAGTATCAAATTATTCAAGACAATGTACCAATTACCACATGAAGCATTTTCTGTCTCCAACCAAATAGCAATTAACGAAGCAGTTTCAACCCCGCCATGAACATTAAAGATAGAACTAAGAACACCAGTGTTCATATGAAAAAGCGGAGCGTGTCTCTCTCCCACACAAGCATGAATTTATTCATAGAATGAAAATAACAAAACGAAAATAAAAGCACACAGACGCTCCAAGTAAAGTACATAAGATGTGACGGAATAAAAATATAGTTTCACTAGAGGTGACCTGATAAGTTCTCGATGAAGAAGGGGATGCCTTGGGCATCCCCAAGCTTAGATGCTTGAGTCTTCTTGAAATATGCAGGGATGAACCACGTGGGCATCCCCAAGCTTAGACTTTTCACTCTTCTTGATCATATTGTATCATCCTCCTCTCTTGATCCTTGAAAACTTCCTCCACACCGAACTCAAAACAAACTCATTAGAGGGTTAGTGCATAATCAAAAATTCACATATTCAGAGGTGACATAATCATTCTTAACACTTCTGGACATTTCCCAAAGCTACTGAAAGTTAATGGAACAAAGAAATCCATCAAACATAGCAAAACAGGCAATGCGAAATAAAAGACAGAATCTGTCAAAACAGAACAGTCCGTAAAGACGAATTTTTCTGGGGCACTTAACTTGCTCAGATGAAAAAGCTCAAATTGAATGAAAGTTTCGTACATATCTGAGGATCACGCACGTAAATTGGAAGATTTTTCTGAGTTACCTACAGACGGGGCTGCTCAATTTCGTGACAGTAAGAAATCTGTTTCTGCGCAGTAATCCAAATCTAGTATCAACCCTACTATCAAAGACTTTACTTGGCACAACAATGCAATAAAATAAAGATAAGGAGAGTTTGCTACAGTAGTAACAACTTCCAAGACACAACAAAACAGTAGCAAAATAAAGACATGGGTTATCTCCCAAGAAGTGCTTTCTTTATAGCCATTAAGATGGGCTCAGCAATTTTAATGATGCTCACATAAGGATGAGAGTTGAAGCAAAGAGAGCATCAAAAATCAAGTATGAAACAAATTTAAGTCTAACCCACTTTCTATGAAAAGGAATCTTGTAAATAAACAAGTCATGTAAGCATAATGCAATAAGCATAGGAAGGCAACACAAGCGCAACTTCAAGATTCTCAACATAAAGAGGGGAAACTTAATATTATTAAGATGCATATAACCATGTTTCCCTCTCTCATAATAACTTTCAGTAGCATCATGAACAAACTCAACAATATAACTATCACATAAAGCATTCTTATCATGAGCTACATGCATAAAATTATTACTCTCCACATAAGCATAGTCATTACTATTAATTGTAGTGGGAGCAAATTCAATAAAATAGCTATCATTATTATTCTCATCACCATAATCATCATATATAGGAGGCATATTGTAATGATAATTAATTTTCTCCTCAATAGTAGGTGGACTGAAAATATGATAGTCATCATTGTAATCATCATATGTGGGAGGTAAAGTATCATCAAAGTAAATTTTCTCCTCCATGCTTGGGGCACTAAAAATATCATGCTCATCAAAACCAGCTTCCCCAAGCTTAGAATTTTCCATAGCATTAGCAACGATGGTGTTCAAAGCATTCATACTAATAACATTCCCATTAGCATGCATATAAAGTTCCATGGGTTTTTTAATTCTCTCTTCAAACACATCATGTCCTAATTCAAGATAAATACTATAAAGATCTCTAATATTTTTGTTGTTTTCCATTAAGCCTAACTAGTGAAAACAAGAAACAAAAAGATATAATTGCAGGATCTAAAGGAAATACCTTCGAGCAATCACACACTGACAACAGTGCTAGGAAATAGCTTAGTAGTCGGAGGATGTGAATACCTTTTACCTTACCTCCCCGGCAACGGCGCCAGAAAATAGCTTGATGTCTACGCACGCTTCTATTCCTGTAGACAGTGTTGGGCCTCCAAGAGCAGAGGTTTGTAGAACAGCAGCAAGTTTCCCTTAAGTGAATCACCCAAGGTTTATCGAACTCAGGGAGGTAGAGGTCAGAGGTATCTGATACGTCCAATTTGCATCACTATTTTATATCATAATTTGCTGTTATTCATTGATATATTTCATATTGGGACACAATACTTATGTTATTTCATCTATTTTGCATGTTTCATCATTATTGGAGGATCAAGCACCGGAGCCAGGATTCTGCTGGAAAAAGCACCGTTAGAACGCAATATTTCGGAAGATCAACTGTGGAAGGAAATTATACCAAAAATCCTATTTTTCAAGATGACGAAGGAAGCCAGAAGGAGAAGCTGAGAAGGCCCAAGGTGGGGCCAGACCACAGGCCGGCGCGGCCCATGGCCTGGCCGCGCCACCTTGTGGTGTGGGGGCCCCACAGCCCCTTTCGCCTCCTTTTCTTCGCGAAACCCTTCGTCCCGAAAACCTAAGCCACAGAGGGTACCTCACGAAGAGTTACAGCCGCCTGCGCGGGCGGAGAACACCAGAGAGAAAAGAGCTCTCCGGCGGGCAGGAATCCGCCGGGGAAATTCCCTCCCGGAGGGGGAAATCGACGCCATCGTCACCGTCATCGAGCTGGACATCATCTCCATCACCATCATCATCATCTCCACCATCATCACCGCCGTCTCCACCGCTGGACACCGTCACCGCCGTAGCAATTTGGGTTTGATCTTGATTGTTTGATAGGGGAAACTCTCCCGGTATCGATTTCTACTTGTTGTTGATGCTATTGAGTGAAACCATTGAACCGAGTTTATGTTCAGATTGTTATTCATCATCATATCACCTCTGATCATGTTCCATATGATGTCTCGTGAGTAGTTCGTTTAGTTCTTGAGGACATGGGTGAAGTCTAAATGTTAGTAGTGAATTATGGTTGAGTAATATTCAATGGTATGATATTTAAGTTGTGGTGTTATTCTTCTAGTGGTGTCGTGTGAACGTCGACTACACGACACTTCACCTTTATGGGCCTAGGGGAATGCATCTTGTACTCGTTTGCCAATTGCGGGGTTGCCGGAGTGACAGAAACCTAAACCCCCGTTGGTATATCGATGCGGGAGGGATAGCAGGATCTCAGAGTTTAAGGCTGTGGTTAGATTTATCTTAATTACTTTCTTGTAGTTGCGGATGCTTGCAAGGGGTATAATCACAAGTATGTATTAGTCCTAGGAAGGGCGGTACATTAGCATAGGTTCACCCACACAACACTTATCATAACAATGAAGATTATTTAGCCGTATGTAGCGAAAGCACTAGACTAAAATCCCGTGTGTCCTCGAGAACGTTTGGTCATTATAAGTAAACAACCCGGCTTGTCCTTTGTGCTAAAAAGGATTGGGCCACTCGCTGCAATTGTTACTCTCGCACTTTACTTACTCGTACTTTATTCAACTGTTACATCAAAACCCCCTGAATACTTGTCTGTGAGCATTTACAGGGAATCCTTCATCGAAACTGCTTGTCAACACCTTCTGCTCCTCGTTGGGATCGACATTCTTACTTATCGAAAATACTACAATTCACCCCCTATACTTGTGGGTCATCAAGACTATTTTGCTGGCGCCGTTGCCTGGGAGTGAAGCGCTATTGGTAAGTGGAATTGGTAAGGAAAACCTTTACTGTTTGTGCTGGTTTTATTTCTGCCTGCTGCTATAAGTCATTATGGAGAGATCTTCTCTTCAATTTCTATTTGGGAAATCTACTACTACTGCAACGGTAGTGGATGAGGCGCCAGGTGAGGAAGTGATACCATATAAAATACATATGAAAATTATTGAACGTGTTATGGATAACCGCTATGAAGGGGATGGAACTGTCCACCCTGGAGATCATTTATTGTTCTTACATGAATTATGCGGTTTATTCAAGTGTGCAGGTATTGCTATGGATGAAGTGAGGAAGAAACTATTCTCTATATCGCTGTCTGGTAAGGCGGCGCATTGGTATAAATTGCTGGATAATGGGGATTCTCTTGAATGGAATGATATTGTGCCCCGGTTTTATTCTAAGTTCTATCCTCCAAGTGAAATTCACAAGGATCGGAATCGCATATATAATTTTTGGCCTCATGATGGAGAGAGTATTTCCCAAGCTTGGGGGAGATTGAAGTCTTTAATGCTCAAATGCCCCATTCATGAGCTTCCTGGTAATGTTATTATTGATAATTTCTATGCAAGACTTTCTTTTCAAGACAAGACCTTGCTGGATACTTCTTGTTCTGGATCATTTACACGCAACAAAGAAGAGTTTAAAAGGGACCTTCTTGATCAGATCCAAGAAAATACTGAAGGTTGGGAGAACGACAAGGATAGAGAATCAGGTATAATTTATGATTATAAATGCATTGAAGCTTTTATGGATACTGATAAATTTCGTAATATGAGTGCTACATATGGTCTTGATTCTCAAGTTGCTGCAAATCTTTATAAAGCTTTTGCCTCTCATTATGAATTGCCTAAGAAGAATTTTGATAAGTATCATGAACCTTATAAAGATAAAATTGATTCATCTATTAATAAATGCGTTGTAGTTGAAACTGCTAATCATGTTATTCCTGAAGCTTATATTGAAAAAACTCCTTTTCTTGCTAAAATGAAGGAGTACTCTGTTATAAATAGTGCGGTTCATAAAAGTGAAAAGAAACCTGTAGAACCTGAAGAACAAATAAAAGTTGAACCTGCTGTTGCAATAGTTAAAGATCTTGTGACTGAAAATGTGGAGGATGGTCATATTATTTTCTGTGAAGATGCTTCTAATATTGTTTCACATCCTAATAAACCCAAACAAGTTAGTGTTCCTATGCTAGCTGTTAGAATTGGTGATCATTGCTATTATGGTTTATGTGATATTGGTGCAAGTGTTAGTGCTATTCCTTATGAGCTTTACACGGAGATTATGCACGAAATTGATTCTTGTGAACTTGAAGATATTGATGTGGTTATTCAGCTGGCTAATAGAGAAACTATTTCTCCAATTGGTATTGTTCGAGATGTGGAAGTTTTATGCAGTAAGATTAAATATCCTGCTGACTTTTTGGTACTTGGTTCTGCTGCTAGTGATTATTGTCCTATCATTTTCGGTAGAACTTTTCTAAATACTTGTGGAGCTATTATAGATTGCAAGAAAGAGAAAATTTTGACTAAATTTGCTGGTGAATCTTATGAGTTTAACTTCTCTAAATTTACCAAAACTCCTTATAAAGCTGATTTGCCTAATGATGATTTTAAAATGGAACAGTGTGCATCTATTGTTCTTGTTCCTAATAATCCTTTGCAGCAACATTTGGAGGATAGCGAGAGTGAAGTTTTTAGGAAAGAAAGAGATGAGCTTGAGGAAATATTTCTCCGCCAACCTATTCTCAAGCATGATTTACCGGTGGAAGATTTGGGTACAACACCGCCACCAAAGGAAGATCCTGTTTTTGAATTAAAGCCTTTGCCTGATAATCTTAAATATGCTCATATTGATGATAAGAAAATATATCCTGTTATTATTAGTTCTAAGCTTTCAGAGATTGAGGAAGAAAAGTTATTGGAAATATTGAAGAAACACCGAGGAGCTATTGGCTACACTCTTGATGATTTGAAGGGGATTTCTCCTTCTATTTGCCAACATGTTATTAATATGGAAGATGATGCAAAGCCTGTTGTTGAACATCAGCGTCGTCTAATTCCGAAGATGAAGGAAGTGGTAAGGAATGAGGTATTAAGACTTCTTGAAGCTGGTATTATATATCCTATTGCTGATAGTAGATGGGTTAGTCCTGTGCATGGCGTTCCCAAGAAAGGAGGAATGACTGTTGTGCCTAATGATAATGATGAGCTCATCCCTCAAAGAGTAGTTGTAGGGTATAGAATGTGCATTGATTTTCAAAAAGTTAATAAAGTTACTAAGAAAGATCATTACCCTTTACCATTTATTGATCAAATGCTAGAAAGATTGTCTAAAAATACTCATTTTTGCTTTCTTGATGGTTATTCTGGGTTTTCACAAATTGTTGTTAAAACTAAAGATCAAGAGAAAACCACTTTTACTTGTCCCTATGGAACTTATGCTTATAGGCGTATGCCTTTCGGTTTATGTAATGCTCCTGCTACTTTTCAAAGATGCATGTCTGCTATTTTTCATGGCTTTTGCGAGAGTATTGTAGAGGTATTCATGGATGATTTTTCCGTCTATGGGAATTATTTTGATAGTTGCTTGCGAAACCTTGATAAAGTTTTGCAGAGATGTGAAGAAACTAACCTTGTTCTTAATTGGGAGAAATGCCACTTTATGGTTAATGAAGGAATTGTATTGGGACATAAAATTTCTGAGAGGGGTATTGAAGTTGATAGAGCTAAAGTTGAAGCAATTGAGAAGATGCCCTATCCGAGGGATGTTAAAGGTATTCGTAGTGTTCTTGGTCATGCTGGGTTTTATAGGAGATTTATTAAAGATTTCTCCAAGATTTCAAAGCCTCTTACTAATCTTCTTCAAAAAGACGTACCTTTTGTTTTTGATGATGATTGTAAGGAAGCTTTTGAAACTCTAAAGAAAGCCTTAACAACTGCTCCTGTAGTTGAACCTCCTGATTGGAATTTGCCTTTTGAAATTATGTGTGATGCTAGTGATTTTGCTGTAGGCGCTGTTCTTGGACAGCGAGTAGATAAAAAACTGAATGTTATTCATTATGCTAGTAAAACTCTTGATGCTGCTCAAAGAAATTATGCTACAACTGAAAAAGAATTATTAGCTGTAGTCTTTGCTTGTGATAAATTTAGATCTTATATTGTTGATTCAAAAGTTACGATTCATACTGATCATGCTGCAATTAGATACCTTATGACAAAGAAAGATGCTAAGCCGAGGCTTATTAGATGGGTACTTCTTTTGCAAGAATTTGATTTACATATTGTAGATAGGAAAGGTGCTGATAATCCTGTTGCTGATAATTTGTCTAGATTGGAAAATATTGCTTATGATCCTGTTCCTGTTAATGATAGTTTTCCAAATGAACAATTGGCTGTAATAAAGGTGAGCTCGCGAGACAGTCCTTGGTATGTTGATTATGCTAACTTTATTGTTTCCAAGTACTTGCCTCCAACCTTTTCAGCTCAACAAAGGAGGAAATTCTTTTATGACTTGAGGCATTATTTCTGGGATGACCCACACTTATATAAAGAAGGAGTGGATGGTATTATGCGAAGATGTGTTCCCGAATATGAACAACAAGAGATATTGAGTAAATGTCATGGTAGTGCTTATGGAGGACATCACGCCGGAGAAAGAACCGCGCAAAAGGTTCTACAATCAGGTTTTTATTGGCCAACTCTCTTCAAAGATGCGAGAAAGTTTATTTTATCTTGTGATGAATGCCAAAGGGTTGGTAATATCTCCAGACGTAATGAAATGCCTATGAATTATACTCTTGTTATTGAACCATTTGATTGTTGGGGATTTGACTTCATGGGATCTTTTCCGTCTTCAGAAGGTAACACTCATATACTTGTTGCTGTTGATTATGTTACTAAATGGGTGGAAGCAATACCTACAAAAAGTGCTGATGGTGAGACCTCTTTAAGAATGCTTTTAGATATTATTTTTCCTAGAATTGGAGTGCCTAGATATATTATGACTGATGGAGGTTCTCATTTTATTCATGGAGGTTTTAGAAAAACCCTTGCTAGGTATGGTATTAATCATAGAATTGCTTCCGCTTATCATCCTCAAACTAGTGGGCAAGTAGAATTATCAAATAGAGAGATTAAATCTATCTTGCAAAAGACTGTTAATAAAACTAGAAAGAATTGGGCTAGTAAATTGAAGGATGCACTATGGGCTTATAGAACTGCTTATAAAAATCCCATGGGATTGTCACCTTATAAAATGGTTTATGGGAAAGCTTGTCATTTACCTTTAGAACTAGAGCACAAAGCTTATTGGGCTGTTAGAGAATTAAATAAAGATCCTAAACTTGCCGGTAACAAGAGGTTGTTGCAATTGAGTTCTCTAGATGAATGGAGAAGTGAAGCTTATGAAAATGCTAAACTCTTTAAAGAGAAAGTTAAAAAATGGCATGATAGAAGGATTATCAAAAGAGAATTTAATATTGGGGATAAAGTCCTATTGTATCGGTCTCGTCTCAGATTCTTTGCAGGGAAATTACTCTCAAAATGGGAAGGACCATATGTTGTCGAGGAGGTGTATCGTTCAGGAGCAATCAAAATTAGCTCTCTCCAAGGCAATGCTACGCAAGTGGTGAATGGACAAAGACTCAAGCATTATATCTCAGGTGATTCTTATAATGTTGATGTTGATATTATTCAAGTGGAAACACCGGAGGCTTTCATCAAAGGGCAAATTGACAATCACTTAACTCGACTTTGAATAGGTAACAGTACTGGTAGTGAAAAGTACGCAATTTACTTTCCGAACAATATTTTTGCTGTTTTTGGAAAATATGAAAAATTACGAGTTCGAAACGGAGTGGAAAGGACGCACGAGGGCGTGCCACCATAGGCCGGCGCGCCTGGCACGGGGCCCGCCGCCCTATGGTCTGGCCGCCTCGTCGCCCCTTTCCGACTCTGGTTCGATCTGGTACTTTCCTTTTGTCGTGAAAATTTTTGCTATATAATCCCCCGGACCCATGGAGGTCCGTATATCGTTTTCTCGACGTGTTTTGTTTCGAGCTGTTTCTGCCAGGATCTGTTTTCAGTTTAGAAGCACCATGGTCTCCAAGAACAAGGGCAAGGAGTTTCCGGATGAAGATAATCGAGATCTTGGGTGGAAAGAGGAGGACAAGGACGTCAAGGAAGAGGATGAAGAAGAGGTGGAGGAAGATTCGCGTGCACACCCGCGTGCTACCATCGCAAGCATCAAGGTGGTGGACAACCCTTTTAGTGCAAACAAGAGCGCAAGGATTCGCACTGGAGGAGCGGTTCCACGTCATTACCTAGCTCCGAAAACATCTTTATCAGGCATTCACCATCCCTTCCACAATTTAATTTTCCATAATCAAATTGAAGGGACTCCCAAGGCAGCATTGCCTACCAATTGGGATATAGATCGCTCTAACACTGCAGGAGGGAGGAAGCCTGAGGGTGAAGAGTGGGGAAATAACTCCAAGAGTTGGGACTCGCCGTCGGACAGACTTCTTAACCGCGTCGAGCACAATTCGGAGATGATTCGCAATCTCACATACAAGATTGATGAGCTTCAGGAGCTTATTGAGAAGCTTGTCAGGAATTCATCACCACCATCGCCAAAGGAGTAATTCGTCATCGGTATTGGCATCCCCTTGGTTTGTTCCAAGCTTGGGGGAGTGCCGCGGTATCACATCATCACTACCTTTTACTTTTTATTGTCAAGTAGTGTCATATCATGAGTAGGGAAGTTATCATATAAGATGGGTTGCAGTTTGGAAGTATCTCTCCTTTAGTTGGTTATCTATGTATCCCTTGGTGTGACTTATCGTTATGGAATATTAATGAGAAGTCTTATCATTTACATATTGCACATCTTATTTTAGTTTGCAATCTCTATTATATGATTTATCTTGTCATTAGTATTGGTATCACTTTGGGAGCATTGAATAAATCTATTTGGTTTTGGCAAACTTAGCATTGGTCAGTAGCAACAACACTTTGAGGTTTAAGTAGAAAAGAGAAATACATGTAGTTGTTTCATTGTCTTTCTTTCTTGTTAGCTCATAGCTTATTATTCTGAAGTTAAAATTGCTTGTGCTTACAAGGAAGATGCATGATTGTTTCTATCACATGTATATTTGTTTGTTTCCCTCAACTCTTATGCTTGCTAATTAACCTTGCTAGCCAAAAACCTGTACTGAGAAGGAATACTTCTCGTGCATCCAAATCTTAACCCAAACCTATGTCATTTGTGTCCACCATACCTACCTACTACATGGTATTTTCTGCCATTCCAAGTAAATACTTCATGTGCTACCTTTAAACAATTCAAAACTTGTTATCTCTTATTTGTGTCAATGTTTCATAGCTCATGAGGAAGTATGTGGTGTTTTATCTTTCAATCTTGTTGGGCAACTTTCACCAACTTCATCCGCTTATCCAATAATTTTGCAAAAAGAGCTGGCAATGGGATTCCCAGTCCCAAATTAATTAAACTAAATAGACACTCCTCCATGGTATGTGATTGATGGACGGCACCCGAAGGATTCGGTTAGCCATGGCTTGTGTAAGCAAAGGTTGGGGGGAGTGTCATCATCATAATAAAACTAAAATAAAAAGGCACTCCTTCATGGTATGAGATTGTTGGCAGGCACCCGAGGATTCGGTTAGCCATGGTTTGTGAAAGAAAGGTTGGAAGGAGTGCCACACAAAATGCAAATAAAATGGGAGCCGCTCTTTGAAGGTTGTCTGGCAAGGGGGTTAGAGTACCCGCTACCAGTCGTTGACAACAACAAACACCTCTCAAAATGTTACTTTTATTCTCTTTATATGATTTCAAAACTGAAAAAGCTCTAGCACATGATTTAATCACTGCTTCCCTCTGCGAAGGGCCTGTCTTTTACTTTATGTTGAGTCAGTAAACCTATTTCCCTCCATCTCAAGCAAGCATTTGAGTAGTTGTGATCAAACCATTATATTGTGATCTGCTTCATCATGTCCTTTATTCTTCCTTGTTTAGTACAAGTTTTATCTGAATGAATATAGCTTTGCAAGTTATCAATGATCATGAGGAGACCATTATGATTGAGTATGCAAGTTGTGCCTTATAAACTTTAACATGAGAGCGCTGCTCAATAAGATAAGTATAATCTGTTAATTGTTCTCTGACCAAGAACGAAGTTTGCCATCACCAACTATGATTTCTTATGCACCTTTATTTGTGATTACTTTATACTTGTTTCAAGTTGAGTTATATGAGGAAGTTGTTTACTAGAATGTCTTGTGTGAATAAATATGATGCTTCTTGTCCGTATTTTATTTATCGACTCTTCACTCCATAAACATGTGGTCCTGTTTACCGAGTTCAGTTTCGCTTGGGGACAAGCGAAGTCTAAGCTTGGGGGGAGTTGATACGTCCAATTTGCATCACTATTTTATATCATAATTTGCTGTTATTCATTGATATATTTCATATTGGGACACAATACTTATGTTATTTCATCTATTTTGCATGTTTCATCATTATTGGAGGATCAAGCACCGGAGCCAGGATTCTGCTGGAAAAAGCACCGTCAGAACGCAATATTTCGGAAGATCAACTGTGGAAGGAAATTATACCAAAAATCCTATTTTTCAAGATGACGAAGGAAGCCAGAAGGAGGAGCTGAGAAGGCCCAAGGTGGGGCCAGACCACAGGCCGGCGCGGCCCATGGCCTGGCCGCGCCACCTTGTGGTGTGGGGGCCCCACAGCCCCTTTCGCCTCCTTTTCTTCGCGAAACCCTTCGTCCCGAAAACCTAAGCCACAGAGGGTACCTCACGAAGAGTTACAGCCGCCTCTGCGGGGCGGAGAACACCAGAGAGAAAAGAGCTCTCCGGCGGGCAGGAATCCGCCGGGGAAATTCCCTCCCGGAGGGGGAAATCGACGCCATCGTCACTGTCATCGAGCTGGACATCATCTCCATCACCATCATCATCATCTCCACCATCATCACTGCCGTCTCCACCGCTGGACACCGTCACCGCCGTAGCAATTTGGGTTTGATCTTGATTGTTTGATAGGGGAAACTCTCCCGGTATCGATTTCTACTTGTTGTTGATGCTATTGAGTGAAACCATTGAACCGAGTTTATGTTCAGATTGTTATTCATCATCATATCACCTCTGATCATGTTCCATATGATGTCTCGTGAGTAGTTCGTTTAGTTCTTGAGGACATGGGTGAAGTCTAAATGTTAGTAGTGAATTATGGTTGAGTAATATTCAATGGTATGATATTTAAGTTGTGGTGTTATTCTTCTAGTGGTGTCGTGTGAACGTCGACTACACGACACTTCACCTTTATGGGCCTAGGGGAATGCATCTTGTACTCGTTTGCCAATTGCGGGGTTGCCGGAGTGACAGAAACCTAAACCCCCGTTGGTATATCGATGCAGGAGGGATAAACGAGGATCTCAGAGTTTAAGGTTGTGGTTAGATTTATCTTAATTACTTTCTTGTAGTTGCGGATGCTTGCAAGGGGTATAATCACAAGTATGTATTAGTCCTAGGAAGGGCAGTACATTAGCATAGGTTCACCCACACAACACTTATCATAACAATGAAGATTATTTAGCCGTATGTAGCGAAAGCACTAGACTAAAATCCCGTGTGTCCTCGAGAACGTTTGGTCATTATAAGTAAACAACCCGGCTTGTCCTTTGTGCTAAAAAGGATTGGGCCACTCGCTGCAATTGTTACTCTCGCACTTTACTTACTCGTACTTTATTCAACTGTTACATCAAAACCCCCTGAATACTTGTCTGTGAGCATTTACAGGGAATCCTTCATCGAAACTGCTTGTCAACACCTTCTGCTCCTCGTTGGGATCGACATTCTTACTTATCGAAAATACTACGATACACCCCCTATACTTGGGGGTCATCAGTATCCCTCTCAAGCAACCCTGCAATTAAGATACAAGAAGTCTCTTGTGTCCCCAACACACCTAATACACTTGTCAGATGTATAGGTGCACTAGTTCGGCGAAGAGATAGTGAAATACAAGTAATATGGATGATTATAAGTAGCAATTGCAATCTGAAATAAAAATGGCAGCAAGCGAACATGTAACAGAACTTGTTGGAAACGGTGTTTCAATGCTTAGAAACAAGGCCTAGGGATCATACTTTCACTAGTGGACACTCTCAACATTGATCACTGATACGTCTCAAACGTATCTATAATTTCTTATGTTCCATGCTAGTTTTATGACAATACCTACATGTTTTGTTCACACTTTATATCGTTTTGATGCGTTTTCCGGAACTAACCTATTAACAAGATGCCGAAGTGCCAGTTCCTGTTTTCTGCTATTTTTGGTTTCAGAAATCCTAGTAAGGAAATATTCTCGAAATTGGACGAAATCAATGCCCAGCATCTTAGAATTCCACGAAGCTTCCAGAACACCCGAGAGCCACCAGAGGAGAGCCACAGGGGCCCCACACACGGGGCTGGCGCGGCCAGGCTAGGGCCCGCGCCCCCCTATTGTGTGGTGGCTCCGTACCCCTTCCGACTACGCCTCTTCCCCTATTTAAAGGTCCCTAACCTAAATCTTCGATACGAAAAAGCCACGGTACGAGAAACCTTCCAGAGCCGCCACCATCGCGAAGCCAAGATCTGGGGGACAGGAGTCTCTGTTCCGGCACGCCGCCGGGACGGGGAAGTGCCCCCGGAAGGCTTCTCCATCGACACCACCGCCATCTTCATCAACGTTGCTGTCTCCCATCAGGAGGGAGTAGTTCTCCATCGAGGCTAAGGGCTGTACCGGTAGCTATGTGGTTAATCTCTCTCCTATGTACTTCAATACAATGATCTCATGAGTTGCCTTACTTGATTGAGATTCATATGAGCTTTGTATCACTATTAGTCTATGTGCTACTCTTGTGATGTTATTAAAGTAGTCTATTCCTCCTTCACGGTGTAATGGTGACAGTGTGTGCATCGTGTAGTACTTGGCGTAGGTTATGATCATAATCTCTTGTAGGTTATGGATTTAATTATTACTATGATAGTATTGATGTGATTTATTCCCCCTTCATAGTGTAAAGGTGACAGTGTGTATGCTATGTTAGTACTCGGTTTAAATTGCAAAGATCTATTATGCTCTAAGGTTACTTAAATATGAATGCCGAATGTTGTGGAGCTTGTTAACTCCGGCATTGAGGTGCTCTTGTAGCCCTACACAACGAATGGTGTTCATTATCAAACAAGAGTATATGTAGCACAAGGGAAGAGAACTTATTTATTTATGTGATCAATGTTGAGAGAGTCCACTAGTGAAAGTATGATCCCTAGGCCTTGTTTCCAAATACTGCAATCATCGCTTGTTTACTGTTTTACTGCATCTTTACTTCCTGCAATATTACTACCATCAACTGCACGCCAGCAAGCACTTTTTTGGCGCCGTTACTACTGCTCATATTCATTCATACCACTTGTATTTCACTATCTCTTTGCCGAACTAGTGCACCTATACATCTGACAAGTGTATTAGGTGTGTTGGGGACACAAGAGACTTCTTGTATCGTGATTGCAGGGTTGCTTGAGAGGGATATCTTTGACCTCTTCCTCCCTGAGTTCGATAAACCTTGGGTGATCCACTTAAGGGAAACTTGCTGCTGTTCTACAAACCTCTGCTCTTGGAGGCCCAACACTGTCTACAAGAATAGAAGCACCCGTAGACATCAAGCACTTTTCTGGCGCCGTTGCCGGGGAAGAAAGGTAAAAGGCACTCATACTCCGGTCCCAGGTAACTAAGTACTTTTCTGTTGCCGTTGTGTGTGTGCTCGAAGCTATTTCCTTTAGATCCTGCAATTGCATCTTTTTGTTTCTTGTTAAACACTAGTAAGGCATAATGTAAAACATCTGTGAGCTTTTTATACTATTTCCTGAGTCAAGACATGAATGGTTTAATGCGAAAATTAAAAAACCTATGGAACCTTATTTGCATGCTAGTAGCAATGATATTAATATGAACGCTTTGAACACCATTGTTGCTAATGATATGGAAAATTCTAAGCTTGGGGAGGTCGGTTTTGATGAAAATGATCTCTTTAGCCCTCCGGGTATTGAGGAGAAAGTTTATGTTGATTATGATATGCCTCCCATATATGATGATTATAATGATAGTGGTCTTTTGGTGCCGCCTACTATGGAGAGTAAATCTTATTATGATTATACTATGCCTCCTACACTTGATGAGAATAATAATGATAGCTACTTTGTTGAATTTGCTCCCACTACAACTAGTAAAATTGATTATGCTTATGTGGAGAGTAATAATTTTATGCATGTAGCTCATGATAAGAATGCTTTATGTGATACTTATATTGTTGAATTTGTTCATGATGCCACTGAAAGTTATTATGAGAGAGGAAAATATGGTTGTAGAAATTTTCATGTTACTAAAACACCTCTCTTTTTGCTGAAAATCTTGAAGTTACACTTGTTTTATCTTTCTATGCTTGTTGCATTATGCTTCATGAATTTGTTTATTTACAAGATTCCTTTTCATAGGAAGTGGGTTAGACTTAAATGTGTTTTGAATTTGCTTCTTGATGCTCTCTTTTGCTTCAACTCTTATTTCTTGCGCGAGCATCACTAAAATTGCTGAGCCCATCTTAATGGCTATAAAGAAAGAACTTCTTGGGAGATAACCCATGTGTTTATTTTACTACAGTACTTTTGTTTTATATTTGAGTCTTGGAAGTTGTTACTACTGTAGCAACCTCTCCTTATCTTATTTTATTGCATTGTTGTGCCAAGTAAAGTCTTTGATAGCAAGGTTGATACTAGATTTGGATTACTGCGCAGAAACAGATATCTATCTGTCACGAATTCGGGCAGGGCTCTCTGTAGGTAACTCAGAAAAATCTTCAAATTTACGTGCGTGATCCTCAGATATGTACGCAACTTTCATTCAATTTGAGCATTTTCATCTGAGCAAGTCCAGTGCCTCTAAAAAATTCGTCTTTACGGACTGTTCTGTTTTGACAGATTCTGCCTTTTATTTCGCATTGCCTCTTTTGCTGTGTTGGATGGATTTCTTTGTTCCATTGACTTCCAGTAGCTTTGTGCAATGTCCAGAAGTGTTAATAATGATTGTGTTAGCTCTGAACATGTGAATTTTTGATTATGCACTAACCCTCTAATGAGTTTGTTTCGAGTTTGGTGTGGAGGAAGTTTTCAAGGGTCAAGAGAGGAGGATGATATACTATGATCAAGAAGAGTGAAAAGTCTAAGCTTGGGGATGCCCCCGTGGTTCATCCCTGCATATTTCAAGAAGACCCAAGCGTCTAAGCTTGGGGATGCCCAAGGCATCCCCTCCTTCATCAACAATTTATCAGGTTTCTTCTCTTGAAACTATATTTTTATTCGATCACATCTTATGTACTTTACTTGGAGCGTCTGTTTGTTTTTGTTTTGTTTGAATAAATTCATGCTTGTGTGGGAGAGAAACACGCTCCGCTGTTGCGTATGAACACATGTGTTCTTAGCTTTACTCTTAATGTTCATGGCGAAGGTTGAAACTGCTTCGTTCATTGTTATATGGTTGGAAACAGAAAATGCTGCATGTGGTAGTTGGTATATTGTCTTGAATAATTTGATACTTGGCAATTTTTGTGCTCATATAGATCATGTTTAAGCTCTTGCATCATGTACTTTCTACCCATTAATGAAGAACTACATAGAGCTTGTTAAAATTTGGTTTGCATGATTGGTCTCTAGAGTCTAGATATTTTCTGGTTAAGGTGTTTGAACAACAAGGAAGACGATGTAAAGTCTTATAATGCTTACAATATGTTCATATGTGATTCTTGCTGCACCGTTTTATACTTGAGTTTGTTTCAAACAACCTTGCTAGCCTAGCCTTGTATTGAGAGGAATTCTTCTCGTGCATCCAAATCCTTGAGCCAAAAACTATGCCATTTGTGTCCACCATACCTACCTACTACATGGTATTTCTCTGCCATTCCAAAGTACATTACTTCATGTGCTACCTTTAAACAATTCAAAAGCTATTATCTCTTATTTGTGTCAATGTTTTATAGCTCATGAGGAAGTATGTGGTGTTTATCTTTCAACCTTGTCATTTACTTCTGACAGACTTTCACCAATGGACTAGTGGCATATCCGCTTATCCAATTTGCAAAAAGAGCTGGCAATGGGGTGCCCAGCCCCAATTAATTAACTTGCATTAATAATTCTCTTCACATGTTTTGCTCTGATCTATCAGTAAGCAACTTAATTTTGCAAATAGACACTCCTTCATGGTATGTGATTGTTGGAAGGCACCCGAGGATTCGGTTAGCCATGGCTTATGTAAGCAAAAGGTTGGGAGGAGTGTCATCCATAAATAAAATAAAATAAAACTAAACTAAAATACATGTGTAAACAAAAGAGAAGAGGGATGATCTACCTTGCTGGTAGAGATAACGTCCTTCATGGGAGCCGCTCTTGAAAGTCTGGTTGATGAGGTAGTTAGAGTGCCCACTACCATTCGTTGACAACAACAAACACCTCTCAAAACTTTACTTTTATGCTCTCTATATGATTTCAAAACTTAAAAAGCTCTAGCACATGATTTAATCCCTGCTTCCCTCTGCGAAGGGCCATTCTTTTACTTTATGTTGAGTTAGTTTACCCACTTCTTTCTATCTTAGAAGCAAACACTTGTGTCAACTGTGTGCATTGATTCTTACATGTTTACCTATTGCACTTGTTATATTGCTTTATGTTGACAATTATCCATGAGATAAACATGTTGAAGTTGAAAGCAACCGTTGAAACTTATATCTTCCTTTGCGTTGCTTCAAAACTTTCTACTAAGAATTTATTGCTTATGAGTTAACTGTTATGCAAGTCTTATTGATGCTTGTCTTGAAAGTACTATTCATGAAAAGTCTTTGCTATATGATTCAGTTGTTTACTCATTGTCTTCATCATTGCTTTGAATCGCTGCATTCATCTCATATGCTTTGCAATAATGTTGATCAAGATTATGTTGGTAGCATGTCACTTAAGAAATTATCATTGTTATTGTTTACCTACTCGAGGGCGAGTAGGAACTAAGCTTGGGGATGCTTGATACGTCTCAAACGTATCTATAATTTCTTATGTTCCATGCTAGTTTTATGACAATACCTACATGTTTTGTTCACACTTTATATCGTTTTGATGCGTTTTCCGGAACTAACCTATTAACAGGATGCCGAAGTGCCAGTTCCTGTTTTCTGCTGTTTTTGGTTTCAGAAATCCTAGTAAGGAAATATTCTCGGAAATGGACGAAATCAATGCCCAGCATCTTAGAATTCCACGAAGCTTCCAGAACACCCGAGAGCCACCAGAGGAGAGCCACAGGGGCCCCACACACGGGGCTGGTGCGGCCAGGCTAGGGCTCACGCCCCCCTATTGTGTGGTGGCTCCGTACCCCTTCCGACTCCGCCTCTTCGCCTATTTAAAGGTCCCTGACCTAAATCTTCGATACGAAAAAGCCACGGTACGAGAAACCTTCCAGAGCCGCCGCCATCGCGAAGCCAAGATCTGGGGGACAGGAGTCTCTGTTCCGGCACGCCGCCGGGACGGGGAAGTGCCCCCGGAAGGCTTCTCCATCGACACCACCGCCATCTTCATCAACGCTGCTGTCTCCCATGAGGAGGGAGTAGTTCTCCATCGAGGCTAGGGGCTGTACCGGTAGCTATGTGGTTAATCTCTCTCCTATGTACTTCAATACAATGATCTCATGAGTTGCCTTACATGATTGAGATTCATATGAGCTTTGTATCACTATTAGTCTATGTGCTACTCTTGTGATGTTATTAAAGTAGTCTATTCCTCCTTCACGGTGTAATGGTGACAGTGTGTGCATCGTGTAGTACTTGGCGTAGGTTATGATCATAATCTCTTGTAGGTTATGGATTTAATTATTACTATGATAGTATTGATGTGATTTATTCCCCCTTCATAGTGTAAAGGTGACAGTGTGTATGTTATGTTAGTACTCGGTTTAAATTGCAAAGATCTATTATGCTCTAAGGTTACTTAAATATGAATGCCGAATGTTGTGGAGCTTGTTAACTCCGGCATTGAGGTGCTCTTGTAGCCCTACACAACGAATGGTGTTCACTATCAAACAAGAGTATATGTAGCACAAGGGAAGAGAACTTATTTATTTGTGTGATCAATGTTGAGAGAGTCCACTAGTGAAAGTATGATCCCTAGGCCTTGTTTCCAAATACTGCAATCATCGCTTGTTTCTTTGTTTTATCGCATCTTTACTTCCTACAATATTACTACCATCAACTGCACGCCAGCAAGCACTTTTTTGGCGCCGTTACTACTGCTCATATTCATTCATACCACTTGTATTTCACTATCTCTTTGCCGAACTAGTGCACCTATACATCTGACAAGTGTATTAGGTGTGTTGGAGACACAAGAGACTTCTTGTATCGTGATTGCAGGGTTGCTTGAGAGGGATATCTTTGACCTCTTCCTCCCTAAGTTCGATAAACCTTGGGTGATCCACTTAAGGGAAACTTGCTGCTGTTCTACAAACCTCTGCTCTTGGAGGCCCAACACTGTCTACAAGAATAGAAGCACCCGTAGACATCAAGCACTTTTCTGGCGCCGTTGCCGGGGAAGAAAGGTAAAAGGCACTCATACTCCGGTCCCAGGTAACTAAGTACTTTTCTGTTGCCGTTGTGTGTGTGCTCGAAGCTATTTCCTTTAGATCCTGCAATTGCATCTTTTTGTTTCTTGTTAAACACTAGTAAGGCATAATGTAAAACATCTGTGAGCTTTTTATACTATTTCCTGAGTCAAGACATGAATGGTTTAATGCAAAAATTAAAAAACCTATGGAACCTTATTTGCATGCTAGTAGCAATGATATTAGTATGAACGCTTTGAACACCATTGTTGCTAATGATATGGAAAATTCTAAGCTTGGGGAGGTCGGTTTTGATGAAAATGATCTCTTTAGCCCTCCGGGTATTGAGGAGAAAGTTTATGTTGATTATGATATGCCCTCCGGGTATCGTGGGCATTAATTTCGTCCAATTCCGAGAATATTTCCTGTGTAAGATTTCTGAAACCAAAAACAGCAGAAAACAAGAATTGGCACTTTGGTATCTTGTTAATAGGTTAGTTCCAGAAAATGCATCAAAATGATATAAAGTATGAATAAAACATGTAGGTATTGTCATAAAACTAGCATGGAACATAAGAAATTATAGATACGTTGGAGACGTATCACGCTGCTTTGAGAACCGATTCGTGCAACAACGCGGCTCGGCCCAGGCAACCAAATGGGCTGAAAATTGCTGGCCCGATGCGAGCCAAGTCGAATGTAGGCTACCAAACGCGCCCCTTCAGATGCAGGTTGATATCTTCAGAGTTGCGGTGTGTCAAGTGTAGTGAGGTTGAGTGAGTCGTGGGCCTTTGTTGGGCGGCATGTGGCCGGGAATGAGTGCATGAGTCCGCAGGGGACCCAAACTTTTTTTTAGAGAATGTGGCAGCTTTATTGTTAAGAAACATCGTGACAAAGTACTTCTTCAGGTATAACATCAAAGAAAGATTACAAACTGAAAGCTCACTACAACGAGCTAACATGTGTGCTGCGACATTAGAGCATCTCCAGCCGCGTCCCCCAAAGGGATTTGGGGACGCCGGCCAAAAAAAGTCCCAGTCACATGCTCTAAAGGCCGCTTCGCTCCGGACGTGCCCAAAATATTGTCTCACGTCTCTAGCTCATCCCCTGTGTATAGAGGCTCCATCAGGGACGCCGGATACAACTTTTACACTTACTTTTTGTTTGGAGGTCGCGTTTGGAGGACGTGGCTAGGAAAGGGACCTTCTCCAAACGGAAATTTGGTCCGGATGTCTCCCAAACACTACTAGGAAAAGTAGTACCACTGGCGACCTGAAATAGCCTATCCCCGGCGCTTTGCAATTCGCCGGCGATCACCTCGCCGGTGGTAATGCCTTACCGCCGGCGTTTTGCAAACCGCCGGGGGTAACCCAGAATACCGCCAGCACATTATCCCAAACCGCCGGGGGTAATATTTACCACTGGCATTTTCCAATCCGCCAGGGTCATCTCATCTTACCCCTGGCACAAAGGCCCAGTTCGCCAGCGGTAACACTTTCAGGATTTAAAAAAAATTTACATGAGCTCCATCCCATACATTTCCCACGTGATACTCCAGAACTCCTCACATTGTTCTGATTCCAAAACATGTCTAGCAGCAGTGTATATTTGATTTTACAAGCACAGTATAATCACACGCAAGTGGCTACATAATGAAAATCAAAATAACACAATATCCATCACAGAAAATGAACACTGGTTAATGATGTCGTCTGCACTTGGAGATCCTATGACCATGACTGCAGAAGACAAGATTTATTGCAGTAGTAAGTACATATGACTTGAGAAGTTATTGCTATAGAAATATATTACTGATTAGAGTAGTATAGTATCATTGTTATATCTTGTGAATATATCATGCAAGACTAGGACCATGACTTGGTGTAGTACTGATTAATGATGTTCATGTGAAGGGATCAAATTTGCAAGAGCATAAGAACCAGGACATGCTGAACTGAATCAATAATTAAGAAAGCTTTGACTCTACAGATTTATTTTCACAAGTACACCAAGCTAGATATAATGAAGTACATGGATTGTTTTTGCACAATACCACATGTTTTGCCGTAATGAACATGTTATATAATATAGCATTTCAGTCTAGTTTCCAGTATAGACTATGAATGGATATCAAATTATATTTCACATCAACCATACTGAGTGCACAACAAAATTAAACTCTACCGCAGTAAAGGGAGATAGACTAGAGTTGTAGTTGAACTAAGCATTTCAGTTTAGTTAAATAATTAGGTGCAGATAACAAAGGTTCGCTAACACCAAAATTTGCATGATGGTATACTAATCTGAAGCAGGACAAAGCAACTAAAATGTAAGCAAATCGAGGTTTAGGGATTAGATGCAGACCTGATCTAGTAAGAAAATAATAGAATAATAGAAAAATCACCTATACAGGGATCTGCATTTGCAGACAAAAAACAATACACCAACAAAATTTCATCAATGCTCGTCAAAAATGAATTCATGATTTCCCACCTGCCCTAAATAACAATGGATCTCTACTCAGATTTCCTAAAGTACATGCATATATAGATCTAAATATACTACTGTAGCAATAAGAGCAGCTGGCCTCGGTTTGAGGTAGATCCGTATGAATACAGAGAGAAGGAGAGAACACAGACATACAATCTTACCGTGTTGTTGAGATGGGGGCTTGAGGTAGATCTGTAGATGGCCTCGGCTGTAAGGCAGAGGGCGCGAGCGCAACACTTGCCGTCGACGTAGAAGGCACGGAAGCCACGATAGGCGATGGAGACCACGGGGCAGGCCCGGTCGCTCTGGGGCACCGGCGCCATGTCCGCCAGCTCCCGGGTGCCAGCACTCATCCTCGCCCCGTCTTCCTCCCCCGACGACGACGCCATTGCTGGAGGACCGCCCTCGCGGGTACTCCTGCGGTCCCGTAGTCCCGCGGCGCCTGCTCCTACAGGCGGTCCAGCAAAGAGTCATGGATAACATACCAAATATTTAAGAACAGGCAACAAATATCTACACATATGTAAGGCAACCTTGTTAGCACAGTGAACATGAATCACAGATTTCTAAACAGCTGTATAAATCTGAGAATACTAGGATGGTATGCCACTTTTCCTTAGTCGAGAAGGACACAAAAATCTGACAGTAGTCTTCTTTTAAACAAGAAATAATGTTTCTACATGGAATCAGATCCATGAGTTTCAATACACTATGTCATTGATAGCCATAATCCCTTCTATCATTGAACTAGGCATTTGTTCATTTTCTAGATCGCTCACGCATTTTCTAGATTCATTGTAAGAGCACAAGCAGTCAATAAAGGATGCTAAAACTGACTTGCTGACTTGCTTACCTTGTCAACCTTGATACCTGGCATGGAGAGCACCAGAAATATGCTCCATTGAGTGCATTTTAGGGACAGACTTGCAGTAATTAAAAATCACTGTTAGTTTCAGACTTGCAGTAATTAAAAATCTAAAGGCATGGTTCATTTGCACAAAGGCAATTAACAACATGAGTATGAGAGTAACAATTAACAACAGAAGAATCTGACGAATATATGGTTTCATGAATGGGCACCAATACAGATTCCAGATCAGACGAAAATGCAAGAGTAAGTGGTTCATCAAGTAAAAGCTACAGGCGTAAACAAAAGAACATCCACAAACAGATGTATTTGTTGCAGAAGTATTCCAAAGTAGCAGCTTTCTAAAGCATGCACAAAGTACTCCCTCAATTGGGGAGACAAAACTTGCCCTCAATAATCGATAGAATTCCCTCAATTAGGCAGTGGATGTCTTTGATTTGTTCGTCTTCTGCAGGCAGAGTACTCCTACAGCAAAGAAGAGGGCCGAATTTAGCCGGAGTCATTATGAAAGAAGAGGGACGAATTACAGACTACTCCAACAACAAAGGACAGACTACTCCAACAGCGTACGGTAGCAAAATTATGAGCACATCATCACAAATCTCGTTGATTGGATTGGAGATAGAGGGGAAGGAAGGGGAGGCCCTGACTTGGGCACCGCTGCCGAGCGCGAGTCCGATGGATTGTTGGAAGGGGGCTGGGCTGAGAGGGGAAGATACGCTGAGAGGCCTTCTTCCCCTTGAGATCCGCCTCCCTGATGGTGCCCACGCTCTTATTGGTCGCCATCCCTGCACCCAAAAAACAACACCGCCGGCCGTGAGAATCAGACAACACAACAGGTTAGGGGAGGAGGCGGCGGCGGATCCCGATCGGAGGAGGAGGGGCTCACCGTGGGGAGAACCGGATAGAATCGGCGGCGATCTGGACGAGGGAGTGAGGGAAGTGATGGCTTGAGGGAGAGGTAGGGGAGCGAGGAGCACCGCGGAGGGCGAGGTGGGGAGGGAGGAGCGCCGCTGGATCTGATGGGGAGAGAGGGCGGGGTGGTTGTGCGTGCGTGTGGGTGGTGGGTGGGTGGTGGGTCGTGTGGTTGTGGGTGGGGAGGGGATACCCCCGGCGAATTATACTGGGAGCGCTGTGACCCACCCTGCCACCAGTTACCCCCGGCGCCCTCGAAGTGGGTTCGCCAGCGTTAAGGCCCGATACCCCCAGTGCTATTGGGCTGAATTTGCCGGCGGTAAGGCTAGGCCGGATGGAGGCCCCGCGGCCCATTATATCACCGGCATCTTCAAATCGAACTTGCCGGCGGTAACGCATGTACCCCCGGCATCTTCCATTCAGTCTCGCCGGCGGTAGGGTTAGGCCCCCCTGGAAGGCATTACCGCCGGCATCTTCAAATCGTATTTGCTAGCGGTAAGGAGTGCGGCTATAAGCCTTTTCCTAGTAGTGAAACGATCAATCCGACGCTTTTGCCGAACGTCGTTTGGGGGATGCAACTGAAGATGCTCTTAGTCTTCGAAACGACATGGTTGAAGGTAAAGAGGACAAACCTTATGCGAGTTTTATCACCCACAACCGAACACACGTAGGAGCTATCTCTCTCCGGAGAAAGGATTTCATGGATCATAGAGAGACACACCAGTACGATGTCAGTGAGGCCATTATCCCTCATGACCATCAGAGCTCGCTGAATAGTAATAGCTTTTTTATTTTGCGAATGTGAATAGCAATAGCTTATGCAAGCTCCGGGGATAGGATGTCATCAATGCCCCCATTGCAAGCCAACTTGAGGTTGCTTGCATGATCACGCAGCACGGATGCCCCCACCCAGTCAGATGTTCTTACTTGAAGATACTCGCCTCAACGTTTACACAAACCTTCCCTGGTGCAGTCCAAAAATGGGTAGAAGAAGACTCACACCTTAAGGACGATAAGGCTTTGAAATGATATTGCACTATATTGTCCACATAATCCTTTATCTTCCTGGCCACACTCATCGGATGTAACAAATCTCACCCATTCTTAGCATTTTTGAAAGCTTCCCAATTCTTCCAACACGAGACCGCCAAGGTAGTGATCTGTATCGGAGATGTTCTACCAATGAACTCGAAAATTCATCGTCTGGTATCAAAGTAAAGTAAGATCGTTCCATTAGCTTTACAGGTAGCACATCCTTGACTGAAATCCAAACTTCCCCTGCAAATGGACATAATATATAGGAATTAGATCTCCAATTGATAGGGTGAAGGTGTCCAATCTTTCGATTAGATGGAGATACTTCGATTTCTTGGTGGAGTTCACGTTTGATGATCCGCTACACCTGTGAAATACGTGCTCCAATGCAATCGCTAGGATAATCTTCGGAAGTTACTGATTTCTTGCAGGTGCATGATTAGTGAAAGGATCGTATGCCGCACCTAGAGGGGGGTGAATAGGAGCTAACCAATTTTTAGTTCTTTTTCGATTTAGGCTTGACGCAAAGGTAAATTCTCTAGATATGCAATTATGTGAATTTACCTATATAACAAGGTCAACAACTAAGCAATATATAGCTAAGCAATATATAGGGGAGATAATAGGATAGAGGTAACCGAGAGTGGAGCACGCGGAGACACAGAGTTGATTCCCGTAGTTCCCTTCCTTTGCAAGAAGGTACATCTACGTTTGGAGGAGTGTGGTCGCTACGAAAGCCATACCAACGCCACGAAGGCTTCACTCAGGTCTCCTGTGAGCACCGCCACGAAGGCCTAGCCCACTTCCACTAAGGGATTTCCTCGTGGCGGAAACCAGGCCTTTACAAGGTTCTTGGGGCACACATCCACAACCAAATTGGAGGCTCCCAATATCTGTAACAACAGAACAACAAAGGGATTCCAAAATAGAAACACTAGCAAAGTGTCCCTCAAGCATATGAGGGGGAAATGCAAATCGCTTCGGTGAAGATGTAGATCGGGGTCTTCTCCTTCGAATCCCCAAAGATCAAGAGCTTTGGTTGGTTGGAGGAGGAGATCTTGTGATTCTTGTGTTTCTTGAGGTGGCTCTAATGGTGATGAACTTGGCAGGAATTTGAGCGGCTTGGGGAAGAGGAAGAAGGGGGTATAAATACCCCCTCCAAAATCCAGCCGTTGCAGAAAACCGGGCCCGGATAATCTGGTGTTAGTAGGGGCGGATAATCCCCCCCCCTCGGAAAATCCGGCTTATGGAAAAATCCGGGCAAAAGTCCGGCCTGGATCCAGGGTAGTACTGAGCCACTCGCTAGAAAGTCCTTAGCCGATTTTCAGGGGCCGATTATCCGGCCTGGTGAAGTTGTTCCTGCTACCTTTTGTCTTGTTTTTCCACACAAAAACAACCACAAACATATGTATATATATATATGTATATATATATATATATATATAGCAAGACTATTCTCGAACCCCCCTTAAGAGTGGTTCTAGAATAGCTATTCTAGAACCCCCCCCCCCCCCAGGATCTTATAGACTAGTTATTCTACAACCCATCTCTAAAGACCTTCTAAACCCGACACAACCACCCAATCCCATCCAACCTTCCGCCGGCCCAACCCACCCACCTCCCGCCAACCCCACCCCACCTAGCTACCGCCCGCCAACCCCACCGCCCGTCGACCCCACCCTACCTCTCGTCGACCCTACCCCACCACCACCACCCACCAATCCCACACCTCCAACTTCCGAACATCCCACCCACACCACCTCTCGATGACCCCACCCTACCTTACCTCCCGCCGACTCCATCCCGCCTACTATCAAACCCACGCCACATACCGCCGAACTCATTTTTGAAAGTTCGCTTCATTTTTTGGAAGTTCGCTTCATTTTTCGGAAGTTGACTTCACTTTTTTGGGAAGTTCACTTCATTTTTCGGAAGTTCACTTTTCTTTTTTGGGAAGTTCACTTCATTTTTCGTAAGTTCACTTTACTTTTTTGGAAGTTCACTTCATTTTTTGGGAAGTTCACTTCATTTTTCGGAAGTTCACTTCATTTTTTTGGGAAATTCACTTCAGTTTTCGGAAGTTCACTTCATTTTTTTGGGAAGTTCACTTCATTTTTCGGAAGTTCACTTTACTTTTTTCGGAAGTTCACTTCATTTTTTGGGAAGTTCACTTCATTTTTGGAAAGTTCACTTTACTTTTTTCGGAAGTTCACTTCATTTTTCGGGAAGTTCACTTCATTTCTCAGAAGTTCACTTTAGTTTTTTTGGAAGTTCACTTTACTTTTCCCGAAAGTTCACTTCTTTTTTGGGAAGTTCACTTTATTTTTCGGAAGTTCACTTCACTTTTTTGGGAAGTTCACTTCATTTTCGGGAAGTTCACTTCATTTTTCGGAAGTTCACTTAACTTTTTTTCGGAAGTTCACTTTACTTTTTTCGGAAGTTCACATCATTTTTCGAAAGTTCACATTATGTTTTGTCAAACAAGCTGAAATACTTTTTTTTGTCAAAATTCACTTAGGTTAAAACAGTAGTTCACTTTGTACACTACGAGGAAGTTCACTTGGCACCACGTAGAAGTTCACCTTTTTGCACGCCGATAAAATTACTTCTTGTGGGAATTCACTTTTGTAAAAAATGAATTTCACTTTGTACCGCGTGGAAGTACACTTTCCATCTCATGGAAGTTCACTTTAAAATACGTCGTACAACTACATTTTGTTGAAATTCACTTTGGTAAAATGACAGTTCACTTCGTAACGTCCTGAAGTTCACATTGTACCTCGAGGAAGTTCGCTGTAAAAAATTCAACACGAAAAAGTTGCACCTAATCAATATCTTTTCAACAAAATTTAAGTTGGAACATTCCGACAAGTGGTTCGGAAATAAATCCCAAAAAACAGTAAGTAAAAACAAGAAATTCAAAAAGTAGAATCATGTTTTTTCAAATCTGCTCTTAAACTGTGAATAATTGGTGGAAATTATATATATAAAAAAGTTGCGCCTAGTCAATAGCTTTCCAATGGCATATCATATGAATCAATCCAATAAACCGTTTGAAAATTAGACCTAAAAAACTGCACGAAATTAGTGAAATCCGCGAAAATGCTGTTTTGTATATTCGAAATTATTTTTAAACAATAAAGAATTTGGAAAAACAATGAACACGAAAAAGATGCGAAATTACTATACGAATCCAACAGTATATTATATGCATCATTCCGATAAGCGATTCAAAGATTAAATTAAAAATATTGTCCGCATAAACATTTAATTCTAATGTTTCGAAAAATAGAATTATGTTTTTTCAAATCTGCTCTTAAACTGTAAAGAATTGGGGAAAATGATCTATATGAAAAAGTTGCGCCTACTCAACAGCTTTCCAATGGTATATCATATGCATCAATCCGATGAACCGTTTAGAAATTAGACCTCAAAAACTGCACGGGATTAGTGAAATTCGCGAAAATACCGTTTTGTATATTCAAAATTATTTTTAAACATTAGAGAATTTGGAAAAACAATGAACACGAAAAATATGATAAATTACTGTACAAATCCAACGATATATTATATGAATCATTCCGATAAGCGATTCAAAGATTAAATTAAAATTACTGTCCGCATAAATATGTAATTCTAGTGTTCCAGAAAGTAGAATCATGTTTCTTTGTCAAATCTGCTCTTAAACTATAAAGAATTGGAGAAAACGATCTATATGAAAACGTTGCGCCTAGTCAACAGCTTTCCAATGGCATATCATATGCATCAATCCGATGAACCTTTTGGAAATTAGATCTCAAAAACTGCACGGAATTGCTGAAATCCGCGAAAATGTTGTTTTGTATATTCAAAATTATTTTTGAAAAATAGAGAATTTCGAAAAACAATGAACAAGATAAAGATGCAAAATTACTATACAAATCCAATGGTATATTATATGCATCATTCTGATAAGCGGTTTGAAAATCAACATGAAAATACTGTCTGCACGAATATGCAATTCTGGTATTCCGTCGAGAAGTTCACTTGTGAAACACGCGGAAGTTCAGAAAGGTTTCGAGAATAGCAGACATATATATATATATATACCGAGAGATGTTCTTTCACTCTCCCCCTTTTTGGTGTTTGATGACAATAAAACCTCTAGAAGGAACCAACATGTTGGCAAAAGATAGAGGCACTCCCCCTACATGTGTGCATACAAGTAATTTGCATTTGAATACAAATGCACAACATATAGGTGTGAGGTGCCTCAACACAAAAGATATCCAACATGAGCTCAAACAAGAGACATCGACATATATATATAGTTGAGATAAGGTGATAGAGATCATACCCATATGGAGATATATAATACCGAATATTTAAAATAACACACCATATCATAAGCCTTGGTCTCAACATATAGAATTCTGAAATCCTTAACACAATGTCTCACAACCACACATATAACATAGTTTTGAACGATCAAACCAAGCCAAATAGTTCAAACGAATGAAATAAAAGAGGACACGAGCAATAAAGGAATGGTAAACGCATATGCTTGTGCCCTACCCATGCAAATCCCGTAGAAGGCCTAAATAGAACACTTCTCCCCCTTTGGCATCGAAACGCTAAAAGGGGGAAAAGCGCGATGCTACTCGTCCGTCAGAGATAAGTCGGAGCCCAACTCGGAGTCATACTCGTCGGCACTGTCAGCAGCTGGTGGAGAGTCGCGAGCGATGTTGGCCCTCTGAATACTCTGCTCGAGGTCAGACCACGGAACCTGGGAGGCGTGCAACCCACTATAGGCGGGGTGAATGGGAGGCTGAGGAGGAGGCCCTTGCTCACCATTGAGCCTGTGTAGAATGACCGCCTGAGTATGTTGTATCTCTGCACGCTGACGGCTGGCCTCAAAGTTCTCCTTGTGAATCTCAATGTTCATGCACAGAACATTGCGCTGGAACCAGCTGAGTTTCTTCACTTGCTTCTGAATAAGTGGGGTTGCAACAGGACGACCGGGTGCAAAGCCACTAGATCAGGCATCTCCCATGAACGAGCCAGATGGTGCAGCAGGGGCAGCAATCTTCTTCTTGACATATGCCTTATTGAACTTGTGCTCCTCAAGGGGAAACTGACTCAGATCTTCTGCCACCGCAGTGCTGTTGATGAGAAGCTGTATGTATGGAGCATAAGACATAGTCGTCCGGGAAACCATGGCATCATGAATCTCATGAAAGATATAATCCATGACATCAAGTGTGAAGTCTGATTCCTCATCACCATCCTGAGCACAATCAAAGGCGAGACGCATAAGGTCCACAAGAGCACCTCGGAGAGCATCATTATTTCCGCCACTTGGAGCAATGGTGGCTCTGAAGAAACGAAGTAGCTAACTATAGATAGGCAGAAGTCCAGTGGTAGTACCAATTGCTCCAGACCGGTCATAAAGATCATATAGCACATCCTTGTCAGTCTTCTGAGGTCCATGGAGACGGTGACCACCTTCAAATGGATAGCCAAGAATCTGAGCAAACCTATGGAAGGTGGCCTCACATGGAGAAGAGCCATACATCCACTGAATCGTGCGCTCATCGTCCTTCGTGAAAGTCAAAGTAGCATAAAATTGATTGATCAAAGGAATGTTGAACTCACACTGGACCTTCATAAGCTTGTGTAAAGTGTAAACCCATCCTCTCAGTGCCCCAAATAGCATTCTCAAAGTGATTATTCTGAGACAGAAGCTCCACATCAATAGCTTGCATAGGCCTCACCTTCTTCATGGGTTCATAGATGTCCTTTTAAATGAAGAGCTGCTCCATGCACCAGAAACGAGGATCCTCAATATCAATTTCCCGCTCGACATCCTCATACCAGTTCTTCTGTCTGAGTGCAGCATCAAGAGATAATATCCATGTTCTTTTGATTCTCCCTTGTTGCCTTGCCTTTCTGCTTCAGTCTTGCGGACTTCCTTGGAGCGTTCTGACCAAACTCATCACTTGACCTGTGAGTCCCCTCCGAGAACCACTACCTGTGATAGACAAAGATGGATAGCATGGAGAAGAGGAAGCTCATAAGTCATGCATCGATATAGTAGTGTGCTCTATATGCATACTAGGAGTCGATAATGGTTTAGACAAGGTAGATCGAAAGAAACTGCAGCAGCAAACACATCCCAGGCCGGATAATCCGGGGTCCCTGGGGGGTGGATAATCCGGCCAGGCCGGATAATCCGGCCAGCGCAGGGGCCGGATAATATGGCCCTGCAAATCTGCAGAAAAACTTGAGCAAATCCATGTCTAGTACCAGATCGGACTCATAGCATGCAAAAGTAGTACATTACACAGGTTTGGAACAACTAGACAACATCTTTCACCAAGAAAAAAAGCATATACAAATCACAACACCTAGGGTTAGGGATTGTGGATCATACCCTCATCCATTTGAGGAGCTACTTGGTGGAGATGAAACCTAGGAGGGAGGAGCACCCGATCCAGCCAAGAACTCCGAGAGGGAGCGGACGGGGCGGCTCCGGCGAGGAGGAGGAGGTCCGGCGGTTTGGAGCGGGGAGAGAGAGAGGCGCGTGGGGGAACTGGTTTTGAGCAACCGTTCACCCCGCGGCCTCAACCTCTTCTACCCATAACCATCACAGGCCGGATAATCCAGCTCCAACTTGGGGCGGATAATCCGTTTGGGCCAGATTTTCTTGGGTTTCTTAGGGTCGGATTATCCGGTGTTCTGGAAAATTTCAGAACACCGGAAATCAGGCTTATCTTTTGTTGGTTATTTGCCCATACCCATATGTGATGCAATATGATATCACGTCACATATAAGATGCAAATTGACCAATAATATGAGACAACCGAGATCCTCCGACCGGAACCACTCAAACTCCAAGTTTTTACCAAAACATGACTTAAGAGCAAGATGGAAATGGCTATAGATAGGTGTAGGCTTGGGTTTAGAAAGTTCAAACAGTTAATGGTACATGATCACTCAAGTTTGCAACATATGAGCAAAGAAAGGCCAAACTAGAGTGATTTCCCATAAGAAACAAGTATATGTCAAATAAAATCCAATTAAGATCCAAATAACTCCAACTCTTCGCAAAGGAGAGTCTGGTGGCCTAGGCCACCATGTAAGAGTATTATGGTATGGCACCGCGAAGATATATCTTGGGCCCAAAACCGATACTTGTCATTGAAGCTCACATATCAATATATGATATAAAGAGAATGATTTCTTACTATCGGCATTATGGGGGAGGGATGGCTCAATAGTTTAAACCGCACTCCCCCTATTTCCGTGCCCACATCTAAACCAAATAAAGTTTTGAGACGAAGGTGTGTTTGCAAGATGGTCAAGCTATACTCCTTGGATCAATGATATTTAGCTCATTCCTCTAATAGTAAAACCTTGCTTCATCAAGAGGATTCGTGAATATATCGGCAAGTTGATCTTTGGTAGGAACATAGCATAGCTCAATATCACCACGGGCAACATGATCCCTAATGAAATGATTCCGGATCTCAATATGCTTCGTTCTTGAATGTTGCACAGGATTATAAGCAATCTTGATGGCACTTTCATTGTCACATAAAAGAGGCACTTTGTCACAAGTGGCATCGTATTCCTTTAAAGTTTGCCTCATCCATAGCAATTGAGTGCATCCACTTGCGGCGGCAACATATTCGGCTTCGGCGGTGGAGAGAGATATACAATTTTGCTTCTTAGAAGACCAACACACCAAGGACCTACCAAGGAATTGGAAAGCCCCGGTGGTTGATTTCCTATCATCCTTGTCTCCCACCCAATCCGCATCGGTGTATCCATTGAGAAAGAAACTTGAGCCTTTAGGATACCAAAGACCATATCTTGGGGCATCAACCAAATATAGAAAGATTCTTTTGAGAGCCATCATGTGAATCTCCTTAAGAGAAGCTTGATACCTTGCACACACACCAACACTCAACACTATGTCCGGTCTAGATGCACAAAGGTAAAGCAAGGATCCAATCATGGAGCGATATACCTTTTGATCCACCTCTTTATCATTGGGATCAAGTGCAAGATGACATTTAGTAACCATTGGAGTGGCTACACCCTTCGTCTCTGTCATCTTGAACCTCTTGAGCATGTCTTGGAGATATTTTGCTTGATTGATGAAAGTCCCTTCTCTCAATTGCTTGATCTCAAAACCAAGAAACAACCTCATCTCTCCCATCATAGACATCTCAAACCTATCAGTCATAAGCTTTGAAAATTCATCATTGAAAGCTTTGTTAGTAGAGCCAAAGATAATATCATCAACATATAATTGGCAAACGAAAAGCTCCCCATTGACCCTCTTAGTAAAAAGAGTGGGATCGATTAGCCCAACATCAAACCCACGTTCTATCAACAATTCTTTAAGGTGCTCGTACCAAGCTCTAGGAGCTTGTTTGAGACCATAAAGTGCTTTATCAAGCTTATAGACATGGTTAGGAAAGTCGGGATCCTCAAACCCCGGGGGGTTGCTTAACATAAACCTCTTCATGCAAGGGACCATTAAGAAATTCACTTTTCACATCCATTTGTTGTAACTTAAAATTATGATGTGATGCATATGCAAGAAGGATACAGATGGACTCAAAGCGAGCCACAGGAGTGTTGGAGATATGCCCAAGAGGAAATAATAAAGTGTTTATTATATATCTTTATGTTTATGATAAATGTTTGCATACCATGCTATAATTGTATTAACCGAAACATTGATACATGTGTGTTATGTAAACAACAAGGAGTCCCTAGTAAGCCTCTTGTATAACTAGCTTGTTGATTAATAGATGATCATGGTTTCGTGATCATGAACATTGGATGTTGACGTGGGCATTACCCTTCGGGTAACCAATGTGGCTCTACCCTATACGGTCCAGCTGGAGGCCCATGAAGGCACTCGATGGCGAGATGGGCCACTAGGGCGGTGCAACGGAAGGTTCCTTGAAGTACAAGACACGGAAGGAGCCGAACAAGGAAAGTTTAGAAATAGATCTGTTGTAAACCTAGTCGTACTCGATTAAGACCTCTCGAGACCTGGCCTCTTATATAAAGGCCAGGAGAGAGGCTATCGGGGGACACAATCAATCTTAGCGATCTTAGCCAACAGAAGCTTAGACCTAGGTTACCCTAGCACTTAGCTATCTCGACGAGATCTCAGCCGAACTATTCGGCACCCCATTGTAACCCATTATCATCATAATCAAGAACAGACAGGCAGGACGTAAGGGTTTTACCTCATTGAGGGCCCCGAACCTGGGTAAATCGCTTTCCCCGCTTGTCTGTGAACCGATGTCTCATGTCAGCTTGCAGGATTCCATCAACCCTAAGCCCCTAACGGAGGGCATTGCCGAGGAGTACCCTCGACAATTGGCGCCGTCTATGGGAAACCCGTCGGCACAAGATCGGTCATCGGCAGATCTAATCATGACACCGGTGGCTTCACCAGCAACTTCATCAGCAACTTCATCGACACCATCCTCGCCAATCCTTGGGAGCCCGATTCGATTCGGCTCCTACGAATTTACTCCGCACAGCGATTCCTCCCGTTCAAACTTCTCAGATCCACAAGGAAACATGGAGATGACCTTCGGCAGCGTCCACTACAACGTCAACGCGGAAGGAATCCTTTGATTGCTGGAATCGCCCACCTCCGGATCGACGAGTCCAAACGAGTCATCATCACTCAACCTATAGGCTGGTCTGACAGGATCGACGTGTTCGCCCCAGCCTTCGACTCCATGCTCCGCGTCTTCCATGTCGGTAGGATCCGACGACCCCACGTCTTCGGAATTAACTTCGTATTACTGCCTGAACTGCGACACCAGGCACGGGCTGGGATCGAGCGACACACCGTTCATCTGCAATGCCCAGTATTCATCGGGAGAGGACAATATCGATAGCATCATCCAGGGAACCACCCGAAGAACGGCACACCATCAGGTTTATGTCGCCAATAACACGGGAAACACAAGGCGCAGAGGAGATGGGGACCATATTCCCCGTTCCAGTAGAAGGGCAAGTTTTGAAAACAGCGCCAGCAACCGCGATAGCGACTACACCATCGCAGACGAGGAGTGGGCAGCAGCCAGGGCAGCAGTACTCAACAACACACCGCTCCCCGCGGGAACTTCGGTTGGAACCCTCAATGCTTATCGCTCTATACTAGAGAAAAATCGGGAGCACCTGTCGAAAGAGCAGGCCACCCTCGAGAGACGCCTATCTGTGGCAGATCGATCCAGTGAACGGCGAAGGGGCTCACAAGGGAGTGCCTCCCGAAACACTCAGGGAACAGGCAAGCACCGGTCGAGACTATCCAGGCTTTCGGAAGATGATGCTAGAGAGATAACGTCGAACCTGACTAAATCCTTTATGACTATGGATACCGCGGGCATGCCACGGCCGAAAACCGTTGCAGGAGCAACGGCCAACCTCGCCGCATACCTCATTAACCAGCGCCCCGAAAGCTCCATGGCTCAAGCTCATCGAGGTGCCCTGGAGAGTCTCGCGATATTGGGGAACAACCTAGTCCCGCAAAAGGAAAAGACCACGGTGCAAGTTAGTGGTTCAAAACATCATGCGAGAGATGCTCGGGATGAAATCACCCAGAACAAAATCGACAAAGCAAGGCGACGACGCGCCGCTAGAAAGGACAACGATAGCGACTCTTCGGATGAGGATCAGGAGTACGACGGCGAACTCAGGGGAGCCGACTGTTTAAGTTACAAAATCCGCGAGACGATGCCGCCCAAAAAGTTCAAGCCTACCCCTACCGACGCTGCAAAATACGATGGGCAGCAGGAACCAAGATCTTGGATAGACGACTACCTGCAGACTGTAATCCTGCACAAGGGAAACCAGATAGCAGCAATGCAATGCTTGCAGCTCTACTTGAAGGACTCAGCGCAAGCCTGGCTAAGGGGGCTGCCGAAAGGTTCCATTAAATCATGGGACAACCTAGTAGATGCCTTCGTTGCCAATTTCCAAGCAACGTACAAGAGACCCGTCGGGATTGAAGATTTACGGAGTTGCCAGCAAAAGCAGAAGGAGTCGATGCGCTCATACATCGGGAGATTCACCAAACTCCTGAACGCTGCTGAAGACGTATCTGTCGACAGAGCAATCGACGCTTTCAGCGATGGCGTCCGGCGTGAGAGCTACATAGAAGAACTCGGGCGCAAAAAGCCAAAAACCATAACCAAGTTAATGGAAATCGCCAACAGTTGGGCTGATGGTGAGGACATTGTACGAAGGCCACGACAGCGCAGTGACGACGAAGACGATGACCAGCCAAAGCACGACTCTGGTGGCCGAAGGGATCGTCACAAGAGAAGGAAGAACCGCAACTATGATGATAACAATCTAGTAGCCGCAGGGTATTCCGATCGGCAGGACGATCGATACGACGAGAGAAAGGACGACCGACAGGACGGTAATCGGAACAATTCTGGGAACCGTGGCAAATATAAACCACGACAGCAGAGGACTCCCGAATTACCCTACGCTGAGTAGATTAACGCTCCCTGTTACCTGCACTCGTATGTCGATTCCAAGGACGGCAAAACGAAGTCGAGTCACTTGCTCAGGGACTGTCGACAGTTCCTTGACATGCACAAACTCATCCAGCAGTCAGGTCAGCAACAGCTACCACCGCCACCCCCACCTCCACCGCAGCATCAAGTCCAGCAGGCTCAACCTCATCAACCCAACGAGGCGTTTCCACCACCACGTGGGCAGATGAGTATGATCCATAGGACAGGTGTCTCGAAGAGAGAGATGAAGAAGTTCACCCGAGAGATCAACTTGGCAGAAAGCATCATGGCAAACATCCCCGAGTATGTCGAGTGGTCCTCTCAGAACATTACGTTCAGTCGAGCAGATCACCCGATGACCATACCAAAACCAGGACACGCTGCCTTAGTAGTCGAAGCACAAATTGGGGGGGGGTTCAAGATGAGCAAAGTCTTCATGGATGGTGGAAGCGGGTTAAACCTGATATTCGTCGACACAATCAGAAGTATGGGGATCACCATGAGGATGCTAGAAGAAACAGACACTTGCTTCCATGGGATCCTTCCAACCGTACCGGGCTACTCTCTTGGCAAAGTTTGCCTGAATGTCGTCTTCGGCAAAGCCGACAATTTCAGGAAGGAAAAGATCGAGTTCGAAGTAGTGAACTGGGAGTCACAGTATCACGCTATACTCGGGAGACCAGCTTATGCCAAGTTCATGACTGTGCCGCACTATGCATACCTCAAGCTGAAAATGCCTGGGAACAACGGGACAAACATCACAGTCTATGGAAGTTTTTCACGCTCGGACAATTGTGATCGCGACTTTCAGAGGATTGCTGCGAAGTTCGGGTCACAGCAAGAAATCGTCGACCCTTTACCCAAGCTGTCATTACGTGAAATCATGGAGGAATAAGATATCAGGGAAACCAAGAAGAAGCCAGCAGCTCCTATCCTTAAAGCTCTGACAGCCGAAGCTTTGGCAGCAGAAGCTTCGGCAGCAGAAGCCTCGGCAGCAAAAGGTCCGGCAGTTGACGGCGCAGAAGGCATAGGAGACAGCAAGACGCTGGCAACCACTACCCAAATCCCTGGTGAAACCAACAATGCTGCAGCAACCACTAACATGGTGAAGAAGCCAGAAGAAGAGAAGAACCCCTTCCTTGCTTAAGCAATTTATCAGCATTTAATTTTTTCACTTTTATTCTAAATAGGGCCTTCCTTTTTCGCCCTCTAGTCTCATGCTTACCTGATCAATAAGATTTCAAGCTACGATTCTTTGTTAAAGCTTTGCAGTAACTCAAAACGACTAAGCCGCATCACTATGCAAACATAGTACAAGGCAGAAGATCGTGCTCCAAAAGAAAAGCCTCTACGAGTGCTAAAAAAACATTAACCTTTCCCTTTGCTATAGATGCCTCTACGAGTGCCGTAAATAGCAAGAGTTCGGAAATACATATAAATACAACCCACGTTCGATATTTTACTTATGGAAATATCAATGGACAACGGGCTCATCGGCAGCATCATTACACCCGAAATATTCGGGAGTGACTGCCGAAACATACATCGGTTGAAAGCAAAGTTGCGCATACAACAGGTTTAGCAAAACCTGCAACACGAGCTGATCACTCAAATGATTTGCTAACCAACCAATACACATACATTTAAACGAGCAACTCAGATTTGCTCAGTCAAAACTTGCCAATGGCATTAGCACGGTAAAAGTACATATGCATGTATCTACCGAACAAAGGGGCTTCATTACATTATCCAAACGCTTGGATAAAGTAGCCAAAATTACCTATTTTACAAAACAAACCTTAGTCCCTGAAATCACCCTTGCGGAGTTCCTCTTTCTTCAGGTACCTTTGAGTCCTCTTCAAGTCTGTCGACAATTATATTGGCAGGCAACAATACCTTCGGATACAGCGCCTCCAAGTCTCCAGTTGCGTTGGCAATCGACAGCAAACTTGCTGAGGGATAACGGGTGAGTACAAGGGCAAGTGTAAACCTGGCCCCTGCAAAAACTTGTGCACGCACCAAGTCTCGGATCTTCTTGGCATTACCAAACTCAGACATCAAAGCCAGGAGCGTGGGGGGAACTGCATTCAAAGGAAACATCGTCTTCCAAACTACCCTCATAGCCTTGTAGCACTTGTCGAAAAAGTGGTGGACCTGCTGAACCCGATCCTGAAATTGCGCGACAGCCGAAGCCTTCGAGTGCTCCCGCCAGAAAATCTCTTCGGCTGAGGATAGCTGGGTTAATGCACGCACACACTCGTAAATCCGCTTGTTCTCTTCAGCACGGTTCAGAGCTATGACTGGCAAAGGAAATAAATGAAGGATCAGATAAGGCGTTGTTGACAAAAGGGCGTGGGGATCAAGAAACTCACAGTTCAAACTCTTGGTAGCTTTATGCAGCTCAGTAAGAGCATACCGCTCCATGTCGGCTGCAATCTCGCTCTTCTTATTAACAATAGCAGCTAAGGCGTAAGTGCTGCGCAGGTCCTTTTCCATCTGGTTGATCCGATCCTTCATTCGCTGGATCCGATCACCTTCAGGAAGAACACCCGAAGAGTCGTCGACAAATGAGGGCACCGGGAAAACCTGCAGGAAGCAGCGTTAAAAAGGATGTCGGATACGGTCAAATTGAACACCCAACATAACTCCCATCGGGAGAGGTGCAAGAAACTACTATTGGGAGAAGTGCAAGTGAAAATATTATGATAAAGGTGTGCCAGCAACATTGCCAGCACGAAGTTCATTACAAACATAAAGTTTTGCAACAAGAATAATGTTTCGCATTAGCTCGAAGAATAAGTTTGTTACAAAAATCAAGGGGCCTGAGTCTGATTCGACAAACTAGGTCAAGCCGATGTCTTCCCTGACGAGACTAGTCCAAGGAGATGATGAGCACAAATGAGGGCAGACGTTTTAAAGGCGCTTAAGTCAACACATCGCCCATCTTGCTCTTTCGGCAGCTCCTTAGTCATTTCTTCGATGTCAGCCTTAAAGCCGTAACCCATCATAAGTTGGAAGGCAAGGAGGGCACCATAGGTATGCGAAGTACGCTTGAATACCTCGATAACCTCCTTGGTGTCAACCGCGAAGGCATCAATCAGCTGCCCCAGATTCTTCTCCTGCTTGATCTTGGGAAAAATCATCGAGTGCATCCGCGCCAGGGCACCCTTTCCCTTTTCAAGAAGCTCCTGGGTAAGCTGGTGGGAGGCGAGAGCCATCGACACACCATTTGCCGGAGAGTTGCTCGGAACTTTGTCCAAAGCAGCTGCAGGGATGCTGGCGGTTTCTGCAAGAAATCGAATTGGAAAAGATCATTGATGAAGAAAACGAATCCATAAGAGTAATAATCAACAGAGATATACGAAAAGGGCTTACCAAGCAGAGCCAAAGCAGATTGACGAAGGAGCTCATCCTTTTCAGCTGCCCGAGCTTCCTCCTCCTTCAGCCTCTCCTTCAGTTTGCTCAGCTCCTCTTTCAGGGAGTCGACCTCCTGGCGATCTGTGGCAGCCTTTTTAATGGCGCCGTCCAACTTTGAAGAGGAAGATTTAACTTCCTCCTGCAGTCGAACGTTGTCCGCCTCTAGAGAGGTAAATTGAGAGGCAAAGGCCTCTAAAGAAGATATCACACCACGCAGGTCCTTAGGGAAAAAGGATGTTTTACAAACAATCATTAGGCAAGGCATATTCCAAGAGACTCGCGCTGTGTTCAAAAAGGGCTTACTGAAGGAGGAACCATGGTGGCGACATGAACGCCTTTCACCTTGGAAAGGGAGGAAGCAGTCAACGCCTGGGCTGTGGGAGCTGCCTTAGGAGCCGAAGCTTCGGAAGCTGCAACGGCCGGCGGAACAACATCGGACTTGGATTTTTTAGACGGAGGCTCGATGAAACCTTCGTCACTACAAAAAAGGAACGGTCGACAGAAGTTATGTAGAGAATGCGAGAAACAAGAGGACAAAATATAGTAAAGAAAAAGAAGGTTATTTACATGTCGAGAAGATCGTCCTCGTCAGCAAAGCCACTGATTGATCTCTTCACGGGCGGAGCCCTGGCCTCCTCCACAGCTGCATTAACAAAGGCATCACGATCAGCGTCATCATCACGCACTGATCCCTCTGTGTCGCAAGCGCCCTCGGCTGAAGGAGGGAGATTGGTATGAGCAGTTTCTGAATCTATCAGATCATCGTAATCGCTTTCTGGGCTTATATGATCGACAGTTTGAAAGTCAATGGGTACTGAGGAGCCTCTCCCCTCAGAAATGTCGTTTGGTGAGTCGTGCGAGTCTCCAAAGGCTATGGCGACCTGTCAAAGAAAAATAAATGAGAACAATGGTACTCATGTTGATTAAGCAAAAGTAGCATAATAAGAATTTGAAAGGAGAGGTTACCTCTGGCAGTGGATGTCCGGCATCGAAAGGAGTGTAAGAAGATGTCAATGGAATCGAGTCCTCTTGGCTAAAGAAAGTGAGGCGACGGACTTCATCGAGCAGTTCCTTTTCCGACAGTTCGGCAGCATTAATCCTGGTCTCATCCTTTGGGCCTGAATACGACCACATCGGGTGAACTCTGGCCATAACTGGTTGGACTCGACGTTTCAGGAACACCGCCGCCACCTCTGTGCCGACCATGGTTTGGCCATCAGCTTCCTTGATCCGAAGAAATCTGGCAAATAATTCATCGGCTGCTATTCTTTCGTCGGGAGAGAGAATGTTTTTCCAAGAATCTTTGGGCTTGGCTTCAAGGACATCGACAAAGCGAGGAAGTTGGGATTCGGGTGACAAGGAATCCTTGATGTAAAACCATTTCAATCTCCACCCTTGCACGGATTCTCTCATTGGGAAATTAAAGTAGTTGACATCCGAACGAGCTACAAAACCAACTCCTCCGGTGACAAAGGATCCATTACTACTGCTGTATCTCTTCACGAAGAAGACCTTTTTCCACAACCCAAAATGGGGCTCAATGCCCAGAAACGCCTCGCAAAGGGTGATAAACACAGCAACGTGGAGGATGTAGTTGGGAGTAAGTTGCCATAATTGGATCTCGTAAGTCCGCAAGAGATGGAGGAGGAATTCATGAGCGGGAAGCGAAAGGCCCCAGTATAAGAACGACAAGAACATCACGGTAAAGCCAGCAGGGGGATTAGGCCGAGAAATCGCACCTGGAAAGATCACATTCCCCTCATCGGAGGAGATTAATCCCAGGCTTCGGGATCTCTTCTCGTCACGCTTGGTGACGGTTGATGCTATCCAATCTCCAGGCCTAGCCACTGAGCTTGGTGGGGCCGGCGGCGCCGGAGCTGGGGGAGGAACGCTTGGGGCACCCTCCTTCGGAGGAATCGATGAAGGTTTGGCGGCAGCACCACCGCTCGTGGAACTGGCGGCGGCGCTAGGGTTCTTCTTTTTCACCATCGCGAGATCTAGGAAAAACTGGAAAGAAGTGGTGGCGGCGCAGCAGTTGCTAAAGGAAGAAGAGGAAGAACGACGAAGGGATGTTGTGACGAGTAAAGGAGAAGATTAGGGATTTTTATCCTTTGGAAGATTTGAGGAAAGCCCCGCACTGTTAGTGGACCTTTTCTTCAGTTAATGGTTGCAGAAATCGAGGAGGCGCCTCGGTAACTGTGTAAGAGGAGCAGGAATTGCTCGAAAAAAGGGCTGGCGGGTCGCGTCTTATCAGTCAGAATCGAGGTGTCAGAAAAACGTCATTAATGACGTCATGTGGAATGATTGCATACGAAGGAATAAAAAGCTATCGGATGCTCAATTTGAGTCTATGCGCAGACTGCGAAGCATCTGCACTTAGACTCGGGGGCTACTCCCATCGGGAGAGCTGGACGCGCACCCGACAGAATGAGGACTCGAAGGAAAAAACTTGAATCAAGTCTGCGCCCGGACACAAGCGCCCGTGCCCAGACTCGAGGGCTACTCCCATCGGGAGCGCTCGACGCGCACCCGACAGAACTTTTTTCGTACTCCAGGATCATGCCCGGGGACTTGATTCTGTGTAGGGTAACGTTGTTTTGTCATCGGCAGTTAACCAGCAAAAGTTGGGCACGCTACTTATTATCCCTTGCATAAGGAAAATATATCGGATGACCTACAAAGGCTTGCAGGAAAACCTTCGGCAGAGGAAAACGTTCGAGTGGTAGAACTTGAGTCTACGCACGGATTGCAAGCATCCGTACCTAGACTCGGGGGCTACTCCCATCGCGAGCGCTGACGCGCACCCGATAGAAGAAAATGGTGCAAACAGAAGGAAAGCAAGAATGATCAAGGAGAAGGACGTCGGAAGAAGACATGCTTCAGTCTCTACCCGAACTATGTTCGGCTAGACACCCGGGGGCTACTAACGTGGGCATTACCCTTCGGGTAACCAATGTGGCTCTACCCTATACGGTCCAGCTGGAGGCCCATGAAGGCACTCGATGGCGAGATGGGCCACTAGGGCGGTGCAACGGAAGGTTCCTTGAAGTACAAGACACGGAAGGAGCCGAACAAGGAAAGTTTAGAAATAGATCTATTGTAAACCTAGTCGTACTCGATTAAGACCTCTCGAGACCTGGCCTCCTATATAAAGGCCAGGAGAGAGGCTATCGGGGGACACAATCAATCTTAGCAATCTTAGCCAACAGAAGTTTAGACCTAGGTTACCCTAGCACTTAGCTATCTCGACGAGATCTCAGCCGAACTATTCGGCACCCCATTGTAACCAATTATCATCATAATCAAGAACAGACAGGCAGGACGTAAGGGTTTTACCTCATCGAGGGCCCCGAACCTGGGTAAATCGCTTTCCCCGCTTGTCTGTGAACCGATGTCTCGTGTCATCTTGCAGGATTCCATCAACCCTAAGCCCCTAACGGAGGGCATTGCCGAGGAGTACCCTCGACAGATGTTATTAATAACAAGGTTTTGTCATTGATGAATGATGTAATGGACATACACCCAAATAAGTGTAGCATATGATCACGTCATTAAGTTCTATTTGCTATAAGCTTCCGATACATAGTTACCTAATCCTTCGACCATGAGATCATGTAAATCACTTATACTGGAACGGTACTTTGATTACATCAAACGCCACTGCATAAATGGGTGGTTATAAAGGTGGGATTAAGTATTCGGAAAGTATGAGTTGAGGCATATGGATCAAGAGTAGGATATTGTCCATCCCGATGACGGATAGATATACTCTGGGCCCTCTCGGTGGAATGTCGTCTAATTAGCTTACAAGCATATGAATGGTTCATAAGAGATGACATACCACGGTACGAGTAGAGAGTACTTGTTGGAGACGAGGTTGAACGAGGTATAGAGATACCGATAATCAAACCTCGGACAAGTAAAATATCGCGTGACAAAGGGAATCGGTATCGTATGTAAATGGTTCAATCGATCACTAAGTCATCATTGAATATGTGGGAGCCATTATGGATCTCCAGATCCCGCTATTGGTTATTGGTCGGAGAGAAGTCTCAACCACGTCTGCATAGTTCACGAACCGTAGGGTGACAAACTTAAGGTTTGATGTCGTTTAAGTAGATATGGAATATGGAATGGAGTTCGAAGTTTTGTTCAGAGTCTCGGATGGGATCCAGGATATCACGAGGAGGTCCGAAATGATCCGGCGAATAAGATTCATATATAGGAAGTCATTTTCCAAGTTTGAAAATGATCCGGTGTATTTATGGAAGGTTCTAGAAGGTTCTAGAAAAGTCCGGAAGAAATCACCATGGAAGGTGGAGTCCCGATAGCTTGGCCGGCCAGCCTAAGGGAGGAGGAGTCCCAGGTGGACTCCACGATAGGGGGCCGGCCACCCCACCAAGGAAAGGGAGGAGTCCCACCCCAAGTAGGATTCGTCCATATGGCAGTTTTGAGTTGGGGTCTTATTCGAAGACTTTGAGGCAAACTCTTGGGGGTTCCACCTATATAATGAGGGACAAGGGGAGGGGGCCGGCCACACCAAAGCCACCTTGGCCGCACCCCATAGAGGCCGGCGCCCCCCCTCTCCCCAAACCCTATCCGCCCTCCTCCACCACCTCTCCCGCATACGCTTTGGCGAAGCCCTGCCGGAGATCTCCACCACCACCGCCACCACGCCGTCGTGCTGTCGGGATTCCGAGGAGGATCTACTACTTCCGCTGCCCGCTGGAACGGGGAGAAGGACGTCTTCATCAACACCGAACGTGTGACCGAGTACGGAGGTGCTGCCCGACTGTGGCACCGTCAAGATCTTCTACGCGCTTTTGAAAGCGGCAAGTGATCATCTTCTGCAACAACGAGATCTAATATCGTAGGCTTTGGAAATCTTCAAGGGTTAGTCTCGTGATCTCCTCGTTGCTACCATCTTCTCGATTGCATCTTGGCTTGGTTTTCGTTCTTGCGGTAGGAAATTTTTTGTTTTCTATGCTACGAATCCCATCAGGGAGAATAAGTTTCTTCAAAGTCAATTCCTTCAATTTGAGAGAAACCTTGAGCCACGAATCTTGCCTTGTTCCTCACAACATTTCCAAATTCATCTTGCTTGTTCTTGAATATCCATTTAGTGCTTATAACATTGCGGCACTCCTTTGGCTTCTCTACTAAAGACCATACTTTATTGCGCTTGAAGTTGTTGAGTTCATCGTGCATAGCTTCCAACCAATCCGGATCTTCAAGAGCTTCAAATACTTTCTTGGGCTCCACTAAGGAGATATAAGCATGATGATTGATAAAGTTAGCCAATTGCCTTCTTGTGGAAACTCTTCCTCTTACATCACTTAGTACCTTCTCATGAGTGTGTTCAAGAATTTCCAAGTTCCTATCTCTTCTTGCAAGACGTTGGTCCTCGATCTCCTCCTTGGTTCTTCTAGGCCTTGGAGGTATCACTTGATCAACTTGATCATTTGGGTCCCCGTCTTGACCTTCAACTTGAGCTTCCTCAATTTCTTCAGAGTGCTCAAAATCATGTGCTTGATCTTGGACATTATTCGGCGAGAGGAGAATATTGAATGGATACTCATCGGATCCATCATGAATCCTAGATTGATCTTGTCCTTGATCTTGCACACTAGAGGGAGGGTCTTGTTCTTGGGTTGGTGCATCATTAGCTTCAAGAGATGGAGTTTGTTGATGTTGAGAAGATGAGGGCTCCACCATGGTAGAGCATAGTCCTTCCCGAGACGCCACACCGTGTCCCTCAATGGGGCGGAAAAATCCCACACCCATTCTTACTATGGCATCTTGAGGTATTTCATCACATGCACAAACATCAACTTGCCCCACTTGGGAGCCACCATTTTCCTCGAACTTCACACTACAAGATTCAATGATAATCTTGGAAGATATATCAAAGACTCTAGGTGTGAGATTCGGCACCGTAACCAACAAATATACCCTCCAAAGCTTTAGGAGCCAATTTAGATAAATGAACTCCTTTGATTTTATAGAAACACTTACACCCGAACACCTTGAAGTATGAGATATTAGGCTTGTTGTCGGTGAGTATTTCATATGGAGTCTTGTTCAAGCCCTTACGGAGATAGAGCCGGTTAGAAGAGTGGCAAGCGGTGGAGATGGCTTCGGCCCAAAAATTATGGCGGGATTTGTACCCGCCATCATAGAACTTGCCACATCCGTAAGAGTCCGGTTCTTCCTCTCTGCAACACCATTTTGTTGAGGGGTGTATGCAGCGGAATATTGATGTCTTATCCCCTCAACACTAAGAAACTCATTGAGTGTGTAGTTCTTGAACTCGGAGCCATTGTCACTTCTTATTGCCAATATAGGGAGGTTGTGTTGTCGTTGCACCTCGGTGGCAAAGTCAACGAAGATTTGTTGAGTCTCATCTTTCTTCTTGAGAAAATAGACCCAAGTATATCTTGAATAGTCATCAACAATCACCAAGCAATACTTCTTCGCACCAACACTTGCATGAGTGGTAGGACCAAAGAGATCCACATGAAAGAGCTCCAAGATCCTCTTGGAAGAGATAATAGTCTTGCTTGGGTGCGGAGAGTCATGCATTTTTCCTTCAACACAAGCCCTACAAACACGATCTTTGGCAAAAGACACATTTTCCATTAGTCCCACAATATGGTTCCCCTTGTGAAGACTTTGCAAAATTCTCATGTTGACATGGGCCAAGCGGCGATGCCACAACCAACCCACATCTGCCATTCCGAATAGGCACATCGCACTTGTCGTGGTGGCCCCCGAAAAGTCCACCACATACAAGTTATTTTCGCGATACCCAACGAAAGCGACTTTTAGAGTCTTGCTCCACAAGAGTACCACAATATATTTATCAATAAAGACGGCGAAACCCATCTTGCCAAGGGAGGAAATGGATAACAAATTTTAACCAAGGGTTTTGACAAGCATGCCATCCACAAGAGTAACGTTGTGTGCAACCACAACCTTGCCAAAACCCAATACCTCGGATGTAGAATTATCGCCAAAGGAGACGGTGATATCATTTATGTTGGGCCTCAACTCCTTGACGAGATTCTTGCCGCCGGTCATATGACTTGTGCATCCACTATCAAGCACCCATTTTGACCCTCTAGCGGCATAGTCCTACATGAGATGAATTCTTGGATTTAGGTACCCATTTTTCAATGGGTCCTCTTTTGTTAGCAACAAGGGTCTTTGGGACCCAAATAAACCAAGCAACATAACCATCATATGGGCCAACATATTTTGCATAAACATCACCATAATAGTCTTTAAATAAAACATAGTGAGGGTTAGCAAATCCCGCATCATCATTATTAATGGTTTTGGCCTTAAGGGCTTCACCATTAGTGATAGATTTCTTCTTTTCTTGTGCGGGCTTGGCCTTCTTGTTGTTTGCCTTCTTTGCCTTGGCATTAAAGCCAATGCCCTCCTTCCCATTGTTTGATCTTTGCTTACTCAAAATATCATCCAAAGATAACTTACTTTGGGGAGAGGAGGCCTTTGCAAGTTCATCCTTCAACCTAGCATTTTCCTCAACAAGATTTGCATGATCACAAGAGGGGGTAGAGGAGCTAGTCACATCATATTTATCAAGCCTAATTTGAAGTTGCTCATTACACTTGGAGAGGAGAGAGTGTTCACTCTTCAAGGCTTTTTGAGCCTTGTCTAGTTCATTTAGATCCTTCACAAGTTTCTCATGATCAACACCAAATTTTGCCTTTTCCTTCTTGAGCACTTTTACCTTAGCCCTAGCAAGATCTCTTTATTTAGTAAGCTTAGCAATTTCATCTTGAGGCGCTTCAAGAGCTTCTAGCCTCTCTTCAAGAGAAGCTATAGTTTCTTGTCCATCCTCAAGGGCATTTTTTAGAGCGGCTATTTCAAGAGAATCCTCTCTTTCTATTTGACATTTTTGATCAAGAGTATCATCTAGTTGTGCTATACGAATCATGAGAGTCGAAACTTGCTTTTTAGTGTCACCTTTCAAGTTAAGAATCAACTCATCGAAATCAAGAATTTCTTGTTTCATTTTTAAGCTAGCATGATCAACCCCTAGAGAATTTGATATGTTAGGCATAGAGGGGTTAGGGGATGATACCTCAGAAGATTTAGCCATGAGGCAAATTTCTTCCTTCATTTGAATATCCTCATTGGGGGATTCAATTGGTGATGAAGATTTGTTCGAGAGGGAAGAAGGAGCCACCAATCCATTGGAAGTTTCATCTTCTTCTTCACCATCATCATCCCCGGATGTGTATTCTTCTTGAGTTGATGGCACAATAGATGTGTCCAAGGAGGACCTTGCCATGAAGCAATGTGCATTCTTGATGTGAGGGTTGATACGTCTCCAACGTATCTATAATTTCCGATGTTCCATGCTTTTTTTATGACAATACCAACATGTTTTGTTCACACTTTATATCATTTTTATGCATTTTCCGGAACTAACCTATTAACAAGATGCCACAGTGCCAGTTCCTGTTTTCTGCTGTTTTTGGTTCCAGAAAGGCTGTTCGGGCAATATTCTCGGAATTGGACGAAATCAACGCTAAACCTCCTATTTTTCCCGGAAGCGTCCAGAACACCGAAGAAGAGTCGGAGAGGGGCCAGGGGGCCACCACACCACATGGCGGCGCGGGCCAGGCCTAGGCCGCGCCGGCCTAGGGTGTGGCGCCCCCAGGTGCCCCCCTGCGCCGCCTCTTCGCCTATAAAAGCCCTTTCGACCTAAAAATGCAGTACCAATTGAGGAAACTCCAGAAAGACTCCAGGGGCGCCGCCGCCATCGCGAAACTCCAATTCGGGGGACAGAACTCTCTGTTCCGGCACCCTGCCGGACGGGGAATTGCCCCCGGAGCCATCTCCACCGCCGTCTTCACCGCCATCTTCACCGCCATCGCTGCCTCCATGATGAGGAGGGAGTAATCCACCCCCGAGGCTGAGGGCTCCGCTGTAGCTATGTGGTTCATCTCTCTCCCATGTACCTCAATACAATAATCTCATGAGCTGCTTTACATGATGGAGATTCATATGAGTTTTGTATCACAATTTATCTATGTGCTACTCTAGCAAAGTTATTAAAGTAGTTCTATTCCTCCTGCACGTGTGTAAAGGTGACAGTGTGTGCACCGTGTTAGTACTTGGTTTATGCTATGATCATGATCTCTTGTAGATTGCGAAGTTAACTATTGCTATGATAATATTGATGTGATCTATTCCTCCTACATATGCATGAAGGTGACAGTGTGCATGCTATGCTAGTACTTGGTTTAGTCTTTTGATCTATCTTACACTAAAGGTTACTAAAATATGAGCATTATTGTGGAGCTTGTTAACTCCGGCATTGAGGGTTCGTGTAATCCTACGCAATGTGTTCATCATCCAACAAAAGTGTAGAGTATGCATTTATCTATTCTGTTATGTGATCAATGTTGAGAGTGTCCACTAGTGAAAGTGTAATCCCTAGGCCTTGTTCCTAAATACCGCTGCGTTACTACGCTTGTTTCTTTGTTTCTTTGCGTTACTACTGCTGCAATACTACCACCATCAACTACACGCCAACAAGCTATTTTCTGGCACCGTTGCTACTGCTCATATATATTCATACCACCTGTATTTCACTATCTCTTCGCCGAACTAGTGCACCTATTTGGTGTGTTGGGGACACAAGAGACTTCTTGCTTTGTGGTTGCAGGGTTGCATGAGAGGGATATCTTTGACCTCTTCCTCCCTGAGTTCGATAAACCTTGGGTATCCACTTAAGGGAAAACTTGCTGCTGTTCTACAAACCTCTGCTCTTGGAGGCCCAACACTGTCTATAGGAAAGGAGGGGGAACGTAGACATCAAGCACTTTTCTGGCGCCATTGCCGGGGAGGAAAGGTAAAAAGGCACTCATACTTCGGTTCCAGGTAAAGTACTTTTCTGGCACCATTGTGTTTGTGCTCGAAGCTATTTCCTTTAGATCCTGCAATTGCATCTTTTTGTTTCTTGTTTACACTAGTTAGGCATAATGGAAAACAACAAAAAAATTGGTGAGCTTTTTAGTCTTTTTCCTGATTTAGAATTGTTTGATGCGAAAATTAAAAAACCTATGGAACCTTATTTGCATGCTAGTAGCGATGTTATTAGTATGAATGCAATTACTGCTAATGCTATGAAGAAGTCTAAGCTTGGGGAAGCTAGTTTTTGTGATCTTTTTAGCTTCCCATCTTTAGGGGAGAAAATTTGTTCTGATAATGCTTTATCTCCCATATGCGATAACTCTAATGATGCTTCTGATATTTTGAATCCACCTGCTGAAAGTATTCCGTATAAAATACCTATGAAAATTATTGAACGTGTTATGGACAACCACTATAAAGGGGATGGAACTGTCCATCCTAGAGATCATTTACTGTTTTTGCACGAATTATGCGGGTTATTCAAGTGTGCAGGTATCTCTATGGATGAAGTGAAGAAGAAGCTATTCTCCGTTTATTTGCCTGTAAAGCGGCACATTGGTATAAATTGTTGGAGAATAGACATTCTCTTGGTTGGGAGGAAATTGCATCTCTCTTTTATTCTAAATTTTATCCTCCTCATGAAGTGCATATTGATAGGAATTATATTTATAACTTTTATCCTCGTGATGGAGAGAGTATTTCTCAAGCGTGGGGGAGATTGAAGTCACTAATGCTCAAATGTCCCATTCATGAGCTCCCTCGTAATGTTATTGTTAATAATTTTTATGCGAGGCTTTCAGGACAACACAAGGACTATCTGGACGCGTGTTCGGAAGGATCTTTCACAAGCAAAGAGGTTGAAGCTAGGTGGGATCTTCTTGATCGGATTGAGGACAACGCTGAAGGATGGGAGAACGACAAAGGTAAAGAGTCGGGTATAAATTATGATTATGAATGCATTGAAGCTTTTATGGATACCGATAAATTTCGAAATATGAGTGCTACTTATGGTCTTGACTCTCAAGTTGCTGCAAATCTTTATAAAGCCTTTGCTTCTCATTTTGAATTGCCTAAAAATAATTTTGATAAGTATCATGAACCTTTTAAAGAGGCTTGCATGAAGAATGAAATTGTTGTTAATTATTGCAATAAGCATGCTCAAACTCCTAAGAATGCTATTTCCTATAAGCATGTTAATTTTTGTGGAATACATAGACCTTGTGGAATTAATCAAATCAAAGATGAATATTGTATCCATCATGCTAATGAAAAAACTAGAAAGTGGTTTAGGGCTCTAGATGATCTTGGTAAAAAGTTTGCGCCCTCTATCCTTTTATTTGTGAAGTTTGCCATGAAGTGGGTCATTTTAATTTTCAATGCTCCTCCAATGATAATTTGAACCCAATGAGTGCTGCAAATTTGTATTGTGATGATGAAATTACTCCTAATCAGCATGATGAACTTACTTTATTTTTGGGGTGTGAAGAACTGTCGAGAAAAATCTCTTTGTTACATATGAGTGATCTTGATATTGATGATGTCCTGCATGGGTGTTTTTCTTATTGCATTGATAATAGCCATACAAATACTTACATACAAAATATTTTAGAAGATGACACCTTGCCAAAATATGATAGGACCGCTGTGTGTTTTCAACTAATTAATGAAAAGGAGGGATCCTCCCAAGTTTCTTCTATTGTTTCTGAAAGTAAATCAGGTTATGCGGACGAGCCACCCTTCAAGCCTCTTCCTCCTAAAGAAGGGAACGAGGAGAAGGAAGAGAAGAAGAAGAAGAAGGGAACGAAGAAGAAGAAGAAGAAGGAGAATAAAAAGAAAGAGGTAACGGCGTATCCCTGCGTGAATGAGATAACGCTAGGTAACCGTAAGTATGTTGCTCCTAATGATTATTGTGATAATGAATCTGAATACGATGATCTTCCTATGCCCTTTACATACATTAGCAATCATGATTTGAATGAACACACTACTTTTGATATTGCAAATCTCTGGGAAACTAATTCTGAAAATGATGATAATAATTGCCATAGTGTCGAGTGCTATCCATGCTTCCTCCCATAATTATATAGTTAGCTCTAAGCTTGGGGAAGAGGTGTTTGAAAATCCTTTTGCTACTGATCAATATTTTTTTGATACATCTCCTTCTAATAACAATGATGGTATGGTTATAGATAAACCGACTGTGAAAGATAACTATTCTATTTCTTATGATGACACTGTGCCTCCGATCTTTGATGATTATTATAAAGAATGCTATGATATAGGTTATAATTATCCTTATGAAACTTGTCATAGTCATGATTGGATTACCAAAAACAATTCTTTTAATATGCAACTTGTTTACCATGTTCAAATTCTTGATAATAATCTTGCTCCAATTACTAATAATGAGAATAACTGTTCTTATGCCAAAATTAATGATACTTCTATGCATATGAACCATGATAAGAATGTTTTAAGTGATGGGTATATTGTGGATTTCATCAATGATGCTACTGAAAGTTATTATGAGAGAGGGAAATATGGTTATATGCATCTTAATAATATTAAGTTTCCCCTCTTTATGTTGAGAATCTTGAAGTTACTCGTGTTTTATCCTCTTATGCTTGTCACTTTGTTCTTCATGAATTCATTTGTGTACAAGATTCCTCTTCATAGGAAGCATGTTAGACTTAAATTTGTTTTGAATTTGCCTCTTGAAGCTCTCTTTTGCTTCAAATACTATTTCCCGCGAATGGATTATTAAAACTACTGAGCCCATCTTAATGGCTATAAAGAAAGAACTTCTTGGGAGATAACCCATGTGTTATTTTGCTACAGTACTTTGTTTTATATTTGTGTCTTGGAAGTTGTTTACTACTGTAGCAACCTCTCCTTATCTTAGTTTTGTGTTTTGTTGTGCCAAGTAAAACCGTTGATAGGAAAGTAAGTACTAGATTTGGATTACTGCGCAGTTCCAGATTTCTTTGCTGTCACGAATCTGGGTCCACCTCCCTGTAGGTAGCTCAGAAAATTAAGCCAATTTACGTGCATGATCCTCAGATATGTACGCAACTTTCATTCAATTTGAGTATTTTCATTTGAGCGAGTCTGGTGCCATTTTAAAATTCGTCAATACGAACTGTTCTGTTTTGACAGATTCTGCCTTTTATTTCGCATTGCCTCTTTTGCTATGTTGGATGAATTTCTTTGATCCACTAATGTCCAGTAGCATTATGCAATGTCCAGAAGTGTTAAGAATGATTGTGTCACCTCTGAATATGTCAATTTATATTGTGCACTAACCCTCTAATGAGTTGTTTCGAGTTTGGTGTGGAGGAAGTTTTCAAGGATCAAGAGAGGAGGATGATATACTATGATCAAGAAGAGTGAAAGCTCTAAGCTTGGGGATGCCCCGGTGGTTCATCCCTGCATATTTCAAGAAGACTCAAGCGTCTAAGCTTGGGGATGCCCAAGGCATCCCCTTCTTCATCGACAAATTATCAGGTTCCTTCTCTTGAAACTATATTTTTATCCGGTCACATCTTATGTGCTTTGCTTGGAGCGTCGGTTTGTTTTTGTTTTTGTTTTGTTTGAATAAAATGGATCCTAGCATTCACTGTGTGGGAGAGAGACATGCTCCGCTGTAGCATATGGACAAGTATGTCCTTAGTTTCTACTCATAGTATTCATGGCGAAGTTTCTTCTTCGTTAAATTGTTATATGGTTGGAATTGGAAAATGATACATGTAGTAATTGCTATAATGTCTTGGGTAATGTGATACTTGGCAATTGTTGTGCTCATGTTTAAGCTCTTGCATCATATACTTTGTACCTATTAGTGAAGAAATACATAGAGCATGCTAAAATTTGGTTTGCATAATTGGTCTCTCTAAGGTCTAGATAATTTCTAGTAAGGTGTTTGAACAACAAGGAAGACGATGTATAGTCTTATAATGCTTGTAATATGTCTTTTATGTGAGTTTTGCTGTACTAGTTCATACTTGTGTTTGTTTCAAATAAACCTTGCTAGCCTAAACCTTGTATCGAGAGGGAATACTTCTCATGCATCCAAATACTTGAGCCAACCACTATGCCATTTGTGTCCACCATACCTACCTACTACATGGTATTTCTCCGCCATTCCAAAGTAAATTGCTTGAGTGCTACCTTTAAAATTCCATCATTCACCTTTGCAATATATAGCTCATGGGACAAATAGCTTAAAAACTATTGTGGTATTGAATATGTAATTATGCACTTTATCTCTTATTAAGTTGCTTGTTGTGCGATAACCATGTTCACTGGGGACGCCATCAACTATTCATTGTTGAATTTCATGTGAGTTGCTATGCATGTCCGTCTTGTCTGAAGTAAGAGAGATCTACCACCCTATGGTTAAGCATGCATATTGTTAGAGAAGAACATTGGGCCGCTAACTAAAGCCATGATCCATGGTGGAAGTTTCAGTTTTGGACATATATCCTCAATCTCATATGAGAAAATTATTAATTGTTGTTACATGCTTATGCATAAAAGAGGAGTCCATTATCTGTTGTCTATGTTGTCCCGGTATGGATGTCTAAGTTGAGAATAATCAATAGCGAGAAATCCAATGCGAGCTTTCTCCTTAGACCTTTGTACAGGCGGCATAGAGGTACCCCTTTGTGACACTTGGTTAAAACATGTGCATTGTGATGATCCGGTAGTCCAAGCTAATTAGGACAAGGTGCGGGCACTATTAGTATACTATGCATGAGGCTTGCAACTTGTAAGATATAATTTACATGATACATATGCTTTATTACTACCGTTGACAAAATTGTTTCATGTTTTCAAAATAAAAGCTCTAGCACAAATATAGCAATCGATGCTTTCCTCTTTGAAGGACCATTCTTTTACTTTTATTGTTGAGTCAGTTCACCTATCTTTCTCCACCTCAAGAAGCAAACATTTGTGTGAACTGTGCATTGATTCTTATATACTTGCTTATTGCATTTGTTATATTGCTTTGCATTGACAACTATCCATGAGATATACATGTTACAAGTTGAAAGCAACCGCTGAAACTTAATCTTCCATTGTGTTGCTTCAATGTCTCTACTATGAATTTATTGCTTTATGAGTAACTCTTATGCAAGACTTATTGATGCTTGTCTCGAAAGTACTATTCATGAAAAGTCTTTGCTATATGATTCACTTGTTTACTCATTGCATTTACATTGTTTCGAATCGCTGCATTCATCTCATATGCTTTACAATGGTATGATTAAGATTATGTTGGTAGCATGTCACCTCAGAAATTATCTTTTATCGTTTACCTACTCGAGGACGAGTAGGAACTAAGCTTGGGGATGCTGATACGTCTCCAACGTATCTATAATTTCCGATGTTCCATGCTTGTTTTATGACAATACCAACATGTTTTGTTCACACTTTATATCATTTTCATGCATTTTCCGGAACTAACCTATTAACAAGATGCCACAGTGCCAGTTCCTGTTTTCTGCTGTTTTTGGTTCCAGAAAGGCTGTTCGGGCAATATTCTCGGAATTGGACGAAATCAACGCCAAACCTCCTATTTTTCCCGGAAGCGTCCAGAACACCGAAGAAGAGTCGGAGAGGGGCCAGGGGGCCACCACACCACATGGCGGCGCGGGCCAGGCCTAGGCCGCGCCGGCCTAGGGTGTGGCGCCCCCAGGTGCCCCCCTGCGCCGCCTCTTCGCCTATAAAAGCCCTTTCGACCTAAAAACGCAGTACCAATTGACGAAACTCCAGAAAGACTCCAGGGGCGCCGCCGCCATCGCGAAACTCCAATTCGGGGGACAGAACTCTCTGTTCCGGCACCCTGCCGGACGGGGAATTGCCCCCGGAGCCATCTCCACCGCCGTCTTCACCGCCATCTTCACCGCCATCGCTGCCTCCATGATGAGGAGGGAGTAATCCACCCCCGAGGCTGAGGGCTCCGCTGTAGCTATGTGGTTCATCTCTCTCCCATGTACCTCAATACAATAATCTCATGAGCTGCTTTACATGATTGAGATTCATATGAGTTTTGTATCACAATTTATCTATGTGCTACTCTAGCAAAGTTATTAAAGTAGTTCTATTCCTCCTGCACGTGTGTAAAGGTGACAGTGTGTGCACCGTGTTAGTACTTGGTTTATGCTATGATCATGATCTCTTGTAGATTGCGAAGTTAACTATTGCTATGATAATATTGATGTGATCTATTCCTCCTACATATGCATGAAGGTGACAGTGTGCATGCTATGCTAGTACTTGGTTTAGTCTTTTGATCTATCTTACACTAAAGGTTACTAAAATATGAGCATTATTGTGGAGCTTGTTAACTCCGGCATTGAGGGTTCGTGTAATCCTACGCAATGTGTTCATCATCCAACAAAAGTGTAGAGTATGCATTTATCTATTCTGTTATGTGATCAATGTTGAGAGTGTCCACTAGTGAAAGTGTAATCCCTAGGCCTTGTTCCTAAATACTGCTGCGTTACCTATTTGCTTGTTTCTTTGTTTCTTTGCGTTACTACTGCTGCAATACTACCACCATCAACTACACGCCAACAAGCTATTTTCTGGCACCGTTGCTACTGCTCATATATATTCATACCACCTGTATTTCACTATCTCTTCGCCGAACTAGTGCACCTATTTGGTGTGTTGGGGACACAAGAGACTTCTTGCTTTGTGGTTGCAGGGTTGCATGAGAGGGATATCTTTGACCTCTTCCTCCCTGAGTTCGATAAACCTTGGGTATCCACTTAAGGGAAAACTTGCTGCTGTTCTACAAACCTCTGCTCTTGGAGGCCCAACACTGTCTACAGGAAAGGAGGGGGAACGTAGACATCAAGGGTTCTCATTGGGGGACTCAAAGAGAGATGAAGAGGTAATACTGGTGGTGGCAATGGCGGCCACTTCCTTTGAAGTTTCTCTTCATCACTACTACTATCAACATAATCGGAAGAATACTCTTCCTTAGTCATTAGAACAATCCTTGAAGGCCTCTTGTTCTTCTTACTCTCACTACAAGAAATCTGCCATAAGTTGACGAAATAAAGGTGTCACTGAAACGTCACTAATGGCTACTTGTGACGTTATTGTGACAACTTTCAAAACGTCGAAAGCTGGGAGTCAGCAGTGAGTGCTTAAGACGTTCCACTTGAAAACGTCGTAGAGCTTTGTGACGTTTTAAAATGTCACTGACTGCATGACGTTCCCAAAACGTCATGGGCACCTGCCCCCGAGTCCAGCGTGGCAATCCGACGTGGCAAAATTGTGACGAATTAGAAACGTCGTTATTTGAATTCAGCCCGGTCCATTCAGCTCCTTATGTGGGCTGAGCCCATTAGTTCTGATTATTTTTTTCGGCTTTGTTGGGCCTTGGCCCGTAACTGGCCCAATTACCTCGGCCTTTTTAGCTTTTTTTTTTCAACGGCCTTTTTAGCTGCTGTACTTACTGGGCCTGGGCCAATTTCCATTGGGCCGTGGCCTTTTTAGGACCCATTACAGTTTTGGGCCGTGGCCTTTTTAGGACCCATTACAGTTTTGGGCCGTGGCCTTTTTAGGACCCATTACAGTTTTGGGCCTTGGCCTTTTTAGGGTCCAATATGGTTTTGGGCCTTGGCCTTTTAGGGTCCATTAAGATTTTGGGCCTAGGCCTTTATAGGGTCCACAAAGGTTTTGGGCCACAGCCTTTTTGGGGTCCATAAAGATATTGGGCCTTGGCCTTTTTGGGTCCATAAAAGTTATGGGCTTTGGCCTTTTTACGGTCCTGCAAGTTTTTTGGGCTTCGGCCTTTTTTGGCCTTTTCAACTCCCATTTTTCGAAAATGCAATTAATTATTTGTTGGGCTCTAGCCTTTTAAGAGCCCATATATTTCTAGGCTACTTTGGGCCTTGGCCTTTTAAGAGCCCACAATAGCCCAACAAAGGCATATATTAAATTAGGAAATTCAACAGCAAAATATAAAAGACAACATTTCAAATCTGCAAATTTCACAGCAGAGTGACAGCAGCAAAATGACCAGGTTCACAGATTCACCAACATGTCAAGAAAGTTCACAGATTCACAGTAAGAAGTTCACAGATATGACCAAGTTATTGTCACGCTGCCAGGATATGACCAAGTTCCATGGCGGGACACAAAAAAGGGATACGACCAGCAGCAGGAGCTAATTCGCAGATGCTCCGAAGATGGACATCATGTGAGCAAGCCTCCTATCACTTTCCTCAGTCCGCTTGAGGAGCTCCATGTAGTCCTTGTCACGCTGAGCTTGTGCGGCTTCATTTGCCGCTTGCTTCTCCTTCTGGGCAGCAGCTTCTTCCATGATGGCAGCAAACTGCTGCTTCATCTGTTCAGCTTCCTCCTGGGACCTCTTCAGCTGTGCTTCCAGGTCATGAACATGCGCCGATACAGCAGCTGCGGTGGGCTTGTTGAGCTTGACAGTGGAACTGGGCTGAAGTCCAGCATTCTTCAGGAAAGTGCTGTGCTTGGCTTCCTTGCTAAGAACCTTTGCAACAACAGCGACTGCAGACCTTGGCGGTGCACCTTCTGGCACAGGAATAGCCATCTCAGCTTCCATATCAGCCTGGAGATCCATTTCCAAAAGATTCATCAATTCAGGAAACGCGCAGGTCCAAGAATGGTTCACAAAAGTGAAATGAACAAGTCACTTACTATTGCAGCTAGAGCTTCCTCAGAGAAACCATCCTTCTTGCTGTGATGGGTCGCCTTAAAGATGTCGACTGCATCTAGCTCTTCACCTCTGCGCTCCTCCCTCTGGAAATGATGTTCACCAAGAATCAGAACATAAGCTTGTGGAGACAAGAGTAAGATGCAAAAGGAAATTCTGTAAGAGTGTTCTTACAGTTGCATACAGATGAGTAGCATAGCTACGAGAGCCGATCTTTGGCCAAATTTGACCGCAGCACGACTGTCCTTGTTCTTGGTACATGTGTTCTGCAGAAGGGCACAATCATGATATTCAGCAATGTGCACACTATAACGATGAGCATCATGTCTACCATGCAAGCACTAATGACTGCAACTGAAGCAAAGAACATACCCTGTGTCTTGGGGTTACCCACAGAGCAGTTAGAGCTTCCCATTCTTCATCTGAGACATCCTTAACAGGGGACTTGATGCTGACTTCATTTGCTGGTACTTTGTCGAAGTAGTCCCTTTTCAGGATGTAGCGCCTGTTCTTCGACACTTTCCGCAGTACGTCATAGCAAGCCTTCTGGATGTCTTCCGACTCTGTGTCCATGTTGAAATTTGCCTACAAAGCAAACAAGGGCAAGGACGAGGTTAGTTATCATGAACTATGAACAATCAAGCAAGCACTCCTATCATCTAACAAATGAACTGGTGATGAAGAAGATTACCCCCATCTTTCCAACGAAGTCGGCCAACAAATTCTCATCCCTCTTGTACAACTTGAAATGCGGAAGGAGCGGCATCTGGCCTCTTGCAAGCATTCCACCCTCCGATGCAAACTTGGCAGCAGGCAAAGGCTTCTCAGGACGTTTCAGCCCTGGAGGAATCTCAATGGTAAGCTTGACTCCCATCCCCTTGCAAATCCGCTCCAGCCCGGTGCCCTTCCTTTTACGGCCACCTGCAGCAGTGGTTCCACCTGAATAGCATACATACAAAGATCATGTCGAAAGCAAGACCCACAACCAAAAGAGTTTATAAAGATAAACAAAAAAAGGCAGTAGATAGTGTGGACAGCTGTCCAACAAAAACTTGCCTTCATCATCCTCAGGATCAAGAAAACCATCAGAATCAAAGTGCTGATGGACCATGACATCAGATGCAGTAGGACCTGTGTCCCTGCGAACAGTGCTTGCTTCATCGATCCTTTCATCAATCTGCGGTGAGCTTCTGCGATTGTTGCGGGGCGGAGTATCTTCATTGTTGGTTGCAGACGCTTCACTTGATGTCCTCCTGGTGACTCTTTTGGAAGGAACTTCAGCAACAGGTTCCGTATGCCTCTTTCCCCCTCCTGGAGCATCAGCAAACACTCTAACAGGAGGCATTGAACTTTGTTCCTTTTGCAACCTCTTACTCCTCCTCCCTGGGCTTGTCTTTCTAACAGAAGCCTTTTTCTTTCTACTCTTGGGATCCTTCAATGCCTCGCAAAAATAGCAAAACAAAATGGCATTACATCACAGGTTATAGCAAAACAGAAATAAGAAAACAGATACAAATAATGCCAGCGCTCCAAAGATGATAAGCAGAATGCACCTTCTCAATGTGTTCCCCTATACTCCCTTCAACCTCCCCATCCTCCTGGTCAACCAATTGGTCATTGCTCGGATGATAATCTGAGCTCTCGCCTTGTGTTATGGCAGATGACTCATCATTTGAAAGTGTGGAACGACCTCCACCTCGACCACCATGTGACTTCCTAAAAATTGACACTACAAATGGGAGACCTGTGGATTGTAAGACACGGTTGTTCCGCATCATTGTCCTAGCCCTGTCCTTCTCTATCTCGGTGAGGGGCGCTTCTTTACATGTATTAGAAAAATATGTAACCATTAGATTGATGGTTGAAATGCATAGAAGCAAGCCAACTCGAACAACTAAGGTAAATTGTTTAATCATAGCAATTTTCAACTTTTAGTTTCATTTAATCCTAGGGTACAGAAATATTCAGACAGAGCCAAAAAACCCCAGCACCCGATTAAAAGCATCAATTAGACACAATGATGTTAGGATGAAGCCGCATACCAGCCAGCTGCTTCTTCCCAGTCTTTGCCATGCCTGATGTTGATGGGTTGGATATGTGCTGGCACGAAAAGAATAACAATTAGTGACAGCAGATACAACATATGGATGCAATTAAAGAACCAAGCAACATAGGTTCATGTGGATCAACAATCACTTGGTTCACCTTGCTCCTTGAAGTAGGTCAGACCTTGATAGTATTACCTAAGAAGATAACAGGTTATAATCATTAGACATATCCCTTAATACAACAATAGACATGTACACAGAAAAAGCTGTAGGCATGTACAGATAAACAGGGCTCCCAAACTTTGTTTGGGAGAAGTTTCATCAACACAGGATAAAAGGGCAATATAAATGTTCATCGACGAAATATAAAAGGGCATGCCTTGGTAAAGATCTGTACCAAGCAAGATCCGCAGCAGGTAATCATATTATGTACTAGTTGCAGCAAGAAAGATCTCAAGCAGCTAATCATATATGGACTGCAGTAAACTAGATGTACAATCTACAGAGCCCAAGCCAAGTAAAATCCCCCAACAATCATGGACTGGTTGCAGCGAGACCCACGCGAGGCAAGATCCGCATCACTAATTGATTGGTTGGATACAGCAAGCAAGATCGGCAGCAGGTAATCATATAGGGACTGCAGTAAACCAGATCTAAATTCTACAGAGCCTGAGCCAAGCAAGATCCGCAGCAATCATCGACTGGTTGCAGCAAGACACATGCCAATCAAGATCCGAAGCAAACATGGACTGCTTGCATATAGCAAGCAAGATCGGCAGCAGGTAATCATATAGGTACTGCAGAAAACCAAATCTAAAATCTACAGAGCCTGAGCCAGGCAAGATCCGCAGCAATCATCGACTGGTTGCTGCAAGAACATGCCAAGCAAGATCCGAAGCAACCATGGACTGGTTGCAGCAAGAACCATGACAGGCCGAGCAACCCTAACCCTGGACAAGCCAAGGAAAGAAGCCATGCCACGAAATCCCTAACCCTAACCATGCCATGCCAAGCAAACCGTAACCCTAGCCATGGCCGACGAAACCCTAAGCAGGCCAAGAAAAGGCCATAGAAGTGGGGGCGAGGGGTCGGGTTGAGGAGGGAACTCGCCTGAAGATCTTGTGGCGAGCGTCTACGCACGCGTGGCCGTCGTCGGCGGGTAGCTCTCCGCTCGTCCGCTCGTCGGAGCGCCGCTCGTCGGTGGCCGTCGGCGGGTGGGGATGAGCGGAGTGGGAGGGGAATTGGGGTTCGCATCGCACCGGAGTGGGAGGGGAATTGGGGAATTGAGGGAGCTCGTACGGGATTTGACTGAAATGTCCCTCCTTTCCAGCTTAGGTTAGTGGCGTTTCGGACATTTGCCCTCCTTTCCAGCTTAGGTTAGTGGCGGGCGGATTCAAAACATTTCGCTGGAGCTGGCGGGAGAAGCTTTTTTTTTTTTTTTGAGATGCTGGCGGGAGAAGCTGGGCGGGAGAGTTTTGGGGTTTTGGAGGGTTTTGGGGTTTTGGGGTTTTGGAGGGAATTTTTGGGGCTTTTTTGTGCAAAACAATAATAATTAAATGCGCAATAATGCATATAATTTGGTGTAGGTTAAAATATTTTTAAAAACAGAATATCATGTAATTAAACGTGTGTCACCTTCATTCCTTTAATGATAATAATATAGGGATATATGAAACTCCTAGAATCCTTAATAATTAAATTATATAAAAAAAATCAGAAAATGTTTGGTTAATTAGGTCAAATAATATATGTCTCTTGCACACACTAATTATATGCTTATCATAAGGCATATGCAAGCTTTATCCCATTCTATATACATCAAGATTCCGAACGTGGCAGTTCGATCGTGAAGGATTCTCCTAGCTAGAATGTCGTCTCCGCTCGATTTTTTTGGCTCCGTTTAATTTGCCAACTGCGCAAAACGGGGCCGCCGGGACATGCGGTATGGCCGTACCGGGCGCGCGCATGCACCCGTCCGCCAACGCGCGAAACGGAAAACATTTAGCACATAAAATGACGCGTCCTAGACCTAAAAACATGTTTCCCTCCATTTATTGAGCCAAGGAAAGTGTGGCCCCAGTTCAAATCCTCCCGGTCAGTTTCCAGCGGATTCGGCGGGACACCGCAGGAAGCGGGAGGGATTCCCAGATGGCTACCGCGCGCATACGGCATGTGATAGGTGGTGCGTAGGAGGTATCCTACCGCCGCGCGGAGGTCCCGCGCGATACTGAAATGCGCGCCATGTAGCTGCTTCACAAAAAAAAACCCTTCCGGCACCCCGAAAATGGAAAAACCATCGCCCGTGGTTCGGATTGGAAATCCGCGACACGGGCCTTGCTTCCCATCCTAAGGCCCACGCACGTGCCAAATATGGCCTCGTTCCGACAAACTATGTGGTGAAACGGGCCGTTTCCTACTCATTTCCCCTAAAAGCCATAGAACTCCGGGCGTGATAGCCCTATTCGTGAAGGGTTTTTCAAGATAATTGCCGTATCCCAATTCCGTCTTTTGCAGTGGTTACCAGGACACATAAAATGACGCCACGCGGCTCCGCTCGATTTTTTGGCTCCGTTTGCTTTGCCAACTGCGCAAAACGGGGCCGTCGGGACATGCGGTATGGCCGTACCGGGAGCGCGCGTGCACCCGTCCGCCAACGCGCGAAACGGAAAACATTTAGCACATAAAATGACGCGTCCTAGACCTAAAAACATTTTTCCCTCCATTTATTGAGCGAAGGAAAGTGTGGCCCCAGTTCAAATCCGGACAGTTTCCAGCGGATTCGGCGGGGCACCGCAGGAAGCGGGTGGGATTTCCAGATGTCTTCCGCGCGCATATGGCATGTGATAGGTGGTGCGTAGGAGGTATCATACCGCCGCGCGGAGGTCCCGCGCGATACTGAAATGCGCGCCATGTAGCTGCTTCACAAAAAAAAGCCCTTCCGGCACCCCGAAAATGGAAAAACCGTCGCCCGTGGTTCGGATTGGAAATCCGCGACACGGGCCTTGCTTCCCATCCTAAGGTCCACGCACGTGCCAAATATGGCCTCGTTCCGACAAACTATGTGGTGAAACGGGCCGTTTCCTACTCATTTCCCCTAAAAGCCATAGAACTCCGGGCGTGATAGCCCTATTCGTGAAGGGTTTTTCAAGATAATTGCCGTATCCCAATTCCGTCTTTTGAAGTGGTTACCAGGACACATAAAATGACGCCACGCGGCTCCGCTCGATTTTTTGGCTCCGTTTAATTTGCCAACTGCGCAAAACGGGGCCGTCGGGACATGCGGTATGGCCGTACCGGGAGCGCGCGTGCACCCGTCCGCCAACGCGCGAAACGGAAAACATTTAGCACATAAAATGACGCGTCCTAGACCTAAAAACATTTTTCCCTCCATTTATTGAGCAAAGGAAAGTGTGGCCCCAGTTCAGATCCGGTCAGTTTCCAGCGGATTCGGTGGGACACCGTAGGAAGCAGGAGGGATTCCCAGATGGCTACCGCGCGCATACGGCATGTGATAGGTGGTGCGTAGGAGGTATCCTACCGCCGCGCGGAGGTCCCGCGCGATACTGAAATGCACGCCATGTAGCTGCTTCACAAAAAAAAGCCCTTCCGGCACCCCAAAAATGGAAAAACCGTCGCCCGTGGTTCGGATTGGAAATCCGCGACCGGGGCCTTGCTTCCCATCCTAAGGCCCACGCACGTGCCAAATATGGCCTCGTTCCGACAAACTATGTGGTGAAACGGGCCGTTTCCTACTCATTTCCCCTAAAAGCCATAGAACTCCGGACGAGATAGCCCTGTTCGTGAAGGGTTCTCCAAGATAATTGCCGTATCCCAGTTCCGTCTTTTGCAGTGGTTACTAGGACACATAAAATGACGCCACTCGGCTCCGCTCGATTTTTTGGCTCCGTTTGCTTTGCCAACTGCGCAAAACGGGGCCGCCGGGACATGCGGTATGGCCGTACCGGGCGCGCGCGTGCACCCGTCCGCCAACGCGCGAAACGGAAAACATTTAGCACATAAAATGACGCGTCCTAGACCTAAAAACATTTTTCCCTCCATTTATTGAGCGAAGGAAAGTGTCGCCCAGTTTCAGATCCGACCGTTTCCAGCGGATTCGGCGGGGCACCGCAGGAAGCGGGTGGGATTCCCAGATGGCTTCCGCGCGCATATGGCATGTGATAGGTGGTGCGTAGGAGGTATCCTACCGCCGCGCGGAGGTCCCGCGCGATACTGAAATGCGCGCCATGTAGCTGCTTCACAAAAAAAAGCCCTTCCGGCACCCCGAAAATGGAAAAACCGTCGCCCGTGGTTCGGATTGGAAATCCGCGACCGGGGCCTTGCTTCCCATCCTAAGGCCCACGCACGTGCCAAATATGGCCTCGTTCCGACAAACTATGTGGTGAAACGGGCCGTTTCCTACTCATTTCCCCTAAAAGCCATAGAACTCCGGACGAGATAGCCCTGTTCGTGAAGGGTTCTCCAAGATAATTGCCGTATCCCAGTTCCGTCTTTTGCAGTGGTTACTAGGACACATAAAATGACGCCACGCGGCTCCGCTCAATTTTTTGGCTCCGTTTGCTTTGCCAACTGCGCAAAACGGGGCCGCCGGGACATGCGGTACGGCCGTACCGGGCGCGCGCGTGCACCCGTCCGCCAAAGCGCGAAACGGAAAACATTTAGCACATAAAATGACGCGTCCTAGACCTAAAAACATTTTTCCCTCCATTTATTGAGCGAAGGAAAGTGTCGCCCCAGTTCAGATCCGGACAGTTTCCAGCGGATTCGGCGGGGCACCGCAGGAAGCGGGTGGGATTCCCAGATGGCTTCCGCGCGCATATGGCATGTGATAGGTGGTGCGTAGGAGGTATCCTACCGCCGCGCGGAGGTCCCGCACGATACTGAAATGCGCGCCATGTAGCTGCTTCACAAAAAAAAGCCCTTCCGGCACCCCGAAAATGGAAAAACTGTCGCCCGTGGTTCGGATTGGAAATCCGCGACCGGGGCCTTGCTTCCCATCCTAAGGCCCACGCACGTGCCAAATATGGCCTCGTTCCGACAAACTATGTGGTGAAACGGGCCGTTTCCTACTCATTTCCCCTAAAAGCCATAGAACTCCGGACGAGATAGCCCTGTTCGTGAAGGGTTCTCCAAGATAATTGCCGTATCCCAGTTCCGTCTTTTGCAGTGGTTACTAGGACACATAAAATGACGCCACGCGGCTCCGCTCGATTTTTTGGCTCCGTTTGCTTTGCCAACTGCGCAAAACGGGGCCGCCGGGACATGCGGTATGGCCGTACCGGGCGCGCGCGTGCACCCGTCCGCCAACGCGTGAAACGGAAAACATTTAGCACATAAAATGACGCGTCCTAGACCTAAAAACATTTTTCCCTCCATTTATTGAGCGAAGGAAAGTGTCGCCCCAGTTCAGATCCGGACAATTTCCAGCGGATTCGGCGGGGCACCGCAGGAAGCGGGTGGGATTCCCAGATGGCTTCCGCGCGCATATGGCATGTGATAGGTGGTGCGTAGGAGGTATCCTACTGCCGCGCGGAGGTCCCGCGCGATACTGAAATGCGCGCCATGTAGCTGCTTCACAAAAAAAAGCCCTTCCGGCACCCCGAAAATGGAAAAACCGTCGCCCGTGGTTCGGATTGGAAATCCGCGACCGGGGCCTTGCTTCCCATCCTAAGGCCCACGCACGTGCCAAATATGGCCTCGTTCCGACAAACTATGTGGTGAAACGGGCCGTTTCCTACTCATTTCCCCTAAAAGCCATAGAACTCCGGACGAGATAGCCCTGTTCGTGAAGGGTTCTCCAAGATAATTGCCGTATCCTAGTTCCGTCTTTTGCAGTGGTTACCAGGACACATAAAATGACGCCACGCGGCTCCGCTCGATTTTTTGGCTCCGTTTGCTTTGCCAACTGCGCAAAACGGGGCCGCCGGGACATGCGGTATGGCCGTACCGGGCGCGCGCGTGCACCCGTCCGCCAACGCGCGAAACGGAAAACATTTAGCACATAAAATGACGCGTCCTAGACCTAAAAACATTTTTCCCTCCATTTATTGAGCGAAGAAAAGTGTCGCCCCAGTTCAGATCCGGACAGTTTCCAGCGGATTCGGCGGGGCACCGCAGGAAGCGGGTGGGATTCCCAGATGGCTTCCGCACGCATATGGCATGTGATAGGTGGTGCGTAGGAGGTATCCTACCGCCGCGCGGAGGTCCCGCGCGATACTGAAATGCGCGCCATGTAGCTGCTTCACAAAAAAAAGCCCTTCCGGCACCCCGAAAATGGAAAAACCGTCGCCCGTGGTTCGGATTGGAAATCCGCGACCGGGGCCTTGCTTCCCATCCTAAGGCCCACGCACGTGCCAAATATGGCCTTGTTCCGACAAACTATGTGGTGAAACGGGCCGTTTCCTACTCATTTCCCCTAAAAGCCATAGAACTCCGGACGACATAGCCCTGTTCGTGAAGGGTTCTCCAAGATAATTGCCGTATCCCAGTTCCGTCTTTTGCAGTGGTTACCAGGACACATAAAATGACGCCACGCGGCTCCGCTCGATTTTTTGGCTCCGTTTGCTTTGCCAACTGCGCAAAACGGGGCCGCCGGGACATGCGGTATGGCCGTACCGGGCGCGCGTGCACCCGTCCGCCAACGCGCGAAACGGAAAACATTTAGCACATAAAATGACGCGTCCTAGACCTAAAAACATTTTTCCCTCCATTTATTGAGCGAAGGAAAGTGTCGCCCGATTCAGATCCGGACAGCTTTCCGGCGGATTCGGCGGGGCACCGCAGAAGCGGGTGGGATTCCCAGATGGCTTCCACGCGCATATGGCATGTGATAGGTGGTGCGTAGGAGGTATCCTACCGCCGCGCGGAGGTCCCGCGCGATACTGAAATGCGCGCCATGTAGCTGCTTCACAAAAAAAAGCCCTTCCGGCACCCCGAAAATGGAAAAACCGTCGCCCGTGGTTCGGATTGGAAATCCGCGACCGGGGCCTTGCTTCCCATCCTAAGGCCCACGCACGTGCCAAATATGGCCTCGTTCCGACAAACTATGTGGTGAAACGGGCCGTTTCCTACTCATTTCCCCTAAAAGCCATAGAACTCCGGACGAGATAGCCCTGTTCGTGAAGGGTTCTCCAAGATAATTGCCGTATCCCAGTTCCGTCTTTTGCAGTGGTTACTAGGACACATAAAATGACGCCACGCGGCTCCGCTCGATTTTTTGGCTCCGTTTGCTTTGCCAACTGCGCAAAACGGGGCCGCCGGGACATGCGGTATGGCCGTACCGGGCGCGCGTGCACCCGTCCGCCAACGCGCGAAACGGAAAACATTTAGCACATAAAATGACGCGTCCTAGACCTAAAAACATTTTTCCCTCCATTTATTGAGTGAAGGAAAGTGTCGCCCCAGTTCAGATCCGGTCAGTTTCCAGCGGATTCGGCGGGACATCGCAGGAAGCGGGAGGGATTCCAGATGGCTACCGCGCGCATACGGCATGTGATAGGTGGTGCGTAGGAGGTATCCTACCGCTGCGCGGAGGTCTCGCGCAATACTAAAATGCGCACCATGTAGCCCCTTCACAAAAAAAAGCCGCAGCTAGAGCCATTATCACACGATCGAGGGTGTGCCTGATCTACTGGTTAGGGTTTGGTGTAGGGTTAGGGCTAGGGTTTAGGGGGTAGGGCTAGGGTTTAGGTTAAAGGTAAGTATTTATGGTTAGGTATATGTTTAGGGTATAGGGTTAGGGTTAGGGTTTATGATGCATGGTTCTGCAGCTCCGGTGTCGTGGTTTAGGGTTTTAGAGGGGTTTTAGTGCTCGAAGCCTCCCCAGTTTAGGGTTTAGGGTTTAGGGGAGCTACTTTTGCACCATTAGACCTTGCACCACACTTTGACACATATCATAGGTCCACATGCAAGGTTTGGTGGGGTTCCGGTGCTCCGGCGGTCGTTATCCCCCTCCTCCCCCAAAACAGCGGAACGCGTGCCCCGGCGGGTCTACCCCCCTAGATTTCTCCGCGCGAGGGTGCACCAATGTAACTTTTCATTCTTTTAGGTTTGTTTAGTACATATACACATGTAGAACCAAGATTGGGACCCTTTGGCACATATACCCGCAGCTAGAGCCATTATCACACGATCGAGGGTGTGCCTGATCTACTGGTTAGGGTTAGGTGTAGGGTTAGGGCTAGGGTTTAGGGGCTAGGGCTAGGGTTTAGTTTAAAGGTAAGTATTTATGGTTAGGTATAGGATTAGGGTTTAGGGTTAGGGTTAGGGTTTATGATGCATGGTTCCGCAGCTCCGGCGTCGTGGTTTAGGGATTTAGAGGGGTTTAGGGCTCGAAGCCTCCCCAGTTTAGGGTTTAGGGTTTAGGGGAGCTACTTTTGCACCATTAGACCTTGCACCACACTTTAACACATATCATAGGTCCACATGCAAGATTTGGTGGGGTTCCGGTGCTCCGGCGGTCGTTCTCCCCCTCCTTCCCCCAAAACAGCGGAACGTGTGCCCCGGCGGGTCTACCCCCCTAGATTTCTCGTGAAACTTGAGGCATACACATATATTATGGAGATGTACATGTAACTTCAAATTCAAATTCGACATACACTTAGAGAAACAAAAAAGATAAATCTGGGTGTGAATATTCAACCAGATCTGACAGTACTATTCACATCAGGAAAAGTATGATTTCTCTGATAATCTGAGACGATAGAAGCAAAGTTTCTTGACAAGCAAATACAAATAATTAACTAGGCATGGATCTTGGAGAAGTCGTCAGTAATTGCCTGGCTTCGTCCGCCACGGATTATCACTCTTCGGGCTCTGCTGATCACTCATCTCCGTCGTCCACGGATCATCACTCTTCTGATCAGCACCAGTCCACGACTTCTTCCTCAGGTTCTGCCAATAATCACTACTCTTCGGCGCATCACTACGCTCCAGCCACTGCTCATCATTCATCTTCGTCCGTTTGCCATGAGGGGGACTTGTCTGCTGGGTGTTGTCGCTGCAGGAAGCTGGTGCCTTCAAGATTGCTAGTTCAGCCAGCGCGCTTGCAAGTTCAGCATTTAACCTTGCTATTTCAGCTGCAGCATTTCTCTGTGCATGTTCAGCTTCGATCTCTGCTACCCTGCATTTGCAACACAGACGTCCCCTCAGCTCGTCTTCCTTCTTGCAACCGGGGCAAAACACAAGGTAACGCAGGAAGAACCATATCTTAACGTAGAGCTGGTAGCTCACGTAAGCATCTTTAGCTGCATACTCCAGGTTTAAATCAGACAACGGCTGCTCTTCCCAGTAATTGTGCCTCTCTCAAGGGAATTTGCTCTTCATCTGGCTGTACGACTCGTCGATGATGCTAGTTGCAAGACTAGCCATTCCATCCCTCATTAAGTTTCCTCTCTCGTTGAGACCTTTGACGTTGACAATTTCCTGGATATCGATCCTGTTCTCCCTTGGAATTATAATCTTCTCGTAATATAACTTTATAAAATCTGCTCTCTTGTCAACGCTGCAGAACACAATTCCTTGATCTTGAAGGAATGAGCGCAGCGCCGGACATTCCCCGTTGGTCCTGAAAGCAAAAATTTAGTACTTGCGAGATCAACACTTGAATAAAATTTGGGACTACGAAGCTAGTCTATATGCAATCTCATAGCTTGAATATAAAATTTGAAACTACATAAGTTTAGTAAGTTCATGATCAACAGTCTGAAAATTATCTAGTCATAATTCATTTGGTACTAATAGAATGCATGAACAACACTTTTATGAAATGTGTAAGTGCAATTGTTTAGTCATTGAAATTTCATTTTGCATCATATAATTTTGAAACTAACAAAATTCTATTAAATGCAAGATCAAGACTCCGGAAATTTGCTTGTCATAATTAATTTGGTATAATGAAATCCAGTACATGCTAGATGAGCATATGGATAGATTCAATTTGATGCAAAAATTTAGTACTTGCGAGATCAACACTTGAATAAAATTTGGGAATACGAATGTTTAGTCTATGCAATCTCATAACTTGAATAAAATTGACATAAGTTTAGTAAGTGCATGATCAAGAGTCTGAAAATTATCTAGTCATAATCCATTTGGTACTAAAAGAATGCATGACCAACACTTTTATGAAATGTGCAAGTGCAAATTTTTTAGTCATTGAAATATCATTTTGCATCATATAATTTTGAAACTAACAAAAGTCTATTAAATGCAAGATCAGGACTCCGGAAATTTGCTTTGTGATAATTAATTTGGTATAATGAAATCCAGTACATGCTAGATGAGCATATGGATAGATTCAATCTGCAAGATCAGCACACCATGCTTTGTGGCTTTTGTTACACAAAACACAGAAACAAAACTAGTTTTGCAGCTAGCACGGTTTGTAGTTTAATTTGTTGCACTCGAGATTAACTAAAACAGATCAAGATTAACTAAAACAGAGCACTCGAGGGTGACTTGGTTCATCATGCACTAGCGATTAACTAAAATCTGAGCAAGATTAACAAAATCAGAGCAAGATTAAGTAAATCAGAGCAAGATTAAGGTCTACAAACCAGGAAAAGTGGCAGACGAGGACGTGGTTCCTCATGCACAGTTGAGCGACGGCGAGGTAGTTGTCTTCTTCGTGGTTGGGGTCCTCCCGAGTGTACTCGAGATCCAATCCTACAAACTTGTTCTCTTCTTCTTCCGCATACCACTGCGCGTACATCTTCAGGTACTTGTTCATCGTCTCCTCCTCATTTGTGTAGACAACATCGATCTCCTTGCCGCCATGGACGGTGAAGGTCCTGATCTGAGTAATGGCCTGCATTGCTGACGGCGGAGGAGGCAGAAGCGGTTGCGGAACAGAGGAAGAGGAAGAAGAAGCAGCGTCCATGGCGCGGAGGAGGCAGAAGCGGCGGAGGAGGAAGCGGCGGAGGAGGCAGAAGCGGCGAGGCAGAAGCGTCTTGGCGCGGAGGAGGGTTTTCCATCAGTGGGAGTGGAACCGGCAAGAAGCGGAGTGGAACCGTCAAGCGGAGAGGCGGAGGAGGGAATTTCTGATTTATTATAATTAGTAAAAACAGAGAATGAGGGTTCCATTTTACCTGCTGGCCCCTAATCCACATAAAATTACCGGAAATGGCCCAACCCACCCGTCAGATGGCCCCACACGTCAGTGGGTGCCATTTTGCCCCACCCACCCCAAAATGTCCTATACCAAAAGCAACTTTCTCCCCTGTCTCACTCTCTCTCACCCAGCCGCCACTGCCGCCTCTTCCTCTCCCAACTCCGTCGGCCGAAGCTCCGTCAAGCAGCTCCGTCAAGCTCCGTCGGCCGAAGCTCCACTGCCTCCGTCGGCCGAAGCTCAGGTTAATTTGGGGGATGAGCGGGGGATTTTCTAGGGTTTGCCGTACTTAATCTCGGGGGATTTTAATTGGGGTTTTTTTGTCCGAGCGGCGATTTTCCTAGGGTTTGATCGATTCAAAGTAGATTCTAGTGCTAGAGTAGATTTTCCTGGTTTAGATTGATTCAAAACATGTGCTAGTGCTGCTAGTGCGAATGTCAATCTGAACCTAAACATCCCAACTTAGTTTTAATTAATGTGTAATTAATAGTTTCATAGTTCTCAAATTGTTCACTGCTTGTTATTAGGTCGACACCATGGACCCCTATGACTATGAAGTTACCATTTTGGTCCCATCCAAGAAGGCCGTTGAGACCATCGACATCAGCTCATCCTCCGAAGGTGAGGATGGTGCTCTAGATAGGGTTCACGTCAAGCAAGAGAAAGCTGATGATGCTGCAGCAATGGATTGTGCAGCTGAGCATGAGGAAGTTGCTCCTCCTCCTCCTGGCGATGTCCATCTCGACTCGTCGAGGTAAAATATATATATAGTAGTTATAGATGCAGGATATAGGTCAAATGCTTAATTAGTCTCGGTTTGGCATAATAGCTAGTCAATTTGTAGCATTCAAGGAATACTTCAGTTTCTATAAATACTGTTGGTTTGATATACTTCAGTTTTAGGAAAACTTTAAACTAGGCCTTATTCCCTGGTTTCCTTATATATGTAGGTCCCGGGATAGAGGCGGTGAGGAATGGGATGACTTTTGCATGTATCCCAATCTAGTGGAAATGAATCCTACACAAGTTGATACCCTGAGATATCTTGTTGACCAAAAGCGCCCCGCAATTCCTTTTTATGTGTGCACTATAAAGAGTGCAAGTACCGTGGAAGGCTGTTCCGTAATGGTAAATATAATTACTCCATCTCGATCAAGGATGTTTTTGCATCTTTATATGTTGACAATTACTTCATCTGAACGAAGTTTTGCATCTTATAATCTGCAGTACTTCAACCGGAAGTTTACCAAGAAGTTCATCTCGAAGAATATGCAGCTTCCAGATAATGACTTTCTTGTCTCTTACAGTGAGAGACATGGTGTGAAAGTGAGGATTTTCCAGGGCAAAGGGAAGTTTGACGGTGCAGTGATCACAACAAACTGGAGTGCTGTGGTGCGGAAGAGCAAGATGAAGGCAAATGATATCTTTGTGTTTTGGTTCCGCATTCGCGCCCGGGGCGGTCTCAAGTTGTATGTCAGGAAGCTCGAGAAATGAGCTAGCAGGCTGAACCTCTCTAATTAAGCTAGTAGTACTATATATATGTGTGTATGAGCTCAACTAATATGAGCATTGAACCTCTTATCGATCGATCTGGTACTATCTAATGGCCTGTTGGTCTATGTAATGTGCTCAAGTAAATGAGCGTTGAACCTCCTCGGTAGTATCTATAATTAACGTGTCCTTTTGGTACTATGTTATTGAGCTCAAGGCTGGCACTATATATGTGTAATATAATGTGCTTTTGGTGGTCTATATATGCTGGAGTATATATAGATATATATAGTTTGCTAGCCGTAATTAATTATTAGTCATATATTAGCCTGTTGCTTAGATAATGCTCCTGTACATATTAACTTTTGTGCTAAATCAGTATCCCCTTTGATAGATTATGTAACAAGATCATATCCATAACTATAAAAAAAAAGTTGCCTTAGTTCCACTATGTAAAGGATAAAGGATGGTAAGCTGACAAGATCTCTCCAATAGCTCCACTGGTTAACTGGCACGTTGACACATCTAGAGGTGCTGGGTTCGAGTCCCAGCCCTCACTCTTTTTGTTTTTTTGGCGCCTGTGAGAAGCCCAAATATCCCTTCCGAATCCAACTCCCTCCGATAACCTAGCAGAAATTCGAATCTCCGACGACGAGCGGCGGCGGCGGCGGCGGCGGTGGCGGCCCCGTCCCTCTCCGACGACGAGCCCCGTCCCTCTCCGACGACGAGCCCCGGCCCTCTCCGACGACGAGCCCCTCCGCATCTCCCGGTCTGCACCCCTCTCACCTCTCCCCTCTCGATCTGTTCTTCTTCGTCAATTCACAATATCGAATCTCTGTGATCCAATATGTGCTGTTACTAGGACTAAAGTACCGAGTCCGAGGTGACGGCGGTGGTGGTTGTGCCGGCGCTGCGTCCGAGCAAGGGATCTGCTGTCCATCTGCCTCGCCGACGACGAGCCCCTCGCCCTCTCCAGGACGAGCCCCTCGCCCTCTCCAGGACGAGCCCCTCCGCATCTCCCGGTCTGCACCCCTCTCATCTCTCCCCTCTCGATCTGTTCTTCTTCATCAGTTCACAAAATCGAATTGAACTGTTGTGCATTGCTTGAAATTGGAACTGCTGTGCAGTTAGGTGTGTGCTAATTGCATCATTTTGTTCTTCCGCAGATGGACAGACGCTGGATTACAACAAGAATTAGAAGGCTTTCCCCTGAACACACAAAGGGAGTGGCAGAGTTTATGCAGTTTGTTCGCTTGAATGCTGCCAATGTTGATCAGGTGTTGTGCCCATGTCGTAGCTGTCTCAACCGGTGCACAAAACCTCTAGATGTAGTAGAGTCTCATTTGCTTCTTTTTGGGATGGCAAGCACTTATGACCGATGGGTCTTCCATGGAGAACCATTACATCCTGTACCTGAAGCTGGACATGGAGGACAAGGAGGTGCACCTGAAGCCGGACATGGACATGGAGGTGAACCTGAGGCTGGACATGGAGGTGAACCTGAGGCTGGACATGGAGGTGATGCAGGGGCACACCATGTTGGTGGAGGTGATGCAGAGGCACACTATTATGGTTTGCAAGAGGAAGATGGTTACGAAGATGATAGAATTCCTGATCTGCTTGCTGATTTGTACAAGTCAGAACCGCAAGGTCCTGGAAAGGACACTATATTTGCTGAGTTGATAGAGGAAGCCAAGCGCGCAGCCAGCGATGGGGGTACAATGTCAAGGTTTTCACTCACAGTCAAGTTACTTCAGGCCAAGTCGTACTACCGGATTAGCAACGTTGCATTCAACGCGATACTCCTGATTTTGGCCTTGCAATACCCTAATAGCTCAATACCAAAGTCATACGAGGAGGCACTTAGCATAGTCGGCAGGTTGGGACTTGGTTATGAGAGTATCCATGTGTGCCCGAATAATCGTGTATTGTTCCGAAGGATTATGCCAAGGAGAATAATTGCCCCAAGTGCAAAGCCTCCAGATGGAAAGATGTCGATGGTAGGAGAAAGATCCCGAGAGAAGGTGCTAAGGCACTTCCCATTGATTCCAAGGCTGCAAAGAATGTTTCTTTCAAAGGAGCAATCAAAGGAAGTACAAGGCACAAACCGAAGCAGCAAGACGTGGAGAATGATCTCAGTCATCCAGCAGACGGGGATGCATGGAAGGATTTTGACAATATTCATAAAGACTTTGCCGCTGATGCCAGGAACATAAGGCTTGGACTTGCCACGGATGGTTTTAATCCCTACGGGAATATGAGCAACTCCTACAGCATGTGGCCTGTATTCGTGGTGCCATACAACCTTCCGCCGTGGGCATGTATGGATCAGTCCAACTTCATGCTTGCATTGCTAATCCCTGGTCCATCCTCTCCGGGAAAAGATTTTGATGTCTTCATGGAGCCTTTGATGGAAGAGCTGCAGAGCTCCTGAAAGGTGTAAAATCGTATGATGCCAATAGTCCAGACAAGTTTGATCTCTGTGCTGCAATCTTATGGTGTATTCATGATTATCCGGCACTGCACACATTGTCAGGGAGGGCCACAGCTGGTTACCAGGCATGTGTGCGTTGTGACAAAGAGAATTGCTCCAAGAAATTAAGGAACAAAATCTGCTTTATTGGGCACCGCCGTTGGCTACCTCGGCACCATCCTTGGAGAAATAGCAAAGAATTCGATGGTGCTTCGAAAGCCGTGAGAAGCCAGCGGAATTCACTCCGGAAGAGCTGAAGCAACAGCTTGATAGGGTTAGAGATGTGATACTGTGCAAGCTTCAAGAAAAGGAAACGTGAGGACGGTCGGTGTTGGAGCCGTAGATCATGTTTGTGGGACATGCCATACTTTTAAGATCTAAAGCTGAGGCATAATCTCGATGTAATGCACATCGAGAAAAACATCTGTGACAATTTGCTTGGTACTTTCATGAACATACAAGGCAAGACCAAAGACACTGTGAATTCAAGGCTTGATTTGGAAGACATGGGCATAAGAGGTGACTTGCATTTGCAGCCTGTTTCAGCTGACTCTTTTGAGATGCCACAGGCGTGGTATACAATGAGTAAACAAGAAAAAATTGCTTTTTGTGAATTCATAAAAGCTGTGAGGTTTCCGGATGGGTACGCGTCTAACATATCCAAGTGTGTTGCTGCTGATAAGTGCAAGCTTCAAGGGCTGAAGACCCATGATCGTCATATATTGCTTCAAAGGATCTTACCGGCTGGCCTTCGAGGAACAATCCATGAAGACATATATGAAGCGGTTGTCGAGCTTGGAAATTTCTTCAGAGAGCTGTGCTGCAAAACACTGAAGAGAGACGTTCTGGACAGACTTGAAAAGGAAATCGTAGTTATTCTTTGCAAACTTGAGAAGATCTTCCCCCCATCTTTCTTCGACGTGATGGTGCATTTGGCCATCCATTTACCAAAAGAGGCAAGGCTTAGAGGCCCAGTGCATTACGGTTGGATGTACCCAGTCGAAAGAAGGTTGCTAACATTGAAGCGTTATGTCCGGAACAATGCCAGGCCGGAGGGATCGATTGCCGAAGCATATATTGTTGATGAGTGCCTGACATTTTGCTCGAGATACTTCGACGATGTTGAAACAAGATTCAACCGTCCAAGCAGAAATCCGGAGCGGGATGATTCACATATTGGTGATGTGTCTGTTTTCAAACACGGTGTGAAATTTATTGGAGCCTCTCAATATGTGTTTGCTGGTGAGGACTATGACAACATGGTGTGGTATGTGCTCCGAAGTTGCCCTGAGGTTGATCCATACATCGAGTACGTTTCTCTTCATCCCCTTATATAGATAGGTTATTGCAGCCTCTCCAAATAATAATTAGGATCTATTTTCTGTTGCCATTCCAGCCTGTGCAAACAAGAGTTGAACCAACAAGGTGGTCAGATCAATGTTGATAGATGGCTTGCCAAGAACTTTGCTAGATGGTTTCATACTCATGTGAGATCTTTAGCTGGTTTATTTCTGAAGATTGGAAAAGTTCATGATATAATTTTGCTGTGTGTGTTACTCACCCCCGGTTGATTTTTTGCAGATTGGAAAAATGCGAAATGATGTCTGTCCTGATCTCTATGCTTTGGCGTGCAAACCAGATTTTAGAGTGAGACTATATTCGGCATGTGTTGTTGACAGTGTTCGGTACCATCCTGTTGACCGCGAGAAGAACAGGAAGACACAAAATAGTGGAATCGTTTCTGAGGGAGATCATGATGGCAACAGCATTGACTTCTTTGGTCAGCTCAAATCCATCATCAGATTGCAATACAACTCCAGCGGTGGCGTCCATCGGTCAGTTGTCCTCTTCCGGTGTGACTGGTTTGACCTTGGTGGTAGGAAACCCGGCTCGACGATGATGGACACTTCAAGAGTGTTAACACAAAAAAGTTTTGGTACAAGACTGATCCTTTCCTTCTGACATCACAAGCAACCAAGGTCTTTTATGTGCCAGACACCAAGTTGAAAGGAAAATGGCAAGTTGTGCAGAAATTTCACCATAGACATCTATGGAGTGTAAAAGAAAATGAACAGGGACCCGGTGTTGCTGTACTATCATATCAAGATGAAGATTCCAGTCAAGTTCCTGTGCAAGAAAAAGAAGGCACTGCACGGAGTAGGACGAGAAGTGACCAGGAACGTGTGCTACTTGAAAAAGTCATTGTGGACAAACTGAAGAAACATAGCAAAGAGGTTGTGCCCGAAGAAATCGAGGAGGTTGATCAGACAATGTACCAATATTGCAGCGATGAGGATGATGATGATGATGATGGAGGAAATAGGACTAGGAAGCGTCAAGTTTTCGAAGAAGATGAGTAGCAGTTTGTGTTGAATATGTCAGCTATTTGTTCCCAGAATTTGTCAGCTATTTGTTCCCAGAATTTGTGTTGAATATGTCAGCTATTTGTTCCCAGAATTTATGTTGAATATGTCAGCTATTTGTTCCCAGAATATGTCAGCTATTTGTTCCCAGAATTTGTGCCCAATTTTTATGTTCAATATTCCCAGAATTTATGTTGAATATGTCAGCTATTTGTTCCCAGAATTTGTGCCCAATTTTTTGGGGACTCCATGCCCAATTTTTAGGGGAATCCATGCCCAATTTTTTCAATACATGGCTGACGCCGGCGACCATATATGGGCGGCGCCGCCGTGCATGGCTGACGCCGGCGACCATATATGGCGGCGCCGCCGTGCAAAAGTAGCTGCTACACATTTTCAACGAACTCATTTTCAACGTAACACATTTTCAATCGAATGCAATTGCACACATACATAGACATGGTTCAAATTCAGGAACTAAACATTGTGGCACGAGCAGGACAAATGGTTGGAATTACAACACAATAACTCTAGCATATACTCTAGCTTCGTCTCCTCCAGACCAACAGATCACTGAATTCACCCTAATTTCAGTTCCTACACATCACCCAGGTACAACAGATGACAAAAGCTACAGATAGCACCCAAACCATGAAGCCTCCCATTTTCTTTGGTTCAGGGTTGCTCTGTTTCCTTGCAGCAAGCAGAAACTTTTCTTCCTGGAGCCTCTCAATTTCTACCTGAAGCCTCTCAATTTCTTCATCTCGATCCCAAACAGCATCACGCAGATCACGAACTAACTCTTTGTGACGTGCATCCAGCGGATCATCAATCCACTTAAACACTTTACACCCTATTCCACCAGCAATCGACGGATGAAGAACAAAAGAGGATAAGTAAGCCATAGTAGAAAAGAAACTTCAGAAGACGGCGGGCGAAATTCAGAATGGGGGCGGGGGCGTGCTCGAAGACTAACCGAGCGAATTTTGCGCTCCGGTATCTTCTCCCAGGATTCAGATCACTCCAAGAAATCCATTGCGGCATCTTCTCGCCACAGTCACATACGTCGGCGGGCTCATAATCGAATGGCCGCTGCCGATACGGGATGGGCGTGCCCGGCCGCCGGCGGCGACGCGACGATGCTCCTGACCTAGAAGAACTGCCCGAGCAGGCTGGGAACTGCGCCGCCATGCAACGTATGCACCTGGTCGGAGGGATTTTGGTCGGAGGAGGAACCCTAGCTAGATGCACCTGGTCGGAGGGATTTTGGTCGAGGTGGAGGGATTTTTAAGACAACTGATTAGTCTATCATGTCTATATACATGGATAACCATACTTGTGTCAACAACACTATTGTAGCAAAGCGGTAGGGAGTGGTAGTGCGGCAGCGCCAGGTCGAGGGTTCGAGTCCCCGCAAGCGCAATTTTTGCCAGTTATTTCCATCGGGAGCCACTCCAACCCCGGATGGGCCGTCGGGCCAGCAATTCAACCCCCGGATGGGCCGCCGTGGGGTAGGCCAGCAGCCAGCAGCCTAGTAGAGGACAGCCCAAAAGAGGAGGATATCACCAGCAGCCCATTAAAATGGTGGACGGCACAGAGAAAAAAAATAACAAGACGCCTTTGTCCCACAAGTATCAGTTGGTCCTACATGTCAGTTAGTTCAAGCCGCTTGCTTCCAAAGTGACACGTGTGAGGCGCGTGGGACCCGAAAAGGGACACATAGGCAAAATGGATGACATGGCAGCCAAACACATACCATTGTATTGAGCCAAATGCCAATGACGCTATTGATTTGTCGCAATCGGCATTGGAAAAACGTCGTAGGCCACTTAATTTTGCTAATGATGTTTTGACCTAAATTGCCAATGACGTTTTTGCCCAATAACGTCACGATTTTCTAGGGTTTTGCCCCCCCGGAGTGGCCAAGGACGGTCAAAGCTAGGAACGTCATAAACCTATGACATTTTGATTTCCAGTCATAAAAAAAACGTCATATTATGGCACATTTCTTGTAGTGTCTTGTTGTAGAATTTCTTGTTGGGGGCCTTTGAATCTTTGCTCTTGTCCTTGGAAATGATCCTTCCACCATGAGTTTCTCTATGCTCATAGGGGCATTCGGGTATGAAATGGCGCTTATCACCACAATTGTAGCACGATCTTGCTCTTGGGCCCAAGCTCTTGAACCCGCTTGAGTTGTTCCTCTTGATGTTATCTTCATTTGCCTTGGATGGATCAACCCAAAAGGTTTTTGCATGGAATGCCATGTGGTTGTTGTAGTGGTATTCCAAATCTTCCGAATAGGACATACTCCAAGATGTCCTATATGGTTCTTGAGGGTTCACTTCTTCCACTGTATTGACCGTCAAGGCAAGGTTGGTCCCTCTTGACATCCCAATGGCACGATTGCGAGAATCTTGAGAGTTTTGTTCGAGAACCTTGAGACTTTGCAACTTGTGCACCACTTGTTGGGAGGTGAGAGAAGAATAGCTTTCTCTCCCAATGAGAGTCTTGACATCAATGGGTTCAAACGACATCATGCAATCAATATACTTATCCTTGATCCAAAAATCATCAATATGTTGGGCACCCACATTTCGAAAAGCATCGGCAACGGTGATAAGTCTTCTATACATGACTTGATGATCTTCATCCGGTAGCCTCATGAATCCTTCGGCTTGATTCCGAAAAGCACTCTACTTGTTTCTCTTCATGCTTTCACTTCCCATGAAGCTTATGGCCAAGCCCTCCCAAGCTTCCTTGGCGGTTGCGAAATTCCGAACAAGGGCCAAGTCCTTTGTCCCCACACTGGTTTGAATCCTGTGCAAGGCAATGGAGTTGAGTTGGTTGTCAACCTCTTCTCTTCTAGTCAACTTGTCGGGGTTGTAAGGCTTGTACCCTTCCAAGATGATTCTCCATAGTTCATTGGAGGCACTGCAAACATGAGAGCGAAACTCAAATTGCCAAGTAGCAAAATCTTGATCATTAAACTTGGGTGGGTCACCTCTAGTGTTTATATGAGGATGGGGAACCGGGATGTCGGGTGAGCGGAAACGTGGTGCAACAGCATGGTAGCTCGCATCCACACTTGTTGCCTTAGGAGAGGTAATGGGGGTTTTATTATTGTCTAAGTGATCACCCTCCAAGGGTGTGCGATAAGAGGGTAAGCCCGTAGCATCTCCCTTTTCTAACCCACTCTTGTCCCTTTCCTCTATGATCGGGTTGGCGGGGGGAACCGGAGGCATAAGCCCGGAAAGCATTAACTTTATACTCTCCATTTGAGCTTCCATGACGGACCTCAAAGATGTTTCCATCGACTTGAGATCTTCCATGGAGACCGGCTTCGCGACCCCTTACGGACCCTCATCTTCCGGCATACTCTTAGGCGGTTAAGCCCGAAGTAAGAGCCGAGGCTCTGATACCAATCGAAAGGATCATATGCCGCACCTAGAGGGGGGCTGAGGAGTTGTTCCGGCTGCTGTGGCCGATGGAGACGCTACCGGGTGAGCTTGCGAACTTGATCAACTGGCTCGAGAGGGCGCCTGACCGCTTCCTCGACTGGAAGGACTCGGCCGCGCGTGCTGGTGCCAACATGGCTCTCTCCGTTGTGCTCTCCTGGTACGACGAGGTCAACCTCGACCAGCTGGAGAATCGGCGAGCCGGCGTGGAGGATGCGCTCAGCACAGAGGACAAAACCCGCCCGCTCGCGCGGGCCTGCGCCATCACCGACTTCGTCGACAAGGGGACCTTCATTGAGGACCCGAATCCACCTGAAGAGGAGGAGGAGGAGGAAGAGGAAGCCGAGGACGAAGACATGGCGGACACGGACGCACCGGAGGCGGACCCGGCAGCCGGCCCTGATGCTCCTCCGGCTGGTCCTCCTCCAGCCGGTGCCTAAATTATCCTGCTTGTTTGTTTGTTTGATTTTGACAAGGGCAATCGTTAAATCCCTGGAATGCCGGGTGTAGATGTAAGACAATATTATTATCCTTTTTTATGAAGTCACACTTTAGTGTGTTTGTTAATCATTTTGTGCTCCGGCTTGTTTTCTCCCGATCCGTTTGCTTTTTCTCATCCGCCCCACTCTTCGGCTTTGCTCTCGCCGACCATACAGCCGGGTTGCGGTCTATAGCCGGATCGAGAGCGGGCCGCTGGGTGAGGCCGATAATACTTCAGTCAAACAAGTCAAGCTGGACAAGCCGGTGCTTTATGAAAATTTGTACAAAAAGTCGAGTCGCTTTTGCTCTTTCTCTTGGACGTTTTTCGCGTGCTGGTTCCATAAGCATCTACTCCCGCCAGTCGGCCAGTCGGGTTGCGGTCTGCTGCTGGTTCGGGAGCTGGCTATCCGGAAGTCGGTTCACGGTACTAGTCCGGCTGAGTGAGAGGGTTCAAGCCAATCGGCGAAAGCAAAGTAGTGCGAAAAACTCATTGATACCGGGCGCACTCGGCGCAAGCTTTTTCATTAAAGAGAGCTGCAAAAGGGATACAAGGGATACATACATTCCTCTCCTCAAGTGTAAAATTAGCGGAGTAGGTTGACATTCCAGGGACGTTTAGTCTCCTCGTCAGCCCTGTCCGGCTTGTTTTTCTTAGCCTCTTGGGCATCTATGAGATAGTAGGAGTCATTGCCTACCTCCTTGCTCATGATGAAGGGACCTTCCCATGGGGATGATAGTTTATGCTGTCCGGATGTCTGTTAGATCAGCCGGAGCACTAGGTCTCCTTCTCGGAATGCTAAGGGATGGACCTTCCGGCTGTGATGGCGTCGGAGGCTTTGCTGGTAGATGGTGGATCTGGACACAGCCAGCAGCCGGGCCTCTTCGACCAGGTCGACTCCATCTTCGCGAGCTTCTTTGGCTTCGGCTTCTGTGTAGAGCTTGATTCTTGGCGCATCGTGCTCGATGTCAGTCGGCAGGACGGCTTCAGCTCCGTATACGAGGAAGAATGGTGTGAAGCCGACCGAGCGGTTAGGCGTGGTGTGCAGGCTCCAGAGTACATTGGGCAGCTCTTCAATCCAGCAGCCGGCTGCTCGCTCGAGCAGCTCCACGAGCCGGGGCTGGATGCCGGCTAGGATCAAGCCGTTGGCTTTCTCTGCCTGTCCATTGGATTCAGGGTGCTCCATGGATGCTATGTCCATCTGGATCCCCATTTCCTCGCAATAGCGAGAGAAGATGCCTTGGGCGAAGTTGCTGCCGTTGTCGGTGATGATGCTGTGGGGATAGCCATACCGCACGATTATTTCCTTTAGGAACGTGACGGTTGTGGACCCGTCCAACTTCTTGATCGGCTTGGCCTCGATCCACTTGGTGAACTTGTCAATCATCATCAAGAGGTGTGTCATGCCACCTCGGGCGGTTCTGAATGGGCCAACCATGTCCAGGCCCCATACGGCAAATGGCCATGTGATGGGGATGGTTTTCAAGGCGGAAGCCGACGCATGCCTTTTCTTGGCGAAATGCTGGCAACCGTTGCATTTCTTTACTAGCTCTTCCGCATCTCTTAGTGCAGTCGGCCAGTAGAAACCATGCCGGAAGGCTTTGCCTACAACGGCCCTGGAGGAGGCGTGATGTCCGCACTCTCCTTGATGGATTTCCCGTAGGAGTTCAATCCCTTCAGCCGGCTCGACACACCGCTGGAACACCCCACTTACGCTGCGTTTGTACAGCTGGTGGTTGATGATTGTATAGGCCTTGGCCCTTCTCTCAATCTGCCTGGCTTGGACGCTGTCCTCGGGCAATATGCCATTTGTCAGGTAGGAGACGAATTCTTGTGCCCATGATGGTACGCATCTTATCTCGAATACGCTGACCAAAAGGGCCTCCTACATGGGAGCTTCCGGGTTCGACTGCATGGTCGCTGGGTTCGGCTGAGAAGCCGGCGGGTTCGGCTGAGAAGCCCCCGAGTTTGTCTGAGAAGCCCCCGGGTTCGGCTGAGAAGCCCCCGGGTTCGGCTGTGGAGCCGGCGGGTTTGGCTGAGAAGCCCCCGACTTGGGCTGAGAAGCCCCCGGGTTTGACTGAGAATTCCCCGGGTCAGCCGGCACGAATATGGAATCCGAGTCCGATGACGGTATGATGGACGGCTTCCGCAAGTGCTGCAATGCGACACCCGGTGGGATTGCTTGCCGGGTTGAGCCTATCTTGGATAGAGCGTCGGCCACCTCGTTGTTTGCCCATGGCACATGGTGAAATTCGCAGCCGTCGAAGAAGCCGGATAGCTACTGGACATGGAAGCGATATGCCGCCATGTTGGCATCCTTGGCGTCCCAGTCGCCGGATGCTTGCTGTACAACCAAGTCGGAGTGGCCGAAGCAAAGAATGCGACGCACACCAATCTCCTTGGCCAGCTTCAGCCCATGGATGAGCGCTTCGTATTCCGCCACATTGTTGGATGCAGCGAAGTGGATCTGCAGGACGTAGTCCAGCCGGTCTCCCTTTGGGGAAGTAATGACTATGCCGGCTCCCAAGCCGGTGCGCATCTTGGAGCCGTCGAAGTGCATTTTCCAATGTGTGAATTTGGCACAGGCGGCAGGTATTGCATCTCGGCCTAGTCGATGAAGAAGTCGGCAAGGATCTGCGACTTGATGGTAGTTCCTGGCTTGTAGAGGATGGAGTGGGCCGCCAGCTCCAGGGCCCACTTGGCAACCCGGCCATTGGCGTCCTTGCTGCCAATGATTTCTGCCAAGGGCGATGTGGCCCTTACCTTGATGGGATGCTCTTGGAAATAGTGCTTGAGCTTCTTGGCCGCCATGTACACGCCATAGGTGACCTTCTGGTAGTGGGGGTAGTTTTGCTTGGACTGGGAGAGCACCTCGCCGAGGTAGTACACTGGGCGCTGAATCTCCTGCTCCTTGCCCTCTTCCTTGCGTTCCACCACCAGGACAACGCTGACCACCCGATTGGTGGCCGCGATGTACAGGAGCATCGGCTCCACTGAAGCGGGCGATGCTAGGATGGGTGCGGTTGACAGTACACGCTTCAGGTCGTGGAAGGCTTCCTCCGCTTGCGGCGTCCAGACGAAATTGTCCGACTTCTTGAGCAGTTGGTACAGGGGCAGTGCCTTCTCCCCCAGCCGGCTGACGAAGCGGCTCAAGGAGGCCAGGCAACCAGTGAACTTCTGGATGTCCTTGAGGCACTGCGGCAGTTCCATCTTCTCCAGGGCACTGATCTTATCCGGGTTGGCTTCGATTCCTCGCTGAGAAACAAGGTAGCCAAGGAGTTGGCCGGCTGGCACGCCGAAGGTGCACTTGGCCGGATTGAGCTTCATCCGGAATCTTCTCAGATTGGTGAAGGTCTCTCTCAGGTCATCAAGGAGGGTACGCTTCTCCTTGGTTTTCACGACGACATCATCCACGTATGCGTGAACGTTTCTGCCGCTTTGCTCTTGTAAGCATTTTTGCATGCACCTTTGGTACGTGGCGCCTGCATTTTTCAAGTCGAATGGCATAGTCGTATAGCAATAAGCCCCATACGGGGTAATGAACGAAGTCTTTATTTGATCAGCCGGATTCAAAGGAATCTGGTGGTAGCCTGAGTAGGCGTCTAAGAAAGACAACAGTTCACAGCCGGCAGTCGAATCTATGACTTGATCTATGTGCGGCAGGGGGAAAGGGTCCTTTGGGCACGCCTTGTTCAGGCTGGTGTAGTCGATACACATGCGCCAGGAGCCGTTCTTCTTCAAAACCATGACCGGGTTCGCCAACCAGTCCGGGTGCAGTACTTCCATGATGAAGCCGGCTGTGAGAAGCCGGGCGATTTCTTCACCAATGGCCTTCCTTCTCTCTTCGGCGAAGCGGCGAAGGGGTTGCTTCACCGGCTTGGCCTCTGGCCTGACGTGGAGGTGGTGCTCAGCCAACTCCCTCGGTACACCTGGCATGTCCCGTGGAGACCATGCGAAGATGTCCCGATTCTCACGGAGGAAGCTGGTGAGCTCGCTTTCCTATTTGCTGCTCAAGCCGGCACCGATGGTGACGAACTTGTCCGGCTGCGCCGGGTCCAGAAGAATCTTCTTGGTGTCGTTGGCCGGCTGGAAGTTAGTCGTCCCAGCCGGGTTGCCTACAGCCGGCATATCCGCCTGAGCGGCTTTGGCCATGGCGACGGCGTCGTGGATGAGCAACTTCTCGGCAGCGATGACTAGCGTCTGAGCCATCTTAGAGCTCTGCGTGGCGCACTCCATGGAGAGGCGGTAGTCGCCGGCTACGGTGATGGTCCCTTTTGGGCCCGGCAGCTTCATCTTTAGGTACCCGTAGTGGGGCACCGCCATGAACTTGGTCAGAGTCGGCCGTCCCAGGAGCGCGTGGTACGGGCTGACTAGGTCCACCACCTCGAACTCGACCTTCTCGGTGCGGAAGTGGTCCGGCTTGCCGAACATGACATCCAGCGTGATCCGGCCAATCGGCTGGCAGGAGTGGCCTGGCACGATGCCATGGAAGACGGTAGGGGTGGGGCGCAGCTCGGCCTCCTGGATGCCCAGCTTGCGGGCAGTGTCACGGTAGAGGATGTTGATGCTGCTGCCCCCGTCGATGAGGACGCGCGAGAAGCGCACGCTGCGCCTGCTTGTGCCGATGGTTGGGTCCAACACCATGGCGTAGCTCCCCGGCTTCGGCAAGACAGCCGGCGTGTCGCGGCGATCAAAAGTGATGGCCTGCTCTGACCAGTTTAGGTACTGGGGGACCGGCGGCATGACCGCGTTTACCTCGAGGGAACGGCGCTGCTGGCTCATCTTGTCCTCGAGCTCGGTGGTGAAGATGATGTACGTGGAATCCTCCGCCAGGTACCGGCCATGGTGCACTTGGTTAGCCTCGTGGTGCTCGAGGTTGGAGTTTTCTGCGCCGGCTTGGCCACCCGGCCCGCCGGCTGGTGGGGGCGGGGGTGGAGGCGGAAGCGGCACGTCGCTTGTCAGCCGCATGGTGAAGTGGCACTCGCGGGTGGTGTGGTTGGAGGGATTCTTGCCGCTGTGGTACTTGCACGGTAGTCGAGCATCTGCTCAAATGTGAACTTCGGCTTCTAGGGCCGGTCCTGTTTCTGGCGCCGGCTTCCGCCAGCCGCCGCATGGTCCGACACGGCTGCCACATGGGCGGAGCCGTACCGGCGATCCGGCTGGTCGTTGTGCCACTTGCCGCGGTAGTTGCCCCGCCGGCTGCCATGGGAGGCGCCCTCAGCCAGCTTGTTCTCGGCCGCCTTGTGGTGGTCGCGCCTGGACGGAGCCGGCGAGATGTCAGCCGGAGCTCTGCCGGCTTCTTCAGCCAGCGCGTACTTGTCAGCGATGGTCATCAGGGCCGACATGGTCTTGGGGTCGCTGCGGTGCAACTTGTGCCACAACATGGTGTTGGGCCAGCAGCCGCCCATGAAGAAGTTGATGGCCTGGATCTCGTGCACCCCCTCGCAAGAATTGCGCATTTCGCACCAGCGCGTTAGGTACGCGCGATCTGTGTCGTCTGGGCCCTGCTTGCACGCTGCCGGCGGTAGGTGCTGGTGAAGTTGCTGACGAAGGCGTCTTCGAAGTCCAGCTAGCCGTTGATGCTGCCGGCTGGGAGGTTGTTGAGCCAGGAGCGGGCGGAGCCGACTAGCATCAGGGGGGAGTAGCGCACGGCCCAACGCTTGTTGCCCTTGGTGATGCCGACTACGGTGGAGTAATCCAGCAGCCAGTCCTCCGGCTTGGCGGTGCCGTCGTACTTGGGGGTGTCGCGCGGGAGCTGGAAGCCGTCAATCATGGGCTCGTTCAGGATCCGCGGACTGAAGCACTTTGGGCCGGCTGGCCCCTCTTCTTCCGCGATGTGGGACTCTACGAGCCGGTCGAGGCGGTCTCTGGCGTCTACGGGCTCAACGCGCGGGCCCAGCCGGCAGCGTGCCGGCTGGCGTAGGCCGCTTGCCTCTGGGGCTGGCCGGTGCAGGCGTCTCTGCGCCGGCTGCTCGGAGTCTTGCTCCTAGTTCCGGCTTGGTGGAGGCCGGCTGCGGTCGCTGTTGCCGCTTCCCAGCCGGATTGTCCGGCTGGAACTTGCGTGGGTGGCCCGGGAGTCCCGGTGCCGGCTTGGTGCTGGGGAAGAGGACTCAGCCGTGTCCATGGGGCCGTCCCTGTCGTTGCCTGCGGCACCACGAGCGTGAGAAGCTCTGGGAGCATTGGCGTACCTGGGGTTCTTCGCCTGCTCGGTGGCGGCGTGAAGCAGCTCAGTCACCCGCCTCGTCTGGTGGTGTAACTCTTCGCCTTCAAGGCGGCTCAGCTCTTCTGCGGCGGCTTCAGCCGCGCGCATGTTCTTGTCGGGGGTGCTGTAGAATGGCAGCTTCGCGGACGGAGCCGGTGCTTCCGCGCCGTCACTGTCGATCTCAGCACCTAGGCCGCCTCCCCTCCGGCGAATCTGGCCGGCTCGACTTGGGTTGTCGCCGCCTGGCGTGAAGCCGTGGGCACGGTTGTACTCGCGTCGGGTGATCTCCAGCTGGCGCTTGGCAGTGGCCAGCTCTTCAGCCTGCGTGAGGAGGAGCTGGCGGTGCGCCTCCAGGTCCGCTTCGATGGTGGTGGGGTCTCCGCCGGCTGTGAGCGGGGAGCTTAACTTCGCTCGGACTTTGTCTAGCCGGGACGGTGGCTGGGGCTCCTTTGGGCCCGAGCCGGATGCGCCGCCTGCGCCAGTGCGCTCCAAGGCGGGGCCGCGGGCCCGCGTGGTTTTATCCACGTTTTCCTCCGCAGTGGTCATGACCTCTTGCACGACGCAGGGGTTGGCAAGGTTGCCGCTAGCACCGGCTCCACGAGGAGGGCTTGCGCAACGCAGCACCTGCCGCGGGTAGCGCGGCGGTGCGACGGTGGCGACGTAGACATCGTGGCCGCCGAAGGAGATGACGCTGCCGTCGGCAGGGAAGGGCCTGTCGGCGAAGCAGCCAGCGTTGTCGCTGACGCAGTCGAGGGAACCGTATCTCCAGATCAAGCCTGAAGTGACTCGCTCGCCGGTGGTGATGCTGAGGCCCGTCCAGATGAAGATACCGCCGCAGACGCTGAAGGCCCCACGGTGGGCGCCAAATGTCGTGGTGTCGTCACGGCATATGCCAGGGTGGCTAAAGAGAGTGGTTCCTAATATGATCTACGGTGGTATCCGGATGCGGGTATGGGCACGAGCGACACGGCGACGTACCCAGGTTCGAGACCCTCCTATGGAGGTATCACCTCTATTCCTTCTCTAGAGTGAATAAGCAATATCACATTACAATGGTGCTCCTTGAGCTGTATCCGGCTGCGAGGGAAGGCTAGAGGTAGACGAAGGTCTCTCTCCCCGAGCGGTGCTAAGTGTGGAACTGAGAAGTAATCGATCGTCCCCCGCGTAGGAGGGGCAGTGCAGCTTATATAGACGCTGCCACTTTACATAGAAGTCCCTATGACCTACTGTCCGGCTCCGGCTTTTCCGCTCCTTCCCGAGGCACCTGCGTCACCAACCGTTTAGGCTTATCCGTCCTTCTGCCAAGGTTAGCGGCGACAGGACGTGCCCAGCGAGGTGCAGAGCTATCCCTGTCGTAGTTGGTAGCCTGTAGCCGTACGGCGCAGTCTAGGCCATGACGGTCTGTCATACGCGGGGCACTGTTGCTCCACAGTGCCCCTTACTTTACGGGAGATGAGATCAGCGTGGACTGCTGCACCCGGATTGCCTTTCCAGTTCCTTCTCCTGCAAGGCTCACCAGCCAGGAGCCGGTCAGGGAGAGACAGACCAAGCCGGACATGGCGTGTAGAAGCCGGCCTAGCCACAGCGCAGTCGGCTATGGCCTAGCCGGCGCGGGGCTGGGGTTAGCCGGCTCGCAAGGCAGTCGGCCACGGCTCCTGCCGGCTGCTCCTCAGCCGGCCTTTGCCGCGGGCCAGTCGGCCTCGAGCCAACTGTTCCCAGTCCTTTGCCATACCCGGGGTCTTCCCCCCGACATTGAGGGGTGTATGCAGCGAAATATTGATGTCTTATCCCCTCAACACTAAGAAACTCATTGAGTGTGTAGTTCTTGAACTCGGAGCCGTTGTCACTTCTTATTGCCAATATAGGGAGGTTGTGTTGTCGTTGCACCTCGGTGGCAAAGTCAATGAAGATTTGTTGAGTCTCATCTTTTGTAACATCCCAAATTTTCAAACAAAGAAGAAAATAAATTTCCTTTTTTCCAAAAATGAGAACCAACAAAAACTTTTATTACATATGATGCTATGCATAGTGCTCACACCCAATACTTGTATTATTGCCATGATTGTTTGTTTATTACCTTGAACATAATTCCAAAACCCTAAACCCTAACCTTCTCAAAACCAAATAAGATCAAATAAGAAGGAACTAAAATAAAATAAAAAGACATATGTGGGCATATAGCCCTAGTATGCAAATCTTGGCTAATACCCTTCTTACTTTTCTAAAATAGTGGTGAACCATTGTTAGACCCCACTAAACCCTAAACCTCATCCCTCTTCTCACCATCCATTATAAACAAAATAAAAAAAAGAAATAAAATTAAATAAGAAAAGGGCCTATGTGCCTATGGCTATTTTTGGTAAAACTTTTACCTAGGCTTTTCTACCTTGTTTAGAGGTTTTGAAAACATCAACAAACCTAACCTAGTACTTACCAACCAAATCAAGTGAGAAACAAAAATAAAATAAACATATGCATAGAGGCATATGTGGCACATAGCCATATTACCAAAACTTGACCTAAGCACCCCTACCTTGCCCAAATGGTTTGAAACCAACACTAAACCTGATCTAAACCTAAATGAACCCTACACCATGCCCTTTGATCAACTCAAAAAAGAAAAGGAAATCAAATAGAAATACACATATGAGCCTAAGACTATATTTGAAAACTAGGTCTAGGATATGATCTACCTTTGCTAGATGGTTTGGAAATATTAAGAAACCCTACCTAGTACTCAACAAAGCCAATCCAAGTTGAAACAAAATAAAATAAAGAAAATTCAAAATGTCCATAGAGGCATATGAGGAGAAATGGCCAAATATGCAAATTTGAGTAAAAGGCCACCAAACTTGGTTTCATTGCTTGGATTACTTTCTTATACCCTTTTAACACTCAACCACATTAATGGGGTCAAGAAAAACCAAATCAAATTGAAAATAAAAGGATTTTCCAAAAACACATATGTGGCTATGGCCAATTTTGAAATCTTTAACCTAGACCCTTTTGGCTTGCACCATTGGTTGGAGATAGTTACTAAACACTTATAAACACTTTTGGAATCAAATAAACTCAAATCAAATCAAATTTGAATTCAAAATGAGCTCACATGCACTAATGGTCAAAATTGACAATTTTAGCCTGATGCCCTCTTTGAGCCTCTGTTTTGGAAGATTTTTAAACTAAACTTTGCCAACTCTTTGCACCTCATCCAAGACAACATAAAGGTGAACAACTTTGCTCAAGAACACCCCTGCAAACTCTTTATGGATTCAAAGATATGATCAAGCAAAGTGGAGACTTTGAGGCAGATTTAAGATCATATGCAATTTGTGATTTTGCAATTCAACTCAATTTTGAGCACCACCACCACAACTATACTTCAAATATTATATGATAATACTCCACCAAAATTCATTGAAAAATTTGAAAGTTGATTTCTTTCGGCCATTAACACAAACACCTTGTGTGCATAATTCTGCCTACTCCATACATTGCTTTAACCAATGGTGTCAACACCCGGATTTTTTAAGTCCGGATGCCTATTATGTCATTCATCGCAATCCCAGGAATATTGTTGTTGCGAGGCATAATAGTCAAATATCATAGTCATCATTTATTACAAACCATATTGTCTTACAACTTGAATCACATGATCCATATTACACAAATAGTTGATCTATTGATCAACGAACAAACACAAGTTCATAGCGGAAGCGTAAAGATAAAGGGACTCTCTAGTCCACAGGCCAACGCTTGACGTCAGAAAACTCCTAGTTGTCGTAGGCGTCCTGCTGATCATCTCCCTGGTAATTCTGTTCATCTTCATACTCTGGCCATTTGAATAGCCAGGGACAAAGCCGTAAGTACTTTAAGTACTTGCAAAATAACACTAATGTAAGTGCTAACAATTTTAGTAATGGGTGCTAAACTCTAGTTTAATTTGCATAAAGCCAATTTTAGTTCACAAGTATTTGAGAAAATGATTTATTCATGTGCTAACTAACTCAAGTGGGAACATTAGTGTCATTCCCACAACATTTGTTGTGCTTCCAACAAGTCACCAATTCACCATTCATTTCACCAACATTTTCAAAAATCTGACACAGGAAACTGTATGGCCTTTCCAACCGTCCGTAACCGTGGACACGGCTATTCGAATAGATTTACACTCTGCAGAGGTTGCACACTTGTGCCACAACATTTGATTTCATCCGTCGGGATAACCCCGAATCATCGTAACACAGTACGCGGATCATCAACCATAACCTTTCACTTACAAACCCTAGTATGAGCACCTCACCCCATGAGCTTGGCCTCCCAGTGAAGACCAACTGTCAACCTGGGAACTGCACAGGGCTTGGCCGTACAATTCACCTCAATTCACATCATTTCTCAACAACGGAGGCAACCTCGGCATAACCCCTATGATGTGTGTTCAGAGGGAACCCATACTAAGATGTGTAAATTTCCAGTTAAGCCCTACCCATAATCAGGTATTGTGGGGGGTACTCAAAAATTGGAAAGGTATCGCATTCAAACCAATCTCAGTTTTATATAAAAAATCACTATCTTCTCTTGGTCATATTCATCTTCAAAAATCATTCAAGAGAATGATTCATCATTCCAAGGTTTCAAATTCAATTTCAAGTCACATGTTCCCATCTAGAGTAGTCAAGTTTTATTATTTAGCACTAGCACTAATTATGAGGGGTGCTATCTTGCTTGGCTAGCTTGAGACTAACTTTGCTACTCTAGTAATCTTCTTCACTTAGACCAAGTTAACTTATTAAAGTAACTCTTTTAATAAACAAGTAAAACTTGTAAGGTAAAAACTTAGGATAGGCTTGTGGTAAGAAAAATAAGAATCATGGTGCCTTGCCCCAAAGGGGCTTTGCACTTTGCAAGAGTATTAGCTTGCCTTGGTAGTTCTCAAGGTGTTCCTCTTCCTCCTCTTGGTAGAAGCCTTCCTCTTCTTGGTATTCTCCGATGCTAGCGTCTAAATTTGAATACGAGGTATAATCACTCAACAAGCTCAAGAGCTATACTAAGCACATCATCATTTCACACAAACTATGCTAAGCACACACATAACACAATTAAGTGCATTGGTTTTCTTTATTGAAGAAAATTAATTTCCTCTCATTACATATGTAAATAATAGTTTCCATTTAGTGCTTGAGGAAAATAATTTCCTCTCTTTGAATCTTCTTAAGATTTAATTTCTCAAATAATCATACATGAATTCCTGTTGACCTAAGTCAACCATTCATAATTATCATTTGAGAAAATGATTTAAATGAGGTAGAGATACCTCATACTATTTAACAATTCAACAAATGATTTAATATCTCCAAGTATTTCATGTGAGAGTATATGACCAGGGGTCCAAACTTCATTTGAAAGTACTTGGACAAGATTTAAATGAAGTAAAATACTTCATATGATTTCCATAATAGTTTTGGACAATATCACTTAAGTAAACTAGCCATATTGTCCATTATTTAAACTAGGCCATGATCATCCAAAGTGACCACACCATTTTATTTCAGAAACAATTAGTGTATGTTAAATGTGAGCTATTGGAGTTGGAATTAACTAAATATCATTTTGGTTGATTTTTAATATTTATTTGAATATGCAAAAGTCCCTGACTTAATCTTGTTGTCACATTATTTCTACAACAGATCTCACAGTGAGACCAGTGGCAAGTTGTAGATCTTTTCAGTGGCTTTCCAACAATATAAAATTTGTTAAATTTGGCCAAGCCAAACAGATTCTATTGAATTTCAAAGTCAGGGCCAGTATTGAATTTGAATTGTATTTATTAAACAAAGTTTGAATTAAATGGGCTGGCGGGAACTAGTTTGGGCCGAACTGGTTTGAATTACAGCAAATCGGCCCAGTAACGCATCCAGTGCGCGTGGGCTTGCTGACAGCATGGGGGCCACCCGTCAGCGAGTTATAAACCCGAAACGGTATGAGTCACTGTGGTGCGTTGGATTGGAACAGGATCGGACGACGCAGGGCCATCGTCATCTCCGGCGAGATCGAGCTACTGGCGCGGTGAGGTAGGGGGTCGGCGAGCTCACCGTGGCTCCAGCTAGGGTTGGCAGTGTGCGTGATGACGGTGTAGACGACGGCGAGGCAGCCTGTAGCAGTGGCGGAGCTCGAGGCGGCATGGATCAACGGCGATTTCTCCAGGGCTTCCGCGGCTCTGATCGTCCAATTGGGGCAGCTCCGGCGTCGATTGGGGTGGCTAGCGGTGCGAGGAGAAGCAGGGATGAGAGGAGAGCATGGTGGTGTGCTTGGTTTGGTCCGGGGAGTCCTCTATTTATAGGAGGTAGAGGGAGCTGCGGGGCAGGGTTGGGGTCGACGTGGGCGCGGCGTCTCCGGTGAGCTAGAGGGCTAGGCGATGACGCAGCGGCGATCATGACGGTACGGCGAATCTCCGAGCGTCCACGGCGCATCAATGCGAGGCGTACGGTGGTCGGGCGAGCGCGCGTACTGCCGCGGCCGTGGCGGGCGGGCGGGCGTGTCCTCTCCGGCGGCGGTAGGCGCTAGGGGGTGACGCCAGCTTGTCCGGCGGGCTCCGTGTGGCGAGACAAGTACCAGGGCGAGCGGAGGTGGTCGGGGTACGGCGAACGACGCGTGCCCGTGTCGCGCGCGTCCGTGCGCTGGTGACGTCGCCATGCCGTTGGCAGCGTACCTGGAGCGTCGTGGGCACGCTCCGTCCGGGTCGTGTCGGCGTCCTCTCGTTCAACGGTTGGTACGGGCGATCTCAGGAGATCAGGGGCAAGCCGCTTGGCATGGTGGCTCGGGCTAGAGAGCTAGGGAGAGAGGGGTGGTGCGTCGAGGTGGAACGTGGTCGGCATGGCCATGGCCACGCCATGTTTGGCCGTGTCCATGGTGTCTCCATGCATGGGCTAGGTGAGGTGGGGTCCAGGGATCATGGCTGGGTCAAGTGGTGATCAAGAAGTGGCATGGTTTGATCAATTTTTGAAAAGTGATGATCTTGCATTTGTTTCAAAGTCTCCTCTTTGCTTGCTCCTAACTTTTGATCCAAGATGATTTTGGTGTGATGATCTTTACGGAAGTTGTTCACCTTGTTGTGTACTTGGATGACATGCAAAGTATGGGATTTTTTTAGCTTAGAAATCTTGAAATCTAGGGGCTCAAAGTGGTGACCAGATTGTAATTGTCAAATTTGACCATTATTCTATGTGAGCATATTTTGATTTTGGATTTGGTTTAAATGGTATTTCTTTGATTCCCAAAGTTGTAATAACTATTTAATAACATATTACAAGTAATGGTGAAGGTCAAATGGGTCTAGGGTCAAAGTTTGCAAAGATGGCATAAGCCATATGTTAGGGTTTTTAGGGTTTTATTGTTATTTGATTTCTTTCTCTTTTTGGTTTATTAGTTTTGTGATCTTCACTTGATCACTTTAGGGTTTTAGAGTTCATCACATAAACAATAAAACAATCATCATGGCATATCACTCAAAATGCACAAGTCCTATGCAGGGCACTATGTGCAATTTAAAAGTTTTTGTTGGTTCTGAATTTTTGATCTCTGGAATTCTTCTTCTCTCTTTTATTGAAATTTGGGATGTTACAAATGGACCAAAGCCTCAACCCTTCACCATATGTCATCCTCAGTACCTCTAGCAACTCCTTGCATCACTCCAGTACCCGGGACATCATCATTTGCACAAAATTTTGCACAACTATGACATGTCGTATGTGCATGACACACACACTTGCCCAAACCCTCTCTGGTCAAATCTCCCGTGCCCAACCATGTCCCCTCTCTTCTCCTCACTCCACTCGACCTGTTGGTACCCTCCAACGACCGAGACACGCACTACACTGGCCGCCCCGTACGCGCCCAGGACACCCAGAACACGCCAGGACGCGCATGGCGACGTCCCAGAGCGCGCCAGTACGTCGCCTGCCCTCGTTGACTCCGACCACCCCCAGCCCTCGCCTCTCTCCTACGCATGCACCACGGTACCCTCTACCTCCCAGACAACGCCACTGGACCGCGGGAACCCCGTACGCGGCGAGCTCATCGACGACACCCGCCAGTACCGCGCCAGAACATGACGTCGCCCGCCTGCTCCCGTCCACCTCAACGTCACCAACACTACAACACCCTCGCCCGTGACGCTAGCCCACTGTAGGCGCGTGGACGGTGATGACCTCACCCGCACCCTCGGCCACCTAGCGCCGCTATAAAAGGGGAGCACCCTGGCCTCCATTTCTCACACCAATCAACTTCCCTCCTCTCTCTGATCCTCCTCCATCCATTACCTCGCCACATTGTCGCCGGTAGATCCTCAATTTCTCGCTCAAGTCCGCGGCGGAGCTGCAGAAGGCACCGTCGATTTCGTCCATCCCCGGAGCTCCCACGACCACCATTGAGCTCGCCGTCTTCGACAACGTCGCCTCGCGTCAACGCCGCCGCTCGCCGGAGCCCAGGATCGCCGTCGACCCCCTTCCTCCACCGTGCCAGCACCTTCCCTCTCGTCGACGTGGACGACGCACGTGAGCCGTCGATCCTCGTTCTAATCGTGCGTCTGAGATTTTCCGGTACCGTTTCGGGTTTTATTAGGGACTGACATGCGGAGCCCACCCTTTCAGTTGGCCCGCTGCACTTTGAAGCGTTACTGGGCCGGCCCGTTAATTTTCCCGCCTAGGCCCATAATTCAAATTCGTTTAAATCCTTTTTGGCTTCAAATTCAATACTGGCACTCACTTAGAATTTAAATAATTCGAAATCCACTCAGCCAAATTTAGTGAATTTTATATTGTTAGAAAGCTTATGAAAAGATTTAACCAACCCCACAGATTCAAACCAAGATTTGTTGTAGAATTTAAATAGTAAAAATAACAAAACAGAGAGTTTTCAGAATTCAAATAAATTTATAAAATCAACCAAGAAGAATTTTGAGGTGATTCCACCTCTCATAAATCACATTTCGAATACTCCAATTTTTTATGCAAAAATATGATATGGTTGTTTTAGATGATCATGGGCTAGAATCAAAAATTTGCTATGTAGTCAATACTAGCCCATTTAAATTATTTTCAAATTTAGAATTTTAAATCTATGAGGTGTAGCACCTCATTTAAATCATCTTCCCAAGTGGTATGAAGTAATGTGATGACCCTTGTTGCTTGGTCTCATATTGGCTCACTTGAGGATATTAAATCAAATAGGATTTAAATTGCATGAGGTATAGAACCTCATTTGAATTATGTTTCTCAAATAATAAGTGGGAAGTGTTGACCTTGGTCAACATGTGACCATACATTGTTATTTGAGATGGATTCTTCTCATTTAAATCTTTGTCTCAAGTAAATCAACATGAGGTAGTAACTATGGTCTAATTGATCTCATAATGAATTTGAGGACATTAAATCATTACCATGTTAGAATTAAATTGCATGAGGTACCTCACCTCATTTAAATCATTTTCCCAAATGATGATTATGAAGTGTTGACCTTGGTCAACATGAGTTCATATATTATCATATGAGGAAATTAAATCTTAACAAGATTCAATGAGAGGAAAGTATTTCTCCAAAGAATTAAATAGAAACCTTAATTAATATTTGTAATGAGAGGAAATTATTTTTCTTGAGAAGAAAACAAAGTCAACCAACATAATAATAATGTTGTGATGCTAGCCTAGCTTGTGTGACTCATGTGTGTGCTTAGTCTAGCCTTTAAGTTTTGTTTGGTGATTGTGTACATCGTATTCATTTTTAGACGCTAGTACCGGACACTATCAAGAGGAGGAGGTCTACCCTGAAGAAGAGGAAGAGAACTTTGATCACTACTCCAACCAAGGCAAGCTAATATTCTTGCTAAGTGCACAACTCTACAAGAGCAAGGCACCACCACACTTTACGTTATGCTTAATGATCCTATCCCAAGTTTTTATCTTACAAGCTTTTGATTTTGTTTATCAAGGTTTACTTTTTGATTCATGATTCACTTGGTCTAGATATGGAGTAGTACAAGAGCATCAAATTTAGCGTAGATAAATCAAAGCTAGTTGGCACCCCTCATGACTAGTTGCTAGTGCTAACAAATAAAATTGACTACTCTAGATGGGAACATGTGAAATGAAATGACTTTGAAAACCTTGGAATGATGAGTCATTCTATTGAAAGATTTTGAAGGTGAATGTGACTTGTGAATGACATGGTGAACTTTACAAAAACTGATGGTTGGGTTCGGATGCGATACCATTCCAATTTTACAAGTACCCCCACAATACCTGATATGGGTAGGGCTTAACTAGAAGTTTATGTATCTTAGTATGGGTTCCCTCTAAACAAGCGTCATCGGGGTTATGCCGAAAGCTGCCTCTACAACAAAAGAAATGATGTGAAATGACGTGAAATGAGGTGAATGTCTGGCCCAAGCCCTGTGCAGTTCCCAGGCTGACCGTTTGTCTTCACTGGGAGGCCAAGCTCATGGGGAGAGGTGCCTAAACTAGGATATGTAAGTGAAAGGTTATGGTTGGTAGTCCGCACACGGAGTGTGATAAATCAGGGCCAGTTAACCCTGACGAAATATTGCTAATGTTGTGGCACAAGTGTACGACCTCTGCAGAGTGTAGAATTATTCGAATAGCCGTGTCCACGGTTATGGACGGTTGGAAAGGCCATACTGTTCCGTCATCAGACCATTTTCAAAAATGTGACATGTGAAGGGTGACTTGTGATTTGAACTTGAAATGGTGACTCTGACTTGAATCACAACAGAGTTGTGTGAATGACACTAATGTTCCCACCTGAGTTAGTTAGCAAATAAAGAGGTTTCTACTAAATGTTTGTGAACTAAAATTAGCTTTCTGCAAATAAACTTAGAGCTTAGCACCCCCTTACTATAGTGGATAGTGCTTACCCTAGTATTAGTTTGCGAGTACTTTAAAGTACTCATGGCTTTGTCCCTGGCTATTCAAATGGCCAGACTATGAAGAGGAACAGCAGTACGAGGAAGATGGACAGCAGGACGTCTACGACAACTAGGACCACTCCTGACGTCAACAGTTGCCTGTGGAACAGATGAACAAGACCGTTACTTCGCTTCCGCTATGTGTTTTGTAATTGATCCTTAGATCAACTATGTTGTTTTAAGACTGGATCATGTGATCCCTCTATGTAAGACAATTATGTGTTGTAATGAATGATGTGTTGTGATATCAATCTATTATGTCTCGCAAAAACAATATTCCTGGGATTGCGATGAATGGCATAATAGGCATCTGGACTTAAAAATCCGGGTGTTGACAAGTTGGTATCAGAGCCATTGTTGACCTTAGGAGACCCTAGTTAGAATGGACGTCTGAAAAACTTAATTTCAAAAATAAATGAAGTGAATATTTCTAAAAACCTTAGACACTTTCTTCTCTTTGAGATCTTTTTAGAATAAAGAGCCATACTCTTTCTGATGAATCGACATAAAAATTTGCCACACTTGCACTTCTCTAACTTACTCATCCAATTCTCTTTCAGATGGCGTTGCCCCACAACACCAAGTTTTACCGGTTGGGGAATGGTGGGAACATGATGTTCGAGAAGGACTTAGACGATTTGTCTGAGCATCTTGGACGCCCGCACCTGGAGTTCCTTGGAACCCAAATGGACAACCAGCCCGGAAGGGAACTGCAGTCACTACAAGAGATGGGGGATTTGTTGACGAAAACCCTGGTGACAAAAATGCATACCGTCATGGATGTGTCCTTATAGGTGACGAATTCATCTTTCGTCAAGCATTTAAGGTAATGCTTGACTGTATGATTTTTCATCAACAAAAAATCGTCACCCATTACCCAAGCGGGAAGGGCTTCCATCGTGTCTATTAATAGGTGACGAAATCAAATATCGTGGTGACGAAATAATACTAAGTTACTTTATTAAATGTTATTAGTTTTTTATATCATGCGTTACCCACTTGTCAGGAACATATTTAATTAAGTAAAAATTGTGGTTTGGAAGAATCGAACCAGGGCTTTGGCGTGACCGACGCGGAGTCTTACCGCTAAGGTAGATATGGAATTTTGATCTGGATCCGTAACTAGTCTATTCTACATATTTATTTCAATGGTGTGATCTAGATGTTACGACATAATAATTCCCTTATTAATATTTATGTCGGCCGAGGGTGCCTCGTTTAAGTCGCGCCGCTAGCAGACACGGCCTATATAGGTGATCTTGCTAACCGTTGAATCGACTAGGGTTCTCGTCGAGGTGAGAAGAATTCCGTGAAGGCTCCATTGTGGTGGCGGCGAGACGCATCATCGGTGAGTTCTCCTGATTGTTCGTTAGGTCTAGATTTTTTAATCAGTTGTCAAGATCTGTTCTGAAGAACGTTGGCATGTTCTTAACTGAATTGTAGGCAATGGATCGAAGTTGGATAACTGATGGCACCAAGAAGTTCACAACAAAGTACATGGCAGGTGTTAGGGATTTCATCAATTTTGCGCGAGAACACTTGGACAATACAGATGAACCAATCTTGTGCCCTTGCAAGGACTGCCTAAATCTGATACGTCAGGATATAAAAACAGTCGAGGATCACTGCAATTGTTCAGGTATGTCCATGACGTATACAAGATGGACTAGACATGGGGAAGGTTTTAGTGATGACGAAGGGCGGGATAGAAACGATGATGCTGCGTATGATAGTGACAACGATGAAGAGGAAGACAATGGTGATTGTTATGTTGATGATTCGTCTAGTATGATCGATGAACTGCAGAAGTCTGGAAATAAAGGTCCTGACCTGCCAAATCTGTATGCCAATCTAATTGAGTCAGCGAAAAAAGAACTTTATGAGGGATGCACCTCTTTCACTAGGTTGTCGTTCATTATTAAGCTCCTTCATGTCAAATCATACAGCCGGATAACAAATAGAGGATTTGATCTCTTACTTCAGCTTCTACGTACAGCTTTGCCAGATGTGGACTTTCCCAAATCATATGCTGATGCTAAGAGTGTTCTTTCTGATGTTGGGCTTGGTTATGAGACAATTCATGCATGCAAGTTTGATTGTTCTTTATTTTGGGGAGATCACAAGGACGATACGCACTGCCATGTTCGTGGATTATCAAGATATAGAGACCCTACTGGAAAAAAGAAAATCCCTCACAAGGTGTTAAGGTACTTTCCTATAATTAAAAGGTTGCAGAGACTATTTGTTAAAAAGGAAATGTCGACACATACTAGATGGCACAAAGAGAAGAGGGTTGTTGAGCGCAATGTACTGAGGCACCCTGCTGATGGTGAGGCATGGAAGCACTTTGATGGCAGGTTTGATTGGTTTGCTAAAGATCCTCGTAACATAAGACTAGGTTTTGCCACAGACGGCTTCAGTCCCTTTGGATGTATGAGTAATCCTTACAGTATGTGGCCTGTTTTTGTGATTCCTTACAACTTCCCACCATGGATGTGCATGGATCAATCGAATTACATGATGGCATTGCTAATCCCCGAAAAGTATTCCCCAGGGAAAGATTTTCATGTATTTATGCAGCCACTGATAAAATATATGATGCAGCTATGGAGTGGTGTGGAGACATTTGATGCATGCACAGAGGAATATTTCCCATTGCATGCTGCGTTTCTTTGGTCTATTCATGATTATCCTGGATATGCCACTATGTCAGGCCGAAGCACAAGAGGATTTCATGCGTGTGTGCATTGCGATGAGAATCCTTGCGCTGAATCTTTGAAAAACAAAATTGGATATATTGGGCATCGGTGATTTCTTGATAAAAATCACCCATACAGGAAAAGCAGACTTTTCAATGGTAAAACTGAGACTAGAGATCCACCAAGGAAGTACACACCCAAAGAGGTAGCTGGGAAGGTAGAAAGGGTTAAGGATTTTGAACATGGGAAAAATCCAATAAGTAGAAAGCGGAAGCGTGCAAGCATACCCGGTGAACCAACATGGCACACGAAAGTCAGCTTACATCATCTACCGTCTTGGCGTAACTTAAGATAGCTCACAACTTAGATGTGATGCATATTGAGAAGAACATATGTGACAATATTGTTGGTACACTACTTGAACTTGAGGGCAGGAATAAGGACACTGTTAGTGCTAGAATTGATTTGAAGAAATTCAAAATCTGGAAGAAGTATTGGTTGAAGAAAATTGTGAAGGATGATGATGATGCAGCAGTAACTTATGCGAAGCCCCCTGCACCGTGGACGCTTTCGAAGGAACAGAAGAGACATTTGTGTAGGTATTTGGCAAACACTAGGTTCCCAGATGGTTATTGCGCAAACTGGGGAAGATGTGTGAATATTGATGGTTGTAAGGTTACCGGTATGAAGACGCATGATTGCCACATACTTCTGCAGCGAGTGTTGCCGGCTGGGCTCAAGGGAATTGCATCTAAGGAAATGTATGTGGCTATTACAGAGCTAGGAAGATTTTTTAGGGAGCTGTGTGCCAAAACCCTGAAAGTTGATGTGCTGAATCGATTGAAGGTTGAAATTGTTGTGATCCTATGCAAACTTGAGAAGCTCTTCCCCCCCAGCTTTTTTTGATGTAATGGTGCACTTAGCTATTCATCTTCCTGACGAGGCTCTTTTGAGGGGTCCTGTTCATTATGGTTGGATGTATCCAGTTGAGAGAAGATTAGGTTATCTAAAGTCTACGGTCCGTAACAAAGCAAGGCCAGAAGGTTCTATCGCAGAGGGCTACATTGTTGATGAGTGTTTGATTTTTTGCTCTAGATTTTTCAAGGATGGCACAGAAACAAGATTTAACAAAGATGATAGGAACCAAGACATACGGAGAAAACCTGATCCTGACGAGATGGAAGTATTTTCAGTTGGAGCTAAAGGTCTTGGGAAATCAATTTTGAAACATTTTGACAAGGAAATTTGACAAAATGGTTTGGTATGTGCTGAAAAACTGTGACGATGTAGAACGTTATATCAAGTAAGTAGTTAGCTTCACTTTAATAACTACTTCTCAATGTTGCAGACATAATTGTCCTGTATTTCATATGTGTTTTTTCTATGTTTCAGTGAATTCCGACAAGAATTGGGAGGTAGGGGTGTGCGTGACATCGAGGAGACGGTTCAGAGAGAGTTTGCAGGTTGGTTTGCAAACCATGTGAGACAGTTGGACAATGCATCAGAAGATTTGAAGTCTCGGCTCTTTGGGCCAGACCGGCGTGTAGTAGTATACGCTGGTTGCAACGTAAAGGGTGCGAGGTTTCGCACGCTTACTCGGGATAAAGACCTGAAGACTCAAAATTCGGGCGTAGCGACTAAGGGATCTTTTGGTGATGCAGATGAGACCGAGTACTATGGTGTTCTGCAAGAAGTTCTTGAACTGCAGTACGGGAGTAACAAGCATGGTGACAGGTCCGTGTACTTGTTTCGTTGCGACTGGTTCGACCTTGCGGGCAAGGGTTCCAAGATAAAAGATGATGGTTATTTTAAAAGCGTTAAGACTTCTATCCTATGGTTCAAGAATTCACCATTCATATTGGCCAGTCAAGCTGAAACATGCTTCTATTTGGAGGATACAAAGTTTGGTGATCCGTGGAAAGTGGTGCAGAAGTTCAGCCATAGACACGTGTACGACGTTCCAGAATTAGAAGATGGTAACGATGATGCATTTGTACGGAATGAAGACGAATACCAGGAGGATGAAGGTTCAGTCGACCATACATTTCATGATGTTGTCGACCTAGACGAGGAAGCAGAGGTGGAAGCAGAGGAGGATGATCATCGTGCTGCTGAAGTTGTACGTATTCATGATGCTCGTACAATTCGTGAACTAGAGAATGGGGAAGATAGTCCCAATGTTGACATGGATATGAGCGAAGATGAACTAGAGAATCAGGAAGATAGTCTCATATTGGAACAGAACATACATGATGACGAGGGAAAAAATTCAGAAGAAGATAGTGATATAGATTGATAGAAACATGTAATGCATACAACTATATGTTTTGTTCCAAACATTTGAAATGTTCTCATTTAGATGTTTACGATCTCAAACTTGTCATTGAATTATCCAGAAGGGTTTAAGAGCAAATTAATATAAGCAAAAATATGGACAGATATAAGAAAGCCAACATGTCGGTAACATAACTTTGACAATGGTTTTAATTAATCGACAGTTGACACGATTACAACCAGCAGCACGATATGACTAACTATTGTTTTAACACAAGCAAAATCGACAATCGCATAAAAAGTCTTACAACTTAATTAAAACCTAAAGGGGCTGCATAGTTGGACACACGGGCACCATGAATCACTGACTAGCTACTCCAGATCGATTTCAGGCACATGGGAAGCAAACAAGTAAACCCCTGCATTTCCCAGGTAAAGCAAGAACAACATCTTGTCACCCATCTGAAGGTGCTTTTCCTTGTCCATGAACTCCTTCCACCCACTGACGCAGAGACGACCATCATCTGAAGAAATTGCGTAGGACACACGCACCAAAGTACTGGGATGGCACACAATACTGATTGCACCATATTGTTCCATATATTTAGGAACCAAACGGCTAGGGATTTTCTGTTCCAATAGTAGGGCATAGTTTAGTTAACACTTGTACGTAATGTAGGTCGCAAACTTAATGAAATGATATGATCTACTGCTTACCACGTGTTTGTTGTAATTTTCGCTGTTTGTCCAATTCAGAGTATGCAGCATTGGGACAACTAGTGCTCCTTGATCATAATCTCCAGCATTGTGGTACTCAACAAGGTAGTCCAAGTTGTCCACCTGAAGAATGAAGGTATGCATCATCCTCCAATTTATCATTGTTCCATCAGTAGTACTGAGCGAGTCAACAATGTCACGCTTCGTACGGGACAACTGGTAGTAAGCTGCATAATTAAAATAACTGACATAATTTGGAATAATTAATATGATCAATCATTCTGTCCAAAGGTGGATAATTACCTGGATGGATTAGTGGTTCAGTTCCAGTTATTACAAGAGTATCCTGACCAGATGACTTAATTCTGAAAATTAACTCCATGCCAACCTTAAAATTGTACACTCTAGCAAATTCGTTCCAAAATCTTCCGTTGATATAGGTTCTGCCAGCTCTGTTGGTAACATTAACAACAAATGCATGGCCATCTTTGGTTCTAAGTGCAGCTTCAAAAGTTGTCCTGTCGGAGGTCTGGACACCATACTTCTGAAGGAAATACGGTCTATAGTAGCAAGGGATGACCTAAATTCAGTAGAGTTAATACAAAAGTAAGTTAACTATTCTCAGATCTCATTAATATATAGGGGAGGTACATTGTTGCGCAAGTAATACATCATATGTATCTAGGACTTCTATCAGCACATATCTGAACTTCTATCAGCACATATCTGAACTTCTATCAGCACATATCTGAACTTCTATCAGCACATATCTGAACTTCTATCGGTATAGGACTGAACTACCGATACCTCTATCTCTAACAGCTACAACTATCGTAAAACTCATATGAACGTAAAAGTTATCACAACTATCCTAAAACTCAACCATAAATAAGCGGTTAATACATATGGTGAACAACAATTATTACACACATCTGAATAATAGTACTAAACTAGCAATAACTACTAGGATCACGTGTTAAACTTTGATGTGGCGGTGAATTAATAAAACATCTGAATGAATTTTAAACTTATAAGTGCATGTACCGTCTTCTCCTCAAAACCCTCTTGTAGTGTTAGCACGAAAAAACCTAACGTGACTCCCCCTCCGCCGCACATCCCCTTCTTGTCAAGGCAAACTGGACACTGCAAAAAATATGAAGAAAGATTACAAATCGGAAACAACGATAGATCGCGAGACGTACATTTTATTTACTTACTCCACTAGTAGGCGCCATCCTTGGTCTCGACGCGGAGCGAGAGTCTTACAAGTCTCGCCGGCGAGAGACGTGGCGAGCTGTGGCGGCGAGAGACGTGGCGAGATCTGGCGGCGGCTGAAGGAGGTCGTGATATGATGGCCAGTTATATCGTGGAGTAAAATTCGGTAGGTCAAGAGGAGGGCAAATGGGCGGTGCTGGGTTTTGACGTGACAACACGATCGAATGCGCAGGCCCCACTGGTCAGTTGGACTGCACGTTAGAAGTCACGACCCGCGTCAATATTCTCGTCGTCTACGCGTCTCAATATTCGCACGGAGTAATTAATGGGGATGATTTTTATCCCCTTCCCCCTCCCCTACCGTCTCAATATTTGCACCGCTTCCTGGTTTCCCCACTTCTCGTCGTCTCCGCTCCCTCAGTCTATTCGTCTCCCGCCGCCACGTCGCCATGGACATGGATGAGCAGGAACTGCACTACTGGTCCAGCACGCGCGCAGTCCACATCCACGACGGCGGGGAACTGGAGGTGGTCTACACCAACGACCCCTGCAAAGTGCGCCGCGTCCTCGACATGTACACGGAGTGGCTCAAGGAGGACGAGCACAAGTTCGTGGGCCTCGACTTCGAGTACACCAACCATCGAGCCGAGGACGAGAAGAAGATCGCCGTGGTTCAACTCTGCATGTGTCGACATGTCCTGGTGTTCCACTACGCAGCGTAAGTCCCCTTTTTGAATCTTTCGATTGGGGTTTTTTAGTTTCCGCCGTTGTGTCTCTCTTCGACTCTCGTTAGACATTGTTCCCGAAAATCAGTACATTCCCGATCTAAATCTGCTAGACATTGTTCCCGAATATCAGTACATTCCCGATCTAAATCTGCTAGACATTGTTCCCGATTTATTAATTTGTTTCATCTTCGTCTCCTCTGTAGGTTCTTTGCATATTTGCTACTTAGTTTACTTGATTTGTCATATGATTGACTAGTTCATATGCTCGATCTGTGACTCCTTTTTAGTTTTCTTGATTCCTCATTTGATTGAGTAGTTCATATGCTCGATCTGTGACTTCCTTTTTTACTTTACTTGATCCCTAATTTGTTTCCTAGTTCATATGCTCGATCTGTGACTAGTACATTACTTTGTTTACTGCAGTGCTGCCCCGTGGGACGCTCCGGCTATCTGCGATTTCTTTGGAGAAGGAATCACGTTTGCGAGTGTTGACATCCGTGGTGACACGAGAGTTCTGTGGAGGTCATGGCACATGCAGATTCCTCGTGAGTACTACGTCGATCTCCAGGACGAGTACTTCAAGTACACTGGTCATCAGAGGGCTGGCATGGCTACCATGGCAGCCAGACTCATTGATTCATCGTACGGTGATATGAAGAAGAAGTTCCACCACCATCGGCACAGACTGTGGGGGGACTTCCCACTTCCAAAGATGAACATCGACTATGCAGCCATTGATGCTTGGGTCTCTTACGAGCTCTACCGCAAGATCGTGGTCGACAGAGTCCTTGATGCTGCATGACCCCTTGATCTTTTGGTTTGGTCTCCCTCCTGCGTGAGGTGCTTTTGGCTAGTAGTCAGTTCTTTTGAAACTGTAGATGCATGGTCTGCAACCCAGCACTGGTTTCTACTATATAGAAGTAAATATTTTGCCATGATATGTCAACATTTGTCCTGTGAGGTTTCAATTTTGCTGATTACCAACACAGATTGTATTTATGAAAACAAAACTTGAAACTAAGAACAGCAACTACAAGTCGAAAAAAGGAGACATAAAAGTAGTAAACTTGTGGGACAAAGGGATATGTAATCTACACAACTCTTCACGCAAAAAAGATAAACCATCAACGATTTGTTGTACCCATTTGTTCCATTTCCGTCAAGATAGTCCGCATTACTTTTTTGTTGAGATATATACCCCCACAACGGTCATCTCCTCCTTAATTTATTGTGTAAACCCCCACAACGGTCATCTCCTCTTTAATTTATTGTGTAAACCCCCAGCAACGTTCACCTCCTCCTTATTTTATTGTGTAAACACCTACAACGGTCATCTCTCCCTTATAAACACCCACACGGCCATCCCTTCTGTCAATAGGTTCTGACTCTCTCTTCTTTGTTCACATACACTTGATCCATTGCCATGGCTTCCACGTCTCGGACGCGGACCGGAAGGGGAAGGGGAAGGGGAAGAGGAAGTGGATCATCATCATTGCCACCACCACCGTCAACACTGCCATTGATCATAGAGGAGTTCTTCATCGTCGTCTATGAAGACCCTTTGGTCAAGAAGGTATGTACGCGTTCCCACACATATGATGCATGTGATTAATTATGGGCATGTTCTAAAAAACCTTTAATTTCAAACGATCGGCGCTCGATCTCTTTGCAGGAACTACCAAAAAAATTTGCGGACTATCTTGACGGCCAGGAGCCAGCTAAGGTGTATCTGCGAGCAGCTGACTGCGGTCCTCGTCTCTGGACTGTGGAGGTCCTATTTGACGGACAAGGCTGAATGTACCTCGACAAGGGCTGGGAGAAATTCGCCATCGCGCACGGTGTGGATTTCGGCTGGTTCGTACACTTCAAATATGAAGGCGATGATGTGCTCACAGTGAAGGTGTTCGACGGAACAATGTGCAGGAGATACTACTACTCAGACGACGAAGATACTGACGATGAAAGCGACGACGACGTGAAGCCATGCATCCATCCCCTTTAGATAAGGGGATTATGACCAAGAATATATATGTAGCTTCATATGCATCGATTTAGAGATCTAGCTATTTTCTATATATTATGCATGTAAAAAATAATATCACATTTCCACTATTATTCGAGCACCACATCCTCCAAATTGTCTTGTGAGGTTTCAATTTTGCTGATTACCAACACAGATTGTATTTATGAAAACAAAACTTGAAACTAACAACAGCAACTACAAATCAAAAAAAGGAGACATAAAAGTAGTAAACTTGTGGGACAAAGGGATATGTAATCTACACAACTCTGCTGTAGCCAAACATTGGTAGTCGAAATTAACTCGAAACTTGCTTAGCTACAGAATAAAACATCTACACAAATGCAGCGTGCATCAACATGAAAAAAGAGATAAGATGTGCAGCAGTAATGCTTCTGCAACAGCAAACAACATATAAAGATGACATAGTCTTAAACATCTGGGTATGATTGCCCAGGTTCCAAATAACAAAAGTAGAACATAGTCTTTGAAACATGACATAGTTTAACCATGAACCTCCAGGGGAACAACTAAACAGAAACTAAATTTAGTGGACAACATGAGGGCCAACAGCTGGACCGACGAGCGGGATGAGGCCAGTCTTGACGTAGTCCCTGAGGAACTTGCCAAAGGCAGCGTGCTTCGCCTTGCTAGCAGCCTTGTGCTTGTGCGCGCTACCTTTTCCAACTCCCATCGCGTGCTGGATCAGACTCTCAATATCCTACGGGAAAACCCTGCCGCAGAATGGGCAATTAGGCTTATCGTCCCGGCGGAAAGGGATCTGGCCAGTCTTCAGCTTCTTCAGAACGAAGCGGCTCTTCCGGTCCCGGTCCTCCTTGTCGCTGCCAATGTCCTCAGAGTCTTCCTGCGAATTTGAAAGTAAAGAAGAAGTGAGAGAAGGAAATTAACTGAAATACAATTCAAGCATTAAATATTTTTTTATGAACATTACTAAGAAGTAATCATCATGTAGAATCAACATTTATGATCCAGATCCAACCATAGATAATTAGTTCACTAATATAAATATGCACCAATTTAAACTGTTGTCACAAATTGTTCATGGGTAGTCCAATCATTATTTCAGTAATATAACTAAGCACCAATTTAAGAGAAAATGGTGATTATAAATATCATGGATCAGGGATCAATCATTTGTTCCCTGAAGATGTACTGATTCATAAAACAATATGGATTCATGACGTCAATAAGCAGGAATTCAAGAAAAATGGTGGTCATAAATTACATGCATCTGATCATTCATTTGTTCCCTAAATAAAAATGATGTACACACTATGGTTTCATCGTATAAATAAGCACCAGTTTAAGACAAATGGTGATTATAAAATCCATGGATCAGATCAATTAATAGTACCTATAATATAATTCTTGTAATCATAATCACTCTGGTATGATTCATATTCGGATGAATTTAAGTTTGAAATGCAGTGAGCATTACACTAAGCAGGTATGATTCATCACACACAAGGAATCATGACCTAATTAAGATAACTGTCATCTACTAATTTGAAACATGCATGAATATTCATGGTACCATAAATCATTTGGTTGATACTTTGGTACAGTTGAATCAAGATGTGCATCAAATATTACAAATCTAGTAACTACAAACCATAAATCGGATGAGTAAGAACCCTAGAATCATCAATTTGTACAACAAGTAGCAGACAGGGCAAATCAATCTATCGTACGAGCAAACCCTATGGTGAATAGTAAGATCAAGAAAAACAGGGGATCGATCGGAATAGTAGAGTACCTCGCTGCAATTGTCCGAGGCCTCCTCTTCGAACTCGTCGCACTCTCTGGGGCCATATAGTTCGCGGTACTGCCTGGAGTAGCGGTAGAACGGGTCATTCGGATCGAAGCCCTGGTCATCTGCTTGTGCCGCGGGAGCGAGGACGTCTCCGTTGGCCTCATCAGCAACGGCGACCACGGCCGGTTGGGCGGAGCCCTCCACGGTCACGGCGCGGCCAAGAGCGGCTCTGCTAGTTCCGGAGGAAGATCCCGCCTCCGCGGCGTCGACTACTACCGGAGCATCGCCGTCGCCTCTGTCGACGTTGACGACCGCACTCGCCTCCGGCTCGTCTCCGCGAACATGCTTCATCTTCGGGATCTTCGGTGGAAGGGGAGGTCGGTGGTGCGCTGGTGGAGGTGCAAGCAGGGTTTTTTTTGCCAGATTGGGGAATAGAAGTTGCGGGTGGGAGAGACGATGGGGCCGATGGATATACAGTAGATGCTGCCGTTTGGGTTCCTCTGTGTGACGCGTGCGTGTGAAAACGTGGATTCCTGCATGTAGTCCACTTTCCCATTACTTTGACATGGGTCCCACGCATGACGGATGGGCAGGCACAGAATTTTCAAGATGGGTATTAAAAACTATAAAATATTTTAAATACGAATTAGTGATCACACATAGAAAGAAATAAATAAAAAATGAATCGAGTATGTAAATTCTTTCAAATTTCTAAGAATTTCATACCATGATTAGGGCTGGAATTTTGAGTGTTTGGTCAAACCTAGGTTGACCCCATTGTACTAAGAGGTTGTCAAACCTTTTCAAAGTGAAACTTCTGTTCTGGGGTAATGTGGTGATGCCAAATCAGACCAACACGTGCTCCCAATTTTCCCAATACCCTAAGATGTACATGCTCGACAAGTGATGCCTCTTCTTGAGTTTAGGGGATGAATTTTTGAAAATTTTCAAACCAAACTGCCAAGATAGCATGCTAGCGTCATTACCCACATGTTGATGCACCCTTGTGCCAAATTTCAGTCCATTTCAAGTTAGGTACCTCAAAAAATGGTGTCCCCATGGTGGAGATGTGTCGAAAAAGGGGTTTTCGGACGAAAAGAGGGGGGAATGGCCAAAAAGTGACCAAACCACCATGGATTGGGGCAAGATTTGGCACCCTTGTGCACATTGTGATATGACACCTTGGTTGCTATGGGTTTTCATTTTTTCGAGTTGGTGGCATGGTGTCCCCATGGTGGAGATGTGTAGAAAAAGGGGTTTTCGGACGAAAAGAGGGGGGAATGGCCAAAAACAGACCAAACCACCATGGATTGGGGCAAGATTTGGCACCCTTGTGCACATTGTGATATGACACCTTGGTTGATATGGGTTTTGATTTTTTGGAGTTGGTGGCATGGTGTCCCCATGGTGGAGATGTGTCGAAAAAGGGGTTTTCGGACGAAAAGAGGGGGGAATGGCCAAAAACTGACCAAACCACCATGGATTGGGGCAAGATTTGGCACCCTTGTGAACATTCTGATATGACACCTTGGTTGATATGGGTTTTGATTTTTTGGAGTTGGTGGCATGGTGTCCCCATGGTGGAGATGTGTCGAAAAAGGGGTTTTCGGACGAAAAGAGGGGGGAATGGCCAAAAACAGACCAAACCACCATGGATTGGGGCAAGATTTGGCACCCTTGTGCACATTGTGATATGACACCTTGGTTGATATGGGTTTTGATTTTTTGGAGTTGGTGGCATGGTGTCCCCATGGTGGAGATGTGTCGAAAAAGGGGTTTTCGGACGAAAAGAGGGGGGAATGGCCAAAAACTGACCAAACCACCATGTATTGGGGCAAGATTTGGCACACTTGTGCACATTGTGATATGACACCTTGGTTGCTATGGGTTTTGATTTTTTGGATTTGGTGGCATGGTGTCCCCATGGTGTAGATGTGTCGAAAAAGGGGTTTTCGGACGAAAAGAGTGGGAATGGCCAAAAACTGACCAAACCACCATGGATTGGGGCAAGATTTGGCACCCTTGTGCACATTGTGATATGACACCTTGGTTGCTATGGGTTTTGATTTTTTGGAGCTGTTGGCATGGTGTCCCCATGGTGTAGATGTGTCGAAAGAGGAGTTTTCGGACGAAAAGAGGGGGGAATGGCCAAAAACTGACCAAACCACCATGGATTGGGGCAATATTTGGCACCCTTGTGCACATTGTGATATGAAATCTTGGTTGCTATGGGTTTTGATTTTTTGGAGTTGGTGGCATGGTGTCCCCATGGTGGAGATGTGTCGAAAAAGGGGTTTTCGGACGAAAAGAGGGGGGAATGGCCAAAAACTAACCAAACCACCATGGATTGGGGCAACATTTGGCACCCTTATGCACATTGTGATATGACATCTTGGTTGATATGGGTTTTGATTTTTTGGAGTTGGTGGCATGGTGTCCCCATGGTGTAGATGTGTCGAAAAAGGGGTTTTCGGACGAAAAGAGGGGGAATGGCCAAAAACTGACCAAACCACCATGGATTGGGGCAAGATTTGGCACCCTTGTGCACATTGTGATATGACACCTTGGTTGCTATGGGTTTTGATTTTTTGGAGTTGGTGGCATGGTGTCCCCATGGTGGAGATGTGTCGAAAAAGGGGTTTTCGGACGATAAGAGGGGGGAATGGCCAAAAACTGACCAAACCACCATGGATTGGGGCAAGATTTGGCACCCTTGTGCACATTGTGATATGACACCTTGGTTGATATGGGTTTTGATTTTTTGGAGTTGGTGGCATGGTGTCCCCATGGTGTAGATGTGTCGAAAGAGGGGTTTTCGGACGAAAAGAGGGGGGAATGGCCAAAAATGACCAAACCACCATGGATTGGGGCAAGATTTGGCACCCTTGTGCACATTGTGATATGAAAACTTGGTTTCTATGGGTTTTGATTTTTTGGAGTTGGTGGCATGGTGTCCCCATGGTGTAGATGTGCCGAAAGAGGGGTTTTCGGACGAAAAGAGGGGGGAATGGCCAAAAACTGACCAAACCACCATGGATTGGGGCAAGATTTGGCACCCTTGTGCACATTGTGATATGAAACCTTGGTTGCTATGGGTTTTGATTTTTTGGAGTTGGTGGCATGGTGTCCCCATGGTGGAGATGTGTCGAAAAAGGGGTTTTCGGACGAAAAGAGGGGGAATGGCCAAAAACTGACCAAACCACCATGGATTGGGGCATGATTTAGCACCCTTGTGCACATTGTGATATGACACCTTGGTTGCTATGGGTTTTGATTTTTTGGAGTTGGTGGCATGGTGTCCCCATGGTGGAGATGTGTCGAAAAAGGGGTTTTCGGACGAAAAGAGGGGGGAATGGCCCATTCATGTTCCATTCATGTGTCGAAAGAGGGGTTTTCGAACGAAAGGAGGGTGCCAAATTTAGATTTTTTTCATGCGTCCCATTCATGTTCTGGTATTTTTTAATTAAAATATACATGTACAGTTCCATTTTCAGAGTAATATTTTTTCTTCCACGGCAAAACCTTGTTCCCTCCAAATTTTAGTACGACGGCTGCCAAAACGCACAAATTTTTCGTTCCCTCCACTCCTCCCGCGCACCCCACCTATCAGATATTTCGCCCTCCCTTATATACGTCGTGCCTCTCCCCCATGATTTACGAGCATCTTAACTCCCCACCCCCCCCCCGACCTCATCCTCTCGTGCTCACCCCGATCCGGTGTCTTCGCCGGACGTTCTTCCATCTCGCATCTATCTCCCCGGCCGGTGGTCGCCATGGCCGGCAGTAATCAAAACGTCGGGGGGAAGGAAAATCGCGCACACACGCCGAAGAAGGCGCCCAGCTCGAAGAAACGCCAAGGTAAATCTGTCGGTGATCGGCTTGTTGTTGTGTTTTTCGGATGGTTAGATCGAGAGATCGGTTTTACATGTCTACCACGCCCGTTTGACCTATATCTAGATCTTGCAAATTTGATAGATCCAATCCCGACATCATACGTATAGGGTTTATCGTTTTTATTCCAGAGACAATCATGCCGTGCTATACAATCTTTGCCATCCCGCTGCTGTACAATCTTTTGCATAGACAATTGTTTGCCGAAACACTTAACTGAACTAATTCCAGCCGTTGCCGAAAACAGCCTGACGAGCTACAGTGAACAACGACATTGCTTCAGACTTTTATTCCTCAGTTTCAGAGGGAAGCAGAGTTTGATCTAGAACAATTGTTTGTTGTTTTCTATGGAACTAGTTAGTTTGCACGTGCAATGCACGTCTTAACAATGTAATGAAGTTTTTTTTAATCATGTACTTTGTTTCATCAGTCTATTTATTTCCACAATTTTTGTTTATCTATGTCTTTCAAAAGTCAAAAATCAAATTTCAGCACATATCTGAACTTCTATCAGCACATATCTGAACTTCTATCAGCACATATCTAAACTTTTATCAGCACATATCTGAACTTCTATCGGTATCGGTAGTGGCTTATCATGAGTAACCTCATTACGTGCATACCAAGCCCGCCAAGCAACCAGAAGGGTAGTATCCACCATGTGAGGTGGTAGTTGTCCAATAACAGACTGAAACCAGCTATAAACAGACATGCATAATTCACTGTCCGAGGGGAGTCTCATGTGTCAATTATTTGTTACGAGTAGATATCTAAAAGCACATGATGTCCCTTAGCCTGGCATATGCCCCCTCTTATGTTTTGTTCGCCGACATCATACGTAGACTCTTATGTTTTCAATCATTTGCTGATGTACAATATTTTGCAAAGACAATTATTTGCTGTTTTCTATGGAATTGGCCCCCTCTTATGTTTTGTTCACGCTCTGCTCTTCCGATTATTTCAGCGGAGACACAAAACCCCGTCAAGCCGGCATATGAGCTTGCCAAGGAGAAACAAATGCAAGAAAATGTAGTACACATGGGAAAAAAATTCGCTGAAAGATATGGACCTGGCCACAAATTTCAGAAAGATTTCTCTGGTTTTGCACGTTCATTAGTCTATGGTGGGGTACAAATAGGAACTAGTAACAATCTAAAGGACACAGACTGCAAAGAGAAGGAGGTCGAAGAGGACCCTTCGTATGAACCGAATCCAGAAGAGATAGCTCCTGCTGATGATGATCTTCATTCAGATGAGGATCAGCGCACTGTCGGCAAAACTTCAGCTCAGGTCTGTGGAACTATGTCTGAACTATGATAGGAAATACGTACATGCTAAATGTTTCCTACTAATGTAGCCTCTACTTTGCTTGTAGATAGTTGCTTCTTCTGCAATAGTTGCACAGAAGAAGCGATCCATACCTGAAGTTGCACCATCCAACATTGCAACAAGATCAATGGCAACAACTGAACCTGAAGCTGGGTCATCTGATGAGCCGACGGCCACTGCTGGTCTGAACACTGAAGGAGCACCCTCACCTAACCAGATCATGACATCTGGAGGCAGCACCTCATCTCCTGAGGACAATCAAATTGTAAACTTTGAGCGGCAAGGTATGAAAGTTTGTAAAAACTAAACACTGTACCGCATATTTTCATATAAAAGAGAATCATTTCATATCTCTTACTTCAGAGACATTGACAACATCTGGCGGTAGTAAGAGAAAGAGAGGTGGACGCAGACGTACCATGGGCCATGGACTACATGAGTACACAAGAAGACATGGTGGCAATAAGATGCCAATTGAATTCACTGCTGGTGTCAGGAGACCCAAGGATTATGTCCAGTCAGCAAAGCTGAGCAATGAGGTTGGTATTCACATCCGTGAAAAAATGCCGCTTGCAACACACTGGACACAGTACAAGAAAGATGAAACTCTCAGACATGTCATTCCTCATGCTATAAGTACAGTAGTGGTGAGTCCTGTACAATCTTGGTTTAACATAATTAGTATGCTACATGATCAACTATCTAAGAATCTACTGATTAATGCATCACTATTTTGCAGGGAAAGTTTAGTATGGACAAAAATGATGAGGTGGCTCAAGATGTGTGCACTGATATGCTGCAAGTTAGTATTCGGCAGTTCCGATATAGGCTTAAAAAGGAGTATTGGCCGAAAATTAAAAATCTCACACTGGAGCAAGCATATCTCAAGAAGCCAGATCATGTAGAAGAGAAAAGCTGGAAAGAACTGGTGAAAAGATGGTTTGATGAGAAGTACCAGGTACATAAACATTATTCCTTTCAATAACAGCTACTGAATTCTTACATTTCTCTGATCTGGATAAATAAAATGCATGTACTGAACATAGGGACTGTGTGTAATAAATGGAAAGAACAGAGAAGCTGTGAAACAGTTCCATACCACTGGATCTCGAAGCTATGTTGCTCACTGGGAACATCTAGTAAGTGTTCTGAATTTCCCAATACAGTTCATACTTCTGTCATACACAGTGTACAATGGTAATGTGCATTCTACATTTTTTCAAGCAGAAGGCTAAGCAGCAGGAAGAAGAAACCTCTCCAATTGAATTTTTTAGAATCACACACACTAACAAGGATAACATTATGAGTGCTGAAGCAAAAGGTGCATATGTAAGAAATATTTCTTATTAGCACAATATAATATAATCCAGTTTTGTATGTTGTCCATGCAATGATTGTAATCTTTATGCAGGATAAAATGGTGGCAAAAAAAGTGGCGCCACTCAATGAAGATGAACCTGATTTGACTGATTTGCAAATTGTTCAGCTAGTTCTGAGCGAGAAATGCCCATCCACCACCTGCAACAGCACATTCCTACCAAGATTGGGCGTCGCAACAAGTTCCAGGAAGTCTTCTGTCTCAGCTACATGCATCCGAGAGCTACAACAAAGACTGGCAGATCAAGAGCAGAACTCCATACAGGCAGCTGAAACGTACCACAGTGAGATGCAGGCAAGACTGCAAGAACAAGATCAAAATTTTGAAGAGATCAGGAAGAAGCAGGAGGAAGAACTTGAAGCTGTGAAGAAAGGTGACGGAAAATGTCACAACGTCACTATTAAATGAAACCACGTGGCACCAATTTCTGGTCCCACTTGTCAGAATTTGTGGGTCCCACCAGTCAGCATTATTGGGACCCATATGTCCGCAACAACTTGGTCCCACTTGTCTGAATTTTGTGGATCCCACCGGTCAGAATATTGTGGGTCCAGCTTGTCATAATATTTTGTGGGTCCCACCAGTCACCACCATGCCGGTCCCACATGACAGATATCCATGTCAGCGCCTGTAATGTCCCAGGTTTAGAGACAATCGAGGGGTAGATTTTAGAAAGGGATGTGCATTGCATAGTAAATTCTGGGGAAATTTCGCGCTTTTAAACAAAAACTGCATCGAAGGGGGACAAGTTTCTCTCTCGACACCTTACAGGGTTAGGGTTTCGAGAGTGCGACAAACTTGCATCTCACTTCATAGTTTAGGGTTTTTTAAGAAGAGAGGGGAGAGTTGCATGATTGAATTCTTGACAAATGACATGGTTGAATTTAAACCAATGTGGAATTTGAATTTCAAATTCAAACATTAAATAATAAACCTCAATAATTCAATTATGAGAGAATACATTAAGTAAATAATCAATAATACACAATATGAACAATTATAATAAAGAAAAGCTCATTAGGGAAAACTTTGAGCTTTATTAATTAACACATAAGGTACATTGTCTTTACAATATTCATAATGGAAATAAATGAATATTACAACACATTACAAGAATTGGTGAAATTGTAATAATGCAAGAAAATGAAAAGAAAAGTACAAGTATTGACCCTAGACTAAATACTACAAGATCATCTTCACTTGATCTTGGATGTGATGAACTCCAAGTCTATTTTTATCAATTCTTGATCCCTGAACAAACAAATCACAACAAAGAGAAGTTATGCCAGGTTAGAAATCAAATGGAAATGTGAAATGAGCAGATAGGACCAAAGTGGCCGAGCTGATCCATCTCCAAACCAAGTTCAGAGTATCAGGTGCACACACACACAACCACACTGCTCACCAGGCAGTGTGCATGCTCAACAGCACACACAGCCAGGGAGAGTCATCATAGTGACCAGGCCAAGCTGTCGACCAGAGAGAGCAAGAGGGCATCATATATAACCTTTTTGAGCCAAATCCTAGCTCATTCATCGGCAGGCATCTTGGTAAGTCATCAGCAAACAAGAACACTTAGAACAGGAAGAACACATAGCCAGAATTTCATCCAGGAACAGCTCAAGCAAAGAACTGTTTCCTGTTGAGAAGTAAACCATGGAGTAGATCAAGCACAAGCCACAAGGAGGAGCAGGGCAAGCCAAGAAAGCAGCACAGAAGCAAAACCTCTACACCAACACACCATTTTCTAGGAGCTGGAGTGAGGTATAAACAGATCAACCTGAGCAAAACCAAGTTTTGCTCATAAATAAGCATACAATGCATCACAGGAACACAGAAGGGTAGAATACCCAGATTGTATCATCATCTGGCTACCAAGTCAGTTGGTGCAAGCAAAAATGGGTGAAGCCAATAGGAAATCACCAAGGGAACACTGGCTAGACCAAAACAGTGGCATAACCAAGGCAATCCAGCAAGGAAATGATCCTATCTATTCAACCAAAGCCACTTAGCACCTAAAACCTAGCACACCATCAGCCAGATAGACAATATGTGTCTATTCTTGTTTGTCAACATCAAAGATCACTGGAAATCCAACAAGGAATTACCCAGTGATGCATTCACTAAGCCATAGCAAGCCAACAAGGGTGGGAGCTACCTAAACAGCAATGAATTGCTGTCAAGGTCACCTCAACCACTGAACCAGCCCAAACTAATAAGCCATGCACAGTTATCATTACCCAGAAGGGTTCAAAAAGAGGGCTAGGGTACCCAACCAAGTGGTGGCATCCATCTAGCCCTGCCAAACTCAATGAAATGATTATTACTGCAAGCAGTTCACCTCACTTATCCATTTTAGTAAAACCAGGTAATACAGATAAGTGAATCATATAAGAAATCAAAGCACCAGAGTCTTGCAGATGATCCAATGGATCATTGCAAGCATCAGTAACTGCTTGAGCAAGCAAAAGCATGCATCAGTACAGATTTGGTGTCACACAGACACAAAGATGAGCGAAGGGAGGCACGATCATAACACGGCAGCTTTTACAAGCAACTGATGATCATGTGATCATCAGAAGCTTGCTAGAGCATGCTAAGACATGCTAGAGCCAAGCCTAGCAACCACACATTTAACCAGATCAACTATATAGCCACATCTCATAAATCATTGCATCACAGAGAAGTAAATAAATTAAATACAATTGTATCCAGAAGCACACCAATAAGGGTTGGTGTATTTAGTCAACAGTCATGCTCAATTGAGTATTTCCAAGATTCACAGCTCTATACACATCACACCCAGGGCACTGGCACTTGCATAAATGCAAGTATCATGCATCATGATCAAGCCAGGGGCAAGGAAATGCACACACAGGAGAGGCAGGATCTATATAGCAACAGCAGGAACAATTTAATAGAGCATAAGCATGCGCATGGTGGCAGCACATCACATCAGCTAGGATCCATGGCAACAGCAGAGAGCACAGCAGCTTACACGCATTCACAGCAAGCACAGCAGCAGAGCATATAGGTGTAGAAGCAGCAGCCCTTCGTCTGGGCCAGCATCTCCAAAGGGAGAAGTCGGCCAGTGGCCGAGCTAGACGAAGAAGGGGAGAAGAGAAGGAGATAGAACAGGTAACAGAGAAGGAAAGAGAAGGTGAAACTTACAGGCGGAGCAGATGAGCACGACCGTGGCGGCACGGCGGCACACGCCGGGCGACGGCGGCGCCAGGCCAAGCCAAGCCTGGTCGCCACATCACCGCAACGCCGGCACCTCCACGACACCACCACGGCGCCAGGGACGCCGACGAACGGCGGATCTTCACGGATCCGTGCGGCCGAGGCGCAGATGCGTTGGGGAAGAATCAAGGTGGACGCGAGCGTCAAATCGACGCGGACCACCATGTCCGCCGTCGAGAGACGGTCCAGATCCGCACCAAATCGTCGCCGATGATGGCCGGAGGCGGCCGGAGCAGGGCGGCGACGGCGGAGGCGATTTGGTGTCGCGGGAGCCCGAAAGGGGAATTAGGGTTACGGGGTGGAGGACGACGAAGCGACTGGGTCGGTTGGACCGAGCCCACTGGGCTGGTCCAACCTAACCAGCTCGGCCGCCTGACAGGTGGGCCCGAGGGGTATTTTGGACATCTCCAAAATACCCATTTAAATGGGAAATTCCAAGAATTTTATAAAATAAAACATAGCTCTAAAAAAATAAGTAAAAATATGAAAATTAATCAGCATAAAATTCTCTATCCAAATAAAATATCAAAGAGAATTTTTGAAGACACTTAAAGAATAAGTCCTATTTTAATGATTTAAATAATCATTTAAATCACACACCTAATTTTCTATAATAAAAATAAGTCCACTAATGTATTTGGACTTTAAAAACACCTTGACAACATTTCAAGGTTGTATATTACTTTTAGACAAGTATCCCCAAATTATTCTTAGTATTAACCTCTTACGTGAAATAATAACGACATCGGAAGGGGGGAACAAACCCTAAAAATGGAATCATGCATAATTGCTTCTTTAACCATTGCCCTTATCGGACAATGATGCTATTTTTCAGAACAAGAGGACAAGGGTCAGTCCATACCTTCCAACTGCAGAACTTTGCAGTGTTCAGGCAAGTTCATCACTTGCTCATGTCATTTGAATATTTTTATCAAATTACTTGCAAAGTATTATGGTTACCACTATTGCACAAAAATCAAAACCACTACTTTCATAACTATGAATATGACTATGTGGTGGGCAATGGAACCATGGATTGTGTTGATATGGTGGAGGTTCCATTGCACGGGTTTATATCCATCTAGGATTAAACAACAAATGTCGCCAGTGATTCTTGTGCCGTAATAACCGTGTTAACCATAAGATCCGGAGTGGGACGGAGTAGTCAAAAGTGTTTCCACCTCTCGTTCATCAACGGATGCGCTTTACCGTAGACACTTGTATCTGTCAGGGCAAGCGGTTGGCTGGGGAAGCCTTAAGTCCCCACGGCATAGTCTGTAGACACTTGTCGCTCGAAGTGCAAGCGGTTGGCTGGGGAAGCCTTAAGTCCCCACGGTATTGCGGTCTATGATGGGTTGCAGCTACCGACGAAGGAGTTTGGTTCGATCCCAAACTGTCGTCGTGGTCGGGGTCCACCCGTGAGTGGGAATAATGGGGATCGAGGACCCAGGGTCGGGGCATGCAACAAAGGGTGGGTGTTCGAGGTAGCGGAGGAACATGATTGGCTAGACCTTATACCGGGCCTCACACCGAAGGAAGTGTGGACGGGAAAGCTGCCCGGTTGGCACCAAGGTTAAGATCTCTTATGGGTAAAGCAACACACCTCTGCAGAGTGTAAAGAAGCGTGACTGTCACTCCCTGTTCCGGGATGAGGAACTGCGAACGCGGCCGGAAAGGAGCTCCATGAAGTTCTAGTAAACCGGTGAAGGCTGACGGACATAGCTCTTTGAAATAAAAGCAATCTCTTGAAGAAATGTTTATCAAAACTTGCATTGGTATTAGACTTTCTGGTCTAATATCGTAGCTAGTGCATTAAACACCTCTTATCTATAATGAACTTGTTGAGTACGCTCGTACTCATACCACTCTTAAATCCCCTGCTTAGATTGTCTGAATCATCTGGAGGAGGACTACAACAACAATGAAGGGGCCGAGATCATCGGCTACGAGGAACCAGACCTTTCAGGAGGAGTTGAAGGCGTAGACTATATCATAGTCTACGGATCCGGGGAGGCTTCCGGAGGAGAACAAGCCTAGAGATATCTGATGAGTAGTAGTAGCTGAGCAGCACAAACTCTTACTATTTAGCTGCTCGATTAAATAAATGTTTAGTTTAATGAGACTATGGTATTGTAAGTTAAGTTGGGTTCGCCCCGAACCCAGGAGTTATCCTCTTAGGACCCAAGAGGAGCTCCGAGACGACTTGTGTATGTTAATTGTAATAATATGTGAATGAGTTATGGACCCTGCTATGTTCTGTTGTACTACTCTGAGGGATGTAATATTTGCGGAATGGTACTTCGTGAATGTTATATCAAAGACTGGCATACTACAACATGCAGTGGTATGCCGGGTCACCACAGTTGGTATCAGAGCAAAAGCTTTGACCTTAGGTTGGAACCTAGTAAATGGGACCAAACGTTAGGAGTCAAATAGGATTAGTAAAGAATTCTCTAAAAATATGGTGTATATTCAATTGAGAATACAACAATCATATCTTTTAGTGCGATAATTCTTTATTATCTCTATTATGATGCATTGTTACTAATCTTATAATCTTTCTATTTCTACAGCCAACATGGCAAGTGCACGACCGGGAAGAAACGTAAAAGTTATGGATTCCACACTGAACGAATACCAAGGAGGACTTGCTGATATCCTACGAGCCATGTTATTGGAATTTGGGTGCGATCCCCAGATTCCAGTAAAGAAGTACATGTTTTATGATGGACCGGTGTTGGCCAAGTGCAGAGTAGGACTGCGACTTCCCGAATCTTTGGGAATGGGCGTAGTCATGCCAGCTGGAGAAGCTAGGACAACCAACACAGCCTACCATATAGCTGTTATGAGAGCCATAACCGACATACGGGAACATAAGACAAAAGAGCTTATGGATTCCGAGTTCTCCCATATTCCTCATAATCAGGAGGAAGAAGATCCCATGCTCAACCACTACAAATACGCCAAACGCAAACCCATAGCAGCGGCAAAATATATGGATAATAGCCGTAACTTCATATCATTACTCTTTCAGCTGAATCATCATCTGATAGGAGCAATTGATACGATGCTTGAGGAATTCACTGAACCCAAGGAGGAGAGTAGGGGGAAAGAACCTATGGAGAATGTGGTGCACACACCAGTTTATTCAGCTGGTGACTACATCAGCATTGATCCACTTGCACGTGAAACCACACCTGCTACACCTGGAACTATCTGGGTAGTTCTTATGGGGGATACGAAGGCGGAGAGGAATCCGGAAACAACCAGCGTTCTGAGACTCCTCTCGAGAATTCCAGGGGTTGGCGTTGGGGATCGGATACTGGAACTCATAGTACTTCTATGTATTATGATGGAGAGATGAATGATGACGCAACAACCCAGAACCAGAGCTATCCTAGTAATGAAGGAGTGGATGGAGGATATCCGACACAAGTTGAGTCGGGTATGGGTTTTGGTAACCCTTATGGTGGGGCTACAGGAGAGTACACCCGATGGGTGGATTATGATGCACTCAACGATCAGTTTGTGAACACTGATTTCTCCTTAGGATCATCATCCGATTCTGACTACAAGCCAACGGGGAGACCTTATGTTCCAGGGTCTATCAGGAGGACGACACGTTCGACCGGATGGAAGCCTGGAATGTACCGGGAGTGAAGATCGACTAGAGTCCACCAAGGGAGGCGAGGCTATAATACACAAGTACCACGTGTATTATAGATTGTAATATTTGTATAATTTGTACATATACTTTAATAAGTGAGTTTGCATACTCACATCGACTTGAGTATTGTAATAAGACCACTTATGTATGTATATACAGGGTATATGTTTAGTATGATTTGGATTTGCTTCTTGATTTCCATTGCGTGAATAGTTCTGTGCATAAAGTTGAGCTCAGAAAACTTGCGCATGGAGTAATTATGAGTATCATCTTGTGTTGCAGAACTAGGGGGATTATGTCGGGAACGTTAGGAAACGAGACTGAAGCGCAGCGCATGGAGCGCGAAGCAAAAGAAAAGGAAGAGGCTGAGGGTGCAGCCAGAGATCAGTTTCCACCACCACCACCACCCATGACGCAGCAAAATTTCATACAGTACATGCAGCTGGTGGAAGAGAGGCAGCGTGTAACGCTGGAGCAGCAGAATAAATTCTTTCAAGAGTTGCTGCAGCAGAACAGGGTGGAGAGACCTGAGAACCCAGGAGTCACATTAGCAGACTTCCAAAACACCAAGCCGATATCTTTCGCATACGCGCCCGAGCCAATGGACGCGGAAGATTGGCTGATGGATACAGAGCGCAAGCTCAACACCGTTGGATGTAACGACCAAGAGAAGGTTCGTTATGCTACCCATCTGCTCTGTGGACCTGCCGCATCATGGTGGGACAATATTGTAGCCGTTTACCCGGCTGGAAAGGTATTTACCTGGGAGGAATTCACGAGGAAGTTCAGGGAATCCAATGTCCCTGAGAGTATTGTGGAGTTGAAGCGTCGAGAGTTTGAGAGTCTCGAGCAGAAGGACAAGGCAATCCTGACCTATGTCAGGGAGTTCTCTAAATTGTCCCGGTACGCTATTGAAGAAGTCAACACCGAGGACAAGAAGAAAAAGAGATTTCTGAGGGGGTTAAGTCCCCAGTTCAAAGTACAGCTCCGTATGATGAGAGCGACGGAATTTCAAGAGTTGGTGGATGCAGCCATCACTTTAGAAGATGATTTCAAGCAACTACAGGAGGAGAAGAGGAAAAAGGCCAAGTTTGAGCCTAAGAGGTTTGTTAGTAACAAGCCTAATACCAACTTGAGTTTCAAGCCCAGATATAACAACAACAACAACAACAACAGTAACTACTACGGTAGTAGGAAGAATCAAGCCTTTCAGACCGCCAATCCAATGGTCTGTCGAATCTGTGGACTTCCAGGGCATTTTGCCAAGGACTGTAGAAAGCCAAGGGTAATATGCTTTGGTTGTCGCCAGGAGGGGCACATGCTGAAGGACTGCCCCAAGAAGAATAGTGGAGGAGGTCAGTCAGGAGGAGGAGGAAACCGAGGAGGAAACACCGGAGGCAACTGGAAGAATAAGAAGCCCTTCGGCAAGCTGAACTGTACCAGTCTGGAGGAGGTGGTCAACTCTGACCAGGCGGTGATAGGTACGCTCCAGATACTCACTCATCCTGGCAAAGTACTTTTTGATACTGGTGCAACTACATCATTCATTTCTCAACAATTCATCACCAAACATGGGATTAGTTGCACTAAGTTAGATACACCCATAACCATACTTTCTGCGGGGGGAACGATAGTAGTAACCCATGCCAAACAAAAACAAGTCATTATGATCAATAAGTGCGCGTTTGACGCGGACCTGTTCATTTTACCGATGAAGGACATTGATGTCATTCTTGGTATGAACTGGTTAGAAGCTAATGGAGCATTGATCGATTGTGTAAACAAGACGGTGTCATTGAAAAGCCCCGATGGAAGTAGAATGATCTACCAAGGCGACAAACATACACAGATTGAAGTTGAGTTACAGCTTAACAGCATGAAGGAGGTGAAGTTAGAAGATATACCTGTAGTAAATGAATTCCAGGATGTGTTTCCTGCGGAATTACCTGGTATGCCACCAGATAGGGAGATAGAATTCACTATCGACCTAATTCCAGGAACAGCTCCGATTGCCAAAGCACCATATAAGATGGGGCCTAAGGAATTGAAAGAGCTTAAGGAGCAACTGGATGACTTGGAACAAAAGGGATTCATTCAGGAGAGTGTTTCACCATGGGGATCACCTGTGATCTTCGTGGATAAAAGAGATGGAGGACGAAGGATGTGCGGAGACTACAGGAATCTGAACAACGTCACAATCAAGAACAAGTATCCACTTCCAAGAATACAAGATCTATTTGATCAAGTGAGAGGCGCAGGAGTCTTTTCCAATATTGATCTAAGATCCGGTTATCACCAGATAAAGATCAAGAAGGAAGACGTTCCGAAAACTGCCTTTGTCTCAAGGTATGGACACCATGAATACCTTGTAGTACCTTTTGGATTGACCAATGCCCCAGCAATATTCATGAATCTCATGAATAAGATCTTCATGCCATACCTAGACAAGTTTGTCATCGTATTTATCGATGATATTCTGATGTACTCCAAGAACAAGGCAGAACATGCCGAACATTTGAGGTTAGTGTTGCAAACACTAAGGGAACACCAACTTTATGCCAAATTCAGCAAGTGTGAATTTTGGCTAGATCAAGTGGAATTTCTTGGTCATGTTATCAGTAAAGATGGAATAGCTGTTAACCCGAGTAAGGTAGCAGCAGTTCTAGAATGGGAAGCACTCAAGACTGTCAAGGAAATCCGAGGATTCCTAGGAATGGCAGGATATTATCGGAGATTCATTGAAGGATTCTCTAAGATAGCAGGACCTATGACAAAATTGCTAAGAAAGAACACACCATTCGTGTGGTCCGAGGAGTGTGAGAAGAGTTTTCAAACTCTAAAAGAGAAACTCACCACGGCACCGGTGTTAGCAGTTCCAGAAGTTGGCAAGGACTACACCGTGTACTGTGACGCATCCAAACATGGATTGGGTTGCGTACTCATGCAAGATCGGAAAGTGATATCCTATGGATCGAGGCAACTCAGACCTCATGAAGTAAATTATCCAACACATGACTTGGAATTAGCAGCTGTCATTTTTGCACTCAAAACTTGGAGACATTTTCTCTATGGAGCGAAGTGTGAGCTCTATACAGATCATAAAAGCCTCAAATATTTCTTCACTCAAAAGGAACTCAACATGAGGCAGAAAAGATGGTTAGAATTGATCAAGGATTATGACCTGACAATCAATTACACACCAGGGAAGGCTAATGTTGTAGCAGATGCCCTGAGTAGGAAGAGCACTGAAGGAGTGGAACAAGAAATATCACCGGAGTTGAGGAAGGAAATAAGTCAAGCCCAAATACAACTTTGGGAGAAGGAAGCCCATGAAGGATTATCGGCATTGCAAGTAGCCGATGAACTTAATGTTAACTTGAAGAATGAGATAATGATGGGTCAGTTGGACGATCCATTCATTGTAGAAGAGATGAGAAGAATAGATGAGGGAAGACCATCAGAATTTCACCGCGGAGAATCTGGATCATTATGGTTTCAGAAAAGAATTTGCGTTCCGGATATTGCTGAAATTAAGGAAGTAATACTCCGGGAAGCTCATCAAACACCATATTCCATACATCCGGGAAGTACAAAGATGTACATGGACCTAAAGGAACTATTCTGGTGGAATAACATGAAAAGGGAGATAGCACAATATGTGGCAGAATGCCATACATGCCAGCGAGTGAAGGCTGAACACCAGAGTCCGGCAGGGAAGTTACAACCTCTACCTATTCCAGAGTGGAAATGGGAGGAAATAGGGATGGATTTCATCACCGGACTACCCATGACTAATAAAAAGAAGGACATGATATGGGTAATCGTGGACCGGCTGACGAAAAGTGCACACTTCTTAGCGGTAAACCAGCAGGATAAAGGAGAGAAACTTATCGATCTTTACATCAAAGAGATCGTGAGTAAGCATGGAGTGCCTAAGAAGATAGTATCGGGTCGAGGATCCGTGTTCACATCAGCATTCTGGAAGCAGCTTCACGAAGCTTTAGGATCCAAGTTGGATTATAGTACCTCTTATCATCCCCAGACCGGTGGACAAACCGAGAGAACCAATCAGATCTTAGAAGATATGCTTAGGGCTTGTGCCCTAGACTTCGGAGGATCATGGGAAGAACACTTACCACTAGCAGAGTTTTCATACAACAATAGTTATCAAAGCAGCATCAAGATGGCACCATTTGAAGCTCTGTATGGAAGGAAGTGTAGATCACCAATATGTTGGTATGAAGCCGGAGCAAGCAAAGAGTTCAACCCTGATTATGTCAAGGAAAAACAACAAATCATTGACATTATCAGAGATAGGCTCAAGATAGCTCAAAGTCGGCAAAAGAGTTATGCTGATCAGAAGAGAAGAACATGGGAGCCACGAGTTGGAGACATGGTTTATCTTAAGGTAAGCCCGATGAAAGGACTCCAGAGGTTTGGAGTAAAAGGAAAACTCAGTCCTAGATACATAGGACCTTTCAAGATACTAAGTCAGAACAAAGGTTTAGCCTTTGAATTGGATCTACCGGGAAGATTAGCTCAAGTTCACAACGTGTTCCATGTGTCACAACTGCGGAAATGTTTGAAGACCCCAGATGAACCAATATCACATGATGAGCTCGAGTTACAAACAGACTTAACATATATCGAGAAGCCAGCCAAGATTCTCGAGGAGAGCTGGAAACAACTCAGAAACAAGGCGATCAAGTATTGCAAGATACAATGGAAGCATCATCCCGAAAGGGAAGCCACCTGGGAAAAAGAGGAAGACCTAAGGAAAACATACCCCGAGCTGTTCAGGTATTACAACCACAACTTCGGGACGAAGTTTTCTTTAAGGGGGAAAGGCTGTAATGTCCCAGGTTTAGAGACAATCGAGGGGTAGATTTTAGAAAGGGATGTGCATTGCATAGTAAATTAAGGAAATTTCGCGCTTTTAAACAAAAACTGCATCGAAGGGGGACAAGTTTCTCTCTCGACACCTTACAGGGTTAGGGTTTCGAGAGTGCGACAAACTTGCATCTCACTTCATAGTTTAGGGTTTTTTAAGAAGAGAGGGGAGAGTTGCATGATTGAATTCTTGACAAATGACATGGTTGAATTTAAACCAATGTGGAATTTGAATTTCAAATTCAAACATTAAATAATAAACCTCAATAATTCAATTATGAGAGAATACATTAAGTAAATAATCAATAATACACAATATGAACAATTATAATAAAGAAAAGCTCATTAGGGAAAACTTTGAGCTTTATTAATTAACACATAAGGTACATTGTCTTTACAATATTCATAATGGAAATAAATTAATATTACAACACATTACAAGAATTGGTGAAATTGTAATAATGCAAGAAAATGAAAAGAAAAGTACAAGTATTGACCCTAGACTAAATACTACAATATCATCTTCACTTGATCTTGGATGTGATGAACTCCAAGTCTATTTTTATCAATTCTTGATCCCTGCACAAACAAATCACAACAAAGAGAAGTTATGCCAAGTGGCATAGCCACTTGGCAGGTTAGAAATCAAATGGAAATGTGAAATGAGCAGATAGGACCAAAGTAGCCGAGCTGATCCATCTCCAAACCAAGTTCAGAGTATCAGGTGCACACACACACAACCACACTGCTCACCAGGCAGTGTGCATGCTCAACAGCACACACAGCCAGGGAGAGTCATCAAAGTGACCAGGCCAAGCTGTCGACCAGAGAGAGCAAGAGGGCATCATATATAACCTTTTTGAGCCAAACCCTAGCTCATTCATCGGCAGGCATCTTGGTAAGTCATCAGCAAACAAGAACACTTAGAACAGGAAGAACACATAGCCAGAATTTCATCCAGGAACAGCTCAAGCAAAGAACTGTTTCCTGTTGAGAAGTAAACCATGGAGTAGATCAAGCACAAGCCACAAGGAGGAGCAGGGCAAGCCAAGAAAGCAGCACAGAAGCAAAACCTCTACACCAACACACCATTTTCTAGGAGCTGGAGTGAGGTATAAACAGATCAACCTGAGCAAAACCAAGTTTTGCTCATAAATAAGCATACAATGCATCACAGGAACACAGAAGGGTAGAATACCCAGATTGTATCATCATCTGGCTACCAAGTCAGTTGGTGCAAGCAAAAATGGGTGAAGCCAATAGGAAATCACCAAGGGAACACTGGCTAGACCAAAACAGTGGCATAACCAAGGCAATCCAGCAAGGAAATGATCCTATCTATTCAACCAAAGCCACTTAGCACCTAAAACCTAGCACACCATCAGCCAGATAGACAATATGTGTCTATTCTTGTTTGTCAACATCAAAGATCACTGGAAATCCAACAAGGAATTACCCAGTGATGCATTCACTAAGCCATAGCAAGCCAACAAGGGTGGGAGCTACCTAAACAGCAATGAATTGCTGTCAAGGTCACCTCAACCACTGAACCAGCCCAAACTAATAAGCCATGCACAGTTATCATTACCCAGAAGGGTTCAAAAAGAGGGCTAGGGTACCCAACCAAGTGGTGGCATCCATCTAGCCCTGCCAAACTCAATGAAATGATTATTACTGCAAGCAGTTCACCTCACTTATCCATTTTAGTAAAACCAGGTAATGAGATAAGTGAATCATATAAGAAATCAAAGCACCGAGTCTTGCGGATGATCCAATGGATCATTGCAAGCATCAAGAATCGCTTGAGCAAGCAAAAGCATGCATCAAGATGATTTGGTGTCACACAGACACAAAGATGAGCAGAAGGGAGGCACAGTCATAACACAGCAGCTTTTACAAGCAACTGATGATCATGTGATCATCAGAAGCTTGCTAGAGCATGCTAAGACATGCTAGAGCCAAGCCTAGCAACCACACATTTAACCAGATCAACTATATAGCCACATCTCATAAATCATTGCATCACAGAGAAGTAAATAAATTAAATACAATTGTATCCAGAAGCACACCAATAAGGGTTGGTGTATTTAGTCAACAGTCATGCTCAATTGAGTATTTCCAAGATTCACAGCTCTATACACATCACACCCAGGGCACTGGCACTTGCATAAATGCAAGTATCATGCATCATGATCAAGCCAGGGGCAAGGAAATGCACACACAGGAGAGGCAGGATCTATATAGCAACAGCAGGAACAATTTAATAGAGCATAAGCATGCGCATGGTGGCAGCACATCACATCAGCTAGGATCCATGGCAACAGCAGAGAGCACAGCAGCTTACACGCATTCACAGCAAGCACAGCAGCAGAGCATATAGGTGTAGAAGCAGCAGCCCTTCGTCTGGGCCAGCATCTCCAAAGGGAGAAGTCGGCCAGTGGCCGAGCTAGACGAAGAAGGGGAGAAGAGAAGGAGATAGAACAGGTAACAGAGAAGGAAAGAGAAGGTGAAACTTACAGGCGGAGCAGATGAGCACGACCGTGGCGGCACGGCGGCACACGCCGGGCGACGGCGGCGCCAGGCCAAGCCAAGCCTGGTCGCCACATCACCGCAACGCCGGCACCTCCACGACACCACCACGGAGCCAGGGACGCCGACGAACGGTGGATCTTCACGGATCCGTGCGGCCGAGGCGCAGATGCGTTGGGGAAGAATCAAGGTGGACGCGAGCGTCAAATCGACGCGGACCACCATGTCCGCCGTCGAGAGACGGTCCAGATCCGCACCAAATCGTCGCCGATGATGGCCGGAGGCGGCCGGAGCAGGGCGGCGACGGCGGAGGCGATTCGGTGTCGCGGGAGCCCAAAAGGGGAATTAGGGTTACGGGGTGGAGGACGACGAAGCGACTGGGTCGGTTGGACCGAGCCCACTGGGCTAGTCCAACCTAACCAGCTCGGCCGCCTGACAGGTGGGCCCGAGGGGTATTTTGGACATCTCCAAAATACCCATTTAAATGGGAAATTCCAAGAATTTTATAAAATAAAACATAGCTCTAAAAAAATAAGTAAAAATATGAAAATTAATCAGCATAAAATTCTCTATCCAAATAAAATATCAAAGAGAATTTTTGAAGACACTTAAAGAATAAGTCCTATTTTAATGATTTAAATAATCATTTAAATCACACACCTAATTTTCTATAATAAAAATAAGTCCACTAATGTATTTGGACTTTAAAAACACCTTGACAACATTTCAAGGTTGTATATTACTTTTAAACAAGTATCCCCAAATTATTCTTAGTATTAACCTCTTACGTGAAATAATAACGACATCGGAAGGGGGGAACAAACCCTAAAAATGGAATCATGCATAATTGCTTCTTTAACCATTGCCCTTATCGGACAATGATGCTATTTTTCAGAACAAGAGGACAAGGGTCAGTCCATACCTTCCAACTGCAGAACTTTGCAGTGTTCAGGCAAGTTCATCACTTGCTCATGTCATTTGAATATTTTTATCAAATTACTTGCAAAGTATTATGGTTACCACTATTGCACAAAAATCAAAACCACTACTTTCATAACTATGAATATGACTATGTGGTGGGCAATGGAACCATGGATTGTGTTGATATGGTGGAGGTTCCATTGCACGGGTTTATATCCATCTAGGATTAAACAACAAATGTCGCCAGTGATTCTTGTGCCGTAATAACCGTGTTAACCATAAGACCCGGAGTGGGACGGAGTAGTCAAAAGTGTTTCCACCTCTCGTTCATCAACGGATGCGCTTTACCGTAGACACTTGTATCTGTCAGGGCAAGCGGTTGGCTGGGGAAGCCTTAAGTCCCCACGGCATAGTCCGTAGACACTTGTCGCTCGAAGTGCAAGCGGTTGGCTCGGGAAGCCTTAAGTCCCCACGGTATTGCGGTCTATGATGGGTTGCAGCTACCGGCGAAGGAGTTTGGTTCGATCCGAAACTGTCGTCGTGGTCGGGGTCCACCCGTGAGTGGGAATAATGGGACCGGCGAGGACCCAGGGTCGGGGCATGCAACAAAGGGTGGGTGTTCGAGGTAGCGGAGCAACATGATTGGCTAGACCTTATACCGGGCCTCACACCGAAGGAAGTGTGGACGGGAAAGCTGCCCGGTTGGCACCAAGGTTAAGATCTCTTATGGGTAAAGCAACACACCTCTGCAGAGTGTAAAGAACTGTGACCTGTCACTCCCTGTTCCGGGATGAGGAACTGCGAACGCGGCCGGAAAGGAGCTCCATGAAGTTCTAGTAAACCGGTGAAGGCTGACGGACATAGCTCTTTGAAATAAAAGCAATCTCTTGAAGAAATGTTTATCAAAACTTGCATTGGTATTAGACTTTCTGGTCTAATATCGTAGCTAGTGCATTAAACACCTCTTATCTATAATGAACTTGTTGAGTACGCTCTTACTCATACCACTCTTAAATCCCCTGCTTAGATTGTCTGAATCATCTGGAGGAGGACTACAACAACAATGAAGGGGCCGAGATCATCGGCTACGAGGAACCAGACCTTTCAGGAGGAGTTGAAGGCGTAGACTATATCATAGTCTACGGATCCGGGGAGGCTTCCGGAGGAGAACAAGCCTAGAGATATCTGATGAGTAGTAGTAGCTGAGCAGCACAAACTCTTACTATTTAGCTGCTCGATTAAATAAATGTTTAGTTTAATGAGACTATGGTATTGTAAGTTAAGTTGGGTTCGCCCCGAACCCAGGAGTTATCCTCTTAGGACCCAAGAGGAGCTCCGAGACGACTTGTGTATGTTAATTGTAATAATATGTGAATGAGTTATGGACCCTGCTATGTTCTGTTGTACTACTCTGAGGGATGTAATATTTGCGGAATGGTACTTCGTGAATGTTATATCAAAGACTGGCATACTACAACATGCAGTGGTATGCAGGGTCACCACAGCGCCGTCGGACCCATGTTGTCAGAAGCCAAATGGACCCACATGTAAGGCCACGTATGCTTTTTTTGGACCAATCAGAAACTTCCCAAGATTTAGATATTGACGAAAGTTGCAATTTTTCGTGACAAACCTGTCTGTCAACAATGAACCTTTGATGTTGACGAATTTGCAGGTCGTCACCATCAAACATTTGACGTTGACGAAAAAATGCATACCGTCACCCCCGATATTTTATGACGGAGCTTCCTTGACGAACCCCATGACGATCAAATTTTGTCACCGCGAAGTAATCCTTGACGAAAATTGGCCTTAACATGACGAAAGTGATTTGTCAAAAAAATTGTTTTCCTTTGTAGTGAGTGGGTTATCACTGCGGACCTGAGAGGCAAGCGGGAGCCTCCTATTTCTATGAGGATCCATTTCTCTGTCATGGAAAGCAACTGGCTAGCTGGACTAGCTAGGGCCATGCAGGAAGCACTTGCCCGTCTGTGTGGGCAGCATGTGACTGAGCTTTATGGGACTAGCTTTGCTCACCTTGCAATGCATGACTCCATCGGAGGACCCAGGGCACTGTCACCCCACCCGGAGCTGAAGAATCACGTGGAACACCTGGATGTTATGCTGCACGACACCCAGAAGGAGCTGGAAAACTATCGCATCTACGTCAACCAGATTCACTCCCACCTAGCGCATCAGACCGATACCGTCAGGATCATTGCCTATGAGCGCAAGACACTCCGCAAGCAGCGTGCCAAGAAGGACGCTACCATTGCGCGTCTCTGCGCAAAGATAGTATCCTTGGAGGCAACTGTCAAAGCCCACGAGGACCAGCTGATGGAGCTATCAGAAGAAGATGAAGACATTCAGGGAGGAACAGCCTTCCTGAGTGATGACGAGGATTTCGAAGAAGATGAGAACGCTGATATGGAAGACTAGGAGTTTCTCGAAGCCGGAAAGGATGACCACACCCCGATAGATGTGGATAATGAGTAGTAGTAGTTTCACTTGATCACTATCGTAGGTGTGAGTTTGTATCAGGATCCCCTTGTATCGTAGAGCGATGAATGGTTCTTAAAACCAATAGTGTCTTAGCTTTGTAAAATGTGATGTTTGGTCTGAATGAAAAAGTGTTGTTGGTTGTACCCCCTCAACACTACTCAAGTTTTGAAACTTTTTGAACTTTAAACCAAACAAACCATAGAAATTTCCCTCTTATCTTATCATCTACCTCAATATTCAGATGGCCCCACCAACCCGCAGCGCCAATCAAGACGCAATGATGCAGATGATCCAGATGATGATGGCGGACCGCGAAGCCGAGAGAGCTGAAAGACAAGCCAACATTTCTGCACTGCAACAGATAGCTCAGAACAATCAAGGCCACGGAAACCATGATCACCCTGGATCCAAGTTGAAGAACTTTCAGAACACTAATCCACCAATGTTTAGCAAAACAGAAGAGCCCTTAGATGCTGATGACTAGCTCCAGACAATGGAGAACAACTTAGAAGTTGCGGGAGTTGAAGCCGCAGAGAAAGTACTATTTGCCACACACTACCTGTCAGGACCTGCCAGAGCCTGGTGGACGAGTGCCCGCGCAATGAATGCGGGACAAATGATGAACTGGGAAGACTTCAAGCTGAAGTTTAGCAAGTATCACGTGCCCCAAGGACTGATCAAGAAGATGAGAGACGAGTTCCGCGAACTCAAGCAAGGAATAATATCTGTGGTGGAATACCGCGACAGATTCCTCACTCTGTCAAGGTACGCCCCGGATGAGACCGACACCAATGAGAAGAGGAAGGAGAGATTTCTGAACGGACTACATGATGAAATGCAAACTGTGTTAGTGAACATTCCGTTCACTGACCTCGAAGCCCTTGTGGACTCAGCCATACAGATGGAAGGGAAGCTGCATCAAGCCAACGAGAACCGCAAGCGCCGGATGATGAACCAGAATGGACCCAGCAACGCACAGAAACACCGCAACAACTCAACTGGAGGATTTTCCCCAAGATACAACAAGCCCCCTGTTCAGACTTACCGTCCACACCACAACAACAATAATGGAGGACCCCCGAAGCCCGGAGGCAACAACAACAACAACCACAGCAACAACAACAACAGCAACCATAACAGCAACAACAACCACTTCAATGGTAACAACAACCCCAATACCGCCCCAAGGACCGGAAGCAACCCTATTCCCGTCAACCCCAAAGACAAGTCAACGGTGAATTGCTATGAATGTGGAGTTGTGGGTCACTACTCCAATGAGTGCCCCAAGAAGCTTGCCAAGATTGCCACCAATACCGCTGCACCTGCCCAGCAACAGCGTCGCTTCGCAGCCAGAAGGAACCAGAACAACCGCAACGGCCGTCTCTATCACATGACTGCAGCAGAAGCACAGGAAGCACCTCAGGCCATGCCAAGTATGTTTTCCTGTTAATCCAATTGCCCAATCTCTCTTAGGAACCTAACTTTTCTTAAAATCTCGGGACGAGATTTGTTTAAGGGGGAAGGGTTTGTAACATCCCAAATTTTCAAACAAAGAAGAAAATAAATTTCCTTTTTCCAAAAATGAGAACCAACAAAAACTTTTATTACATATGATGCTATGCATAGTGCTCACACCCAATACTTGTATTATTGCCATGATTGTTTGTTTATTACCTTGAACATAATTCCAAAACCCTAAACCCTAACCTTCTCAAAACCAAATAAGATCAAATAAGAAGGAACTAAAATAAAATAAAAAGACATATGTGGGCATATAGCCCTAGTATGCAAATCTTGACTAATACCCTTCTTACTTTTCTAAAATAGTGGTGAACTATTGTTAGACCCCACTAAACCCTAAACCTCATCCCTCTTCTCACCATCCATTATAAACAAAATAAAAAAAAGAAATAAAATTAAATAAGAAAAGGGCCTATGTGCCTATGGCTATTTTTGGTAAAACTTTTACCTAGGCTTTTCTACCTTGTTTAGAGGTTTTGAAAACATCAACAAACCTAACCTAGTACTTACCAACCAAATCAAGTGAGAAACAAAAATAAAATAAACATATGCATAGAGGCATATGTGGCACATAGCCATATTACCAAAACTTGACCTAAGCACCCCTACCTTGCCCAAATGGTTTGAAACCAACACTAAACCTCATCTAAACCTAAATGAACCCTACACCATGCCCTTTGATCAACTAAAAAAAGAAAAGGAAATCAAATAGAAATACACATATGAGCCTAAGACTATATTTGAAAACTAGGTCTAGGATATGATCTACCTTTGATAGATGGTTTGGAAATATTAAGAAACCCTACCTAGTACTCAACAAAGCCAATCCAAGTTGAAACAAAACAAAATAAAGAAAATTCAAAATGTCCATAGAGGCATATGAGGAGAAATGGCCAAATATGCAAATTTGAGCAAAAGGCCACCAAACTTGGTTTCATTGCTTGGATTACTTTCTTATACCCTTTTAACACTCAACCACATCAATGGGGTCAAGAAAAACCAAATCAAATTGAAAATAAAAGGATTTTCCAAAAACACATATGTGGCTATGGCCAATTTTGAAAATCTTTAACCTAGACCCTTTTGGCTTGCACCATTGGTTGGAGATAGTTACTAAACACTTATAAACACTTTTGGAATCAAAGAAACTCAAATCAAATCAAATTTGAATTCAAAATGAGCTCACATGCACTAATGGTCAAAATTGACTATTTTAGCCTGATGCCCTCTTTGAGCCTCTGTTTTGGAAGATTTTTAAACTAAACTTTGCCAACTCTTTGCACCTCATCCAAGACAACATAAAGGTGAACAACTTTGCTCAAGAACACCCCTGCAAACTCTTTATGGATTCAAAGATATGATCAAGCAAAGTGGAGACTTTGAGGCAGATTTAAGATCATATGCAATTTGTGATTTAGCAATTCAACTCAATTTTGAGCACCACCACCACAACTATACTTCAAATATTATATGATAATACTCCACCAAAATTCATTGAAATTTTTGAAAGTTGATTTCTTTCGGCCATTAACACAAACACCTTGTGTGCATAATTCTGCCTACTCCATACATTGCTTTAACCAATGGTCCAAAGCCTTAACCCTTCACCATATGTCATCCTCAGTACCTCTAGCAACTCCTTGCATCACTCCAGTACCCGGGACATCATCATTTGCACAAAATTTTGCACAACTATGACATGTCATATGTGCATGACACACACACTTGCCCAAACCCTCTCTGGTCAACTCTCCCATGCCCAACCATGTCCCCTCTCTTCTCCTCACTCCACTCGACCTGCTGGTACCCTCCAACGACCGAGACACGCACTACATTGGCTGCCCCGTACGCGCCGAGGACACCCAGAACACGCCAGGACGCGCATGGTGATGTCCCAGAGCGCGCCAGTACGTCGCATGCCCTCGTTGACTCCGACCACCCCCAGCCCTCGCCTCTCTCCTACGCACGCACCACGGTACCCTCTACCTCCCAGACAACACCACTGGACTGCGGGAACCCCGTACGCGGCGAGCTCGTCGACGACACCCGCCAGTACCGCGCCAGAACATGACGTCGCCCGCCTGCTCCCGTCCACCTCCGTTCTCGCCACGACGTGCGTTAGCACCGCCTCGACGTCACCAACACTACAGCACCCTCGCCCATGACGCTAGCCCACTGTAGGCGCGTCGACGGTGATGACCTCACCCGCACCCTCGGCCACCTAGCGCTGGTATAAAAGGGGAGCACCCCGGGCTCCATTTCTCAAACCAATCGACTTCCCTCCTCTCTCTGATCCTCCTCCACCCATTACCTCGCCACATTGTCACTGGTAGATCCTCAATTTCTTGCTCAAGTCCGCGGCGGAGCTGCAGAAGGCGTCGTCGATTTCGTCCATCCCCGGAGCTCCCACGACCACCGTTGAGCTCGCCGTCGTCGACAACGTCGCCTCGCGTCAACGCCGCCGCTCGCCGGAGCCCAGGATCGCCGCCGACCCCCTTCCTCCGCCGTGCCAGCACCTTCCCTCTCGTCGACGTGGACGACGCACGTGAGCCGTCGATCCTCGTTCTAATCGTGCGTCTGAGATTTGTCGGTACCGTTTCGGGTTTTATTAGGGACTGACATGCGGAGCCCACCCTGTCAGTTGGCCCGCTGCGCTCTGAAGCGTTACTGGGCTGGCCCGTTAATTTTTCCGCCTAGGCCCATAGTTCAAATTCGTTTAAATCCTTTTTGGCTTCAAATTCAATACTGGCACCCACTTAGAATTTGAATAATTCGAAATCCACTCAGCCAAATTTAGTGAATTTTATATTGTTAGAAAGCTTATGAAAATATTTAACCAACCCCACTGGATTCAAACCAAGATATGTTGTAGAATTTAAATAGTAAAAATAACAATACAGAGAGTTTTCAGAATTCAAATAAATTTATAAAATCAACCAAGATGAATTTTGAGGTGATTCTACCTCTCATAAATCACATTTCAAATACTCCAATTGTTTATGCAAAAATATGATATGGTTGTTTTAGATGATCATGGGATAGAATCAAAAATTTGCTATGTAGTCAATACTAGCCCATTTAAATTATTTTCAAATTTAGGATTTTAAATCTATGAGGTGTAGCACCTCATTTTAATCATCTTCCCAAGTGGTATGAAGTAATGTGATGACCCTTGTTGCTTGGTCTCATATTGGCTCACTTGAGGATATTAAATCAAATAGGATTTAAATTGCATGAGGTATAGAACCTCATTTGAATTATGTTTCTCAAATAATAAGTGGGAAGTGTTGACCTTGGTCAACATGTGACCATACATTGTTATTTGAGATGGATTCTTCTCATTTAAATCTTTGTCTCAAGTAAATCAACATGAGGTAGTAACTATGGTCTAATTGATCTCATAATGAATTTGAGGACATTAAATCATTACCATGTTAGAATTAAATTGCATGAGGTACCTCACCTCATTTAAATCATTTTCCCAAATGATGATTATGAAGTGTTGACCTTGGTCAACATGAGTTCATATATTATCATATGAGGAAATTAAATCTTAGCAAGATTCAATGAGAGGAAAGTATTTCTCCAAAGAATTAAATAGAAACCTTAATTAATATTTGTAATGAGAGGAAATTATTTTTCTTGAGAAGAAAACAAAGTCAACCAACATAATAATAATGTTGTGATGCTAGCCTAGCTTGTGTGACTCATGTGTGTGCTTAGTCTAGCCTTTAAGTTTTGTTTGGTGATTGTGTACATCGTATTCATTTTTAGACGCTAGTACCGGAGACTATCAAGAGGAGGAGGTCTACCCTGAAGAAGAGGAAGAGAACTTTGATCACTACTCCAACCAAGGCAAGCTAATATTCTTGCTAAGTGCACAACTCTACAAGAGCAAGGCACCACCACACTTTACGTTATGCTTAATGATCCTATCCCAAGTTTTTATCTTACAAGCTTTTGATTTTGTTTATCAAGGTTTACTTTTTGATTCATGATTCACTTGGTCTAGATATGGAGTAGTACAAGAGCATCAAATTTAGCCTAGATAAATCAAAGCTAGTTGGCACCCCTCATGACTAGTTGCTAGTGCTAACAAATAAAATTGACTACTCTAGATGGGAACATGTGAAATGAAATGACTTTGAAAACCTTGGAATGATGAGTCATTCTATTGAAAGATTTTGAAGGTGAATGTGACTTGTGAATGACATGGTGAACTTTACAAAAACTGATGGTTGGGTTCGGATGCGATACCATTCCAATTTTACAAGTACCCCCACAATACCTGATATGGGTAGGGCTTAACTAGAAGTTTATGTATCTTAGTATGGGTTCCCTCTAAACAAGCGTCATCGGGGTTATGCCGAAAGCTGCCTCTACAACAAAAGAAATGATGTGAAATGACGTGAAATGAGGTGAATGTCTGGCCCAAGCCCTGTGCAGTTCCCAGGCTGACCGTTTGTCTTCACTGGGAGGCCAAGCTCATGGGGAGAGGTGCCTAAACTAGGATATGTAAGTGAAAGGTTATGGTTGGTAGTTCGCACACGGAGTGTGATAAATCAGGGCCAGTTAACCCTGACGAAATATTGCTAATGTTGTGGCACAAGTGTACGACCTCTGCAGAGTGTAGAATTATTCGAATAGCCGTGTCCACGGTTATGGACGGTTGGAAAGGCCATACTGTTCCGTCATCAGACCATTTTCAAAAATGTGACATGTGAAGGGTGACTTGTGATTTGAACTTGAAATGGTGACTCTGACTTGAATCACAACAGAGTTGTGTGAATGACACTAATGTTCCCACCTGAGTTAGTTAGCAAATAAAGAGGTTTCTACTAAATGTTTGTGAACTAAAATTGGCTTTCTGCAAATAAACTTAGAGCTTAGCACCCCCTTACTATAGTGGATAGTGCTTACCCTAGTATTAGTTTGCGAGTACTTTAAAGTACTCATGGCTTTGTCCCTGGCTATTCAAATGGCCAGACTATGAAGAGGAACAGCAGTACGAGGAAGATGGACAGCAGGACGTCTACGACAACTAAGACCACTCCTGACATCAACAGTTGCCTGTGGAACAGATGAACAAGACCGTTACTTCGCTTCCGCTATGTGTTTTGTAATTGATCCTTAGATCAACTATGTTGTTTTAAGACTGGATCATGTGATCCCTCTATGTAAGACAATTATGTGTTGTAATGAATGATGTGTTGTGATATCAATCTATTATGTCTCGCAAAAACAATATTCCTGGGATTGCGATGAATGGCATAATAGGCATCTGGACTTAAAAATCCGGGTGTTGACATCTTTCTTCTTGAGAAAATAGACCCAAGTATATCTTGAATAGTCATCAACAATCACCAAGCAATATTTCTTCGCACCAACACTTGCATGAGTGGTAGGACCAAAGAGATCCACATGAAAGAGCTCCAAGATCCTCTTGGAAGAGATAATAGTCTTGCTTGGGTGCGGAGAGTCATGCATTTTGCCTTCAACACAAACCCTACAAACACGATCTTTGGCAAAAGACACATTTTCCATTAGTCCCACAATATGGTTCCCCTTGTGAAGACTTTGCAAAATTCTCATATTAACATGGGCCAAGTGGCGATGCCACGACAAACCCACATCCGCCTTTCTGAATAGGCACATCTCACTTGTCGTGGTGGCCCCTGAAAAGTCCACCACATACAAGTTATTTTCGCGATACCCAACGAAAGGGACTTTTAGAGTCTTGATCCACAAGAGTACCACAATATCTTTATCAATAAAGACGGCGAAACCCATCTTGCCAAGGGAGGAAGCGGATAACAAATTGTAACCAAGGGTTTTGACAAGCATGACATCAACAAGAGTAACATTGTGTGCAACCACAACCTTGCCAAAACCCAATACCTCGGATGTAGAATTATCGCCAAAGGAGACGGTGATATCATTTATGTTGGGCCTCAACTCCTTGACGAGATTCTTGCCGCCGGTCATATGAGTTGTGCATCCACTATCAAGCACCCATTTTGACCCTCCGGCGGCATAGTCCTACATGAGATCAATTCTTGGATTTAGGTACCCATTTTTCAATGGGTCCTCTTTTGTTAGCAACAAGGGTCTTTGGGACCCAAATAGACCAAGCATAATAACCATCATATGTACCAACATATTTTGCATAAACATCACCATAATAGTCTTTAAATAAAACATAGTGAGGGTTAGCAAATCCCGCATCATCATTATTAATGGTTTTGGCCTTAGGGGCTTCACCATTAGTGATAGCTTTCTTCTTTTCTTGTGCGGGCTTGGCCTTCTTCTTGTTTGCCTTCTTTGCCTTGGCATTAAAGCCAATGCCCTCCTTCCCATTGTTTGATCAAAATATCATCCAAAGATAACTTACTTTGGGGATAGGAGGCCTTAGCAAGTTCATCCTTCAACCTAGCATTTTCCTCAACAAGATTTGCATGATCACAAGAGGGGGTAGAGGAGCTAGTCACATCATATTTATCAAGCCTAATTTGAAATTGCTCATTAGACTTGGAGAGGAGAGAGTGTTCACTCTTCAAGGCTTTGTGAGCCTTGTCTAGTTCATCTAGATCCTTCACAAGTTTCTCATGATCAACACCAAATTTGGCCTTTTTCCTTCTTGAGCACTTTTACCTTAGCCCTAGCAAGATCTCTTTATTTAGTAAGCTTAGCAATTTCATCTTGAGGCGCTTCAAGAGCTTCTAGCCTCTCTTCAAGAGAAGCTATAGTTTCTTGTCCTTCCTCAAGGGCATTTTTTAGAGCGACTATTTCAAGAGAATCCTCTCTTTCTATTTGACATTTTTGATCAAGAGTATCATCTAGTTGTGCTAGACGAATCATGAGAGCCGAAACTTGCTTTTTAGTGTCACCTTTCAAGTTAAGAATCAACTCATCGAAATCAATGATTTCTTGTTTCATTTTTAAGCTAGCATGATCAACCCCTAGAGCATTTGATATGTTAGGCATAGAGGGGTTAGGGGATGATACCTCAGAAGATTTAGCAATGAGGCAACTTTGTTCCTTCATTTCAATATCCTCATTGGGGGATTCAATTGGCGATGAAGAGTTGTTCGAGAGGGAAGCAAGAGCCACCAATCCATTGGAAGTTTCATCTTCTTCATCATCATCATCATCCTCGGATGTGTATTCTTCTTGAGTTGATGGCATAATAGATGTGTCCAAGGAGGACCTTGCCATGAAGCAATATGCATTCTTGATGTGAGGGTTCTCATTGGGGGACTCAAAGAGAGATGAAGAGGGAATATTGGTGGTGGCAATGGCGGCCACTTCCTTTGAAGTTTCTTCTTCATCACTACTACTATCAACATCATCGGAAGAATACTCTTCCTTAGTCATTAGCACAATCCTTGAAGGCATCTTGTTCTTCTTACTCTTGTTGTAGAATTTCTTGTTGGGGGCCTTTGAATCTTTGCTCTTGTCCTTGGGAATGAGCCTTCCACCATGAGTTTCTCTATGCTCATAGGGGCATTCGGCGATGAAATGGCGCTTGTCACCACAATGGTAGCACGATCTTGCTCTTGGGCCCAAGCTCTTGAACCCGCTTGAGTTGTTCCTCTTGATGTTATCTTCCTTTGCCTTGGATGGATCAACCCAAAAGGTTTTTGCATGGAATGCCATGTGGTTGTTGTAGTGGTATTCCAAATCTTCCGTATAGGACATACTCCAAGATGTCCTATATGGTTCTTGAGGGTTCACTTCTTCCACTGTATTGACCGTCAAGGCAAGGTTGGTCCCTCTTGACATCCCAATGGCACGATTGCGAGAATCGTGAGAGTTTTGTTCAAGAACCTTGAGACTTTGCAACTCGTGCACCACTTGTTGGGAGGTGAGAGAAGAATAGCTTTCTCTCCCAACGAGAGTCTTGACATCAATGGGTTCAAACGACATCATGCAATCAATATACTTATCCTTGATCCAAAAATCATCAATACGTTGGGCACCCACATTTCGAAAAGCATCGGCAACGGTGATAAGTCTTCTATACATGACTTGATGATCTTCATCCGGTAGCCTCATGAATCCTTCGGCTTGATTCCGAAGAGCACTATACTTGTTTCTCTTCATGCTTTCACTTCCCATGAAGCTTATGGCCAAGCCCTCCCAAGCTTCCTTGGCGGTTGCGAAATTCCGAACAAGGGCCAAGTCCTTTGTCCCCACACTAGTTTGAATCCTGTGCAAGGAAATGGAGTTGAGTTGGTTGTCAACCTCTTCTCTTCTAGTCAACTTGTCGGGGTTGTAAGGCTTGTACCCTTCCAAGATGATTCTCCATAGTTCATTGGAGGCACTGCAAACATGAGAGCGAAACTCAAATTGCCAAGTAGCAAAATCTTGATCATTAAACTTGGGTGGATCGCCTCTAGTGTTTATATGAGGATGGAGAACCGGGATGTCGGGTGAGCGGAAAGGTGGCGCAACAGCATGGTAGCTCGCACCCACACTTGTTGCCTTAGGAGAGGTAATGGGGGTTTTATTATTGTCTAAGTGATCACCCTCCAAGGGTGTGTTATAAGAGGGTAAGCCCGTAGCATCTCCCTTTTCTAACCCACTCTTGTCCCTTTCCTCTATGATGGGGATGGTGGGGGGAACCGGAGGCATAAGCCCGAAAAGCATTAACTTTATACTCTCCATTTGAGCTTCCATGGCGGACCTCAAAGATGTTTCCATCGACTTGAGATCTTCCATGGAGACCGGCTTCGCGACCCCTTCCGTACCCTCATCTTCCGGCATACTCTTAGGTGGTTAAGCGCGAAGTAAGAGCCGAGGCTCTGATACCAATTGAAAGGATCGTATGCCGCACCTAGAGGGGGGTGAATATGTGCTAACCAATATTTAGTTCTTTTTCGATTTAGGCTTGACGCAAAGGTAAATTCTCTAGATATGCAACTATGTGAATTTACCTATATGACAAGGTCAACAACTAAGCAATATATAGCTAAGCAATATATAGGGGAGATAATAGGATAGAGGTGACTGAGAGTGGAGCACGCGGAGACACAGAGTTGATTCCCGTAGTTCCCTTCCTTTGCAAGAAGGTAGGTCTATGTTTGGAGGAGTGTGGTCGCTACGAAAGCCAGACCAACGCCACGAAGGCTTCACTCAGGTCTCCTGTGAGCACCGCCACGAAGGCCTAGCCCACTTCCACTAAGGAATTTCCTCGAGGCGGAAACCGGGCCTTTACAAGGTTCTTGGGGCACACATCCACAACCAAATTGGAGGCTCCCAATATCTGTAACAATACAACAAAGACAAGAACAAATCAACCACAAATAACTAGGGATTCCAAAATAGGAACACTAGCAAAGGGCCCCTCAAGCATATGAGGGGGAAATGCAAATCGCTTCGGTGAAGATGTAGATCGGGGTCTTCTCCTTCGAATCTCCAAAGACCAAGAGCTTTTGTTGGTTGGAGGAAGAGATCTTGTGATTCTTGAGGTGGCTCTAATGGTGATGAACTTGGCAGGAATTTGAGCAGTTTGGGGAAGAGGAAGAAGGGGTAATAAATACCCCCCTCCAAAATCCAGCCGTTGGAGAAAACTGGGGTCGGATAATCCGGTGTTAGTAGGGGCGGATAATCCCCCCGCCCCCCCCCCCCCCCCCGCGGAAAATCCGGCTTCTTGAAAAATCCGGGGAAAAGTCCGTCCTAGATCCAAGGTAGTACTAAGCCACTCGCCAGAAAGTCCTTAGCCGATTTTCAGGGGCCGGATATTTTGCAAATATCCGGCCCGGATTATCTGACCTGGTGAAGTTGTTCCTGCTGCCTTTTGTCTTATTTTTCCACACAAAAACAACCACACATATATATATATATATATATATATATTATATGCACCATCTCATCAAACATTAGTGTATCACATATATTGACATTAAACATTCCAAAACTTAATCCGAGAGATGTTCTTTCAATTAGCCTAACCACAAAGGTACTAAAATCGAGAACAAGTAAAAAACTAATATTGCAATCAGGATATTGCGGATGAAAAATGAAAACTTTTTTGAAAAGTGAGATTCTGAATAGTCGGTCTTAATTTTGGGAGTTGGCCTCAAAAGAAGAACACGAAGTTGCAGCAATGGCTAACTTATAGTCTAAACAAAATCTGAGTTATAATCATGTCTATGAGCCTATGAGGGAGTATATAAGGAGGAAATGAAGGGTTTTCGACCAGCCAAGGGATGGGTGGCCGAAATCCATCCTAGATGGGTTTTCCTCCTTAGATACGGACTCCAAAAGCTGACTATTTTAAATATTACGAAAATGACATGGGCGTGGCCCAAAAACAATGGTGATGCAGCACCATATCAAGCTATCGACGAAGATATGAAGTAGGAACTTGAATATTTTTTCCAAGTCTTCATTCATCATTATGGGGCTTCAAAGTTCTAAAATCATCACTTGTAGCATCATCTTCAATGGTCACACGCTTGCAGCCATCTTGATGCACGATTATGATCCAATGATTGTCTCTCTCATCTATACTAGATCCTTTATTCTTAAGAGTAACAAACAAATCTGATTTAGAAAGCATCATATTCTAATACTAGTGGATTCCCCGCGCGTTGCAGTGGGCATTATAGAAGATTTTCATCTATGCAGCATGAAGAGTATGTTGAACCAATTTTTATTTGCATTACCATCATACCCAATGATTATAGTGAGATTCTAACAGGATCAGTTATTATCCATGATAAATTACTTGACCATCGGGGTACTGTAATTGATTGTATACACAGTTTTACCTGCAATGATTCAAAGTCTCTTGCCCTCCAAATCAATCAATATGTGTAAACAACTAAAAATCAATAATAAGGCATCGGTGTATAGTGTTGTACTAGATGGACCGTGCGCGCGTTGCTGCGCCCGTTTTGTACAGCGACATTTTTTTTTGTTTGCGTTTGTGCATGCCCCAGCTTGATCCTGAACTTGTTACCAAATGGTGCGGAGACCTCACACCTTTGCCTCTAGTTAAAATCAATAACCACATTTCTGTATGATTAGGTGCCAAGTCATTTAGTTTGTTGGAAGGAACGAATTTTTTTTTTGTCTAGCATGTTCAAATTCTAAAGTTTATGGTAACGCCAAATTTTAGTTATATTTTTCATGATAGCATCATTCACAGCGGGGTAGGTCGACTTCTCTTGCAAATATCCTGAGAAGATCAAATGGCAGAAAAAATGATAATGAGTACACATATATTTCTCTTCGTGGGATCGATCCATAGATGAAAGAAAACAATAATTTATCTACAAATATTAGAATGAATACTCCATGAAGTATTGGATACGGAATCAAACTTCTAGGGGCTCCAATATTAAAATGACGTAAGAAAGGTCAATCCTTATGGCTCAAGCAATAAAATGGCAAGGTTTGAAAACACATTAGACCGAGGGTGAGCCAAGTTCTTCGAAGTATGTATATACTGCATCAGTTTTCTGCAATAAGCTGAAAATAGCAGAACCCGCTGAACAAATAACTAAGTGACACAATGCATGGCATAATAGCAAAATTAGGGGCTAACAATTGTGAAAGTGACATCAATATGCATGTAGAAACATTGGCTTATCATATTCACCATTGCTTGAATTTGGTTACTGATGTCATCGTCTCTTGGCTCCTCTTACCTATGACCTTCCCATTTCTGTAGATCTTGTGGTTGTTCTTTATATATTATTATGCTGTTTGCAAAGTTATAAAGACAGGAGATGCAAAATCAGTAATTGGATTCCCATATTTGATAAGAAAATAAATATAATAGCCAAAACATATGACGAAGCTTCTAACCTATTTTGCAAAATTACAAACAGAAGATTGGTATGCACAGATCTGTAGTTTCTATGCTCATTATGCAAAATTATAAATATAAGATTGATATGCATAGATCTGTAATAACTGGACCTTTAAATATAGAAGGCATAAGAGCATGAGCATGATATCTGACTGTACCTAACCTCCTTATATCTACGATCAAACATGATAAGTTATGGGAAATTTAGGAGTGGTTCCAACTTTATGTGGACACACAAAATTTAGCACACCACCTGAATATTGGTACAAAAAATAGGGGAACTATGAGGCTTCTAGCATACTAACTAATTGCAATTGAACATGACATGTGAATTTAGGAGCAGTTTTACTTTTTTATGGACATGAAACTACAAAAGGAAGGCAACATATAACCTGAATTTTGCTATACCAAAGAGAGTAGGGAGGGTAGGAACTATCAAACTTGACGGGTACATGAACAAAATTTTGATGGGTAAACCGTGTAGTAATAACCACTAAGCTTCCTCCAACCAGAATGCAGTAAACATGCAGCTATTTAACTTTCACTAAACATATGATTATTTCTGTCACAATCTGATTCAATTATCCAATGTCAGTGTAATATTAAAAATTCATTCAACTCAAAAAACATCATACTTCGAACAAACAATCAGGAAACTTGAAAATTGTGGAGAACAAATCAGGCTTGTTTTCGTATCAGCTGCACATTGTTTATCTCAAGTCATTAGCAGGTCAACTTATTTGCCTATAACCTACATAATGAAAAACTCTAAGAAGACATGCATAAGGGATACTTGATCCATAATTCCATATACAATAAACCATGGTTTAGCATCAGATATTAGTGAAGTAGAAAGACTAAAGGGATTGAGGGACTACTGAAAATAACATGAATCGAGGTTGCATATTTCTATATCGACAGTGCACATTAATTCAGATATCATAGCAGGAAAAAGAAGAAATAATTGTATTACTCGTTGGTTTGTTACAGCGTCAAGCCGAGAATTGAAGATTTGTTCATATCCATAGCATTGTTGGTGAGAACATCGCACAGGACCTCATATATATATGGCCAACAACATGACCAAAACGAATTCTGGTACACCTGCTACAAATTATGACGGAACAAGAAGTGAAGGATGCATACTGTGGAAGTTATAAGCTGTTTACAATGATTTTGAAAACGACGTAAATCTCTCTCCGCATTCGCGTAGCATAAAATCAATTATTTTCCCTAAATTTACAAATATTATTATTGAAAAAAATAAAGACTGCACCTACCATGTGGCTGAGGTAACCTTAGCTTTCTCTAGTAATAATATTCCCCTGAATTCCTTAACAACAAACTCAGTGCTACATGGCATAGGCATACTCTAAATTCTTTGCAACTTCTAGAACAGCTACGGTTTTTTCTGATGTACTTTAATTGGCTTCGTTAGTGTAATGACTGTTACTTCCCAATGAAAATGAATGATCTTAGTTCTCTTGCTACCTTGTTGGGTGCTATACACAGTTTTTCTATTTTTATTTATTTCTTTTATTCTGATCCCGCACCTTATAGGCTTTACTGCAAAAACCTGAATCACCCAGCCCGCACTAGATGTTGAACAACGACTGGACGACAAAAATTTGGTGGACTCCACCAACCCACTTTGCTGATTCCAGACTTCAGAGGACATCCTCGTCCCCCCAAAAAGATGCTCAGCATCACCCAGGAATCAAGAACTGGAGTTTTCTGTGCAGGCAAAAACAGAAGGAGCTATGACAAACCTGGATGGGAGTCTTGCTGCAAGGGCGCATCAGCGGCGGGTAATCAGCAGAGAACTCTAGGACCGAGACGAAGTCGCGCCGGTGTGCAGCAACGCCGGAGGTAAGCTGAATCGGAGACGTTTTTCCGTGGAATAGAGAAGAGGAAGGGGAAAAGGAGAGTCGTGCAAGAGCAATAGAGCCTGAGAGTTGACTTCGATCAATGTGTTGTAGGCCGAGAGTCGTGCGACAGACTGAGTCTTTGATCTCGGAGGAACCGACTTGGGCCCATAGCCAAAGGAACCACCGCCTAAGCGTTGTAGGCCCAGTGAGAGCGACGTCCTGATCAACCACAAGCGCGCGCAACACAGGGAGCTTAGAGCTCTTTAGAGATATGTAGGTATCTCAGTCATACATACCTTATAGAAAAAGATGAAGAAGTGTGCATCGTTATAGACCAAAAAAACTGAGATTTTCTTACCAATGTCATCATTGCATGATAGGGGTTAACCAACTGCCGCGCACACCACCATCCTATACAGTTGGTGCAGACGTGCAGAGATCTTCCTGGTTCTGCAATAAAAATTAACAACACGATAAGGTCCGCATACATATTGAATGAAGTCCTTGAATGAATCATGAACATGATTGATAAAAATAGCCGTGTGGAAAACTGGAAACTATGGTGGAGAAGAGGCAGGCCGTGCATTTGGCAGACTTGGTCGAGGGGGATCTGATTGCAGCTAGCCATTATTACGTTTGAGTGACATTTAGCGCTGGTACTGACCATTTCCGGCGAAGTAGCTGATGGTCCATTGACGTCGGCGCCATGACCGCTATGTCCTCCGATGGTCCGTGATGTCCCGGACGTTTGCACTCTGTATACGGTTGCTCTTCCGCTAGGCTGCCCTGTTCTCTAAAGACATGCGATGTCAGTTTTTACTACATCTGAATCAGGCAAGTTTCCTAGAAAAAACAGGAAGCAGACGACAGCCTAGCCAGCGCCCGTTGCACGACCATCGGCTGGTCACGCGCCGTTGGCATTCCTACAGTCGCATAGCAGGACCACTTACGACGCGGCGGCGACCAGCGAGTACCAGACGACAGCCCACGGCCAAGGCGGCGAAGAGCGCGGCAGCGCCGAGCAGGGAGCCAGGCGGCAACCGCAACCAGGCGCTGGGCTACAAGGAGTTTGGCGGCGACGAGCAGGGACCTGGCAGCGGCCGGCGACCAGGCGCTGAGCGGAGATGCATAGTATTGCCTGGTGGAGATGAAAGGCGACCAGGCGCTTGAGAGCAAGGCGCTGTGCTGAGGTGCTAGTGGAGATGAAAGTTCACACGGAATGAAGAATATGTAATGCACCGGCAACCTTACAGCTCCCAGTTAATTAGAATTTGAAGAGAATACGTTTGGAGTCATCTAACATAGAAAAATAAATGGAAGTGGATTGTGCGGTGATAGTGTGGGAGAGAAAGAGTTCAGTCTGTCGTTTGGTTCCTCTCAAGGATGAGCTGCGCGCCTCATGCTAATGAAAGTTGGGCTTAGACAGATAGACGTGCTAACTAACGTACAAAATCAAGTGCGTCTATATTTGATCAAACGGCTCATGTAATTTCAGGTGATGTGGCTTAATGTGAGAGCAGCTTGCAAACATTAAATGCACATAGTGGGGATGAACTTTATGGATATTATAGATATGTAAGGAATAGTTCCAAGAAATAAAAGTATTTGATAGTTAAGTTGTTTGGCACGAGCTCGAGTCATATGTCCTTCTATTTGCGTGGTTGTAGGTACAACGGTTATATCAATAGATGGGATGTCATCATCATTTTCCCTCTTCTTGAATCGAAGTTGTCCTCGATGCAATCTCATCATCCTCTCTAAATTAGGGATTCAAATCTGCAATGCTAAATGTAGGATTAACCGCACCTACACTAGTAGGAAAACCATTATAGGTAGAAACACTAACTGTGGCGCACTAAACCGTTCATGCGCCACAAAATAATTTTTGTGGCGCATCCAGCACCATGCGCCACAAATTTTGATCAACTTCTGTGGCGCACATCCAGAGCATGCGCCACAGAAAGTGGACATTCTGTGGCGCACTAGAGTGGATGCGCCACAGAAAGTTCCTGGGGCCCACGCGGGGTCCACCACTGTGCATGGGTGTAGGATATTCTGTGGCGCACGGACCAATATGCGCCACATAAAGTTAAACTTCTGTGGCGCACATTAGTCCATGCGCCACCAGGGACGGAGCTAGGGGGAGGCGGGCAGGGGCCATGGCCCCCCCTATGCTGAATTTTGTTGTGAAAGACCCCCTATATTTTATGCACATTGGTCCTTAAATTGGCTAGCATTTCCCTAAGTGGCCCCCTCCAACCAAACTGACGTTCATTTGGCCCCCTCCATATTGTTTTCCTGGCTCCGTCTCTGTGCGCCACAGAATATCCTGCGGAGACCACCCCCGACTTCACGCCACCAAGATTCTGTGGCGCATATGATGATATATGCCACAGAAGTTTAAGTTTATGTGGCGCATATCATCATATGCGCCACAGAAAGTGCACAGTAGATCTAGGCTTTTCCCTCTTCTCTTCCACCCACCATCCTTTCCATTCTTGTCTCCTCCAACCAGCTCGTGTTGCTCCTCTCTTCCACTTCATTTTGGTCATACTTTCCTCCATTGTTGATAGCTCTAAGCCTATTTTGTGGGCATATATTTGTAAGGGGAAGCCACTGCAACTTGTAGAGGGTACTAAAAACCACAATTCTCTTTCACTCCTCCATTTTCCCTCTTGCATGCTCCATTGTTTTCTCTCCACCACCCCATCCTCTTGCTTCACCATGATTGGTAGATTTGTGAGAGGTTGAGTACTATTGGATGCATGTTTTGTGTGTATGGATGTTTTGTAGGTGAAGATTATCGCGCTCCCGGACGGTTTGCGGTGGCGAGACGATGATGTTTCTACGTGTTAAGCTTTGTGTTGTGGTTGAATGTTTGCTTGCGAAGAAGCTTATATGTGTTGTTGGTGTTGTTGGTTTGTACCAGCGTGGTGCATGGATGTTTGCCGAAATGTTGATTCATTTTCATTTCGGCAAATTTTTGCACTAGCCATATGTCCTACTTTTAGGATAGGTCATGCCGAAATTTTCCGGCGATCATGCATGTGTGTTTGTGCATGGTGTGTGTGGTTCTAATTAACTCTCTTTTGCTCTATGTATGACGCGCAGTCAACCATGGTCGTCCATATGAGGGAAGGCCAAGTGGTTAGATACAAGGTGAACGCGAAGGCCGACATGGTTGGAACAATAGGACCCTGATAAGATGTCCGTGTCGAAAATGCGGACTCCGGTAGTGGATCGACCCTGATTCTGGACAACTGGAGGAACACCTGCTCAGGCGCGGTTTCATGCTCGGCTTCAATGAGGAGCCGACGGCAAATGTTGGTCATGAAGAAGAGGCCGACATCGGGCGAGAAGACGAAGAGTCTCCCAAACATGGTGTTCATCATGAGGAAGGAGAGGCCGATGAAGGAGATGATGATGCCGGAGTAGATGGTGGTGGAGAAGCCGAGAGTACGCAGACTCCGCTAACGTTGGCCTTGCGGGACCCTCATGTTCAAGAACTGCTCCTGAAGGACACGGGCAACACCAAACCTGAAGCCAAGATGGCGCAAATGGAGGTAGACGGGATGACACTTGAGTGTAACGCTTGAGTGTCTCGAGATGAAGGCAGAACACAAATGGACCGACAGCAGCTTCAGCGATAACATGAAATCCTGGCACGCTCGTCTTCCCAAGGACAATACATTGCCAACAAGTATCAACGAGGCCAAGAAAATAGTTTGCCCACTCGACCTACCGCACATAAAGTACCACGCATGCATCAATGATTGTGCACTTTATCGGGATGAGTACAAGGACAGAACCACATGTCCGGTGTGCGGCCAAGGACGGTACAAGAGAGGGAACAAGAAAGTTCCTCGGAAAGTTGTCTGGTACTTTCCTATCACTCCCCGTCTGCAGCGGTATTTCGTAGATCCTAAGGAAGCAAAGCTCATGCAATGGCACGCGGAAAGGGAGAAGCCCGCAGATGATCCGGAGAAGGGCAAGATCCTGACACACCCTGCAGATGCTAGCCAGTGGAATGTGTTGGACATTGAGTTCGCAGATGAGTTCGGGAGCGAACCGAGGAACGTTCGTCTGGACATGAGCATTGACAGACTCAATCCCTTTGGAAACCAGAGTAGCACGCATAGCACCTGCCCCGTGTTTGTATGGCCATACAACCTCCCCCTGGCTATGCACAAAGCAGCGGTACGTACACATGAGTATTCTTATTCAGGGGCCGAAACAACCGGGTGTGGACATGCATTTGTATCTCGGTCTGTTGAAAGAGGAGTTAGCCACGCTGTGGGAGACGCCGGGCCGTACTTGGGACGCGTACAAAAGAGATTATTTCCCTCTCAGAGCCGCATTGCTCACGACAGTGCAGGACTATCCTGGTTACGCATATGTATCGTGCCAGGTGAACCAAGGATTCAAGGCATGTGTCAAGTGCATGGATAAGACCCCGCATCTGCAGCTGCCGAAGGTTCCTGAGTCTTCTAAAACTATGTTCCAAGGGACTCGAATGTGGCTTAGCTTCAATCACCCGTGGAGAAAATGCAAAGACCTGTTCAATGGCGAAGAGGAGCTCGGAAGAGCCCCACTACCGAGGAGCGGTGAAGAAATATCCGAGCTTTTGGAAAATTGGGAAGAGTGCCCCGCGCCGGGAAAGAAGCGGCCAAGGAAATCGCCGCTGCTGGGCGTATGGAAAGCGAGGTCCGTTTTCTGGGACCTGCCGTACTGCAAGGTCCTCCACATGCCCCATACCCTCGATGTCATGCACATCACGAAAAACGTTACCGAGAGCCTACTTGGCACTCTGATGAACATGCCGGAGAGGACCAAGGATGGCCCGAAAGCAAGAACCGACCTAAAATTGCTTGGCCTCAAGAAAGAACTTCAGTACCCCACCGATAGTGATGATGATGATGAACAGACGGAAACGACTCTAGGTCGCCACAAAAGGGCTAAGAAGAATGAGGTGGTGGTGCTTAAACCTGCCTGCTTCACTCTGAGTGAGGAGGGGCTCGAGAGGTTTTTCGAGTGCCTCCTAGGAGTCAAAGTTCCTCGCGGTTACTCTGGGAAGATAAGCAGATATCTGGACGTAGCGAAGAAGAGGTTTAGCGGGATGAAGTCTCATGACTGTCACGTTCTGATGGCGCAGATACTTCCAGTTGCGATGCGAGGGATAATGGACGACCACGTCCGCGAGACGCTGTTTGGCCTCTGCAACTTCTTCGACGTCATCTCTAGGAAGTACATCGGCGTTAAGCAGCTCAACATGCTACAAGAAGAGATCGTCGAGATACTATGTGAGCTCGAGATTTACTTCCCGCCCGCGTTCTTCGACATCATGGTGCATCTGCTTGTCCATGTAGTGGATGACATCATCCACCTCGGGCCGACATTCCTGCACAACATGATGCCATTCGAAAGGTTGAACGGTGTCATCAAAGGATTCGTTCGCAACAGGGCCCATCCAGATGGAAGCATAGCCAAGGGCTTTCTCACCTACGAGTGCATCTCCTTCTGCCAGAACTACCTAAGCACCGAGAACGAGGATGTCGGTCTGCCCACCAGGAAGCACGTTGGCAGGCTCGCAGGGTTTGGTCACCGCGAGGGCTACCGCGCAATGCATGTCGGCATCACTGGTCGACGCGCCGACTTTGACAGGGCACACTGAGTCGTGCTACAACACATAGAATTGGCCAGCCCTTGGGTGGATAAGCACAAAAGCTTAATCGAGCAGAAGTTCATCGACCTAGGCCGGCCGAGGAAAACGGGGGACGTTACGAAAGAGCACAACTCCAGCTTCACGGGGTGGTTCAAGAAAGGCTACTGGAAATTCCCACGTCGACGCCTTCTACTGAAGAGCAGAAACTCATATTCTCCCTGTCACAGGGACCCGGGCACAACGTAAGGACCTATCAGTCGTACGACATCAACGGCTATAGATTCTACACCGAGGAGAAGGACAAGAATAGCGAATATCAAAACTCGGGAGTAACTATGCTATCCTACGCCGATGATAAGACTGATGTCAAGGAAAGATTCTACGGAAGGATCGAGGAGATTTGGAAACTCGACTACGTTGGAGAGACGATGCCGATGTTCCATGTGAGATGGGCCAAGAGCGTCGAAAAAGATGGATGGTATTTCACCACCATGGTTATACCCGATGCCAAATCGAAGACCCCCTCCGCGAAAAATGAGCCGTGGGTGCTCGCTAGCCAAGTTGACCAATGCTTCTTCATTACCGACCCGTCAAAGCCCAGCCGTGTGGTCGTGAGGAGGGGCAAGAGGAGCATCATCGGAATGGAAGGAGACGCCGACAAGCAAGACATCGACAAGAACGGTGATCCAAAGATCGAAGAGGAATTTGACAAGTACTTCGACAAGCCTACTACTTATTCGAAAGTAAGAAGGAAGACCACCCTACCGGATAAAGGTTGCCCGTACACGAGAAGAAATCTCAAGGTGGCCGGGCTAAAGTATTCAACAACCGCGATGAAGAAGGGCAAGAACATTGTCAAGAAACGCTAGCTAGCCACCGATCGGAACCGAGAAGTTCATTGTGGCTTTTTTTTGTGTACTCTAATGTACACATATATGTACTTTGGCAAAAACACATGTGTGGATATGTGTGTGTATGACACAACCATCCATGCATGTGTGTGATGTGATGTGATTTTTTTTGAATTATCTATATTAATTAACTTGCATAATTGAACCTTCATTTATTTCTTGGAATAATACAATAGGAATGTATTAAAGGAAATACTTTTAAAAATTAATAAAACACTAATAATTTTATTAGGAACATATAATGCAGGGGAGAAATAAATTTAATAAGGAAAAAACTTCTGTGGCGCACCAGACACCATATGCGCCACCGAAGTTTCACACTTAGCCATATTCTGGGAAGCCCCAAAGCCTCCTCCATAGTTCCGTGGAAAAAACTTCTGTGGCGCATATAGGGCTTGGTGCGCCACAGAAAGTTGAAATTCGGTGGCGCACGTGAGGCTTGGTGCGTGATACCTCTCCAACGTATCTATAATTTCTTATGTTCCATGCTAGTTTTATGACAATACCTACATGTTTTATTCATACTTTATATCGTTTTGATGCATTTTCCGGAACTAACCTATTAACAAGATGCCGAAGTGCTAGTTCCTGTTTTCTGCTATTTTTGGTTTCAGAAATCCTACAAAGGAAATATTCTCGGAATTCGACGAAATCAACGCCCACGATCTTATATTTCACGGAAGCTTCCAGAGAGCCAGAGAGGGACCAGAGGGGAGCCCTGGGGGGCCCATCCCACATGGCGGCGCGGCCAAGGGGGGCGCGCTAGCCTATGGGGGGCCACCCCTGGCTCCTCCGAGGCCGCCCTTCCACCTATATATTCTCTCCGCCTCGAAAACCCTAAAAAGATAAGCCACGGGACGAGAAAAGTTACGCAGCCGCTGCCATCGCGAAGCCAAGTTCGGGGGACAGAAGTCTCTGTTCCGGCACGCCGCCGGGACGGGGAATTGCCCCCGGAAGGCATCTCCATCGACACCACTGCCATCTTCATCGCCATTGCTGTCTCCTATGATGAGGAGGGAGTAGTTCTCCCTCGAGGCTAAGGGCTGTACCTGTAGCTATGTGGTTCATCTCTCTCTCCCATGTGATCTTTATGTGATCATGAGCTTTGTATCACTATTAATCTATGTGCTACTCTAGTGATGTTATTAAAGTAGTCTATTCCTCCTTCATGATGTAATGTGGACAGTGTGTGCATCATGTAGTACTTGGCGTAGGTTATGATTGTGATCTCTTGTAGATTATGAAGTTAACTATTACTCTGATAGTATTGATGCGATCTATTCCCACTTTCATAGCTATTGTTGACAGTGTGTATGCTATGTTAGTACTCGGTCCAAATTGCAATGGTCTATTATGCTCTAGAGGTTACTTAAATATGAACTCCGAATGTTGTGGAGCTTGTTAACTCCGGCTTGAGGGAGCTCTTGTAGCCCTACACAATGAATGGTGTTTGTTATCAAATAAGAGAGTGTATGTATCACAAGTGAGGAGAAGTTATTTATTTTTTATGTGATCATTGTTGAGAGTGTCCATTAGTGAAAGTATGATCCCTAGGCCTTGTTTCTAAGCATTGAAACACCGTTTCCAACAAGTTCTGCTACATGTTCGCTTGCTGCCATATTTATTTCAGATTGCAATTACTACTTACAATTATCCATTATACTTGTATTTCACTATCTCTTCGCCGAACTAGTGCACCTATACATCTGACAAGTGTATTAGGTGTGTTGGGGACACAAGAGACTTCTTGTATCTTAATTGCAGGGTTGCTTGAGAGGGATATCTCTGACCTCTACCTCCCTGAGTTCGATAAACCTTGGGTGATTCACTTAAGGGAAACATGCTACTGTTCTACAAACCTCTGCTCTTGGAGGCCCAACACTGTCTACAGGAATAGAAGCGTGCGTAGACATCAAGCTATTTTCTGGCGCCATTGCCGGGGAGGTAAGGTAAAAGGTATTCACATCCTCCGACTACTAAGCTATTCCCTAGCACTGTTGCCGGTGTGTGAGTGCTCGAAGCTATTTCCTTTAGATCCTGCAATTATATCTTTTTGTTTCTTGTTTTCACTAGTTAGGCTTAATGGAAAACAACAACAAAATGAGAGATCTTTATGAACTTTATCTTGAATTAGGACATGATGTGTTTGAAGAGAGAATTAAAAAAAACCATGGAACTTTATATGCATGCTAATGGGAATGTTATTAGTATGAATGCTTTGAACACCATTGTTGCTAATGCTATGGAAAATTCTAAGCTTGGGGAAGCTGGTTTTGATGAGCATGATATTTTTAGTCCCCCAAGTTTTGAGGAGAAAATTTTCTTTGATGATACTTTACCTCCTATTTATGATGATTATAATGATAGTGGTATTTTGGTGCCACCTACTATGGAGGATAAAGGTTATTATGATTATACCATGCCTGCAATTTATGATGATTACAATGATGAATATGATATTTTCAGTCCACCTACTATTGAGGAGAAAATTAATTATGATTACAATATGCCTCCTATATATGATGATTATGGTGATGAGAATAATAATGAAGGCTATCTTATTGAATTTTCTCCCACTGCAATTAATAGTAATGAGTATGTTTATGTGGAGAGTAATAATTTTATGCATGGAGCTCATGATAAGAATGTTTCATGTGATGGTTATATTGTTGAGTTTGTTCATGATGCTACTGAAAGTTATTATGAGAGAGGGAAACATGGTTATATGCATCTTAATAATATTAAGTTTTCCCTCTTTATGTTGAGAATTTTGAAGTTACTCGTGTTTTATCTTCCAATGCTTGTCACTTTGTCCTTCATGAATTTATTTGTGTACAAGATTCTTATGCATAGGAAGTGGGTTAGGCTTAAATGTGTTTTGAATTTGCTTCTTGATACGTCTCCAACGTATCGATAATTTCTTATGTTCCATGCCACATTATTGATGTTATCTACATGTTTTATGCACACTTTATGTCATATTCGTGCATTTTCTGGAACTAACCTATTAACAAGATGCCGAAGTGCCAGTTGCTATTTTCTGCTGTTTTTGGTTTCAGAAATCCTAGTAACGAAATATTCTCGGAATTGGACGAAATCAACGCCCAGGGTCCTATTTTGCCACGAAGCTTCCAGAAGACCGAAGAGGAGACGAAGTGGGGCCACGAGGTGGCCACACCCTAGGGCGGCGCGGCCCACCCCTTGGCCGCGCGGCCCTGTAGTGTGGGCCCCTCGTGCCGCCTCCTGACCTGCCGTTCCGCCTACTTAAAGCCTCCGTCGCGAAACCCCCAGTACCGAGAGCCACGATACGGAAAACCTTCCAGAGACGCCGCCGCCGCCGATCCCATCTCGGGGGATTCAGGAGATTGCCTCCGGCACCCTGCCGGAGAGGGGAATCATCTCCCGGAGGACTCTACGCCGCCATGGTCGCCTCCGGAGTGATGTGTGAGTAGTCTACCCCTGGACTATGGGTCCATAGCAGTAGCTAGATGGTTGTCTTCTCCCCATTGTGCTTCATTGTCGGATCTTGTGAGCTGCCTAACATGATCAAGATCATCTATCTGTAATTCTATATGTTGCGTTTGTTGGGATCCGATGAATAGAGAATACTTGTTATGTTGATTATCAAAGTTATGTCTATGTGTTGTTTATGATCTTGCATGCTCTCCGTTACTAGTAGATGCTCTGGCCAAGTAGATGCTTGTAACTCCAAGAGGGAGTATTTATGCTCGATAGTGGGTTCATGCCTCCATTGATATCTGGGACAAGTGATGAAAAGTTCTAAGGTTGTGGATGTGCTGTTGCCACTAGGGATAAAACATTGGTGCTATGTTCAAGGATGTAGTTACTGATTACATTACGCGCAATACTTAATGCAATTGTCTGTTGTTAGCAACTTAATACTGGAGGGGGTTCGGATGATAACCTGAAGGTGGACTTTTTAGGCATAGATGCATGCTGGATAGCGGTCTATGTACTTTGTCGTAATGCCCAATTAAATCTCACTATACTCATCATAATATGTATGTGCATGGTCACGCCCTTTTTATTTGTCAATTGCCCAACTGTAATTTGTTCACCCAACATGTTGTTTATCTTATGGGAGAGACACCTCTAGTGAACCGTGGACCCCGGTCCAATTCTCTATACTGAAATACAATCTACTGCAATACTTGTTCTACTGTTTTCTGCAAACAATCATCTTCCACACAATACGGTTAATCCTTTGTTACAGCAAGCCGGTGAGATTGACAACCTCACTGTTTCGTTGGGGCAAAGTACTTTGGTTGTGTTGTGCAGGTTCCATGTTGGCGCCGGAATCCCTGGTGTTGTGCCGCACTACATCCCGCCGCCATCAACCTTCAACGTGCTTCTTGGCTCCTCCTGGTTCGATAAACCTTGGTTTCTTTCTGAGGGAAAACTTGCTGCTGTGCGCATCATACCTTCCTCTTGGGGTTCCCAACGAACGTGTGAGTTACACGCCATCAAGCTCTTTTTCTGGCGCCGTTACCGGGGAGATCAAGACACGCTGCAAGGGGAGTCTCCACATCCCAATCTCTTTACTTTGTTTTTGTCTTGCTTAGTTTTATTTACTACTTTGTTTGCTGCACTAAATCAAAATGCAAAAAAAATAGTTGCTAGTTTTACTTTATTTGCTATCTTGTTTGCTATATCAAAAACACAAAAAAATTAGTTACTTGCATTTACTTTATCTAGTTTGCTTTATTTATTACTGCTAAAATGGCTACCCCTGAAAATACTAAGTTGTGTGACTTCACAACCACAAATAATAATGATTTCTTATGCGCACCTATTGCTCCACCTGCTACTACAGCAGAATTCTTTGAAATTAAACCTGCTTTACTGAATCTTGTTATGCGAGAGCAATTTTCTGGTGTTAGTTCTGATGATGCTGCTGCCCACCTTAATAATTTTGTTGAACTATGTGAAATGCAAAAATATAAGGATGTAGATGGTGATATTATTAAACTAAAATTGTTCCCTTTCTCATTAAGAGGAAGAGCTAAAGATTGGTTGCTATCTCTGCCTAAGAATAGTATTGATTCATGGACTAAATGCAAGGATGCTTTTATTGGTAGATATTATCCCCCTGCTAAAATTATATCTTTGAGGAGTAGCATAATGAATTTTAAACAATTAGATACTGAACATGTTGCACAAGCATGGGAAAGAATGAAATCTTTGGTTAAAAATTGCCCAACCCATGGACTGACTACTTGGATGATCATCCAAACCTTCTATGCAGGACTAAATTTTTCTTCACGGAATTTATTGGATTCAGCTGCTGGAGGTACCTTTATGTCCATCACTCTTGGTGAAGCAACAAAGCTTCTAGATAATATGATGATCAATTACTCTGAATGGCACACGGAAAGAGCTCCACAAGGTTAGAAGGTAAATTCTGTCGAAGAAACCTCTTCCTTGAGTGATAAGATTGATGCTATTATGTCTATGCTTGTGAATGGTAGGCCTAATGTTAATTCTAATAATGTTCCGTTAGCTTCATTGGTTGCACAAGAAGAACATGTTGATGTGAACTTCATTAAAAATAATAATTTCAGCAACAATGCTTACCGGAACAATTCTAGTAACAACTATAGGCCATATCCTTTTAATAATGGCAACGGCTCTGGTAATTCTTATGGGAATTCTTACAACAATAATAGGAACACACCCCCTGGACTTGAAGCCATGCTTAAAGAATTTATTAGTACACAAACTGCTTTTAACAAATCTGTTGAAGAAAAGCTTGGGAAAATTGATATACTTGCTTCTAAAGTCGATAGTCTTGCTGCTGATGTTGATCTTTTGAAATCGAAAGTTATGCCTAATGAAAATCATCATAACAAAATTACTACTACAGCAAATGCCATCCAAGTTAGAATTAATGAGAATATAAGATTAATGGCTGAACTGCGTGCTAGGTGGGATAGAGAAGAAAATGAAAAACTAGCTAAAGAGAAGAATGTAGCTAAAGTTTGGACTATTACCACCACTAGTAATGCTAATGCTACACAAGTTTCTGCACCTCCTACTATTAATAATAAAAGAATTTGTGTTAGCAATGTTTCCACTTCTAATGCAAAGCGAGAACCGCTAAATCGCTAAAAGCTGAAATCGCTGCGATAAAACTGCTGAAATTTTTTCCAACATTGGGGATGATGATCCCATTGCTTTAGATTATAATGGTTTGAATTTTGATGATTGCCACATCTCTGAAGTTATAAAGTTCTTGCAAAAACTTGATAAAAGTCCTAATGCTAGTGCTATAAATTTGGCTTTCACGCAACATATTACAAATGCTCTCATAAAAGCTAGAGAAGAGAAACTAGAGCGCAAAGCCTCTATTCCTAAAAAGCTAGAGGATGGTTGGGAGCCCATCATTAAGATGAAGGTTAAATATTTTGATTGTAATGCTTTATGTGATCTTGGTGCAAGTATTTCTGTTATGCCTAAGAAAATTTATAATATGCTTGACTTGTCACCGCTAAAAAATTGTTATTTGGATGTTAATCTTGCTGATCATTCTACAAAGAAACCTTTGGGGAAAGTTGATAATGTTCGCATTACCGTTAACAATAACCTTGTCCCCGTTGATTTTGTTGTCTTGGATATTGAATGCAATGCATCTTGTCCCATTATATTGGGAAGACCTTTTCTTCGAACTGTTGGTGCTATCATTGATATGAAGGAAGGTAATATAAAATATCAATTTCCTCTCAAGAAAGGTATGGAACACTTCCCTAGAAAGAGAATGAAGTTACCTTTTGATTCTATTATTAGAACAAATTATGATGTTGACACTTCGTCTCTTGATAATACTTGATACACACTTTCTGCGCCTAGCTGAAAGGCGTTAAAGAAAAGCGCTTATGGGAGACAACCCATGGTTTTTACCTACAGTACTTTGTTTTTATTTTGTGTCTTGGAAGTTGTTTACTACTGTAGCAACCTCTCCTTATCTTAGTTTAGTGTTTTATTGTGCCAAGTAAAGTCGTTGATAGAAAAGTTCATACTAGATTTGGATTACTGCGCAGAAACAGATTTCTTTGCTGTCACGAATCTGGGCTGTTTTCTCTGTAGGTAACTCAGAAAATTATGCCAATTTACGTGAGTGATCCTAAGATATGTACGCAACTTTCATTCAATTTGATCATTTTCATTTGAGCAAGTCTGGTGCCTCAATAAAATTCGTCAATACGAACTGTTCTGTTTTGACAGATTCTGCCTTTTATTTCGCATTGCCTCTTTTGCTATGTTGGATGAATTTCTTTGATCCATTAATGTCCAGTAGCTTTATGCATTGTCCAGAAGTGTTAAGAATGATTGTGTCACCTCTGAACATGTTAATTTTTATTGTCGCTAACCCTCTAATGAGTTGTTCTAAGTTTGGTGTGGAGGAAGTTTTCAAGGATCAAGAGAGGAGTATGATGCAACATGATCAAGGAGAGTGAAAGCTTGTTATCACCAGAATTTGACCGAGTCAGAGGTGGGCCGCGATCAAGACGGATTTGAAGAATATACATGGAAGAAATATGTGGATCGGCCTTTATATGCAAAATATGGGCTAGTTGGCCCGTGTATCTGTAACATAGTAGATTACGTGTCGTTTTAGTTAGAGTTGGCCTCGTGCGCGGTTGGGATTATTCCCACGTTAGAAAGTCCCCTGAACTATAAATATGTATCTAGGGTTTATGAAATAAACAACAACCAACCTTCAACCAACCAATCAATCTCGGCGCATCGCCAACTCCTTCGTCTCGAGGGTTTCTACCGGTAAGCATCATGCTGCCTAGATCGCATCTTGCGATCTAGGCAGCAGAAGCTTTATGTTGTTCATGCATTGCTCGTTCTGAAGCCTTTTTGATGGCGAGCAACGTAGTTATCATAGATGTGTTAGGGTTAGCATAGTTCTTCGTATAACATGCTATCGTAGTGCAACCCTTGCATATCTATCCGCCCTTACACCTATCTTAGGTGTAGGGGCGGCACCCCACTTGATCATTATTTAGTAGATCCGATCCGTTACGGTTGCTCCTTGTTCTTCAAGGATTAGTTTAATATCTGCAATAGTTAGGCCTTACAAAGGGTTGGAGGATCCAGCGGCACGTAGGGTGTCGTTTGCTAGTCCTAGGCAGGATGTTCCGGGGATCAACCTCGTGTTGGTTTTTAGGCCCTATCTAGGATCGGCTTATGATCACCGTGCGTGGCCGCGAGGCCCAATCGTGAGTAGGATGATCCGATTATGCGGTGAAAACCCTAAATCGTCGTAGATCGCATTAGCTTTATCTTGATCAAGCAGGACCACCATATATTCGTGCACCTCGTACGAATCATGGGTGGATCGGCTCTTTGAGCCGATTCACAGGATAACCTGAGAGCCGATCGAGGCTCGTATTTAATGTTTACGTGTATGCCATGCAGGAAACTAAGCAAGGCATCTCCATCACCTTCCTGACCAGGTATAGGTCAGGTGGCACGCCCTTGCATCAGCATCGGACGTGTGCACCAGAGGCTTTGCGGGCCGTCGCTCAGAGGGACCAGGGCCAGCCGAAGCCCTAGGTTGTTCCCGGCTCTACTGTGTTGCCCGTCGCTGCCTGCCGGTGGGTTTTGACCGCAACACATTCTGGCACGCCCGGTGGGACCAGCTTCGTCATCGACCACATCGCCATCTACATCTGAGATGGCGGACGGCACTCCAGTCACGTACGAGGATCTGACCGACAAGCTCAAGAAGAAGTATGACGAGATCAAAGTCATCCTCGAAGCCGACCTCATCGGCTCTTTCCACAGAACCCGTTCACATGGCATCAGGTGGAAGGGGTTCTCACCTAATGGTGCGCTCGATGGGATAGACCTCTCTGCCCCGTCGGAAGAACGCACCAGGTCCCTGCGGCAGGAGATCAACTACTTGGTGGCTCACTCGCTACACCGCCACTCTGAGAACCTGGTAAACACGTTGGAGCGTGTCGCTCTTCGCGTGATCCAGGAGATCATGAGGCACCAGTACTCGCCATCAGGACCAGCTCTCGAGACGCATCAAGGAGAGTTGCCACTCCAGTCCCGTCCACCGCTGCCATTTGCGTTGGCAGCACCAGAAGTGCCGACTTCACCGGCATTCGTCGTCTACAAGATCGGTGGTGACCCTAGTGACTACCAGTTCTTGCATGAGGCGCCTAAGGAGATCCCTCACGGGTACACGTGCACGTATGTGCCAGATTGCGGTAACTGGGCGCTCACAAACCAGGCCACAACATCAGGGACTTCTGGGAAAACAGGAGGGACGTCAGCGACAGATCTTGAGAAGCAGACGTGGCTAACTAAGTACGCCACCCCGACGAACCTCCAGAGCTCAGCTCCTGCAGTTGGCTCAGAGCTGGAAAAGCAAACATGGCTGGCTAAGTACGCCACCCCGGCGAATCTTCAGAGTTCAACTCCTGCAGCCAGCACAGCGGATCAGATCAGCACCATACTGAGAGACCAGTTCGACATGGTGCCAAAAAGGAGGGCAATCGGCTATTCCAAGCCGTACCCTGACGACTACGAATTGATCCCGCTACCACCTAAATATCAGCTCCCTGATTTCTCCAAATTCAGTGGATCAGATGGTTCCAGCTCCATCGAGCATGTGGGCCGATATTTGGTATAGCTAGGAACGGCCTCAGTGTCGGATTCTCTACGCGTGAGGTTCTTCTCACAGTCCCTCACGGGATCGGCTTTCGGGTGGTACACCTCGTTGCCACCAGACTCGATCCGGACTTGGAAGCAGTTGGAAGAACATTTCCATATGCAGTACCACTCAGAGGCTTCCGAGTCTGGCCTTGCCGATCTAGCACAAATACGTCAGAAGCGTGGAGAAACTGTGACAGAATACATCCAGCGCTTCAGGAATCTTAGGAACCGATGTTATTCGGTTCGTGTGACTGAAAAGGAAGCAGTCGAGTTGGCAGTAGCGGGCCTTGCAACACCGCTCAAGGACATGGCCTCCCAAGCAGACTACCCCTCACTGGCGCACATGGTTCAGAAACTGTCGGCATATGAACAGCGCCACCCGGACCTGTACCAGGACAAATTCAAGCGTGCAGTAGTCCTGGTCGAGGCAGAGGAAGACGAAGTTTCTGCGGGAGATCAAGAGGTAGCAGTGGCTGAATGGACTCGGGGGGGAACCCCCGTGTCCTGCAAATGGGTAAAGCCACCAGGCCCGCTCAGGGGGTTTGATTTTGACGTGACCAAAACTGAGCAAATCTTCGACCTCCTGCTCAAGGAGAAGCAGTTGACGATTCCCGAAGGTCTCAAATTCCCCACGGTACAAGAGCTGAACGGAAAGCCATACTGCAAATGGCATAACTCGCTCTCCCATGCCACCAACGACTGCAGGGTGTGGCGTCAGCACATCCAATCGGCGATAGAAAAGGGCGTCTGATTTTCAACCAGTACGCCATGAAGGTCGACACCCAACCCTTCCCCGCCGTTAACATGGTGGAATGCACTTACCCCGAAGGTTGCCAGCCAGGATCCTCGTTCAGCATCAACATGGTAGGACCTGGGCACCACTCTGGCAAAGATGGAGACGAGGGCAGCTGCTCTCGCAGCAAGGACACAGAGGAGGCCGCTCCACGCGATCGGCTCCGTCATGATGGCAAGCGCTACGTCACAGAGGGAGAAGTGAAGAACATGAGATATCAGCGACCCCTCTCTGATCACCTCCTCAACAAGTATGTGAGTCAGTATGACCAACGCCGACGATCCAGCGATGATGATGAAAGAGATCGTCTGGCTAGAGAAGCCAGAAGATATCGTCGGCACGATCGCAATGAGGAGGAGCACGAGCGCCGTGCCAAAGGAAAATCAAGGGAGCAAGATGACAACGACAGGCACTGGGACTGCCCCTTCTTCAGACACTGCTGGGATTCAGGAATGAGCCGATTGCCCACAATCGGCAATTGCCCAGAATGCAACCAGAAGAAGAAGGAGGCAGCCAACGTGTCCGTGTTCAAGCGCTTAGGGCCTCTCCCACCACAAAGCAAATGCGCTGAGTCCCCTCGATGGGAAGATCTCGAGGATTCAGAAGATGAGGGACAAGAAGAAGAAGAAGAAGACAGGTACCACCGTCCAAGGTGGTGCCCTGATGGACTCAGCCGTTCCCAAAAGCGCAGGGTTCAGCGATTGCGCGGCCTGGAGGAAGCCGAAAGGTTATACTTGCATACGCTAAGGAAGGCATGACCTGATCTGGCTGCGAAAGTTCAGCGAACCCTGGACGAAGAGGGTCGTCCACGGAAAATGGAATGGCGTCCCAAGCAAAGGAAAGCCGATGATGAAACATCGGCTGGCACAAACATGGTGTTCATCCTCCCTTCGGAGTTCAGTGCTCCAGGATTAGACGAGGCACCTGTAGCACAACTTGACTGCGGCCCACGGCTGGTTATCTTTGAGAAGCCACGAGAAAGAAGCTACAGACATCTGAAGGCCCTGTACTTGCGAGGTTATATCGATGGGAGGCCTGTAAATAAGATGCTGGTGGACACCAGAGCGGCAGTCAACATCATGCCGTACTCTATGCTACGTCGGCTGGGACGCTCTAGCTCAGATCTAATCAAGACCAACGTGACATTGAGCGATTTCAACGGCCAAGCGTCTGACGCACAAGGTGTTCTGAACGTGGATCTGACCGTAGGAAGGAAAACTATCCCTACAACGTTCTTCATCGTCGATAGCACGAGCACTTATGCTGTTCTGCTAGGAAGGGATTGGATCCACGCCAACTGCTGTATTCCCTCCACGATGCACCAATGCATAATACAGTGGGATGGAGATGAAGTAGAGGTCATCCAGGCCGATGACTCAGCCGAAATTTCAACGGCTGGCATGAACGCATGGGAAGCAGCAGGCCAAGAACCCCTCTCAGGTATCAATTTGGACGACTGCGAGCGCATCGACGTGACGAAGGGAAGGGTTAAGCTGGTTTTATCCACTGGCTTGACCATGTAGCTGAAGCAAAGCGAGGAGCAAACGTGGCAAGGCTGATCCTTGTGATCGGCCCCAAAAATCTATGAAGGGACATTACAGAACCTTCAGTCAACGCTTCAATCGATATGGAGGCCGATTCCAGCAATCGGCCAAAATTATCTTCACCACATGTGCTGCTCGTGTTCAACGTCGATCTACTGGGCAGCGGTCACGTCGGCGGATGAAAGTCAACATGAATCCTCGCAGAGCCGACGTACAAGTACAGTGCCCTGGCCAACCACAAAGCCGATATCTGCAGTCACCTGGCAGATTCAGCTCGGGGGGGCATATAGTCAGAGGAACATGTGCAGATAAACATGTGTAAACATGTGCGCAGTGAAACATTATGGGCCGATTAGGAAAAATCGGCCAGTAAAAAAAAAATTTACAGCCGATGCAAGGACATCGACTTTAGAACTAAGAAACGAAGCCGATGCGCAGTCATCGACTCTAGTACAGTTACACAAGACCTAGACCTACTGGCTATGTGCTCAAGGTTCACATTTTCGCCAAGATGGTTTTCAGTTTGGTGTTTCCGTTACAACATCGGCGTTCAGTGGAAGAAAGCTGATCAATGACCTGTGCATCCTCGCCGGTATTCTCGCCTTGATTAAGGCTCGGGGGGCAGCTAACTTGGTAGATGTTCTGTTTTGGGAGCCGATTGGAGTCACATCGACTGACCCTGCATCGTGATCTTCTCTGAAAGCAGTTCAGGTGTTGCAAAAGAAAACTGCTAAAGCTGTGGAGAGGAGCCGGAAAAGGACGCTGTCGGCTTTACAGGTTTTGGACCGCCCTGTTGCTGCAAGAAAAGGGAAGGGACTGGATTCTCAAAATAGCCGATGAGTAGTCATCGGCTAAGGGATTGCGAAAAATTATGGTCAGATATCAAATCGCAGTCTGAATTTGAGAAGTGCTTGACTGACGGTCTAATCGACATTTGAGTCCGGCTTCACGGGCGTCCAAAGGAAAAGGAATCCGATACGTTGCTATCGGTCTTGGTATGACAAGCGGAAGGAGTGAAATTGGATTAATTGAAAGAACAATTTTCATTAATTCAAAGGAGAGGCTTTACAAGAAAGAGCCGATGGCTCTCAAAAGACGAATCTGGTGCCTAGTGCACTGCTACTACTAGTCCTACTCTACTAGTCGTCGCTGTCCTCATCGTCGCCGTCATCGATGTCGTCGGCGCTGCTCCCAGGAAGCTCCTCATCGCTGCTACCCCAGCCCTTGGCCGGAGCTTCGTCTTCCTCGTCATCATCATCATCCTCGCTGTCCGCCCAGGAGCGGAAGCGCTTGGTCGGCGGATACCCGATGGAGGAGGAGGATTCATCCTCCTCCTCTTCCTCCTCGTCATCATCATCGTCTTCGCTGTCCGCCCAAGCGCGGAATCGCTTGGCCGGCAGAAGCTTAGCGGGGGAAGAGGGGCCGCCCTCCTCTTTTTCTTCCTCTTCCTCTACTTCTTCCCCCTTCCCGTCGGGGGAGGTGGGTTTCGCCCAAGGATGGAGGTCGTCTTCACTTTCGCTTATCAGCTCCCCATCGATGAGGAACTTGAGGTCCTCTTCCCCATCGGTCAGAGGCAGGTCGCCCTCTGGCGCGTGATCGGAGTTCCACTCCGGCTCGCTCGAAGAAAAGGACTGGAGGGAGAGGCCGGAGGAGACAGAGGAAGAGGAAGACATCGCTACAGGGGAAGAGGGTTTTTTTGGTGCCGATGGCTGGAACAGAGGAAGGGGATGAAGAGGGCTAATCGATCGGCATGGTTAAATAATGAGAAGCCTGGTAGAAATTTAATGCCATTGCAGTTTCCGAGGAAGTGATGCCAAAGCTATTGAATTTTGCAGAGAAGCTGGAAAGACAGGGCATCATGATGAAGAATACTGCGACAGGTCTGCTCTGCCACGACATGACCCTTCGAAGGAAAAACAGAGTGGTTTTGAAATTATCATTGCAAAAACCAGGGGGGCATGTGTTATCACCAGAATTTGACCGAGTCAGAGGTGGGCCGCGATCAAGACGGATTTGAAGAATATACATGGAAGAAATATGTGGATCGGCCTTTATATGCAAAATATGGGCTAGTTGGCCCGTGTATCTGTAACATAGTAGATTACGTGTCGTTTTAGTTAGAGTTGGCCTCGTGCGCGGTTGGGATTATTCCCACGTTAGAAAGTCCCCTGGACTATAAATATGTATCTAGGGTTTATGAAATAAACAACAACCAACGTTCAACCAACCAATCAATCTCGGCGCATCGCCAACTCCTTCGTCTCGAGGGTTTCTACCGGTAAGCATCATGCTGCCTAGATCGCATCTTGCGATCTAGGCAGCAGAAGCTTTATGTTGTTCATGCGTTGCTCGTTCTGAAGCCTTTTTGATGGCGAGCAACGTAGTTATCATAGATGTGTTAGGGTTAGCATAGTTCTTCGTATAACATGCTATCGTAGTGCAACCCTTGCATATCTAGCCGCCCTTACACCTATCTTAGGTGTAGGGGCGGCACCCCGCTTGATCATTATTTAGTAGATCCGATCCGTTACGGTTGCTCCTTGTTCTTCAAGGATTAGTTTAATATCTGCAATAGTTAGGCCTTACAAAGGGTTGGAGGATCCAGCGGCATGTAGGGTGTCGTTTGCTAGTCCTAGGCAGGATGTTCCGGGGATCAACCTCGTGTTGGTTTTTAGGCCCTATCTAGGATCGGCTTACGATCACCGTGCGTGGCCGCGAGGCCCAATCGTGAGTAGGATGATCCGATTATGCGGTGAAAACCCTAAATCGTCGTAGATCGCATTAGCTTTATCTTGATCAAGCAGGACCACCATATATTCGTGCACCTCGTACGAATCATGGGTGGATCGGCTCTTTGAGCCGATTCACAGGATAACCTGAGAGCCGATCGAGGCTCGTATTTAATGTTTACGTGTATGCCATGCAGGAAACTAAGCAAGGCATCTCCATCACCTTCCTGACCAGGTATAGGTCAGGTGGCACGCCCTTGCATCAGCATCAGACGTGTGCACCAGAGGCTTTGCGGGCCGTCGCTCAGAGGGACCAGGGCCAGCCGAAGCCCTAGGTTGTTCCCGGCTCTACTGTGTTGCCCGTCGCTGCCCGCCGGTGGGTTTTGACCGCAACAAAGCTCTAAGCTTGGGGATGCCCCGGTGGTTCACCCCTGCATATTCTAAGAAGACTCAAGCGTCTAAGCTTGGGGATGCCCAAGGCATCCCCTTCTTCATCGACAACATTATCAGGTTCCTCCCCTGAAACTATATTTTTATTCCATCACATCTTATGTGCTTTGCTTGGAGCGTCAGTTTGTTTTTGTTTTTTGTTTTGTTTGAATAAAATGGATCCTAGCATTCACTTTATGGGAGAGAGACACGCTCCGCTGTAGCATATGGACAAGTATGTCCTTAGTTTCTACTCATAGTATTCATGGCGAAGTTTCTTCTTCGTTAAAATTGTTATATGGTTGGAATTGGAAAATGATACATGTAGTAATTGCTATAAATGTCTTGGGTAATGTGATACTTGGCAATTGTTGTGCTCATGTTTAAGCTCTTGCATCATATACTTTGCACCCATTAATGAAGAAATACATAGAGCATGCTAAAATTTGGTTTGCATATTTGGTTTCTCTAAGGTCTAGATAATATCTAGTATTGAGTTTGAACAACAAGGAAGACGGTGTAGAGTCTTATAATGTTTTCAATATGTCTTTTATGTGAGTTTTGCTGCACCGGTTCATCCTTGTGTTTGTTTCAAATAGCCTTGCTAGCCTAAACCTTGTATCGAGAGGGAATACTTCTCATGCATCCAAAATACTTGAGCCAACCACTATGCCATTTGTGTCCACCATACCTACCTACTACATGGTATTTTCCGCCATTCCAAAGTAAATTTCTTGAGTGCTACCTTTAAAATTCCATCATTCACCTTTGCAATATATAGCTCATGGGACAAATAGCTTAAAAACTATTGTGGTATTGAATATGTACTTATGCACTTTATCTCTTATTAAGTTGCTTGTTGTGCGATAACCATGTTCACTGGGGACGCCATCAACTACTCTTGTTGAATTTCATGTGAGTTGCTATGCATGTTCGTCTTGTCTGAAGTAAGAGCGATCTACCACCTTATGGTTAAGCATGCATATTGTTAGAGAAGAACATTGGGCCGCTAACTAAAGCCATGATCCATGGTGGAAGTTTCAGTTTTGGACATATATCCTCAATCTCATATGAGAAAATTATTAATTGTTGTTACATGCTTATGCATAAAAGAGGAGTCCATTATCTGTTGTCTATGTTGTCCCGGTATGGATGTCTAAGTTGAGAATAATCAATAGCGAGAAATCCAATGCGAGCTTTCTCCTTAGACCTTTGTACAGGCGGCATAGAGGAACCCCTTTGTGACACTTGGTTAAAACATGTGCATTGTGATGATTCGGTAGTCCAAGCTAATTAGGACAAGGTGCGGGCACTATTAGTATACTATGCATGAGGCTTGCAACTTGTAAGATATAATTTACATGATACATATGCTTTATTACTACCGTTGACAAAATTGTTTCATGTTTTCAAAATCAAAGCTCTAGCACAAATATAGCAATCGATGCTTTCCCTCTATGGAGGACAATTCTTTTACTTTCAATGTTGAGTCAGTTCACCTATTTCTCTCCACCTCAAGAAGCAAACACTTGTGTGAACTGTGCATTGATTCCTACATACTTGCATATTGCACTTATTATATTACTCTATGTTGACAATTATCCATGAGATATACATGTTATAAGTTGAAAGCAACCGCTGAAACTTAATCTTCCTTTGTGTTGCTTCAATGCCTTTACTTTGAATTATTGCTTTATGAGTTAACTCTTATGCAAGACTTATTGATGCTTGTCTTGAAGTGCTATTCATGAAAAGTCTTTGCTTTATGATTCACTTGTTTACTCATGTCATATACATTGTTTTGATCGCTGCATTCACTACATATGCTTTACAAATAGTATGATCAAGGTTATGATGGCATGTCACTCCAGAAATTATCTGTGTTATCGTTTTACCTGCTCGGGTAGAGCAGAACTAAGCTTGGGGATGCTGATACGTCTCCAACGTATCGATAATTTCTTATGTTCCATGCCACATTATTGATGTTATCTACATGTTTTATGCACACTTTATGTCATATTCGTGCATTTTCTGGAACTAACCTATTAACAAGATGCCGAAGTGCCGCTGCTGTTTTCATTGTTTTTGGTTTCAGAAATCCTAGTAACGAAATATTCTCGGAATTGGACGAAATCAACGCCCAGGGTCCTATTTTACCACGAAGCTTCCAGAAGACCGAAGAGGAGACGAAGTGGGGCCACGAGGTGGCCACACCCTAGGGTGGCGCGGCCCACCCCTTGGCCGCGCGGCCCTGTGGTGTGGGCCCCTCGTGCCGCCTCCTGACCTGCCCTTCCGCCTACTTAAAGCCTCCGTCGTGAAACCCCCAGTACCGAGAGCCACGATACGGAAAACCTTCCAGAGACGCCGCCGCCGCCGATCCCATCTCGGGGGATTCAGGAGATTGCCTCCGGCACCCTGCCAGAGAGGGGAATCATCTCCCGGAGGACTCTACGCCGCCATGGTCGCCTCCGGAGTGATGTGTGAGTAGTCTACCCCTGGACTATGGGTCCATAGCAGTAGCTAGATGGTTGTCTTCTCCCCATTGTGCTTCATTGTCGGATCTTGTGAGCTGCCTAACATGATCAAGATCATCTATCTGTAATTCTATATGTTGCGTTTGTTGGGATCCGATGAATAGAGAATACTTGTTATGTTGATTATCAAAGTTATGTCTATGTGTTGTTTATGATCTTGCATGCTCTCCGTTACTAGTAGATGCTCTGGCCAAGTAGATGCTTGTAACTCCAAGAGGGAGTATTTATGCTCGATAGTGGGTTCATGCCTCCATTGATATCTGGGACAGTGACAGAAAGTTCTAAGGTTGTGGATGTGCTGTTGCCACTAGGGATAAAACATTGGTGCTATGTTCAAGGATGTAGTTACTGATTACATTACGCGCAATACTTAATGCAATTGTCTGTTGTTAGCAACTTAATACTGGAGGGGGTTCGGATGATAACCTGAAGGTGGACTTTTTAGGCATAGATGCATGCTGGATAGCGGTCTATGTACTTTGTCGTAATGCCCAATTAAATCTCACTATACTCATCATAATATGTATGTGCATGGTCATGCCCTTTTTATTTGTCAATTGCCCAACTGTAATTTGTTCACCCAACATGCTGTTTATCTTATGGGAGAGACACCTCTAGTGAACTGTGGACCCCGGTCCAATTCTCTATACTGAAATACAATCTACTGCAATACTTGTTCTACTGTTTTCTGCAAACAATCATCTTCCACACAATATGGTTAATCCTTTGTTACAGCAAGCCGGTGAGATTGACAACCTCACTGTTTCGTTGGGGCAAAGTACTTTGGTTGTGTTGTGCAGGTTCCACGTTGGCGCCGGAATCCCTGGTGTTGCGCCGCACTACATCCCGCCACCATCAACCTTCAACGTGCTTCTTGGCTCCTCCTGGTTCGATAAACCTTGGTTTCTTTCTGAGGGAAAACTTGCTGCTGTGCGCATCATACCTTCCTCTTGGGGTTCCCAACGAACGTGTGAGTTACACGCCATCACTTCTTGATGCTCTCTTTGCTTCAACTCTCATCCTTATATGAGCATCATTAAAATTACTGAGCCCATCTTAATGGCTATAAAGAAAGCACTTCTTGGGAGATAACCCATGTTTTTATTTTGCTACTGTTTTGTTGTGTCTTGGAAGTTGTTACTACTGTAGCAACCTCTCCTTATCTTTATTTTATTGCATTTTTGTGCCAAGTAAAGTCTTTGGTAGTAAGGTTGATACTAGATTTGGATTACTGCGCAGAAACAGATTTCTTACTGTCACGCATTTGAGTAGAACTCTCTGTAGGTAACTCAAAAAAATCTGCCAATTTACATGTGTGATCCTCAGATATGTACGCAACGTTCATTCAATTTGAGCTTTTTCATCTGAGCAAGTTAAGTGCCCCTAAAAAATTCGTCTTTACGGACTGGTCTGTTTTGACAGATTCTGCCTTTTATTTTGCATTGCCTCTTTTGCTATGTTGAATGGATTTCTTTGTTCCATTAACTTTCAGTAGCTTTGTGCAATGTCCAGAAGTGTTAAGAATGATTATGTTACCTCTGAACATGTGAATTTTTGATTATGCACTAACCCTCTAATGAGTTTGTTTCGAGTTTGGTGTGGAGGAAGTTTTCAAGGATCAAGAGAGGTGGATGATACAATATGATCAAGAAGAGTGAAAAGTCTAAGCTTGGGGATGCCCCCGTGGTTCATCCCTGCATATTTCAAGAAGACTCAAGCATCTAAACTTGGGGATGCCCAAGGCATCCCCTTCTTCATCAACAACTTATCAGGTCATCTCTAGTGAAACTATATTTTTATTCAGTCACATCATATGTACTTTACTTGGAGCGTCTGTGTGCTTTTATTTTTGTTTTGTTATTTTCATTCTCTGAATAAATTCATGCTTTTGTTGGAGAGAGACACGCTCCGCTTTTTCATATGAACACTAGTGTTCTTCGCTTTTACTTTTAATGTTCATGGCGGAGTTGAAAACCGCTTCGTTAATTGCTATATGGTTGGAAGCAGAAAATGCTTCATGTGGTAATTGGTATAATGTCTTGAATAATTTGATACTTGGCAATTGTTGTGCTCAAATAGATCATGTTTAAGCTCTTGCATCATGTACTTTGCACCTATTAATGAAGAACTACCATAGAGCTTGTTGAAATTTGGTTTGCATAATTGGTCTCTCTTAAGTCTAGATATTTTCTGGTGAAGTGTTTGAACAACAATGAAGACAGTGTAGAGTCTTATAATGCTTGCAATATGTTCTTATGTAAGTTTTTCTGTACCGGTTCATACTTGTGTTTGTTTCAAACAACCTTGCTAGCCAAAGCCTTGTACTGAGAGGGAATTCTTCTCGTGCATCCAAAACCTTGAGCCAAAACCTATGCCATTTGTGTCCACCATACCTACCTACTATGTGGTATTTCTCTGCCATTCCAAAGTAAATTACTTGAGTGCTACCTTTAAAATTTCATTCCTTGTCTTTGCAATATATAGCTCATGGGAAAATAGCCTTAAAAACTATTGTGGTATTGAATATGTTGCTATGTATCTTATTTCTTATAAGTTACTTGTTGAGCGGTAACCATGTTTCTGGGGACGCCATCAACTTTTTACACCTTTGTTGAATATCATGTGAGTTGCTATGCATGTTCGTCTTGTCTAAAGTAAGGGCGATTTATCATGATCAAATGGTTTGAGTATGCATATTGTTAGAGAAGAACATTGGGCCGCTAACTAAAGCCATGAATCATGGTGGAAGTTTCAGTTTGGACACTAATCCTCAATCCAATGCATTACAGACGTATGATCATTACCCTTCAACCGGGTTATTCTATTCCACTTCTAGATAGAGAAAAAAACTAAAGGAGAATACTTAATAATACGGCGAAACATTTATACAAAACACCTATCCCGAGCACACGCAAGGGAACCGTAGACAGGCAAGTGAAATCCAATCCACGAAATAATTTGATCCATGGACGACACCGTTGTGGTAAAGGTCGTAATTCCAGAGGAATCATTACCGCAAGGCATAGAGGGGGAGGTCATAAGCGCCTATACCGTAAAATAGATTTTAGACGGAAGCCTTTCTTCTCCTTTCAGGGCCTATCCGAAAGAGAATCCAGTACCTCTTGGTCCTGAATATCAGAATAGGACGAACGAACCGGACCCCGCGGATATCTTTGCTTCGGAACAAAACAAAACCCTGCAATCAAATAGATTGTCCCAAGGGCGCCATATTCTAGGAGCCCAAGTTATGCTATTGAAAATTATTTTTTACTTGATCTAAAAAGAAAAAGTATTTTTTCGGACTTTCCTTGTAAAAGGAATTTATTAAATCCAAATTCTGAAAAAAAGAATAAGGGGATCCATATAAGATATATGCTATGAATAAACCAAAGATGGCTAGACTTACAGAAGAGTTTTCTTTTTATTGGAATTCGATTAATCGGTTACAAAACAAGAGAGCTGTTTCATCTTTGTTTTAAAGAAATATCAAAATTAATAGAAAGTAAAAAAATGCGGTTGAAGTAGATTCTTCTTTTCTCTCAAAAAACCCCTTCCCAAACTGTACAAGCTTCTTCCAAAGCATACGGCTTTCTAGATGTATATGACGATCTCTAGACAGATGGATCTTATATGAATCCATTCTTTTTCGAAATCGATTTCGAAAAAGAACTACTAATCCTTAACTTTTCGAGGAATCCTTCATCAGTGGTTGTGAATGACTGACTTTTTCAATCCTTTCGACCTTGGTTCCGGAGGAGCAAGTCAGAAAGGTTGAGAAATAGAACCATCTGATTTGATTCGTTCCCAATAGCCATGAGATGATCATCTTAGGGTGATCCTTTTGTCAACGGATGGGGCTCCTATTACACTCGTTGATTCTATCAATAATCTTAAACTTAAACCTCGTGAAGCCCTACCCTAGGTAAAGGGCTTCTGCTACCAGACGGATTGAGTGAGGAAACGTATGCACGGCTTCACTATTTAGTAAGGGCGTGTCAATCCAACTGGAGGAGGGAAATCGGGAGAATAAAGAAGTCTTGCACGGATATGAGTCTACCGCTTACAAGAAAAGATCTCATGATAGTCAATATTTTTTCTTTTTTTTTTCATCCTACCATTATTCCATTACGGAATTTTTTTCTTTTTGAAGATTAAGAAAGATCTAAAATAGCTTGAAATAAATAATAATTGTTCCGAAGGAACCTTCTACTGAGAGTTGGCCAAAAGTACAAGCTGTAAATCCAGCATGGGGTGCAGAAGGTTTTGATCCTTTTGTTCCGAAATCTATCCTTTTTTAGTTAAAAGTTTTCTTCCAATCCAATTTTTCCCTTTAAAGTTAAAGAATTTCATTAGTTAGCATAATATCTAATAAATAGAAATATAGATATAGTAGATAATCTAGTATAAAAGAAGGAAAACATTCTTTGAAGAATCAAGATTCATAATTAATCCTTGTCTTGTTAGCCCGGATCACCAGCTAAGGCCCCTAAATGACCGCTCAGTGATAAAGGAGGTGGGGGTGCAAAGACAGCCAGGAGGTTTGCCTAGAAGCAGCCACCCTTTAAAGAGTGCGTAATAGCTCACTGATTGAGCGCCCTTGCGCTGAAGATGAACGGGGCTAAGCGATCTGCCGAAGCTGTGGGATGTCAAAATGCATCGGTAGGGGAGCGTTCCGCCTTAGAGGGAAGCAACCGCGAAAGCGGGGGTCGACGAAGCGGAAGCGAGAATGTCGGCTTGAGTAACGAAAACATTGGTGAGAATCCAATGCCCCGAAAACCCAAGGTTTCCTCCGCAAGGTTCGTCCACGGAGGGTGAGTCTTTTTTTCTTAGGTGCTCATTTTGTCTGGGCCTTCAGTTTAATGTTTTTAAGATCTTTGATACTGTGCCCAATTCCGAAGTTAGTTCGATACATGTGACCAGCAATGAGAAAAATAAATGCAATAGCTAAATGATGGTGAGCAATATCGGTCAGCCACAAACTTTGTGTTTGTGGATGAAATCCCCCAAGAAGAGTTAGAATGGCAGTTCCCGCTCCTTGAGCGGTACCAAATAAATGATTACTCGAATCAGGGTTTTGGGCATAAAGATTCCACTGACCCGTCAAAAGGGGTCCCAACCCCTGGGGATAGGGTAATACACTTATGAGAATATTATCTGTTGTTGAATGCTTATGCATTAAAGAGGAGTCCATTATCTGTTTTCTATGTTGTCCCGGTATGGATTTCCTTAGTTGAGATCTATCAAAAACGAGAAATCAAATGCGATCTATCTCCTTGGACCTTTGTACAGGCGGCATAGAGGTACCCCTTTGTGACACTTGGTTGAAACATATGTTATGCAATGATAATCCATGTAAATCCAAGCTAATTAGGACAAGGTGCGAGCACTATTGGTATTCTATGCATGAGGCTTGCAACTTATAGGATGTCTTATGCATAACACATATGAATTATTACTACCGTTGACAAAAGTGTTTCTATGTTTTCAAAATAAAATCTCTAGCACAAAATAGTAATCCATGCTTCCCTCTGCGAAGGGGCCATTCTTTTACTTTATATTGAGTCAGTTTACCTACTTCCTTCTATCTTAGAAGCAAACACTTGTGTCAACTGTGTGCATTGATTCTTACATGTTTACCTATTGCACTTGTTATATTGCTTTATGTTGACAACTATCCATGAGATATACATGTTACAAGTTGAAAGCAATTGCTGAAACTTAATCATCCTTTGTGTTGCTTCAAAACCTTCTACTTTGAATCTATTGCTTTATAAGTTAACTCTTATGCAAGATTTATTGATGCTTGTCTTGAAAGTACTATTCATGAAAATCTTTGCCATATGATTCAGTTGTTTAATCATTATCTTTACCATTGCTTTGAATCACTTCATTCATCTCATATGCTTTACAATAGTATTGATCAAGATCATGTTGGTAGCATGTCACTTCGGAAATTATCCTTGTTATCGTTTACTTACTCGAGGGCGAGTAGGAACTAAGCTTGGGGATGCTTGATACGTCTCCAACGTATCTATAATTTCTTATGTTCCATGCTAGTTTTATGACAATACCTACATGTTTTATTCATACTTTATATCGTTTTGATGCATTTTACAGAACTAACCTATTAACAAGATGTCGAAGTGCCAGTTCCTGTTTTCTGCTGTTCTTGGTTTCAGAAATCCTACAAAGGAAATATTCTCGGAATTGGACGAAATGAATGCCCACGATCTTATATTTCACGGAAGCTTCCAGAGAGCCAAAGAGGGACCAGAGGGGATCCCTGGGGGGCCCACCCCACATGGCGGCGCGGCCAAGGGGGGGCACGCCAGCCTATGGGGGGGCCACCCCTGGCTCCTCCGAGGCCGCCCTTCCGCCTATATATTCTCTCCGCCTCGAAAACCCTAAAAAGATAAGCCACGGGACGAGAAAAGTTACGCAGCCGCCGCCATCGCGAAGCCAAGTTCGGGGGACAGAAGTCTCTGTTCCGGAACGCCGCCGGGACGGGGAATTTCCCCCGGAAGGCATCTCCATCGACACCACCGCCATCTTCATCGCCATTGTTGTCTCCTATGATGAGGAGGGAGTAGTTCTCCCTCGAGGCTAAGGGCTGTACCGGTAGCTATGTGGTTCATCTCTCTCTCCCACGTGATCTTTATGTGATCATGAGCTTTGTATCACTATTAATCTATGTGCTACTCTAGTGATGTTATTAAAGTAGTCTATTCCTCCTTCATGATGTAATGTGGACAGTGTGTGCATCATGTAGTACTTGGTGTAGGTTATGATTGTGATCTCTTGTAGATTATGAAGTTAACTATTACTATGATAGTATTGATGCGATCTATTCCCCCTTTCATAGCTATTGTTGACAGTGTGTATGCTATGTTAGTACTCGGTCTAAATTGCAACGGTCTATTATGCTCTAGAGGTTACTTAAATATGAACTCCGAATGTTGTGGAGCTTGTTAACTCCGGCTTGAGGGAGCTCTTGTAGCCCTACACAATGAATGGTGTTTGTTATCAAACAAGAGAGTGTATGTAGCACAAGTGAGGAGAAGTTATTTATTTGTTATGTGATCATTGTTGAGAGTGTCCACTAGTGAAAGTATGATCCCTAGGCCTTGTTTCTAAGCATTGAAACACCGTTTCCAACAAGTTCTGCTACATGTTCGCTTGCTGCCATATTTATTTCAGATTGCAATTACTACTTACAATCATCCATTATACTTGTATTTCACTATCTCTTCGCCGAACTAGTGCACCTATACATCTGACAAGTGTATTAGGTGTGTTGGGGACACAAGAGACTTCTTGTATCTTAATTGCAGGGTTGCTTGAGAGGGATATCTCTGACCTCTACCTCCCTGAGTTCGATAAACCTTGGGTGATTCACTTAAGGGAAACTTGTTGTTGTTATACAAACCTCTGCTCTTGGAGGCCCAACACTGTCTACAGGAATAGAAGCGTGCGTAGACATCAGTGCGCCACATAATTCCAACACTTAGCCATATACCGCTTTCTTCCTCACGTCCCTACTCACTTCTTCCCCAACACGGAACCCTAGTGTCGTCCGACGCTGTCGCCCAACCGCCGCGCTTTCCCTTAGCTGCTGCTCGCCCGCGCCCAGAGGGAGTAGGAGGAGCGCCTCCCCCACGCCCAGAGGAGCAGGAGGAGCGCCGCCCGCTGCCCGCGCCCTCGCCTCGTCGATGACCACCACGCCCTCGCCTCGCCGATGACCACCGCGCCCTCGCCTTGCTCGACGCCTGCCCCTGGTGAGCTTATCCCTCTCCCCTCTCTCCCCCTCCCTCTCCCCCTCCACACGGGGATGTATGCGAATATTCTGTACATGTATAATTTTGAGTAATTGAGAATGAAAAATTTGGTGGAAAATGCAATTGCTTGTTAAGCAGGCTACTGTCATTGTTTCTTTTTGATTATAGAAATATTTCTGCATTAATCCAAATGGCTATTGCTAATGCTAGACATACTGGATTTCTTGTGGAGGATAACAAATGGGACCAAATTCTACTAATCTGACTACTACTTGCCCTTGCAAGATTTATAATGGTGCTCGATCTCATGTGAACCTGCTACATCATAGTAATAAGTAGAATGCAAAGTTGTAAATCTTGACGGCAGGGTCTTGGTTCATGCAAATATCAATCTAGTGGGCACTTCCCCTCTGCAAGCAAAGCATAGTCAATCAATTTTATTCATTTATTTGTTGGTATGAGCTTACTGGTTATACTTGTATACTGGAGCATGAATTTTTTGGTATGAGCTACTGGCTATACTTGTATACTGGTATTCATTTATCAATTTCATTTATTTCAAATGTTCAATTATATTCATTTATCAATTTTACATGTAAACTGGAGCATGAATCTGTTGGCAGTATAGTGACTTTGGTTATATTGGCATTACTAGCAGTAGCTAGGTAGCACCATTTATGGTTGATTCCCTGGTAGCCTTGGTGATTTTCTGAATTAAGAAGAGGTAGCAACAATTTTGGTGAACATTCAGTAGGGAAAATAAGCTGGCTGGTGCTGGCTGGTGCTGGCTGTTGCTGGCTGCTGTTGTTGCTTGCTGCTGCTAGCAGCTGTTGTTGCTACCAGTTGTTGATGCTTGCTGTTGTTGGTTTTTGCTTGCTGGACCATTTTTTATGTGAAATGTTGCGGGGATTTCAAATGAGCTGCCCATTTCTCCCGAAACGTTGATTCACTTTTGTTTCGGTTGAGAAATGGGGCTCCTATGTCCAAAAATTAGCAAAGGTCATGCCGAATATTCCAGCCGACAATTGTACTAATAGATTTCATCCTCTTCTTTATAGAAAGTGCAAACATGTCGGCCAACGACAACGTGGCCAGAACTTCTAAGGCCGCGATGATCCTCGAAGAGGAAGCTAGAGCGGCGAACGTCGCGTTCTGGGAAGTCCCCTCCGCTCAACAAGAGGAGGAGGGGGTGGACTCGGCGGCGGAGGAAGTCGAAGTTGATCGGCGGATGAGTGAAGCCGGGGAGGAGGAGGAGTATGAACCCACCACCACCGACATCGGCAACCACACGGGGGGTGATTCCACCGAGTTTGCCGACCGCACGGAGGATGACGGCAGCACCAACACGGCTGCTACGAAGAAGAAGAAGAAGCCGCGGAAGGATCGGAAGCCGACAGTGCTCGCCAACACCACCACCGAGATCACTCAGGTCTCGGAAAGTGGGCTTCCCTTGGAGCCTGCGGATGTTGCCGCTGGGTACGACATGCAACTCGGGTGCATTGTCCGGGAAAGCATGTCGATCAGCACGAAGAAACTCCGAGGTGAAGGAAATGAGAATTTGGTCGAGCTCTGCCTTCGGAAGCTTCACCGACGGTACACGTTCCCGGCGCCATACAATAACTTGTCAACATCCAACAAGGTGAATAGATTTGCCATCACGAAGATGAGCAACGCCCTGAGCAGCTGGAAAAGTCGGGTGAAGGCCAAGATCGACAAAGGTGAAAACTGGGAGAGTATTAAGAAGGGTGAGCCGATGCTCGATGAAGCAGAGTTCCAGATATTCAAGGCGCATGTGGAAAGCGACGATGCTAAAGTATGGACGGAGTGGGGTAGGCAAATGCATGAGCTCAACTTAGGAGCACATCACCTTGGAAGCGGCGGTTATAGAGGAAATATTCCCATTTGGGAAAAGGGGGACGAAGAACTTGCACGTGCTGGGAAACCGAACCCATGGTTGAAAATGACCAACTTGCAGGTGAGGTACTTTGTCCGGGCCCGCTACACTCTGGACATGAAGACCATGGAATTCGTTACCGAGGATGATGAAGTGAAGAAGTTCGAGGAAAAGCTGGTAAGGAATTTACCCGCGCGGTCCATTGTGATTCATATTACATATATGAGGTGAAGGCAATGCCCTAAATGTGTTCACCCTATCCTTGTCTGCAGAACGAGCAGTTGGCGGCGGCCGATCGCCCCGAGGATGAATCGTCGTCCCAGGGCTCGACGGAGCCATGGGACACGCCTTGAAACAGGGTGTTGAATGCCTACAAGAAGAGGCCATTGTCCGAGCCGCCGACGTCGGCTGGTCGTGTCTGCGGCTTTGGTACAAGCGTGAAGTTCCGCGAGTACTACAAAGAGGACTCCAAGAAGAGAAGGGAGAGGAGGAGCGCGATGTCGTCAGAGGATAAAGACGAGGTGGAAGAGTTGAGGCAGATGGTCTCCATGCTGGAGGCAAAACAGGCAACCTCGATGGATAAAGAAGAGGTGGACAAGCTGTTCGAGAAGAAGCTCCGCGGTTTCCTACCCCCTCAGCTCATGGAGGGGATAGCTGCTTGGAATGTGGCTGGTCAGGTGGGGCCGATACAAGTGCCTAGCGCCGGGGGCAGCAACTCGAGCTTCAACGTGTCGCAATCTCCGGATCTGGTTACCCCGCCGTCCACCATCGCCGCGGGGTGATACGTCTCCAACGTATCTATAATTTCTTATGTTCCATGCTAGTTTTATGACAATACCTACATGTTTTATTCATACTTTATATTGTTTTGATGCATTTTCCGGGACTAACCTATTAACAAGATGCCGAAGCGCCAGTTCCTGTTCTCTGATGTTTTTGGTTTCAGAAATCTTACACAGGAAATATTCTCGGAATTGGACGAAACAAAAGCCCACGATCTTATATTTCACGGAAGGTTCCAAAGCACCGAAGAGTGGCCAGAGGGGAGCCAAGGGGGCCCCACCCCACATGGCGGCGTGGCCAAGGGGGGGCGCCCCCTATGGTGTGGGACCCTCGGGACCCCTCCGAGGCTGCCCTTCCGCCTATAAAGTCTCTCCATCGTGAAAACCCTAAAAAGATAAGCCACGAGACGAGAAAAGTTACGCAGCCGCCGCCATCACGAAGCCAAGTTCGGGGGACAGAAGTCTCTGTTCCGGCACGCCGCCGGGATGGGGAATTGCCCCCGGAAGCCATCTCCATCGACACCACCGCCATCTTCATCGCCGCTGCTGTCTCCCATGATGAGGAGGGAGTAGTTCTCCCCCGAGGCTAAGGGCTCTACCGGTAGCTATGTGGTTAATCTCTCTCCCATGTACTTCAATACAATGATCTCATGAGCTGCCTTACATGATTGAGATCCATATGATGAGCTTTGTAATCTAGATGTCGTTATGCTATTCAAGTGGATTTTACTTATGTGATCTCCGGAGACTCCTTGTCCCACGTGTGTAAAGGTGACAGTGTGTGCATCGTGTGGGTCTCTTAGGCTATATTTCACAGAATACTTGTTCACTGGGTTATGATTTGAGTTGAATGTCTCTATGAAATTGTGGTGTGTTAGTACCTCCTATGAATGCTCACAGTGACAGCGTGGGGTGTTTATTAGTACTTGGGAATACATCTTTAAGGTTTGCTTTTGCAGCCCTACATGGTGAATTAGTGCTCGTTATCCCGCCAGAGAGTAATTCAGAATAGCATAGTGAAGTGCTTATTTATATTCCATTATGATTGCAATGTTGAGAGTGTCCACTAGTGAAAGTATGATCCCTAGGCCTTGTTTCTAAGCATTGAAACACCATTTCCAACAAGTTCTGCTACATGTTTGCTTGCTGCCATCTTTATTTCAGATTGCAATTACTACCTACAATCATCCATATTACTTGTATTTCACTATCTCTTCGCCGAACTAGTGCACCTATACATCTGACAAGTGTATTAGGTGTGTTGGGGACACAAGAGACTTCTTGTATCTTAATTGCAGGGTTGCTTGAGAGGACTATCTTTGACCTCTACCTCCCTGAGTTCGATAAACCTTGGGTGATCCACTTAAGGGAAACTTGCTGCTGTTCTACAAACCTCTGCTCTTGGAGGCCCAACACTGTCTACAGGAATAGAAGCGTGCGTAGACATCACGGGGCAGCCGATGGAGTTGGATGAACCGGTGCCCCCTCCTGCCGAGGCTACCAAGGCGCAGCCGGCGACGGTGGTGCTTCATAATGCACCCGAGCCAGAGAAGATTAATCGGCCGGCCGCCCCTATCTCGACATTAGCACACCTCAACGCCATCACCAAGGTAGTTAACTAATTAGTTATTTCATGCCATCTCCTTCATGCGTTTTGATACCCGGCGATCTAATTAATGATGCCCAACATTACTCAGGACACTCCTTGCGTGCTCCTTCATTGCGCGCCCGGCGGCGAGTTGAAGGATGTTGCCACGGGCATGATCATACAACCGAAGAGCACCACGTTGCACACCGTGGCTATGGACGCTAACGTGATGAAGGTCACTTTGGGTCGGGTGTTTCCGAGGTGCGAAGACATGGACCCCCCAATACAACCCGAGGGAGCCGACGAGCACCTGACTCTTGAAAACTGCCATGGCTATACCATGGTATGGCCAAAGACCCAGATCCGTCTTGGGGGTCGCTCCACCGGCGCCTCCTAGATCGTCCGGCCGCCGATCGTCCGGCCGCCTCGGAGGGTAGCTCCTCCCATCGTCGCCGCCACAACAAGCCGCCACAAGAAACTGTTGGGAGCGTCTACACCTCAACCGCCACCGGCGGAGCCTAAAGGCAAGGCCGCTGCACCGCTATCGCCCATCCCACCACCCCAGGATGATGACATCGATGATGATGGACCGGTCAACGTCGATGCCTACCTCAATACCGGCGCTGACATAGACGATTTGTACATGTCAGGCGCGGATGAAGAACCATTCCGCACTCGCGACGAACAAGCTGGCCTGCCCAAGGCAACCAAACAGCGCCTGGTGTTCGGTGGCTTCTCTGAAGAGACGCCTCCGGCCGCCGATACACAAGAGCCATCCACTGCAAATAACTTCAGCCCTAATACGCTAATCAAGAAGGTCAACGAGCAGTTTGAAGCGTCAGGGGCCGTTGCTCCGAAGAAGCCCCGGAAAAGACCTAGTAAGAACAACAAGGAGAAGGCTGCGAGCCAGCCACCTCCGATGATCCGTCATCAGGACTCCATTGTACCTCCCCGTGAGGATGGCTTGACCAGAATGCATGAAGCCGGCAAAACAATAATGGGTTTGGAGCTGCGCCACCTCGCTTCCGGAGCTATGCTGCATCTGCAGGAAAGTATCCTTCTCCTAGAGAGTGTCCTTCTTAAGGACAAAGATCCGAATTACCCGGTCTTCACGGTCAGGGTGCCAAGAGATCTGGGCTTCGTCACTGATGCCCCCGCGGATATATTCTTTATAGCGTACGAGGATGTCTTCAAGCTATTCACCTCGAGAAGGCTGGACTATAACTTGGTCCGCCTATTCGCGCTCAATCTGGCGATGAAGATCAAGAGAGAGAGTACCCCGGACGTCGCGATAGCGGATCCCTACTACATACGTGAAAGCCAGTTGGCCTTATCAGCGGTGCGTGTTGGGGCGTCGTTGTACCTACAGAAGTTCTTCTTGGACAACAAGAGGAAGGACAACATCCCTTTGGCTTACTTTCCCGAGTAAGTACACATCCGCTAGCCCTGTAATAAATTTCTTTTCCATTGCTCTTTTCCAACATCGATCTTGTTCCAATTTTGTGTTGCGCAGAGACACGTACTGCACACTCATCTCCATCGCCCCGAAGTATTCGCTTGCCACCTATTTCGACTCGGGGAGTGCGAAAAAGAAGAACTATGCCAGAATAAGGGGTGTGCTAGATGATGCTCTCGAGGGCTATTTCAAAAAGGGAGGCGCCTTCAAAGAAAAGGCGGAATGTTTCAGGGATGATGGCAAACACAAGTTCAAGCACATGTTCAAGTTCCCCTGTGTCAAGCAGCCGGAAAACAGCACTCGGGGGGGGGGGGGGGCTTCTATGTCATGCATCACCTAAAAGGGTTTGTCCGGGATAGCCAGAACTTGTTGCTGCCATCTGCTCTCCGAGGATGGGCTGAAAAGTTGGCGCGGATAAACGATGATGACCTCAGAGAAGACTTCCATGCAACCCAGGTCAAGTTATCACATATCATCCTTGAAGACGTCATCACACGGGGAGGGCTCTTACACCAGGGTAGAGCGTTATGCAAGAGGGACATAGAAAATCGCCTCAAAGCGCAGGGTGACAGGAGGACGTGGAATACGGAAAGATTTGTACAAGCTGTTCCCGGAGCCCTGCGAGCATTGACTTAGTGTGTGTGGATCATAAACTCTAAGTACTAGCTATCTTCATCGGTTAGTTTGTATATATCGCTGGACGTCGTCTTGTGTGTGGGTCGTAAACTCTAAGTACTATGTTCATCGGTTTATGTGTATCGATGGACGTCGTCTTGTGTGTGCGCGTCGCAAACTTATTGTTGCCGTGTTCAACTTTACTATATGATTTGCTCTAATATTTATCAACATATATATATATATGCATGATGTACTAATATGATATACTAATATTCCTTGTCAATAGAGATGTGACGTACGTTGTGTACAAGGGGCGGGTTCCAGGTGTCTACGAGGAGTGGCAGGACTGTCTCGAACAGGTGCATAAGTTCAGCGGGAACAACTACAAGGGATACACGACTAGAGAGGAGGCGGTAGCACAGTGGAGGGCACACATGGGGAAGAAGAAGACCCGGCTGAAGTTCCTGGTCCCCCTCTTACTCACCGCCACCGCGGTTGTACTCTACTTTACTTTAGTCTAGGTGGCTGATGCGTGCAGTTAACACACGTCCGTTGGGAACCGCAAGAGGAAGGTGTGATGCGTACAGTAGCAAGTTTTCCCTCAGTAAGAAACCAAGGTTATCGAACCAGTAGGAGTCAAGGAACACGTGAAGGTTGTTGGTGACGGAGTGTAGTGCGGCGCAACACCAGGGATTCCGGCGCCAACGTGGAACCTGCACAACACAATCAAAGTACTTTGCCCCAACGTAACAGTGAGGTTGTCAATCTCACCGGCTTGTTGTAAACAAAGGATTAATTGTATAGTGTGGAAGATGATGTTTGTTTGCGAAAAATAGTAAAGAACAATTGCAGTAGATTGTATTTCAGAGGTAAAGAATGGACCGGGGTCCACAGTTCACTAGTGGTGTCTCTCCCATAAGATAAATAGCAAGTTGGGTGAACGAATTACAGTTGGGCAATTGACAAATAAAGAAGGCATAACAATGCACATACATATATCATGATGAGTACTATGAGATTTAATCAGGGCATTACGACAAAGTACATAGACCGCTATCCAGCATGCATCTATGCCTAAAAAGTCCACTTTCAGGTTATCATCCGAACCCCTTCCGGTATTAAGTTGCAAACAACAGACAATTGCATTAACTATGGTGCGTAATGTAATCAACACAAATATCCTTAGACAAAGCATCGATGTTTTATCCCTAGTGGCAACAGCACATCCACAACCTTAGAACTTTCTGTCACTATCCCAGATTCAACGGAGGCATGAACCCACTATCGAGCATAAATACTCCCTCTTGGAGTTACAAGTATCAACTTGGCCAGAGCCTCTACTAGCAACGGAGAGCATGCAAGAACATAAACAACATATATGATAGATTGATAATCAACTTGACATAGTATTCAATATTCATCGGATCCCAACAAACACAACATGTAGCATTACAAATAGATGATCTTGATCATGATAGGCAGCTCACAAGATCTAACATGATAGCACAATGAGGAGAAGACAACCATCTAGCTACTGCTATGGATCCATAGTCCAGGGGTGAACTACTCACACATCGATCCGGAGGCGATCATGGCGATGAAGAGCCCTCCGGGAGATGATTCCCCTCTCCGGCAGGGTGCCGGAGGCGATCTCCTGAATCCCCCGAGATGGGATTGGCGGCGGCGGCGTCTCTGGAAGGTTTTCCGTATCGTGGCTCTCGGTACTGGGGGTTTCGCGACGAAGGCTTTAAGTAGGCGGAAGGGCGGAGTCGGAGGGCTGATAGGGGCCCCACACGCTAGGGCGGCGCGGGCTCCATGCTGGTCGCGCCGCCCTATGGGTACGGGCCCTCGTGGCCCCACTTCGTATACTCTTCGGTCTTCTGGAAGCTTCGTGGAAAAATAAGACCCTGGGCGTTGATTTCGTCCAATTCCGAGAATATTTCCTTTGTAGGATTTCTGAAACCAAAAACAGCAGAAAACAGCAACTGGCTCTTCGGCATCTTGTCAATAGGTTAGTGCCGGAAAATGCATAATAATGACATAAAGTGTGTATAAAACATGTGATTATCGTCATAAAAGTAGCATCGAACATAAGAAATTATAGATACGTTTGAGACGTATCAAGCATCCCCAAGCTTAGTTCCTACTCGCCCTCGAGTAGGTAAACGATAACAAGGATAATTTCTGAAGTGACATGCTATCATAATCTTGATCAATACTATTGTAAAGCATATGAGATGAATCCAGTGATTCGAAGCAATGGTAAAGACAATGAATAAACAACTGAATCATATAGCAAAGACTTTTCATGAATAGTACTTTCAAGACAAGCATCAATAAGACTTGCATAAGAGTTAACTCATAAAGCAATAAATTCTTAGTAGAAAGCTTTGAAGCAACACAAAGGAAGATATAAGTTTCAGCGGTTGCTTTCAACTTCAACATGTTTATCTCATGGATGATTGTCAACATAAAGCAATATAACAAGTGCAATAGGTAAACATGTAAGAATCAATGCACACAGTTGATACAAGTGTTTGCTTCTAAGATAGAAAGAAGTAGGTAAACTGACTCAACATAAAGTAAAAGAATGGCCCTTCGCAGAGGGAAGCATGGATTACTATTTTTGTGCTAGAGCTTTTCATTTTGAAAGCATAGAAACAATTCTGTCAACGGTAGTAATAAATCATATGCGTTATGTATAAGACATCTTATAAGTTGCAAGCCTCATGCATAGAATACCAATAGTGCTCGCACCTTGTCCTAATTAGCTTGGATTAACACGGATTATCATTGCATAACATATGTTTCAACCAAGTGTCACGAAGGGGTACCTCTATGCCGCCTGTACAAAGGTCCAAGGAGATAGATCGCATTTGGTTTCTCGTTTTTGATAGATCTCAACTTAGGACATCCATACCGGGACAACATAGACAACAGATAATGGACTCTTCTTTAATGCATAAGCATTCAACAACAGATAAAATTCTCATAAGAGATTGAGGATTGATGTCCAAACTGAAACTTCCACCATGATTCATGGCTTTGGTTAGCGGCCCAATGTTCTTCTCTAACAATATGCATACTCAAACCATTTGATCATAAAAATCACCCTTACTTCAGACAAGACGAACATGCATAGCAACTCACATGATATTCAACAAAGGTGTAAAAGTTGATGGCGTCCCCAGAAACATGGTTATCGCTCAACAAGCAACTTATAAGAAATAAAATACATAAGCTACATATTCTTTACCACAATAGTTTTTAAGGCTATTTTCCCATGAGCTATATATTGCAAAGACAAAGAATAGAATTTTAAAGGTAGCACTCAAGTAATGTACTTTGGAATGGCAGTGAAATACCATGTAGTAGGTAGGTATGGTGGACACAAATGGCATAGTTTTTGGCTCAAGGATTTGGATGCACGAGAAGAATTCCCTCTCAATACAAGGCTTAGGCTAGCAAGGTTGTTTGAAGCAAACTCAAGTATAAACCGGTACAGCAAAACTTACATAAGAACATATTGCAGGCATTATAAGACTCTACACTGTCTTCCTTGTTGTTCAAACACCTTAACCAAAAAATATCTAGACTCTAGAGAGACCAATCATGCAAACCAAATTTTAACAAGCTCTATGTAGTTCTTCATTAATAGGTGCAAAGTACATGATGCAAGAGCTTAAATATGATCTATATGAGCACAACAATTGCCAAGTATCAAATTATTCAAGACATTATACCAATTACCACATGAAGCATTTTCTGTTTCCAACCATATAACGATGAACGAAGCAGTTTCAACCTTCGCCATGAACATTAAAAGTAAAGCTAAGAACACATGTGTTCATATGCAACAGCGGAGCGTGTCTCTCTCCCAAACAAAGAATGCTAGGATCCGATTTTATTCAAACAAAAAGAAAAATAAAAGCAAACAGACGCTCCAAGTAAAGCACATAAGATGTGACGGAATAAAAATATAGTTTCAATAGAGGTGACCTGATAAGTTGTCGATGAAGAAGGGATGCCTTGGACATCCCCAAGCTTAGATGCTTGAGTCTTCTTAAAATATGCAGGGATGAACCACGGGGGCATCCCCAAGCTTAGACTTTTCACTCTTCTTGATCATATTGTATCATCCTCCTCTCTTGACCCTTGAAAACTTCCTCCATAACAAACTCAAAACAAACTCATTAGAGGGTTAGTGCATAATTGAAAATTCACATATTCAGAGGTGACATAATCATTCTTAACACTTCTGGACATTGCACAAAGCTACTGAAAGTTAATGGAACAAAGAAATCCATCAAACATAGCAAAATAGGCAATGCGAAATAAAAGGCAGAATCTGTCAAAACAGAACAGTCTGTAAAGACGAATTTTTCTGGGGCATTTAACTTGCTCAGATGAAAAATTTCAAATTGAATGAAAGTTGCGTACATATCTGGGGATCACGCACGTAAATTGGCAGATTTTTCTGAGTTACCTACAGACGGGGCTGCTAAATTTTGTGATAGTAAGAAATCTGTTTCTGCGCAGTAATCCAAATCTAGTATCAACATTACTATCAAAGACTTTACTTGGCACAATAATGCAATAAAATAAAGATAAGGAGAGGTTGCTACAGTAGTAACAACTTCCAAGACTCAAATATAAAACAAAAGTGCTGTAGTAAAATAATGGGTTGTCTCCCATAAGCGCTTTTCTTTAACGCCTTTCAGCTAGGCGCAGAAAGTGTGAATCAAGTAACATCAAGAGATGAAGCATCAACATTATAATTTGTTCTAATAATAGAATCATAAGGTAACTTCATTCTCTTTCTAGGGAAGTGTTCCATACCTTTCTTGAGAGTAAATTGATACTTAATATTACCTTCCTTCATATCAATAGTAGCTCCAACTGTTCGAAGAAAAGGTCTTCCCAATATAATGGGACAAGATGCATTGCATTCAATATCCAAGACAACAAAATCAACGGGGACAAGGTTATTGTTAACCGTAATGTGAACATTATCAATCATCCCCAAAGGTTTCTTTATAGAATGATCAGCAAGATTAACATCCAAATAACACTTTTTCAATGGTGGCAAGTCAAGCATATCATAGATTTTCTTAGGCATAACAGAAATACTTGCACCAAGATCACATAAAGCATTACAATTAAAATCATTGAACTTCATCTTAATGTTGGGCTCCCAACCATCTTCTAACTTCCTAGGAATAGAAGTTTCAAGTTTTAGTTTATCTTCTCTAGCTTTTATGAGAGCATTTGTAATGTGTTTTGTAAAGGCCAAATTTATAGCACTAGCATTGGGACTTCTAGCAAGTTTTTGTAAGAACTTTATAACTTCAGAGATATGAAAATCATAAAAATCTAAACCATTATGATCTACAGCAATGGGATCGTTGTCCCCAATATTTTGAAAAACTTCAGCAGTTTTATCACAAGCAGTTTCAGCAGTTTTAGCAGTTTCAGGCAATTTTGCAAGCTTTGCACTAGGAGTAGAAACATTGCCAACACCAATTACTTTACCATTGATAGTAGGAGGTTTAGCAACATGTGAAGCATCAACATTACTAGTGGTGGTAATAGTCCAAACTTTAGCTACATTATTCTCTTTAGCTAGTTTTTCTTCTCTTTCCCACCTAGCATGCAATTCAGCCATTAATCTAATATTTTCATTAATTCAAACTTGGATGGCATTTGCTGTAGCAAATGACTTAATATCTTTATCTTCATTAGGCATAACTTTCAATTTTAAAAGATCAACATCAGAGGCAAGACTATCAACCTTAGAAGCAAGAATATCAATTTTACCAAGCTTTTCTTCAACAGATTTGTTGAAAGCAGTTTGTGTACTAATAAATTCTTTAAGCATGGATTCAAGACCAGAGGGTACACTCCTATTATTGTTGTAAGAATTACCATAAGAATTACCATAACCATTACCATTATTAGAAGGATATGGCATATAGTTGTTACCAGAATTATTCCTATAAGCGTTGTTGTTGAAATTATTATTTTTAATGAAGTTCACATCAACATGTTCTTCTTGGGCAACCAATGAAGCTAAAGGAACATTATTTGGATCAACATTAGATCTACCATTCACAAGCATAGACATAATAGCATCAATCTTATCACTCAAGGAAGAGGTTTCTTCAACAGAATTTACCTTCTTACCTTGTGGAGCCCTTTCAGTGTGCCATTCAGAGTAGTTGATCATCATATTATCAAGGAGCTTTGTTGCCGCCCCCAAAGTGATGGACATAAAAGTACCTCCAGCAGCTGAATCCAATAGGTTCCGCGAAGACAAATTCAATCCTGCATAAAAGGTTTGGATGATCATCCAAGTAGTTAGTCCATGGGTTGGGCAATTCTTCACCAAAGATTTCATTCTTTCCCATGCTTGGGCAACATGCTCATTATCCAATTGCTTAAAATTCATTATGCTACTTCTCAAAGATATAATTTTAGCAGGAGGATAATATCTACCAATGAAAGCATCCTTACATTTAGTCCATGAATCAATACTATTCTTAGGCAAAGATAGCAACCAATCTTTAGCTCTTCCTCTTAAGGAGAAAGGAAACAATTTCAATTTTATAATGTCACCATCTACATCCTTATACTTTTGCATTTCACAAAGTTCAACAAAATTATTAAGATGGGCAGCAAGATCATCGTAACTAACACCAGAAAATTGCTCTCTCATAACAAGATTTAGTAAAGCAGGTTTAATTTCAAAAAATTCTGCTGTAGTAGCAGGTGGAGCAATAGGTGTGCATAGGAAATCATTATTATTTGTGCTAGTGAAGTCACACAACTTAGTATTCTCAGGAGTACCCATTTTAGCAGTAGTAAATAAAGCAAACTAAATAAAGTAAATGCAAGTAACTAATTTTTTTGTGTTTTTAATATAGAGAACGCAAACAAGAAACTAAATAAAGTAAATGCAAGTAACTAATTTTTTTTGTATTTTTGATATAGAGAACAAACAAAGCAGTAAATAAAATAAAGTAAAGCAAGACAAAAACAAAGTAAAGAGATTGGATGTGGGAGACTCCCCTTGCAGCGTATCTTGATCTCCCCGGCAACGGCGCCAGAAAAATCCTTGTTGTTGGCGTGGTAGTTAACACACGTCCGTTGGGAACCCCAATAGGAAGATGTGATGCGTACAGCAGCGAGTTTTCCCTCAGTATGAAACCAAGGTTATCGAACCAGTAAGAGTTAAGGAACACGTGAAGGTTGTTGGTGACGAAGTGTAGTGCGGCGCAACACCAGGGATTCCGGCGCCAATGTGGAACCTGCACAACACAATGACAATACTTTGCCCCAACTTAACAGTGAGGTTGTCAATCTCACCGGCTTGCTGTAAACAAAGGATTAAACGTATGGTGTGGCAAATGATGTTTGTTTGCGAAGAACAGTAAAGAACAGAGTTTGCAGTAGATTGTATTTCAGATGTAGAAGAATGGACCGGGGTCCACAGTTCACTAGTGGTGTCTCTCCCATAAGATAAATAGCATGTTGGGTGAACAAATTACAGTTGGGCAATTGACAAATAGAGAGGGCATAACAATGCACATACATATCACGATAACTACTATGAGATTTAATCAGGGCATTATGACAAAGTACATAGACCGCTATCCAGCATGCATCTATGCCTAAAAAGTCCACCTTCAGGTTAGCATCCGCACCCCTTCCAGTATTAAGTTGCAAACAACAGACAATTGCATTAAGTATGGTGCGTAATGTAATCAACACAAATATCCTTAGACAAAGCATTGATGTTTTATCCCTAGTGGCAACAACATATCCACAACCTTAGAACTTTCTCACATCGTCCTGCATTCAATGGAGGCATGAACCCACTATCGAGCATAAATACTCCCTCTTGGAGTTACAAGTATCAACTTGGCCAGAGCCTCTACTAGCAACGGAGAGCATGCAAGAACATAAACAACACATATATGATAGATTGATAATCAACTTGACATAGTATTCCATATTCATCGGATCCCAACAAACACAACATGTAGCATTACAAATAGATGATCTTGATCATGATAGGCAGCTCACAAGATCTAACATGATAGCACAAAGAGGAGAAGACAACCATCTAGCTACTGCTATGGACCCATAGTCCAGGGGTGAACTACTCACACATCAATCCGGAGGCGATCATGGTGATGAAGAGTCCTCCGGGGGATGATTCCCCTCTCCGGCAGGGTGCCGCAGGCGATCTCCTGAATCCCCCGAGATGGGATTGACGGCGGCGGAGTCTCTGGAAGGTTTTCCGTATCGTGGCTCTCGGTACAGGGGTTTTCGCGACGAAGGCTATAAGTAGGCGGAAGGGTAGGGTTGGAGGCGGTGCAGGGGCCCCACACCATAGGCCGGCGCGGGCCCCATGCTGGCCACGCCGCCCTATGGGTACGGGCCCTCGTGGCCCCACTTCGTATACTCTTCGGTCTTCTGGAAGCTTCGTGGAAAAATAAGACCCTGGGCGTTGATTTCGTCCAATTCTGAGAATATTTCCTTTGTAGGATTTCTGAAACCAAAAACAGCAGAAAACAACAACTGGCTCTTCGGCATCTTGTCAATAGGTTAGTGCCGGAAAATGCATAATAATGACATAAAGTGTGTATAAAACATGTGAGTATCATCTTAAAAGTAGCATGGAACATAAGAAATTATAGATACGTTTGAGACGTATCAGTAACTCAAGTTTGTATACATTATCATTTATTTTATCGAACATTTTAAAAGGATCGGCAACGCGTGGCATTAACTTAGACTTGTGCTAATCAGGAAACTGATATTTAAACAAATGCAACCAATTAAGATTACCAACATCAAACACATCATGTTTTTTTTCCTTTATTCCAGCAATTTTATATTAATCATTCATGTCGTTCTCTTGTCTTTAGTAGTCTAATGCAATTTTTAATATCAATTTACCATATTTAATTAATTAAAAAGGGCATCCCTACCTTTATTGGGACCCCGATGGAAATGAGCCGGGGGGTGGAGGGGGAGGGGACAAGCTGCGTCAGCCTAGGGCTGGCCAGCCAGCTCCCGACCTCCTCCTCTCTTTTGTCACACCTTGCCCCCTTATGAAACATTGTCCCCTGCCCCCTATATAAAGAGACCCATATGGGGAAATTAAATACACAATAAAATAGAGAAATATCTGGTACGTCTCAAACATATCTATAATTTTTGATGCTCCATGCTTGTTTTACACCAATTTATATATGTTTTACTCATACTTCATTGCACTTTTACACATCTTCTGGCACTAACCTATTAACAAGATGCCATAGTGTCAGTTCCCTATTTTTGCTATTTTTGTATTTCATAAAAGTTGTACAGGAAATATTCTCGGAATTGGACGAAACCAAAGCCGAAATCAATATTTTTTCATAACGAAGATAGAGTCCAAAGGGGAGTCGAAGGGGGGCAGAAGGACAGCCACACCTGCCCTAGGCGCGGCCTGGCCCTGGCCCGTGCCTAGGTATGGTGTGGGCCACCCTGGCCTCCACCGACATCGCCCCTTCGCCTATTTATTCACGATCTCGGGAAAACCCTAGATACCCGAGCCTTCATCCACGAAAAGTTCCATCGCGGCCGCCATTGTAGAACCCATCTCGGGGGGTTCTGAAGCTCTTTCCGGCACCCTGCCGGAGGGGGAAATCATCGCCGGAGGCATCTACATCGCCATGCCTGTCTCCGAAATGATGCGTGAGTAGTTCATCACTGGACTTTGGGTCCATAGCAGTAGCTAGATGGTTGTCTTCTCCAATTTGTGCTTCATGTATAGATCTTGTGAGCTGCCCGACATGATCAAGATCATCCTTATGTAATCCTACATGTTGTGTTTGCTGGGATCCAATAAATATTGTATACTATGTTGAGGTCAATTATATATTCATGTCATATGTTATTTGTGATCTTGCATGATCTCCGTTGCTAGTAGATACTCTGGCCAAGTAGATGCTTGTGACTCCAAGAGGAGGTATTTATGCTCGATAATAAGTTCATGCCTCTAGTTTTCTAGAAGAGTGACAATAACTTCTAAGATTGTAGATATGATGTTGATACTAGGGAGAAAACAACAATGTTTTATCCAAGGGTAATTCTATTATTTAATTTACACACAATGCTTAATGCGATAATCTGTTGCTTGCAACTTAATACTGAAAGGGGTTCGGACGATAATCGGAAGGTGGATTATTAGTCATAGACGCAGTTGGATTACGGTCTATGTATTATGTTGTAATGCCCAAACAAATATCATAGTAATCACCTTGTCATGTATGGTCGATATTCTGTCAATTGTCCAGCTGTAATTTATTCACCCAACATGCTATTTATCTTTATGGAGACACATCTCTAGTGAACTGTGGACCCTGGTCCTTTCCTTTACACTGATAAATTCATCTACTGCAATCATGTTCTGTTACTTACTGCAAAGCTCTGTTCTCTTTAGTTACTGCAAACATCTCCTTCACTCTATACATTTAATCCTTTGTGTTCAGCAAAACCGGTGAGATTGACAACCTCACTGTAAGTTGGGGCAAAGTATTTTGGTTGTGTTGTGTGCAGGTTCCACGTTGTTGCTGATGTCGGTAGTGCGCTCTGTCACTAGTCAGCTAGCAACACCTTCAGAAGTCATGCCTTTCTCCTACTGGTCGATTAAACCTGTGTTTCTTACTGAGAGAAAACTTGCTACTGTGCTTATCATGTCTTCCTCTTGGGGTTCCCCAAGTGTGAAGTCAGTGTTACGATAAGCACCATCAATATCTCTCACTAGTTTTCTTCTGCGTGCGGTTTTCCGAAGAACTGCATAGGGGGGAGATAACTCCACCCAGCATGCGGGAGCGTTGTTGGGATCCGGATCCAGAAGATCTACTTGCACAACTTCACTGGATCGGAGCCAGGAGCGTCGTTGAGCATAGTACGTATGCGAAACTACGAGGTGTTGCATCTGTGGTACTCATCGTCATGGGAGAGGCCTTCTACACAACCCTGAGGTCGGTAACGAGAGTACGTCTACATCAACCACTGATACATGCATTTTACATCATCAATATTGTGACATATATGATTAGTTTTTACTGATATTTGCCATCACACATTATTATTTATGCATTTTCAGTTGATTTCCAAGGCTTTCCTATAAAGCCCCTTTCATTGGTATTTAATTTCTGGGAGGCACAAAACCTCCTTTTTCGTATTTTGTTGTTTCGGGGACCTTCTGGACACCTAAAAATCGAAGAAAAAAATACATGATCAGTTTTTCACCCGAAGAAAGACCGTGGACCAAAGAAGTACGAGAGGGGAGCCACGAGGACCAAAAGAGGTCAGGTGGCATGCGCCCTCTGCTGGGCGTGCCACCTAGGCCCGTTTGGTCCTCGAGCATCGCCTTGGGTCCCCATTTATACATACGTCTCCGTTTCGCCTAAAAACCTAAGCCATATTGTTTCGTTGATCAGCAATAGTCGGGCAGTGTGATCAATATTTGGTTTCCTCGAGTACACTTTTGCAAAGACGCCAACCACAACCCTACAGAACTTGTACATTGCCTCAAGGCAACCTGAATCTCTCATGCGGATGTACTCGTCCAACAGGTCACCGGCAACTCCATACGCTAGCATCTTAAAGGCCGCAGTGTATTTCTGATCAAAAGTGAAACCAAGTTTACATGTAGCATCCGCCTTCAAATTGAAGTAGTCATCGTAGCACCTCATGATGTGCATGATCTTTAGAAACAGGTCCTTGACATCCGAAAACATCGATGAAAGCACGATGCCTTATAAATGGGGTTGGTCCGCTGAAATTAGTCCCTCCATAGTTGCCCATGGCCCCCTCTCGGATGCGCTCAGCCGCCGAGAGCCAACCCTTCACCGAGCCCCTGTACTTCGGCAAGCGCTACTGACATGGGTATGCCTAATTGGGCTTAAGGTTTGTGTCACCCTGGTGCGTATTGCAAAGAAGCCCATGATGATGGAAACCGAAGTCCGCAAGACGAAGCTTGTCGAGTAAGGAAAGGCCCACTGCGGAGCTGACATATTCTTGGTTAGGCAAGTCACATATGTAAACCGACCCGAATTGGACTCCGAGACCTAGCCTCTTATATAAAGTCCAGGAGGAGCCAGCGGGAGATCATCGAATCTTTATTGTAAATGCTAGCTTGTTCTAGTTTACGTCGCCTTAGCCTCATAATTAACCTGTCGGATAAGCCTTGTTTGTCTGACAAATCGACGAAACCACCAATGCACCACTTTTCCCTGAAACCCTAAGTCCATATCCATGGACATTGTCGAGGTGACCCCTCGTCACCTGCTCCTTATCATGGACGTGAAAGGCCATGGCCATGAGAATCTCGGAGTAGTTGTTGGACTCATCGGAGGACGTGTTGATGACATTGTTGTAAAAATACTCATCTGAGCTGTTGACCATGATCTACAAATGGTACACTAACAATAAGGACCAGCAAACATCTATGGGTAATGAAAAAGAGTGGTCGGTGAGGCCTGCTAGTTACCATGACGACCGGCGAGGCGTTCGGCCTAATAGGTTGCGGTCAGCGCGGACTAAAGGGGGGCACGCGAGTTGGATGTAGTGCTCTACGATGCCGGATGGTCACCCGCCTACTCGGGTGAAGGTGGCGGGCAAGGGCGGCCCTCTGTGCGCCCAAAAATGGTGGCCGAATCGGCCGGTCAAAGCGGAGGCGGCAAGGGCGTTGTTCGAGGGGCACGTCGGGGTGGGAGTTGGGAAGAGGGTAGTTTGTTTGTCTGTTTGGCCGGAGGGCCCAGGGAAGACAATTAGCTCCGCGCCGCGTACTGGTGGCCTGCCCACACTGCCGCAAACCCGACCTAAATTTGGACCGGGTTTACTCCAAGACGAACGTGTTCGCGGAATACGGTCCTATTGCGGGAGCCCATTGGGCCTCATTTTCGACCGCAGCTAACCACGACATAGCTAATGTCCGGATATTTAAAAAAAACTAATGTCCAGATGATGTTGGAGATGGCTCTATCTACACTACTTAAAAAGAAGAAACATAATCCCTATTCTTCCTCACCCAGCGACACGTCGTCCATTTTGGTCGTACTCAGTCACGCTTCCCTCGCGTTGAAATGGGCCAAAGCCCAACACAAAAACATCCAGCCTCCCTCCTCTCCCTCCACACCTCAGTGATGCCCCTCTCCCCCGCATCCGGCACCCCCTCACACCTCCTTCAGGGCCTCTTCACAACGCCCGCCGGATCCGGTCGCCACCTCGTCCACCGAACGGATCCGCCCCCAAATGCACGGGTCCAGCCGTCACCGCTACCACCCTCGACTATTCCTGTCCTCCACCGCACGTATCGAGGGCCATGGAAGTCCAACGCCCTCCCCAGATCAAGAGGAAGAACAATAGGTTGGATTCTTGGATATAGGCATGGAGGCCCGGATCCAACCTTCCCCACTTGATCTTCATTTTTTTCGTGACCTCCCCGCTCGGTAACATACTTCACCAAGCCTATCCTAACACGTTGAGGTAGTTTATGCTTGGCTGATTCCTCCGAGGTCTCAAGTTCAGTCGGAGATGCCAGCAACTCAAGCCACCCCCAGGCCGTTCAGTTCATGTCTCCTACAATCTTTATTTACAAAAGTTAATGTACTTTGAATTTTAAAACATGCATGTGCCTTTTTGCATGAGATATCAGACATGGGAAAAGTTATTGAGCTCTGATGTGAGAGTCTATAAAATTTGCACCACCAAAATTGTTATGCATCTGTGCAAAATTGTTGAGAAGTGATATTCAGTTTATGCCTTCTAACACTTAACTATTTGTTTGGCAGGTTCAATCATATGCAACGACTGAGCAGGTAAAATGATGTGCTTTAACCACTAAGAAATTGTTGGTTTCACTTGTCATTGAATGTCAATATCTTATGATGGCTTATGAAATTTGCACCCCCGGGCAAATGCTAAACGATAACCACTCGCTGAATGATAACCAAACACCAGGTATGACAATTGAAACTTTATCTGAAGTAATCACTGGATCAACGCCAGACATTGAACATGCTTTCATGCCTTCTCAAATACTACATGCCAATGCACAAGTTCAGCGGGCAACAATCTATTTTCTGCCTCCCTGCATAGAAGAAGAATATGTTTTCTGCCCGTCATACATGTTTGATGTTGCCCCTCTGAAACATGAGTATTATTCCATTCCCATTTTTTCAGTGTGAAAAGCATAGAGGTGGATATTTATTGCATCTTAGCCTCGACTATCACTGCTCTAAGAAAAACACACCATTAGCCGTGAGTAATTTTTATAGCATTTTTCACATCCAAGCATTTACTTTTCATTTCGGCATGATACTATAAGGTGATGACACTTAACAGTAGGATCTAAACCTGTTGCGGTCAAAACCCACCGGCGGGCAGCGACGGGCAACACAGTAGAGCCGGGAACAACCTAGGGCTTCGGCTGGCCCTGGTCCCTCCGAGCGACGGCCCGCAAAGCCTCTGGTACACACGTCCGATGCTGATGCAAGGGCGTGCCACCTGACCTATACCTGGTTAGGAAGGTGATGGAGATGCCTCGCTTAGTTTCCTGCATGGCATACACGTAAACATTAAATACGAGCCTCGATCGGCTCTCAGGTTATCCTGTGAATCGGCTCAAGGAGCCGATCCACCCATGATTCGTACGAGGTGCACGAATATATGGTGGTCCTGCTTGATCAAGATAAAGCTAATGCGATCTACGACGATTTAGGGTTTTCACCGCATAATCGGATCATCCTACTCACGATTGGGCCTCGCGGCCACGCACGGTGATCGTAAGCCGATCCTAGATAGGGCCTAAAAACCAACACGAGGTTGATCCCCGGAACATCCTGTCTAGGACTAGCAAACGACACCCTACGTGCCGCTGGATCCTCCAACCCTTTGTAAGGTCTAACTATTGCAGATATTAAACTAATCCTTGTAGAACAAGGAGCAACCGTAACGGATCGGATCTACTAAATAATGATCAAGCGGGGTGCCGCCCCTACACCTGAGATAGGTGTAAGGGCGGCTAGATATGCAAGGGTTGCACTACGATAGCATGTTATACGAAGAACTATGCTAACCCTAACACATCTATGATAACTACGTTGCTCGCCATCAAAAAGGCTTCAGTACGAGCAACGCATGAACAACGTAAAGCTTCTGCTGCCTAGATCGCAAGATGCGATCTAGGCAGCATGATGCTTACCGGTAGAAACCCTCGAGACGAAGGAGTTGGCGATGCGCCGAGATTGATTGGTTGGTTGAACGTTGGTTGTTGTTTATTTCATAAACCCTAGATACATATTTATAGTCCAGGGGACTTTCTAACGTGGGAATAATCCCCACCGTGCACGATACAAACTCTAACTTTTAATCTAAGATACAATCTACCATAATTAAAGATACACGGGCAAACTAGCCCAAATTCTTCGTGCAAGGCCGCTTCAGAGATCTTCCACGTGTAATCTTCCAAGCCCATCTCCCTTACGGCCCACTTCCTGATTTGGCCAAAATCTGGTGATAACACATGCCCCCCTGGTTTTGGCAATGATAATTCCAAAACCACTCTGTTTTTCCTTCGAAGGGTCATGTCGTGGCACAGCAGACCTGTCGCAGTATTCTTCATCATGATGACCTGCCTTCTTAACTTCTCTGCACGATTTGACAATTTTGGCTCCATCCCCTCGGAAACTGCTTGAGCAATAAATTTCCACTAGGCTCCTTATCGATGGGGAAGAGGACCTCAAGTTCCTCATCGATGGGGAGCTGATAAGCGAAAGTGAAGACGACCTCCATCCCTGGGCGAAACCCACCTCCCCCGACGGGAAGGGGAAAGAAGTAGAGGAAGAGGAAGAAAAAGAGGAGGGCAGCCCCTCTTCCCCCGCTAAGCTTCTACCAGCCAAGTGATTCCGCGCTTGGGCGGACAGCGAAGACGATGATGATGACGAGGAGGAAGAGGAGGAGGATGAATCCTCCTCCTCCGTCGGGTATCCGCCGACCAAGCGCTTCCGCTCCTGGGCGGACAGCGAGGATGATGATGATGACGAGGAAAACGAAGCTCCGGCCAAGGGCTGGGGTAGCAGCGGCGAGGAGCTTCCTGGGAGCAGCGCCAACGACATCGACGACGGCGACGATGAGGACAGCGACGACTAGTAGAGTAGGACTAGTAGTAGCAGTGCACTAGGCACCAGATCCCTCTTTTGAGAGCCATCGGCTCTTTCTTGTATAGCCGCTCCTTTGAATTAATGAAAATTGTTCTTTCAATTCATCTTTCAATTAATCCAATTTCACTCCTTCCGCTTGTCATACCAAGACCGATAGCAACGTATCGGATTCCTTTTCCTTTGGACGCCCGTGAAGCCAGACTCAAATGTCGATTAGACCGCCAGTCAAGCACTTCTCAAATTCAGGCTGCGATTTGATATCTGACCATAATTTTTCGCAATCCCTTAGCCGATGACTACTCATCGGCTATTTTGAGAATCCAGTCCCTTTCCTTTTCTTGCAGCAACAGGACGGTCCAAAACCTGTAAAGCCGACGGCCTCCTTTTCCGGTTCCTCTCCGTAGCTTTAGCAGTTTTCTTTTGCAACACCTGAACTGCTTTCAGAGAAGATCACGATGCAGGGTCAGTCGATGCGACTCCAATCGGCTCCCAAAACAGAACATCTACCAAGTTAGCTGCCCCCCGAGCCTTAATCAAGGCGAGAATACCAGCGAGGATGCACAGGTCATTGATCAGCTTTCTTCTACTGAACGCCGATGTTGTAAATGAAACACCAAACTGAAAACCATCTTGGCGAAAATGTGAACCTTGAGCACATAGCCAGTAGGTCTTGGCCTTGTGTAACTGTACTAGAATCGATGGCTGCGCATCGGCTTCGTTTCTAATTCTGAAGTCGATGCCCTTGCGTCGGCTGTATGTTGTTATGAAAAAATCTTTTTTACTGGCCGATTTTTCCTAATCGGCCCATAATGTTTCACTGCACACATGTTTACACATGTTTATCTACACATGTTCATCTGACTATATGCCCCCCGAGCCGAATCTGCCAGGTGACTGCAGATATCGGCTTTGTGGTTAGCCAGGGCACTGTACTTGCACGTCGGCTCCGCGAGGATTCGTGTTGACTTTCATCCGCCGACGTGACCGCTGCCCAGTAGATCGATGTTGAACACAAGCAGAACATGTGGTGAAGATAATTTTGGCCGATTGCTGGAATCGGCCTCCATATCGATTGAAGCTCTGACTGAAGGTTCTGTAATGCCCCTTCATAATTTTTGGGGCCGACCACAAGGATCAGCCTCGCCCCGTTTGCTCATCGGTTTGTTCTTGCTACTCGGTCAGGCTGGTGGATAAAACCAGCCCAATCTCTGACTTTATCATGTTGATGCGCTTGCTGTCGTCCACCTTGAGTGCATCATGTAATCGTGGAGCACTAAGCTCTGTCGGAAGGACGAGCACCATGTTTGTACCAGCCGATGTTTCATCGTCGGCTTTCCTTTGCTTGGGACGCCATTCCATTTTCCGTGGACGACCCTCTTCGTCCAGGGTTCGCTGAACTTTCACAGCCAGATCAGGTCGTGCCTTCCTTAGCGTATGCAAGTATAACCTTTCGGCTTCCTCCAGGCCACGCAATCGCTGAACCCTGCGCTTTTGGGAACGGCTGAGTCCATCAGGGCACCACCTTGGCCGGTGGTACATGTCTTCTTCTTCTTGTCCCTCGTCTTCTGAATCCTCGAAATCTTCCCATCGAGGGGACTCAGCGCGTTTGCTTTGTGGAGGGAGAGGCCCTAAGCGCTTGAACACGGACACGTTGGCCGCCTCCTTCTTCTTCTGGTTGCATTCTGGGCAATTGCCGATTGTGGGCAATCGGCTCATTCCTGAATCCCAGCAGTGTCTGAAGAAGGGGCAGTCCCAGTGCCTATCGTTGTCGTCTTGCTCCCTTGATTTTCCTTTGGCACGGCGCTCGTGCTCCTCCTCATCGCGATCATGCCGACGATATCTTCTGGCTTCTCTAGCCAGACGATCTCTTTCATCATCATCGCTGGATCGTCGGCGTTGGTCATACTGACTCACATACTTGTTGAGGAGGTGATCAGAGAGGGGTCGCTGATATCTTATGTTCTTCACTTCTCCCTCTGTGACGTAGCGCTTGCCATCATGACGGAGCCGATCGCGTGGAGCGGCCTCCTCTGTGTCCTTGCTACGAGAGCAGCTGCCCTCGTCTCCATCTTTGCCAGAGTGGTGCCCAGGTCCTACCATGTTGATGCTGAACGAGGATCCTGGCTGGCAACCTTCAGGGTAAATGCATTCCACCATGTTAACGGCGGGGAAGGGTTGGGTGTCGACCTTCATGGCGTACTGGTTGAAAATCAGACGTCCTTTTTCTATCGCCATTTGGATCTGCTGACGCCACACCCTGCAGTCGTTGGTGGCATGGGAGAGCGAGTTATGCCATTTGCAGTATGGCTTTCCGTTCAGCTCTTGTACCGTGGGGAATTTGAGACCTTCGGGAATCGTCAACTGCTTCTCCTTGAGCAGGAGGTCGAAGATTTGCTCAGTTTTGGTCACGTCAAAATCAAACCCCCTGGGCGGGCCTGGTGGCTTTACCCATTTGCAGGACACGGGGTTTGCCCCCCGAGTCCATTCAGCCACTGCTACCTCTTGATCTCCCGCAGAAACTTCGTCTTCCTCTGCCTCGACCAGGACTACTGCACGCTTGAATTTGTCCTGGTACAGGTCCGGGTGGCGCTGTTCATATGCCGACAGTTTCTGAACCATGTACGCCAGTGAGGGGTAGTCTGCTTGGGAGGCCATGTCCTTGAGCGGTGTTGCAAGGCCCGCTACTGCCAACTCGACTGCTTCCTTTTCAGTCACACGAACCGAATAACATCGGTTCCTAAGATTCCTGAAGCGCTGGATGTATTCCGTCACAGTTTCTCCACGCTTCTGACGTATTTGTGCTAGATCGGCAAGGCCAGACTCGGAAGCCTCTGAGTGGTACTGCATATGGAACTGTTCTTCCAACTGCTTCCAAGTCCGGATCGAGTCTGGTGGCAACGAGGTGTACCACCCGAAAGCCGATCCCGTGAGGGACTGTGAGAAGAACCTCACGCGTAGCGAATCCAACACTGAGGCCGTTCCTAGCTGTGCCAAATATCGGCCCACATGCTCGATGGAGCTGGAACCATCTGATCCACTGAATTTGGAGAAATCAGGGAGCCGATATTTAGGTGGTAGCGGGATCAATTCGTAGTCGTCAGGGTACGGCTTGGAATAGCCGATTGCCCTCCTTTTCGGCACCATGCCGAACTGGTCTCTCAGTATGGTGCTGATCTGATCCGCTGTGCTGGCTGCAGGAGTTGAACTCTGAAGATTCGCCGGGGTGGCGTACTTAGCCAGCCATGTTTGCTTTTCCAGCTCTGAGCCAACTGCAGGAGCTGAGCTCTGGAGGTTCGTCGGGGTGGCGTACTTAGTTAGCCACGTCTGCTTCTCGAGATCTGTCGCTGACGTCCCTCCTGTTTTCCCAGAAGTCCCTGATGTTGTGGCCTGGTTTGTGAGCGCCCAGTTACCGCAATCTGGCACATACGTGCACGTGTACCCGTGAGGGATCTCCTTAGGCGCCTCTTGCAAGAACTGGCAGTCACTAGGGTCACCACCAATCTTGTAGACGACGAATGCCGGTGAATTTGGCACTTCTGGTGCTGCCAACGCAAATGGCAGCGGTGGACGGGACTGGAGTGGCAACTCTCCTTGATGCGTCCCGGGAGCTGGTCCTGACGGCGAGTACTGGTGCCTCATGATCTCCTGGATCACTTTCGTGGTATGGTCACGGCATATGCCATAGGGTGGCTAATCGAAGTGGTTCCTGAGGGATCTCACGGCGGTATCCGGATGCGGGTATGGGCACAAGTGACACGGAGACGTACCCAGGTTCGAGGCCCTCCGATGGAGGTAAAACCTCTACTCCTGCTATGAGTGTATATGATGATCACACAATACAATGGTGCTCCTAGAGCTGTGTCCGGCTGCTCCTGGGAGGCTAAGGGAGACGATGGTCTCTCTCTCAGGGCAGCTCTAGGGGTGGAGTGAAGTAAGAATGATCGATCCCCTGCACGAGAGGGGGTAGCGCGGCTTATATAGGCGCCGGCATTTTACATATAAGACCCTATAGTTTACTGGCCGGCTTGGCCGGCTTCGGCTTCCGCTCCTTCCCGAGGCGGTGACGTCAGGGGTAGTTGAGGCATCGTGGCCTGTCCCATCCGGCTGCCACGGTCAGCGGTATGGAGAGGAAGTGTCCCTGTCGCCGTCAGCCACTGTAACCAGTACGGATCGTCGTAAGCCCTGACGGCCTGTCCGGCGCGCGGCACTATTGCTCCACAGTGCCCCGCGCTTTACGGAAGATGGAGTCAGCGTGGACTTTAGGAACCCGGATCACCAACCCGGTTCCTTCCAGTGCAAGACTCGCCAGCCTCGAGTCGGTCTGAGGTACAAACCCCAGTCGGATATGGCTTGTAGAAGCCGGCCCAGCTACAGCATTGGTGGCCGTAGCCAAGCCGACTAGGACCTAGAGCCAGCCGGCTTCCGGACCAGCCGGCCACGGCGCCAGCCGGCTGCTCCTCAGCCGGCCTTTGCCGCGAGCCGGCCAGTGGCCAGCCGGCTGCTCCGTGTCCATTGCCCTACCCGGGGTCTTCCCCCCGACATTAGCCCCCGAAGCTGGCAAGGTCCTGCGTTTAGAAGGACCTAGGCAGGTTTTCCTGGCTTCTCGAATATACTTGACGGCACTTGGAGGGGCCGACTGAGAATTTCCATTCAGCCGGCTGCGCCCTCATCCGGCTCGTTCCTGCCGACTGCTTCTAGCCGGCCGCTTTTTACACTTATACAGCTTTCGCTTTCTCGCAAGTTTTGGCGGAGTCTCCGCCTTGTTGACGACTTTTAGTCCGGGTTGAACTTATTGTCTGGCTCCGGCTTGCGGCGCGCCGGAGCCTCCGCCGCCTCGGGTCCCGCGCCCGACTTGACCGGTCTGATGCCTGGCACTGCGGTCGGTTCGTCTGGTCACATCAATGTTCCTCCGGATCCGGTGCGGTAGTGGGCGACGTGGTGTGGCCGTTTTCGGTAACCGTCGTGGTCGTGGGAGGAGTTACGGCGCAGTAAATCCCGATCGTGGCCCATGATCGCCACGTGGCCGCGCAACTGGCGCGCCAGGCGGCTATAAATGCCCCCGGTAGCGGTACCGAGGCGCCCTTCTTCTTCCTCGCATTCTTCGCTCAAACTTCTTCTGTTCTTCGCTCGAGCGCTCCGTCGCACGCCAACACTCCTGGCGAACTCCGGCGAGCCGCTGCCCCGACGTTCTCCCGCCGGGCCACCGCCGCCACTCCACCAAACCGGCGCTACGGGGCCGCGTGTTTCCACGGAGCGTCCTCAGCCGCCGTCGTCGCCGCCGCCGTCGCAAGGCTCTTCGTCGCCGTTCCGCCTCTCGTGGACTTCTTCCTCTTCGTCGACAATGGCCTCCCCCAGCGGATCGTGGAGGGGCTCATACATGCGGGAGGATGACATTGAGCGGCTGGTGCGCCTCCGCCGGATCCCGTCGGCGGTGGTCTGGCGGGCGCCCGGCGAGGAGATGGAGCCCGAGCCGCGGCCCGGCGAGCGCGTCGTCTTCGGCGCGCATCTGGATCGCGGGCTAGGCCTGCCGGCCTCAACCTTCTTCCGGCAGTTCTCGGACAACCGGCCTGCAGCCGCACCACCTGCCGGCCAACGCGTGCGTCCTCCTCAGCTGCTTCGTGGTGTTCATGGAGGCCTACGCCGGCTTGTGGCCAGACATCGACTTCTGGAGCCGGCTGTTCTACTTGAAGGCGCAAACCACCGAGGGCCGCCTGCGAGCCTGCGGCGCCGCCTCGATCTACACTCGGCCTGGTACGCCCTTCCCCAAGATCCCCACCGTTGACTCGGTGAAGAACTGGCAGATGTCGTTCTTCTATGTGCGCAACGAGGGGCAGCTTGTCGACCGGATCAATCTGCCGGAGTACAATCCGGCTCCTCCAGTCGGCCGGATCAACTGGAGCTACAACGCCCGCACGTCGGATCCGGACGCCGAGGTGAACCAGCTCTGGGACTTCTTGGGGGCAGCCGTCGAGAACGGGCTGACTGCGGAGGATCTCCTCTGCACCATCGCTGAGCGCCGGGTGCTGCCGCTCCAGAGGCGCACCCACAAAATCGGGCACATGTCCGGCCGGTTCGACCCGAACCGGACGTCCAGGGCGGTGCTCACCAAGGCCCAGGTGGCCAGCCGGGTGAACAACATCACCAAGGCGAACGTGGCGGACGACTGGAGCTACGGGCTGGCGCCCCACGACAGGGACCACCTACCCAAGCAGGTAAGCTTGTGTTTTTCGCCGGCTTCCGGCTTGCGGCTGCGAGGCCGACTTCCTTTTGCTTCCGCCAATTTTTGGCTTGTTGTTTGCTCATGCTTTTTCTGTCTTTCTAGCTCTTTGAGCGCCAGAACACCGAGGACGGCGACCTGGCGACGAGGAGGTGGACGCCGGATCACGTCGATCCGGCTGACCAAGCCGGCGACCAGGCCGGCGACGACGACCTGCTGCAGGCGCCTGACCTAGGCGGCCAGGGGGAGCACAATCCGCCCCCCTCACCAGAGCAGCAGGAGGACGAGGAGCCGGCGACGTCCGGCACGGGGCCGATCCCGGCCGTGCCTCTGCGCGCGAGGCCGCCAAGCACCACGGCGACTTCGGCGCGCCAGGGGAAGAAGCGGGCCAGCGAGCCTCGCTCCACTGCCGCCTTGGAGGCGAAGGCGAAGAAGCTCCGCCGGCAGCAGCCGAAGAAGGTTCCGGAGCAGGCCGGGTGAGTTCTCTTTCTCTTTCTTGTTTGATTCCTTTTCTTTCCTTACTTTTTATGCTTATCTTCTCTTTGTTTGTCCGGCTAGGGCTCCCATCAAGTTTGCCCAGGGTGGCGGCTCCCGGCAGGCTCCGCGCGTCGCGTCGCCGCCGCTGCGCCAAAGGAGGGAGCCGACGCCGCAGCCTTCATCGCGCGCTCCTACGCCACCGCCGCCTGCGGGTACTGCGCCTTCCGCAGGGGCACCTTCCTTCGCCGTGCCGCTGGCCTCAGCACCTGATCGCGGCACGCGGGTCGAGCCGACTCGGCGGCCGACGGCTGACGACATGTTCCCGCGCCGAACTCGCCTTACGGACCCCGCTGCTGGGGCCGGGCGGGGCATGCCGCCTTCAACCGGAGCCGGAGCCGGCAGGGCTGCTCCCGGAACCGGAGCTGGCAGGGCTGCGCCGCCTACGGCCGGAACCGGCACCAGGCCCAACGTGGTGGAGCTGGATGAGAGCCCGGAGGGGGCACCTCAGGCGCCGGAGACAGCTGCGCCGGCTGGGCCATCTGCTGCGCCCGGAGCGTCGCCGCCGCCGGAGCCGACGAGGGGTGAGCCAACCAGCGGGAGCCGGCAAGGGATGAGCCGGCGCGCACGGAGGGCGCGCCGACTCGCGCGCACCGGTGAGGACGGAGACCCCATCGGCGTCGCGGCGGGGCCTGCATGTGGCCAAGGGCGCACTTCTTCTTCAGGTGCCGTCCGCCTCCGACTCCAGCCTCGGCTCGGCTGCCACCATGGAGCAGGCGTGGCTCCGCGCCGACTCCTACGAGGTGACCAGCCGGGAGGGGAACCCTGGCCAAGCATCGGTGGAGATGTTCTTCTCCAGCCTGCAGGCCCACCTCAAGGCCAGGGCTGCCGAGACCGCGGCCAGTGTTGCCAAGGTGGAGGAAGCCGGCAAGGTAAGCTTTATCTGTTTTTTGATTTGGTTATCATCCTGGTAGCCCTCCGAGGCATGGGTCGGCTGCTTGGAGCCGGCCCGGGTTTCGCCTAGCTGACTGACTTTCTCTTTTCCTTAGGCCGTGATGGATCGGCGCACCACTCTGTATAATCGCGCCGTTACTCATTACCACAAGGCCAAGCTGGACCGGGCCGACTTGGCCCGCGAGCTGGAAACCGCCAAGGGTGAGCTCTTGCTTCTTTCGATTCGATGTCTTATTTTCTTTTGAATCTTCGCTGGCTGACGTTTCTTTCCGGCTGCCTCGCAGTTGAAGCCGCCAAGGTCCCGCGGCTGGAGTCGGATCTCCGGGCTGCTCGCGCCCAGTGCGCCGAGAGCGAGGAGGCGGGCCGTTCTTCAGCCGCCAAGCTCAAGCTAGCCGAGCAGGAGCTGACACGGCTGCGCCTGCTGGAGCAGAACCACCTCTCTGAGCTCAACTCCCTTAGGGCGGCGGAGAAGGAGAAGGTGGACGATCTGAGCCGGCGGCTAACGGAGGTGGAGAAGCAGCGGCTTGCGCTGCAAGAGGAGGTCACCGCCAAGTCCACGGAGCTGAAGGCTACCGCCAAGCGCTGGACGGATGAGATTGGCGCACTTGATCGCGGCTTGGCGGGTGAGTGCACCCTAATGTTCCTTTCCCTTTGCCGGCTTTCGGCTGTCGGCTGCCGGCTTTCGTTGGCAGCCGGCAGCAGAAACTTCTGATGTCTTTGCTATCTCCATCTTCGGGCTGGTGGCAGTCGGTTCTTGCCGGCTGCCGCCAGGCTTTTCCTTTTGGCTTAGGACTTCGAAAATTTGCATTTTTCAGCTTATTTCGGCTTCAATGATTTCTGACTTGCTTCTTCTTGCAGCGGCCTTCCCGGAGACGCAGGACGCGGCTTTGGCAGCCGTTGGCATTGCGCGCGAGTCCAGGAGGCAGGAAACCGGCGAGGGCAGCTCGGAGTATTTCTCCATGGAGGATCACATGGCGTCGATGGCTGCCCGCGTCGAGCCCATCACCAAGCTCGGCTGGGAGCTCCGGAAGGCGGTTGAAGAGCTGGCGCCGATGCTGTGGCCTGAGGAGGCGGTGCCGCAGGATATCTCCAGCCTCACCTCCCTGATGGAGCGGGCGCCGGATCGCTTCCTCGACTGGAAGGAGTCGGCCACGCGCGCTGGCGCCGACATGGCGCTGTCCTTCGTCCTCTCTTGGTACAACGAGGTGGACCTGGGGCAGCTTGAGTTCCGGCGAGCCGGCGTGGAGGACAAGCTCCCAGCCGAACTCAAGGCTGCCCGTCTTGCCCGAGCCAGCGCCATCGCCGACTTCGTCGACAAGGGCGCCTTCGTCGCGGACCCGAACCCTCCTGCATCCGATGAAGATTACATGGAAGATGAGGAGGCGGAAGACGCGCCCGAGGACGACCCGGCAGCCGGCTCCGCTGATGCCCCTCCGGCTTAGTTTACCTGCTTTTCAGTTGTTCTTTTGCCAAGACAATTTATTAAATCCCCGGGATGCCGGGTGCGCATGTATGAATATTATCGTCCTTTAATTATGTCACACTTTAATGTGTTTGTTAATCATTTGTGTGCCGAGTTGCTTTCTTTCGACTCGTTCGCTTTTTCCCATCCGCCCCACTCTTTGGCTGTGCTCTTGCCGGTCGTACGTCCGACTTGCGATCCGTCGCCGGATCAAGAGCGGGCCGCTGGGTGAGGCTGACAGTATTTCAGTCGAACGAGCTGAATTCGGCAATCCGGCACTTTCATGAAAAGTTGCAAGTCAACTCGCTTTTACTCTTTCCCTTAGTCGTTTTTCGTGTATTCGGCTCCCTAGGCCTTGCTCCCTTGACCAGGACAGCCGGGTTGCGGTCTGTAGCTGGATCGGAAGCCGGCTGTTGGAAACCGGATCACGTTACTGAGCCGACTGCGTGAGAGGGTTCAAGCCAATTGGCGAAACAGAGGTAAAGTATGCGAAAAACTTGTCGGAAACGGCGCTCTTGGCGCGTGCTTTTTCATAGCTTACAAAAGGGATACAAGGGATACATACATTCCTGCTCTCATGTGTAAAATGGGCGGAGTAAGTTGACATTCCAGGGACGTTTAGTCTCCTCGTCAGCCTTGTTCGGCTTGTTTTTCTTAGCCTCTTGGGCATCTATGAGATAGTAGGAATCATTGCCTACTGCCTTGCTCACGATGAAGGGACCCTCCCATGGGGATGACAGTTTATGCTGTCCGGCTGTCCGCTGGATCAGCCGGAGCACTAGGTCTCCTTCTCGGAATGCTAAGGGCTGGACCTTCCGGCTGTGATAGCGTCGGAGGCTTTGCTGGTAGATAGTAGATCTAGACGCAGCCAGCAGCCGGGCCTCTTCGACCAGGTCAACTCCATCTTCGCGAGCTTCTTTGGCCTCGGCTTCAGTGTAGAGCTTGATCCTTGGCGCGTCGTGCTCGATATCAGTCGGCAGGACGGCTTCGGCCCCATATACGAGGAAAAATGGTGTGAAGCCGACTGAGCGGTTTGTCGTTGTGCGCAGGCTCCACATCACATTGGGCAGCTCTTCAATCCAGCAGCCGGCTGCTCGCTCGAGCGGCTCCACCAGCCGGGGCCGGATGCCGGCTAGGATTAAGCCGTTAGCCTTTTCCACTTGTCCGTTGGACTCTGGGTGCGCCACAGAAGATAGGGCCATCCGGATCCCCATTTCCCCGCAATAGCGAGAGAAGATGCCTTGGGAGAAGTTGCTGCCGTTGTCAGTGATAATGCTGTGGGGGTAGCCGAATCTCACAATGATTTCCTTGAGGAATGTGACGGCTGTGGACCCGTCCAGTTTCTTGATTGGCTTGGCTTCAATCCACTTGGTGAATTTGTCAATCATTACCAAGAGATGTGTCATGCCGCCTCGCGCCGTTCTGAATGGGCCTACCATGTCCAAGCCCCATACGGCAAATGGCCATGTGATGGGGATGGTTTTTAAGGCGGAAGCCGGCTGATGTCTCTTCTTTGCGAAGCGCTGACAGCCGTTGCACTTCTTCACCAACTCTTCTGCGTCTTTGAGCGCAGTCGGCCAGTAAAAACCGTGCCGGAAGGCTTTGGCCACTATGGCTCTGGATGAGGCGTGATGTCCGCACTCTCCTTGATGGATTTCCCGTAGGAGTTCAATCCCTTCAGCCGGCTCGACGCACCGCTGGAACACCCCACTTACGCTGCGTTTGTACAGCTGGTGGTTGATGATGGTATAGGCCTTGGCCCTTCTCTCAATCTGCCTGGCCTGGACTCTATCCTCAGGCAGCACACCGTCGGTGAGGTAGGAGAGGAATTCTTGTGCCCATGAAGGTGCGCATCTTATCTCGAATACGCTAACCAACAGGGCCTCCTGCGTGGGAGCTTCCGGATCCGACTGCATGGTTGCCGGGTTCGGCTTGCTAGCCGGCGGGTTTGGCTTGCTAGCCCCCGAGTTTGGCGATGAAGCCCCCGGGTTGGACTGAGAAGTCCCCGGGTTCGGCATGGTAGCCGGCGGGTTTGGCTTGTTAGCCCCCGACTTGGGCGATGAAGCCCCCGGGTTTGGCTGAGAAGCCCCCGGGTCAGCCGGTACGAATATTGAATCCGAGTCCGGTGACGGTATGATGGACGGTTTCTTGAGAACCGCCAAGGCGATGCCCGGCGGAATGGCTTGCCGGGTTGAGCCAATCTTGGACAAGGCGTCAGCCGCCTCGTTGTTTGCCCGTGGCACATGGTGGAATTCGCAGCCGTCGAAGAAGCCGGATAGCTGCTGGACATGGAAGCGGTATGAGGCCATGTTGGCGTCCTTCGCGTCCCAGTCGCCAGATGCTTGTTGTATGACCAAGTCGGAGTCGCCGGCGGTATGCGACGCACGCCAATCTCCTTGGCCAGCTTCAGCCCATGAATGAGCGCTTCGTACTCCGCCACATTGTTGGATGCGGCGAAGTGGATCTGCAGGACGTAGTCCAGCCGGTCTCCCTTGGGAGATGTGAGGACGATGCCGGCTCCCAAGCCGTTGCGCATCTTCGAACCGTCAAAGTGCATCTTCCAGTGTGTGGAATCCGGCACAGGCGGCAGGTACTGCATCTCAGCCCAGTCGACGAAGAAGTCCGCGAGGATCTGCGACTTGATGGCTGTGCGTGGCTCGTACAGGATGGTGTGGGCGGCTAGCTCCAGGGCCCACTTGGCAACCCAGCCGTTGGCATCCTTGCTGCCTATGATTTCCGCCAAGGGTGCTGTGGCAACCACTTTGATGGGGTGCTCTTGGAAGTAGTGCTTCAGCTTCTTGGCCGCCATGTAGACGCCGTAGGTGACCTTACAGTAGTGGGGGTAGTTTTGCTTCGGCTGGGAGAGCACTTCGCTAAGGTAATAGGCGGGACGTTGGACCAGCTGCTCCTGCTTGAGTCTTCTTTGCGCTCCACCACCAGGACAACGCTAACCACTCGATTGGTGGCTGCGATGTACAACAGCATCGGCTCCATTGAAGCCGGCATTGCAAGGATTGGCGCGGTTGAGAGCACGCGCTTCAAGTCACGGAAGGCTTCCTCCGCCTGCGGTGACCAGACGAACTTGTCCGCCTTCTTCATCAATTGATACAGGGGCAGTGCCTTCTCCCCCAGCCGGCTGACGAAGCGGCTCAAGGAAGCCAGGCAGCCAGCGAACTTCTGGACGTCCTTGAGGCATTGCGGCAGTTCCATCTTCTCCAGGGCAATCGATCTTGTCCGGGTTGGCTTCGATCCCTCGCTGAGAGACGAGGTAGCCAAGGAGCTGGCCAGACGGCACACCGAATGTGCACTTGGCCGGGTTGAGCTTCATCCGAAATCTTCTCAGATTGGTGAAGGTTTCTCTCAGGTCATCAAGGAGGGTAGTCGTCTCCTTGGTCTTTACAACGACATCATCCACATATGCGTGAACGTTTCTGCCGATTTGATCCTGTAAGCATTTTTGCATGCACCTTTGGTAGGTGGCGCCTGCATTTTTCAAGCCGAACGGCATAGTCGTGTAGCAATAAGCCCCGTACGGGGTAATGAACGAAGTCTTTATTTGATCAGCCGGATTCAAAGGAATCTGGTGGTAGCCTGAATAGGCGTCTAGGAAAGACAACAGTTCACAGCCGGCAGTCGAGTCTATGACTTGATCTATGCGCGGCAGGGGGAAGGGATCCTTCGGGCACGCCTTGTTCAGGCTGGTGTAGTCGATACACATGCGCCAGGAGCCGTTCTTCTTCAAAACCAGGACCGGGTTCGCCAACCAGTCCGGGTGCAGCACTTCCATGATGAAGCCGGCAGCTAGGAGCCGGGCGATTTCTTCACCGATGGCCTTCCTTCTTTCTTCGGCGAAGCGCCTGAGAGGCTGCTTCACCGGCTTGGCTTCAGGCCGGACGTGGAGGTGGTGCTCAGCCAACTCCCTCGGCACACCCGGCATGTCTCTTGGAGTCCATGCGAAGATGTCCCGATTCTCACGGAGGAAGCTGGTGAGCTCGCTTTCCTATTTCTTGCCCAAGCCGGCACCGATGGTGACGTACTTGTCCGGCTGCGCTGGGTCCAGCAGGATCTTCTTGGTGTTGTCGGCCGGCTGGAAGTGAGTCGTCCCAGCCGGGTTGCCTGCAGCCGGCATGTCTGTCTGCGCGGCTTTGGCGAGGGCGACGGCGTCGCGGATGAGCTGCTTCTCGGTGGCGATGACCAGCGTCTGGGCCATCTTGGAGCTCTGCGTGGCGCAGTCCATGGAGCGGCGATAGTCGCCGGCTACGGTGATGACCCCCTTGGGGCCAGGCAGCTTCATCTTCAGGTACCCATAATGGGGCACCGCCATGAACTTGGTCAGGGCCGGCCTGCCCAGGAGCGCGTGGTAGGGACTCACGAGGTCCACCACCTCGAACTCGATTCTCTCGGTGCGGAAGTGATCCGGCTTCCCGAACATCACCTCCAGCGTGATCCGGCCGATCGGCTGGCAGCAGTGGCCTGGCACGATGCCGTGGAAGACGGTGGGGGTGGGGCGCAACTCGGCCTCCTGGATGCCCAGCTTGCGGGCGGTGTCGCGGTAGAGGATGTTGATGCTGCTGCCGCCGTCGATGAGGACGCGCGAAAAACACACGCTGCGCCGGGTTGTGCCGATGGTGGGGTCGAGGACCATGGCGTAGCTGCCCGGCTTCGGCAGGACAGCTGGTGTGTCGCGGCGATCAAAAGTGATGGCCTGCTCTGACCAGTTTAGGTACTGGGGGACCGGTGGTATGACCGCATTGACCTCGAGGGAACGGCTCTGCTGGCTTGTCTTGTCCTCGGGCTCGGAGGTGAAGATGATGTAGGTAGCATCTTCGGCCAGATATCGGCCGCCATGGTGCACTTGGTTAGCCTCGTGGTGCTCGAGGTTGGCGTTCTCTGCGCCGGCTTGGCCACCCGGCCCGCCGGCTGGTGGAGGCGGGGGGGGGGAGGCGGGAGGGGTTCACCGCTTGTCAGCCGCTTCATGAAGTGGCAATCGCGGGTGGTGTGGTTGGAGGGGTTCTTGCCGCTGTGGTACTTGCACGGCGAGTCGAGCATCTGCTCGAAGGTGTACTTCGGCTTCCATTGCCGGTCTTGCTTCTGGCGGCGGCTGCCGCCTGCCGCGTTGTCTGCCACGGCGGCTACGTGGGCGGAGCCGTACCGGCGGTCCGGCTGGTCACTGTGACGCTTGCCGCGGTAGTTGTCCCGCCGGCTGCCATGCGAGGCGCCCTCGGCCGGCTTGTTGTTGTCTCTTCTGGCGGGGGCCGGCGAAATTTCAGCCGGCGCCTTGCCGGCTTCCTCAGCCAGCGCGTACTTGTCGGCGATGGCCATCAAGGCGGCCATCGACTTGGGGTCGCTGCGGCGCAGCTGGGGCCACAACCTGGTGTTGGGCCGACCGCCGCCCATGAAGAAGCTGATGGCCTGGATCTCGTGCACGCCCTCGCAGGAGTTGCGCATCTCGCACCAGCGCGTTAGGTACGCGCGATCCGTCTCGTCGGGGCCCTGCTTGCACATCTCAAGCTGTTGGGGGCGACCCGGCCGGCGGTAGGTGCCGGTGAAGTTGCTGATGAAGGCCGCTTCGAAGTCCAGCCAGCCGTTTATGCTGCCGGCTGGCAGGTTGTTGAGCCATGTGCGGGCGGAGCCGACCAGCATCAGGGGGGAGTAGCGCACAGCCCAGCGCTTGTTGCCTTTGGCGATGCCGACTGCGGTGGAGTAGTCCTGCAGCCAGTCCTCCGGCTTGGCGGTGCCATCGTACTTGGGGGTGTCGCGGGGGAGCGTGAAGCCCTCAAGCGTGGGCTCGTTGGCGATGCGGGGCCCGAAGCACTTTGGGCCGGCTGGAGCTTCTTCTTCCGCAATGCGGGATTCGACCAGCCGGTCGAGGCGATCTCGGGCGTCGGCGGGCTCGATGCGCGGGCCCAGCCGGGAGTGTGCCGGCTGGCGTGTGCCGGCTGCTTCTGGAGCCGGGCGGTGCTGACGGCGGGGCTCGGAGTCATGCTCCTGGTTCCGGCTTGGAGGAGGCCGGCTGCGGCTGCTGCCGCTCGGCTGGTGGCTCGGCCTGCTCGAACTTGCGTGCGTGGCCTGGGAGTCACGGTGCCGGCTTGGCGCTGGGGAGGCGGACTCGGCCGAGTCCACGGCGCCTTCCACTGTCGTTGCTGCAGCTCCACGAGCGTGAGAAGCTGCAGGGGGCATTGACATACAGGGTCGGCCGCCTGCACTGGTGGCTGCGTTGAGCAGCTCGGTTACCCGCAGTGCGGCGGCGTAACTCTTCGCCCTGAAGGCGGTTCAGCTCTTCTGCGGCGGCTTGTGCCGCGCGCATGTTCTTGTCGGGGGTGTTATAGACGGGGAGCTCCGCGGACGGAGCCGGCGAAGGAGCGCCGTCGCGGGCGATCTCGGCGCCGAGGTCACGGCCCCTGCGGCGGATGTGGCCGGCTCGGCTTGGCTCGTCGCCGCACAGGTGAGGCCGTGGGCGCGGTTGTACTCGCGGCCGGGTGATCTCCATCTGGCGCTTAGCAGCAGCCGATTCTTCGGTTTGCTTGAGGAGGAGCTGGCGGTGCGCCTCCGGATCCGCCTCGATGGTGGTGGGGTCGCCGCCGAGGCGTGAGCGGGGTGCTCAGCTTCGCCCGGACTTCGTCCAGCCGGGACGGTGGCGGTGGCGCCTTTGGGCCCGAGCCGGAGGCGTTGGGGTCGACGTTGCGCTCCAGGTTGGGGCCGCGGGTGCGCGGGTTCTTGGTGGGGAGCTCCTCGCCAGCCATCATGACTTGCACGACGACGGGGCTGGCGGGAGCGCTGCTGCCGGCTCGCGGAGGAGGGCTTGCGCAGCGCAGGACCTGCCGCGGGTAGCGCGGCGGTGCGACGGTGGCGACGTAGACGTCGTGGCCGCCGAAGGAGATGACGCTGCCGCCGGCTGGGAGGGCCGGTCAGCGAGGCAGCCAGCGTTGTCGCTGACGCAGTCGAGGGAGCCGAATCTCCAGATCAAGCCTGAAGCGACTCGCTCGCCGGTGGTGATGGTGAGGCCCGTCCGGATGAAAACACCGGCCGAGGATGCTGAGGGCCCCACGGTGGGCGCCAAATGTCGTGGTATGGTCACGGCATATGCCATAGGGTGGCTAATCGAAGTGGTTCCTGAGGGATCTCACGGCGGTATCCGGATGCGGGTATGGGCACGAGTGACACGGCGACGTACCCAGGTTCGAGGCCCTCCGATGGAGGTAAAACCTCTACTCCTGCTATGAGTGTATATGATGATCACACAATACAATGGTGCTCCTAGAGCTGTGTCCGCCTGCTCCTGGGAGGCTAAGGGAGACGATGGCCTCTCTCTCAGGGCAGCTCTAGGGGTGGAGTGAAGTAAGAATGATCGATCCCCTGCACGAGAGGGGGTAGCGCGGCTTATATAGGCGCCGGCATTTTACATATAAGACCCTATAGTTTACTGGCCGGCTTGGCTGGCTTCGGCTTCCGCTCCTTCCCGAGGCGGTGACGTCAGGGGTAGTTGAGGCATCGTGGCCTGTCCCATCCGGCTGCCACGGTCAGCGGTATGGAGAGGAAGTGTCCCTGTCGCCGTCAGCCACTGTAACCAGTACGGATCGTCGTAAGCCCTGACGGCCTGTCCGGCGCGCGGCACTATTGCTCCACAGTGCCCCGCGCTTTACGGAAGATGGAGTCAGCGTGGACTTTAGGAACCCGGATCACCAACCCGGTTCCTTCCAGTGCAAGACTCGCCAGCCTCGAGTCGGTCTGAGGTACAAACCCCAGTCGGATATGGCTTGTAGAAGCCGGCCCAGCTACAGCATTGGTGGCCGTAGCCAAGCCGACTAGGACCTAGAGCCAGCCGGCTTCCGGACCAGCCGGCCACGGCGCCAGCCGGCTGCTCCTCAGCCGGCCTTTGCCGCGAGCCGGCCAGTGGCCAGCCGGCTGCTCCGCGTCCATTGCCCTACCCGGGGTCTTCCCCCCGACAATCACCCGAAGAGCGACACGCTCCAACGTGTTTACCAGGTTCTCAGAGTGGCGGTGTAGCGAGTGAGCCACTAAGTAGTTGATCTCCTGCCGCAGGGACCTGGTGCGTTCTTCCGACGGGGCAGAGAGGTCTATCCCATCGAGTGCACCATTAGGCGAGAACCCCTTCCACCTGATGCCATGTGAACGGGTTCTGTGGAAAGAGCCGATGAGATCGGCTTCGAGGATAGCTTTGACCTCGTCATACTTCTTCTTGAGCTCGTCGGTCAGATCCTCGTACGTGACTGGAGTGCCGTCCGCCATCTCAGATGTAGATGGCGAGGTGGTTGATGTCGAAGCTTGTCCCACCGGGCGTGCCAGAATGTGTTGCGGTCAAAACCCACCGGCGGGCAGCGACGGGCAACACAGTAGAGCCGGGAACAACCTAGGGCTTCGGCTGGCCCTGGTCCCTCCGAGCGACGGCCCGCAAAGCCTCTGGTACACACGTCTGATGCTGATGCAAGGGCGTGCCACCTGACCTATACCTGGTCAGGAAGGTGATGGAGATGCCTCGCTTAGTTTCCTGCATGGCATACACGTAAACATTAAATACGAGCCTCGATCGGCTCTCAGGTTATCCTGTGAATCGGCTCAAGGAGCCGATCCACCCATGATTCGTACGAGGTGCACGAATATATGGTGGTCCTGCTTGATCAAGATAAAGCTAATGCGATCTACGACGATTTAGGGTTTTCACCGCATAATCGGATCATCCTACTCACGATTGGGCCTCGTGGCCACGCACGGTGATCGTAAGCCGATCCTAGATAGGGCCTAAAAACCAACACGAGGTTGATCCCCGGAACATCCTGTCTAGGACTAGCAAACGACACCCTACGTGCCGCTGGATCCTCCAACCCTTTGTAAGGCCTAACTATTGCAGATATTAAACTAATCCTTGTAGAACAAGGAGCAACCGTAACGGATCGGATCTACTAAATAATGATCAAGCGGGGTGCCGCCCCTACACCTGAGATAGGTGTAAGGACGGCTAGATATGCAAGGGTTGCACTACGATAGCATGTTATACGAAGAACTATGCTAACCCTAACACATCTATGATAACTACGTTGCTCGCCATCAAAAAGGCTTCAGTACGAGCAACGCATGAACAACGTAAAGCTTCTGCTGCCTAGATCGCAAGGCAGCATGATGCTTACCGGTAGAAACCCTCGAGACGAAGGAGTTGGCGATGCGCCGAGATTGATTGGTTGGTTGAACGTTGGTTGTTGTTTATTTCATAAACCCTAGATACATATTTATAGTCCAGGGGACTTTCTAACGTGGGAATAATCCCCACCGTGCACGATACAAACTCTAACTTTTAATCTAAGATACAATCTACCATAATTAAAGATACACGGGCAAACTAGCCCAAATTCTTCGTGCAAGGCCGCTTCAGAGATCTTCCACGTGTAATCTTCCAAGCCCATCTCCCTTACGGCCCACTTCCTGATTTGGCCAAAATCTGGTGATAACAAAACCTTGATGTATTTATAAATCTCATACTGCACACACAAAAGCAGTAATACTTATCAAAAATAATGTCAAGATGTCAATGTTTCCCTATTTCAGAAGTAATTAGTCCAAAATATTCACTCAACGTGGTAAAAATAATTTTATTTGAAAGAAAACATGGTGAAAAACAATTTATTTGGGTTAGAGGAGCATACAAATTACCTCTGCCTATTTGTTTTAATAGGGTTGCCTCATCCGGAATTATTGTGCCATTTTGAAAGTTTTTTGGTCTGAAGTTTTGAACTATCCATTTTGTACTTGAATGATGTTTAAGTTTTATTGCAGAATTCAAGATCTGAATGATGGGTCTCTTTTCGCTCCAACTAAATTTTTGTTTCACACTGTATTTTCCTGAATATCTTATTCTGGGTTGCAGGTCCTTCTGAATGAACCCCTCAATTATGGCGTTGTTGACGATGAATCAAACGTTACAGGCACAAAGACAAAGTGCTTGGATGTGGTAAAGTATAATCGTTACTGGAGTTAAGATTAAGATTCATTGATCATTAGAGGTCTGTCCCTTTCAAGTTGAAGAAAATATATGTGTTCGGACGTTTTGCACCGATGAGTCATAGTATAATCACAAAGTCTCAATACAACTATATCTGTTTTCAGGTGAAGTTTCAGAGAAGCATGTCACAGATCTTCAGTTGGTAGATTTTATCTAGTATGGCCCACAAAATAACAAGGGGAAGGTATGATAACAATGCAAAATACCTATTTTCTCATTTTTGCATTAGTGACTTCAATAGTTCAGCCGAATCTAAAATACTAATTTGCTTTATGCTTGCAGAATGGGAAGCCTTTGCTGCAAAAAATAAAGGAGGGTAGAATGTTGAATTGGAATGTGCTACTGAAGATCCTCTTTGCACCTTTCAATAAGCATTCGAGAAGCTGAATCCAAATTATGTGGTTACTGCTGATCATGATAGGAATTTACGTATACACTTACTGATTACTGCTGATCATGACAGGAATACAAGATCCGTGGTAAGTTGGTAACACATAAAAGGAAGTATATTATGCTTGACAAATGATTCCATCTATATGTGCTCTATGTACTTTAGATAGACTTGAGTGAGCATCTGTTTCATCCTACACATGAGAGTCACGTGCAGTATGTAACATGTTAGGCGAGATGAAAATATTTTTTAGATTTTCACCTCAAAGTTGTATGTAACATAACCATCCTTATAGCTGCACTGACAACTTTGCAAATTGCTTACAGTTTTTGATAATTTTAGAGATGCACAGTCAATCAAGAAGGTTACAACTAAGCATGATGTTCTTTTTTAATTTAGAAGGAGCATTTTGCCATCAAAAAAATGGAGCGCAGATGATGCTTCCATGTCCGACAGAGAAAAAATGGACAAAACTGGATATGTCGCCCAACCATTCACGGGAACTGATCCGAATGCTCATAATCTTTCAGCGCCACTTCTGAATCATCAGCATTGCCTGATTTGTTTGAAATTTTAATATCCTGATTTGTTTGAAATTTTTATAGTGAGTTGTGAATTATATATGTGCATTGAGAAATTAAATTTGAGGATCCGTGGCAACGCACGGGCATTTATACTAGTTATAAGAAAAACACAATGTCGAAGGTCAAAGAATGAGCATCGGTTTTGTCAAAGAATGAGCTTTGTCAACAAAAAAAACAGTATTGTGCACATAAGCAAACCTACACCTCCCATGGGCGAGGTTTCATGACCTAAATGACCTGATTCCGTCACACAAGCTGCAAGCCAAACAGAATCTCGAGAGTTTATAAAGAAAAACACAATGTCGAAAAGAAGAAGGAATTAAAACACGAAGCGCACGTTTGTTGGTCCGGAAACAACGACGATGAGTGAAATGAATCAGACGCAGGAAGGAATCCAACGAGCACATGCGGACGACGCGTCTCTGCTTTCGCCCTTTCTTCCCACTCCACCGAGGAAATAGCGCATAACACCACATGTTGGTGCCTTTTTTGCACAGAACCACAGATTGCACTTTGTTTTGCACAGAACACCATATTTTCCTGTAATCTTTGCAACCAACACATAAACCTTGATAAACCTCTTTGACACAGCAATTAAAGTAACCAGGTGCTACAATGCAACATGGAAAAATAACCAGCATAATCATCCAACCTGAACATACATGCAGTGGTTATTATTTTGTCCAATTCAACTATCAGCCTGACGAAAAAACATTGACTGCTACTCTAGTACTTTGTTTCATAAAATTGCACAACTCCATTACAAAATTCACATCATCTAATCTAAGAGCATCTCCAACCGCGTCTCCCAAAGCGGCCCCCAAAGGGATTTGAAGCGCGCCGGACGAAAAAATGTTTCCATCCGCGTGCTCGAAAGCCTCTTTTTGTCCGGCGCAACCCGATACGATGTCCGACGCCCCGAGCTCGTCCCCGCTACACAGGGATGCTCCGGGAACGCCGGACACAACGAAAAGCGAGGCGAAGAGACGCGGGCCCGACGCGTCAGCGGCTCGGAAGCTTAAAACCCTGTCGCCTACCTTTGGTCAAGCGACGTTAATGGCGTTCCAGATTTCCCAGACGCGTCTCGTCGTGCATGGCCGCGTGGGCATCCGCGCCGGCGTTATTGCGTCCAACGACCCGCTGCCGCTTCGCATGGCTGCCACCGCTGTACATTAAGAGCGCTCCTGCGGTTCTTGTTCATCTCAATCTCTCTTCGCTCCCAAATCTTCTCCTCGCCGCTCCAATCTCTCTCTAATGTCGTCCTTGTCGTGCCGCAAGATCGCCGCGGTGAACGGCTTCGGCCACGACAGCCTCACCGTGGTGGAGACGTGGGCACTGTACCGCGCGGGATATCCCGTCCCGTCGGACATGCGGCGGGTGTAGGATGGATGTCAACGGCATAGGCGTCCCGCCGCCGAGCGCTGGAGGGACGCGATCAGGACCCGGTGGTCTCGCCCACCGACGAGGAGTGGGCGGATCCAACCTGGGCGGCCACCGACAACGACGACTGGTGGATCGCCTACTTCCAGGGACAACACGACATCGAGATGAACAACACCGCCGGCCTCGTCGGCCGGCGGAACACTTGGAACAGGGAGGGGCGCGTCCTCTTCTGGGGCGTTCCGGGCGCACCCTGGAGAACGTCGTCGACGGCATCCACAACAGCGCTCCAAGGTCGTGGTTGATTCCTAAGGCATACCAATCTGGCACGTAGTCTTATGTCTCCCCCATCCCTGCCGACAGCGCTCCGCCTTCTGTCTCCCCCATCCCTGCCGACAAAGCGTCGCCGCCCTTGCCGCCGTCGGTGCTCTCCAGGTTGCTGGCTCGTGGGTTCTCCTTGGTGGGAGGTATCGAGAAAATGGGGTTCAAACTGAACTGGCATGTTCGTTCCAGGTCGAGGATGTGGAGTGTTGGAGCGGGTCGAACTTCTAGCCGGTGGGCCCAGTCATCTAATTGCTGTGTTAAAAAGGCTAATCAAGTTTTCTGTGTTATTTGCAAAGATTACGGGACAACATGGTGTTCTGTGCAAAACAAAGTACAACCCGTGGTTTTATGCAAAAAAAGGCACCAACATCTGGTGTTAAATGCTATTTCCTCCACTCCACTTGTTCGTAAAAAAGAGAGAGACAGAAAAGACGAGCAGCATTTTCTTTTCTTTTCTTTTCCGAACCACCACCACCTTGAGAGCAGTCCACCCGCACCAATCACTGGGACTGTGCTGACAGCGACGGCGGGCGCCTCCCCGTCCCTCCCGACCCACCCCCGCGACGGCAGCCGCTCGCCCTCCCGCCGATGGATCTCCCGCCGCTCTCCCACCAGGCGCTCTTCGCGGCCGTCCGATCCGCGGACGCCGCCGCCGTGCGCCGCCTGCTGGACGACGCCGGGGCGTCCGGCTCCACCGCGCCGCTCGTCGCCGCGCAGACGGAGGCCGGGGAGTCCGCGCTCTACGTCGCCGCGGAGGCGGGCGCGCTCGAGGTCGTCAGCCTCCTCCTCCCGCTCTACGACCTCGAGGCCGCCACGCTCCGCTCACGCCTCGACCTCGACGCCTTCCACGTCGCCGCCAAGCAGGGCCACACCGGTGAGCACTTCCTTTTCACCCGATTACTCCAAAGTCCAATCGCTTGCTGATTCTATTCGAGCCCACCCCAGCCGCCTTCGCCTTACCTAGATCGAGCGATTCAGGGTAGCTTTTGATTCGTAGACTTTGCAGTTCGATCGAATTGGATGTATATATGTAGACTGATAAATTTCTTTCCTAACAGAGGTCGTGAAGGAGTTCCTGGGGCGGTGGCCCGAGCTTTGCTCGGTGTGTGACTCGTCCAACACTAGTCCACTGTACTCTGCTGCCGTGAAAGACCACTTGGATGTGGTGAATGCTATACTGGACACTGACGACAACTGCCTAAGGATTGTGCGGAAGAATGGCAAGACAGCGCTGCATACTACTGTGAGAATTGGGTACCATCGCATCGTCAAGGCACTCATAGAAAGGGATCCTGGGATCGTTCCAATCAGAGATAGGAAGGGCCAAACTGCCCTTCACATGGCTGTCAAGGGTAAAAACACGGATGTGGTGGAAGAATTGCTCATGGCTGATGTTTCCATCCTCAACGTGCGTGACAAGAAAGCAAACACAGCTTTGCATATAGCTACACGGAAATGGAGGCCCCAGGTTTAGTTCTTGCCAAAACTATGTTCATCAATAAGTGTATCTTATCCTGTTTGTTTGGCTTTTATTTTAACCCTATATCTTGCTTGAAACAGTCATACCTAAGTATACTTTTTTTATGTTGCAACACTATTTTTCTGCATAGAACATGTGTCCGTGCTAGACGGCTAGCATCAAAATTTGTGCAGTTATATTTGGCCTGATACTGGTATTAGTTCATGCATGCACTAAATAATTGGCCATTGGCAATTGGAGAACAGGACTTTTAACATAATGGGCTACCGGGCATAGGGTCTTGTACATCTGTTTGTCTCCTTATGAGTATACTAGCTCCAGGATGTCAGTGCTTGCTAAGAAAGTGACTTTACAGTGTGCCCGAGGATATCATACTACCGTGAATATATTACACCAGACTTAACCAAATGTAGAGATTGTATTATAAGATAATAACACAAGAATAACACAGCAATTGGGGCATTGGTTACAACATGCTAATTTCAGTAGGATTGGTACATTGAGTTACTACAGACTTTCTCAATATAGCACATAATGTGTGCCCATCTTCTCTGAACAATTAAGCACTATTAAAGTATGAAGACATTTCTTGTCATTGTTGACTTTCTGCCACTAGAGCCTGTTTTCCAGTACATCTACGTTGAACCTTTGTACGTCAGCTGGACTAGCGATAAAGCTAAGATAAGGATACCCATGGCTCTTTGGCATTTTATTCAGTGGTATTGTGTGTGAAATTGAAAGGCACTGGGTGCAGTTACAATGCTTATGCCGTTTGTCTAAATGCTCTCTAGTTGAATTTTTGCTGGTCCCTGAATCAGTAACTATCAAAATTAAGATCTGCAGTTAATCTGGTTGCATCTTAAGTATTATGTGAATTTGAAACAGAACTACAAAAAGTACATCTTGTTTCCTTCAAGGGAAGATTCACTTTTTTCACATGAACTGATATATTTCTTGGTGCTTTATATCCCAGCGTACTTCCATTGACTCCATTCTCTGCTGACTTTTTTTGTCTCCAGATGGTTCAACTTCTGCTTAGCTATGAGACACTCGAAGTTAATGCTATCAATAATCATAACGAAACAGCTATGGACTTGGCTGAGAAGGTTCCCTATGGCGAGTCTAAAATGGAAATAATAGAGTGGCTGACAGAGGCTGGTGCAAAGAATGCAGTAAATGTAGGTAAGGTTGATGAAGCATCAGAGCTAAGGAGGACTGTGAGTGATATCAAGCACAATGTGCAAGCACAGCTCAATGAGAACGCCAAGACCAACAAAAGAGTGACAGGGATTGCCAAAGAACTGCGGAAACTACACAGAGAAGCAGTTCAGAACACCATCAACTCAGTTACTCTGGTAGCAATCCTGATTGCCTCCATCGCGTTTGTTTCGATATTCAACTTGCCAGGCCAATACTACCAGGATACTAAAGATGGGGGCGAAATTGGCGAAGCCTACATATCCAAGCTCACCGGTTTCCGCGTCTTCTGTCTTCTGAACGCCATCGCCCTTTTCATTTCGCTCGCGGTGGTCGTGGTGCAGATCACCCTGGTTGCCTGGGAAACCGGTGCGCAGAAGCAGATCATCAAGATCGTAAATAAGCTAATGTGGTCAGCGTGCCTTAGCACGTGTGCGGCATTTGTGTCATTGGCTTATGTTGTAGTTGGCCCGCAGCATGCCTGGATGGCTTTCACCATATCAGCTGTCGGAGGGCCGATCATGATTGGGACCCTCTTGTTCCTGGCCTATCTGTTGCTGCGCCCGCGGTTCAAGTTTGGCGAAGACAGGCAGCGGCGCATCAGGAGGGCGAGCGGCAGCAAGTCCTTCTCCTGGTCTATGCGAGAAGGGTTGTCAGACCTGGAAGCCGTTGAAGACCATGAGAAGAAAATCTATGCTTTGTAGTGAGTAAGAAATCCTTCTGTAGACCATGTAAGATGTAACATTAAGAACAGGTAGTTGGGAGAAAACAATCGCCCTTGTACATATTTTCTCGGCTGTTTTAGGCCTGTGGTGAGGTACAGTACGCAGACCTTTTATCTCTGCACCATCCTGATGATCTATTGATCTGTGTGTATGTATAATACAGTACTGGAGAATGAAGATCTGCACCTACTGCAGTTTACCGGTACAGAGACAGTGTTATATGTACGTCTACTGATTACCACGAGCATTGGAAGCTGCCCTACAAAACTGTGGGCTTGAAACTGTTGGACTCTGAAAAATCCTGGTGGGATGAGCTTTGTTCCATTTTTTGTTTAGGGTGAAAAGTAATAATGATCTGATGGCTAAAATCAGTTCTTAAATTGCTTGCTCCCTAACTCATTTTTGCACCTACTGTACAAAAAAAAGTGAAAAGCTAGTTTTTAATACTGCTTCAAATTTTAATGTGCCTTGGAAGGGAACATCCACAACATAAACTGACGAATTTTCGTTCAAACAATCCGTACGTTGCCTCGGGAGTACTAGCTAAATTGCCGTGGTGAGAGCATCTCCACCGGCGCGCCCCGATAGCGATTTGGGTGCCAGTGGGCTCGCACGGGTGCATTCCAAAAGGCGTCGGCTAGTTTTCGAGCCCAATAGAATCGCCAGCAACTCCGTACCGGCCCTACGTGTAGGGCGCGAATCGGATGCGCCGGCGCCTCGCGGCACGTCAGAAAACGAGCATGGGCTCCGCTTGTCAGCCAGATGCACCGATTTTTCCACCTCCTACCCCTCTAGATCACCACCGTCGCTGTCGCCGCTGTGCCCCCTGCTTGCAATAGACACCGCTGCCTGTCAAGGAACCGTCGTCCATCGACACGGCCACCACCCCCTCGACCGGCGGCCGTTGTTTCGCTCGGAACAGAGCTCGCCGTCACCGTGGAACAACCGCCCCGCCCGCAAGGTGTTCGTCTGATTGCCGTGATGGACAACGACGACGAGATGATGGTGCAGCTGTTCACGGAGGAGCAGAACACTGAGGCTGTCCGACAGCAACAGAAGCAGCTGATTCTGACGAGCATGTTGCGCGTTCGCCAGCATTTCTTCGTCGTGCCTCGGCGCGACGGCTCAAAGCCAGGCAAGAGGAGGAACATCAACTGACATCGTCAAGCTGGCGCAATGCTGCTTGACGTCGACTACTTCAACGACGACGCGACTCATTCGCCGAAGGAATTTCGGCGCCGGTTTAAGATGAACAAGGAGCTGTTCTTGAAGATTGTCTATGGCGTCAGCGAGTACGATGACTACTTCATGGCCAAGCAAGATTGCACAGGTTTGTGGGGCTTCACCTCAATTCAGAAGTGCACTGCTGCAATGCGCTGTCTTACATACAGAGCTCTTCCAGATACAGCCAACGACTACCTACGGATGACAGAGTCGACATGTACAGAGACTCTCTACAAGTTTTGCCAAGCCATCATAACGGTGTTTTCTAAAGACTATTTGAGACCACTAAGGGCAGATGATATAGCTCGGATCCTGCAAAAAAATGCAGCAAGAGGGTTTTCTGAGATTCTCAGAAGCATTGACTATATGCATTGGGGCTGGAAGAATTGCTCTTTTGCTTGGCAGGGGATCTACAAGGGCATACTGGTGAGTGTAGTGTTATTCTTGAGGCGGTGGTAGACCATGACCTTTGGATTTGGCATGCATTTTTTGGCATGGCAGGACTAGAAACAAACAATGATATCAACATATTGCAGCGCTCTCCGGTGTTTGCCAGGCTAGCTGAGGGACAAGCTCCTGACGTGAACTTTGAGGCAAACGGTCACGAATATAACAAGGGGTACTATCTAGCTGATGATATCTACCCAAGGTATGCTACATTTGTGAAGACAATTCAGTCTCCAGCAAATGAGATGAACGCTTATTTTGCAACATGGCAGGAAGCAGCACACAAGAATGTTGAGCGTTCTTTTGGGGTGCTTCAGCAGCGTTTCGCGTTTATCAGGTACACTGCTCTCACTTGGTCTGAGTCTCAGATGTGTGATCATGCACAACATGATCATTGAGAGGGAGCGCGAGGAACCTGTGCAGGATGATCAACCATTTGATTATCAAGAGCCACTTGCTGAGGTAGAGCATGTATCCCAAGAATTTGTCGTTTTTCTTCATATGCACAACGAAATTCGAGATGTAGGTGTCCATGCACAACTTCAGGCTGATCTAGCTGTGCATTTGTGGACGAGGAGAGCAGCCGCCAACAATGCATGATTTTATTTTTATTTGTTTGAATGTATGAATAATTTAATTTCCATTTATTTTATTGTATGAAATGATTTAAGTACTATTTGTTTGATTGTATGAATAATTTAAGTAATATTTGTGTGATTGTATGAATTATTGAATATAGTATGAATAAAATATGATTGATATATTGTTTCAAAATATTGTAAAAAGGAAAAAAGTTTGGACCACCGTATGGGAGGCGCTGGTGTGGGAAATGCGTCTCTAAATAGAGGATGCGCTGCGGGCACTACTAATACAGCAGTGCCGGCGATCCTGTCGGTGACTATTTCGGGGCCGCCCGGTGGAGATGCTCTAAGAGCATCTCTAGCAGAGGCCGTAAACGGGTCATAATCGAAAAATAACTGCCAGTTTACGGGTTCGGGCTGAAATTTGGCGCTGATCAGTGACCGTAAAAGGGCCAAAACCGAAAAACTTTTTTCGGGCCGAGACCGAAAACTCAAAACGGTATGTATTTGTTGGGGTCAATCGAGCGAACCGAATGCTCGATCCTTATCTAGGGCGCGCTGAAATTTCAGCTCACGCAACCGCTCGCTCGCTCCCTCCCTCCCCGCACTGCCACCACACTCCGCCGCCGCCGTCCCGCCCGAGCCCCGCATCCCGGAGGTAGCGTAGGTCGCCCCGCACCCCGCCCGCTGTTCCTCGCCCAACTCCGGCTGCCACCCCCACCACCACCGCCGCTCCGTCCGAATCGAGGATGAGCTCGGGCGACGAGTTGGATCTGTCGGATACATCGAGCTCCGACGATTCCGACCTCGACGAGCTGCTCCAGGATGACGAGATGGAGGCCACCATGCTCCTCCTCTCAGTCAAGGACCTGGAGGACCGCGTGAAGCTGCTGAATCGGAGGCGCGGCTCTGTGTTCGGCCGGAACCACATCCAGTGGAATCGCCTCCTCGGCCACGAGCAGCTGATGGAGGACTACTTCGCCGAGGTACCTACCTATCATCCCCATCTGTTCTGTAGGAGGTATCGCATGCGGCGTAGCTTGTTCGTCCGAAACGTCAAGCTGTGCGAAGCCAATTCGAATTACTTCAAGCAACGTAGGAATGTCGCCGGGGTGATGGGTTTCAACGCTTTCCAAAAGATCTATTGCGGTGACCCAGCATACCACTGCATGTTGTAGTATACAAGTCGTTGATATGATCTTTGTGAAGGGACTTCTTCACAATTGCCATATCCCTCAGAGTGGTACAACAGAAACATTGCAGGTCATAACACTCCAAATATTATTACAAACATTGCCTTAACAAGTTGGTATTCTCACAGGTCCGATGAGAACACCCTAAGATACTACTTAAGTACGATTACAACTCACATTTATATATGAAAGAGAGCTCAGCAACTTATTTAGGTAAGTTCTACGCTGCTCGGCTCTATGGTACTAAGATATATCACTACTCCTCCGCCTCATTCACGTCGGGTCCGTAGACTATCCCATAGTCTACTCCTTCAACTCCTCCGGTAAGATCAGGTTCCTTGTAGTCCAGCTCGTAGTCTCCTTCCGGTGCTCCATCGGCGATGGCCTCCACTTCCGTATCACAGTCTAGCAAAGGTGTCGAAAGAAAGTGAGTACAGGGGTACTCAGCAAGTTCAAAAGAGTAAAAGGTGTTTGATGCACTAGCTACGACCATTGATCAGGAAATCACAGGTCAATGCATGTTTTGAAAACATTTCTTCAAAAGGTTGCTTTTATTATGAAACTATGCCCGTCAGTCTTCACAGGTTGACTAGAACTTCGTGGAGTTCCTTTCCTGCCACGTTCGCAGTTCCCTTCCCGGAACAAGGAGTGACAACCACAATTTGATACACTCTGCAGATGTGCATTACTTTTCCCATAAGAGATCCCATCCTTTTTGCCATCCACAGGGACTTGCCCCCGTTCACACTTCCTTTGGTGTGAGGCCAGGTATGAAGATCCAAGCCCACACCATCTTCTTCGGAATCTCGCAGATCCACCCTTTTGTAAGTCTGTCCTCCCCTATATCTATGGGTAGACCAACACATGCACTTGTTCTCCCCTATACCGTTAAGGTAAACCGATCCGAACAACTTATGTGCCCTGTCCTATACACCATAGATAGACCGATCCGGACAACCCTTACAATCCTTCATAGACCAATAATCAGTCTGCCCTCCCCTGTATCTAATGGTAGACCGTGATGGACCACATGTCCCCACCTTTACCAAAGATAGACCGATCCAGGCAACCCTTATCACTAGTCCGTTGGCATGCGAGAGGAAAAAGATAAAGTTGGCTTTCCCAGAGCCATTATAGATCTTATGGTCAACGCGCTATGTACGGCGCTAGAATCACTGGACGGCATTGGTAATTACTCCTAGGTTAATAAAACCCATGCAATGGAACCTCCACCATATCAACACATACCATGGTTCCATTGCCAGCCACATAGTCATATTCATAATTTGAAAAGTAACATTTTATTTGCCATGCAGGAATGGTAAGTATATAGCTTTGCAGTAAAGTGATAGAAAATACTCAAGTAGGTATGAGCAAGGGTGAACTTGCCTATGGACTGCGAGATAGTGCAGTTCAATGCAGTGGATGGAACCTGGACCTCGGGTTCTGTGAAGAAGCATCATTGTCCGGTAAGGAAAATGTTATAAAATCCAAATAATACAGTCATGAATGTATTATTTTATGTGGAATCCCTTACCCCAATTATTTGTTAAAATTTAGGGTTGAATTAAGATTTATGCCTTTGGCAGTAATTTGCACTTGCTTTTATGTGTAAAAACACTTTTATCTCATAAAAGAAAATGGTTCATAGTAATACCACTTTACTTTTGTGAATTATTATTTATTTCAAAATAATTTGAAATAATAGAGTTGCCTCTATATTTTTGGAATAAGAAGAATAGAATATTTTCCTTTGGAAAATATCTTTCTTTTATAGAAATGACTTGGAATAATAGAATTTCATTTTGAAATATTTGAAATAAAATATTTGAACTCATTTGAGATTTTTCTTTAATTTTTAAATTCCATGAAATAATAGTTTCAAATTCCAAGTTTTAATTTAAATTTAGAAAATTCTAAAATTTGAATTTGTTTCCTAAATTCCATTTCTTATTTTATTCTTGTTAAGAATAATTTTTCATTTACTAATCCAATTTTTCATGGATTTTTTAGAGGTATATTTTATTTACTAAAATTTAGTGGAATTCTAGGCTATTTTCCAAAATGGAAAAGACTAAAATACCCCCTGGCCCCTATTGGGCCAGCCCATTTAACTTGGCCCATTTGGACAGCCCACCACGGCTTGTCCAAAACGGTTCGGTGGAACCATTTCGGCCCACCTCACTCACTCGCACGCTCTCCTCTCTCACTCGTGACCTAACCCTAGCTCTGGCGACACGCGTGGCGATGGCGTCGCCACCATGGCCGCCGCCGTGCTCCGGCCACCTCCGAGCTCCCTTGACCTCGCCACCTATACCATCTGAACCGCCGCGCGATGATCTATCGATCTGTCCGCGTGGTTCCGTCGTTCTCTTCCTCCTCTAGCAGATCGCCACCTCTTTTGATCTCGTGGAGAATCGCCTCCGGCGATTGACTATCTCTGACGAGCTGGCGTCCTCGTCGTTGTCGTGAGCGCGTGTCTGGGACTGACCTGGTGCGGTGATGCGTGTAGTTGACACGTCCGTTGGGAACCCCAAGAGGAAGGTGTGATGCGCACAGCGGCAAGTTTCCCTCAGTAAGAAACCAAGGTTTAATCGAACCAGTAGGAGTCAAGAAGCACGTTGAAGGTTGATGGTGGCGGGATGTAGTGCGGCGCAACACCAGAGATTCCGGCGCCAACGTGGAACCTGCACAACACAACCAAAGTACTTTGCCCCAACGAAATGTGCTGAGGTTGTCAATCTCACCGGCTTGCCGTAACAAAGGATTAACCGTATTGTGTGGAAGATGATTGTTTGCAGAAAACAAGAAACAAGTATTGCAAGAGATTGTATGCGATGTAAAGAATAGGACCGGGGTCCACAGCTCACTAGAGGTGTCTCTCCCATAAGATAAACAAGATGTTGGGTGAACAAATTACGCTTGGGCAATTGACAAATAGAGAGGGCATGACCATGCACATACATATTATGATGAGTACTTGTGAGATTTAATTGGGCATTACGACAAAGTACATAGACCGCTATCCCGCATGCATCTATGCCTAAAAAGTCCACCTTCAGGTTATCATCCGAACCCCCTCCAGTATTAAGTTGAAAACAACAGACAATTGCATTAAGTATTGCGCGTATTGTAATCAGTAACTACATCCTCGAACATAGCACCAATGTTTTATCCCTAGTGGCAACAGCACATCCATAATCTTAGAGATTTCTGTCACTTCCCCAGATTCACGGAGACATGAACTCACTATCGAGCATAAATACTCCCTCTTGGAGTTACAAGCATCTACTTGGCCAGAGCATCTACTAGTAACGGAGAGCATGCAAGATCATAAACAACACATAGACATAAATTGATAATCAACATAACAAGTATTCTCTATTCATCGGATCCCAACAAACGCAACATATAGAATTACAGATAGATGATCTTGATCATGTTCGGCAGCTCACAAGATCCGACAATTAAGCACAATGGGGAGAAGACAACCATCTAGCTACTGCTATGGACCCATAGTCCCGGGGTAGACTACTCACACATCACTCCGGAGGCGACACAGGCGGCGTAGAGTCCTCCGGGAGATGATTCCCCTCTCCGGCAGGGTGCCGGAGGCGATCTCCTGAATCCCCCGAGATGGGACTGGCGGCGGCGGCGTCTCTGGAAGGTTTTTCGTATCGTGGCTCTCGGTACCGGGGGTTTCGCGACGGAGGCTTTAAGTAGGCGGAAGGGCAGGTAAAGAGGCGGCACGAGGGGCCCACACTACAGGTCGGCGCGGCCAGGGCTTGGGCCGCGCCGCCCTAGGGTGTGGCCGCCTCGTGGCCCCACTTCGTCTCCTCTTCGGTCTTCTGGAAGCTTCGTGGCAAAATAGGACCCTGGGCGTTGATTTCGTCCAATTCCGAGAATATTTCCTTACTAGGATTTCTGAAACCAAAAATAGCAGTAAAACAGAATCGGCACTTCGGCATCTTGTTAATAGGTTAGTTCCAGAAAATGCACGAATATGACATAAAGTGTGCATAAAACATGTAGATAACATCAATAATGTGGCATGGAACACAAGAAATTATCGATACGTCGGAGACGTATCAGCATCCCCAAGCTTAGTTCTGCTCGTCCCGAGCAGGTAAAACGATAACAAAGATAATTTCTGGAGTGACATGCCATCATAACCTTGAGCATACTATTTGTAAACATATGTAATGAATGCAGCGATCACAACAATGGATATGACATGAGTAAACAAGTGAATCATATAGCAAAGACTTTTCATGAATAGTACTTCAAGACAAGCATCAATAAGTCTTGCATAAGAGTTAACTCATAAAGCAATAATTCATAGTAAAAGCATTGAAGCAACACAAAGGAAGATTAAGTTTCAGCGGTTGCTTTCAACTTATAACATGTATATCTCAGGGATAATTGTCAACATAGAGTAATATAATAAGTGCAATATGCAAGTATGTAGGAATCAATGCACAGTTCACACAAGTGTTTGCTTCTTGAGGTGGAGAGAAATAGGTGAACTGACTCAACATAAAAGTAAAAAGAATGGTCCTTCAAAGAGGAAAGCATCGATTGCTATATTTGTGCTAGAGCTTTTATTTTGAAAACATGAAACAATTTTGTCAACGGTAGTAATAAAGCATATGAGTTATGTAAATTATATCTTACAAGTTGCAAGCCTCATGCATAGTATACTAATAGTGCCCGCACCTTGTCCTAATTAGCTTGGACTACCGGATCATCGCAATACACATGTTTTAACCAAGTGTCACAATGGGGTACCTCCATGCCGCCTGTACAAAGGTCTAAGGAGAAAGCTCGCATTTTGGATTTCTCGCTTTTGATTATTCTCAACTTAGACATCCATACCGGGACAACATGGACAACAGATAATGGACTCCTCTTTAATGCATAAGCATGTGGCAACAATTATTATTCTCATATGAGATTGAGGATATATGTCCAAAACTGAAACTTCCACCATGAATCATGGCTTTAGTTAGCGGCCCAATGTTCTTCTCTAACAATATGTATGCTCCAACCATTAAGGTGGTAGATCTCTCTTACTTCAGACAAGACGGATATGCATAGCAACTCACATGATATTCAACAAAGAATAGTTGATGGCGTCCCCAGAAACATGGTTATCGCACAACAAGCAACTTAATAAAAGATAAAGTGCATAAGTACATATTCAATACCACAATAGTTTTTAAGCTATTTGTCCCATGAGCTATATATTGCAAAGGTGAATGATGGGATTTTAAAGGTAGCACTCAAGCAATTTACTTTGGAATGGCGGAGAAATACCATGTAGTAGGTAGGTATGGTGGACACAAATGGCATAGTGGTTGGCTCAAGTATTTTGGATGCATGAGAAGTATTCCCTCTCGATACAAGGTTTAGGCTAGCAAGGCTATTTGAAACAAACACAAGGATGAACCGGTGCAGCAAAACTCACATAAAAGACATATTGTAAACATTATAAGAATCTACACCGTCTTCCTTGTTGTTCAAAACTCAATACTAGAAATTATCTAGACTTTAGAGAGACCAATTATGCAAACCAAATTTTAGCATGCTCTATGTATTTCTTCATTAATGGGTGCAAAGCATATGATGCAAGAGCTTAAACATGAGCACAACAATTGCCAAGTATCACATTATCCAAGACATTATAGCAATTACTACATGTATCATTTTCCAATTCCAACCATATAACAATTTAACGAAGAAGGAACTTCGCCATGAATATTATGAGTAGAGCCTAAGGACATACTTGTCCATATGCTACAGCGGAGCGTGTCTCTCTCCCACAAAGTGAATGCTAGGATCCATTTTATTCAAACAAAACAAAAACAAAAACAAACCGACGCTCCAAGAAAAGTACATAAGATGTGATGGAATAAAAATATAGTTTCAGGGGAGGAACCTGATAATGTTGTCGATGAAGACGGGGATGCCTTGGGCATCCCCAAGCTTAGACGCTTGAGTCTTCCTAGAATATGCAGGGGTGAACCACCGGGGCATCCCCAAGCTTAGAGCTTTCACTCTCCTTGATCATGTTGTATCATCTCCCTCTCTTGATCCTTGAAAACTTCCTCCACACCAAACTCGAAACAACTCATTAGAGGGTTAGTGGACAATAAAAATTAACATGTTCAGAGGTGACACAATCATTCTTAACACTTCTGGACATTGCATAAAGCTACTGGATATTAATGGATCAAAGAAATTCATCCAACATAGCAAAAGAGGCAATGCGAAATAAAAGGCAGAATCTGTCAAAAACAGAACAGTTCGTATTGACGAATTTTATCGAGGCACCAGACTTGCTCAAATGAAAATGCTCAAATTGAATGAAAGTTGCGTACATATCTGAGGATCACTCACGTAAATTTGCATAATTTTCTGAGGTACCTACAGAGAAAACAGCCCAGATTTGTGACAGCAAAGAAATATGTTTCTGCGCAGTAATCCAAATCTAGTATGAACTTTACTATCAACGACTTTACTTGGCGCAATAAAACACTAAACTAAGATAAGGAGAGGTTGCTACAGTAGTAAAAAACTTCCAAGACACAAAATAAAAACAAAGTACTGTAGTAAAAAAAACCATGGGTTGTCTCCCATAAGCGCTTTTCTTTAACGCCTTTCAGCTAGGCGCAGAAAGTGTGTATCAAGTATTATCAAGAGACGAAGTGTCAACATCATAATTTGTTCTAATAATAGAATCAAAAGGTAACTTCATTCTCTTTCTAGGGAAGTGTTCCATACCTTTCTTGAGAGGAAATTGATATTTAATATTACCTTCCTTCATATCAATGATAGCACCAACGGTTCGAAGAAAAGGTCTTCCCAATATAATGGGACAAGATGCATTGCATTCAATATCCAAGACAACAAAATCAACGGGGACAAGGTTATTGTTAATGGTAATGCGAACATTATCAACTTTCCCCAAAGGTTTCTTTTTAGCATTATCAGCGAGATTAACATCCAAATAACAATTTTTCAATGGTGGCAAGTCAAGCATATCATAGACTTTCTTAGGCATAACAGAAATACTTGCACCAAGATCACATAAAGCATTACAATCAAAATCATTGACCCTCATTTTAATGATGGGTTCCCAGCCATCCTCTAGCTTTCTAGGAATAGAAGTTTCAAGTTTTAGTTTCTCTTCTCTAGCTTTTATGAGAGCATTTGTAATATGTTTTGTGAAAGCCAAGTTTACAGTGCTAGCATTAGGACTTTTAGCAAGTTTTTGTAAGAACTTTATAACTTCAGAGATGTGGCAATCATCAAAATCTAAATCATTATGAGCTACAGCAATGGGATCATCATCCCCAAGGTTGGAAAAAATTTCAGCAGTTTTATCACAAGCAATTTCAGCAGTTTTAGCAGTTTCAGGCAGTTTCTCGTGCTTTGCATTAGAAGTGGAAACATTGCTAACACCAATTCTTTTATTAGTAATAGTAGGAGGTGCAGCAACATGTGTAGCATTAGCATTACTAGTGGTGGTTATAGTCCAAACTTTAGCTATATTTTTCTCTTTAGCTAGTTTTTCATTTTCTTCTCTATCCCACCTAGCACGCAATTCATTAATCTTATATTCTCATTAATTCTAACTTGGATGGCATTTGCTGTAGTAGTAATTTTATTATGATGATTCTCATTAAGCATAACTTTCGATTTCAAAAGATCAACATCAGCAGCAAGACTATCGAGTTTAGAAGCAAGTATATCAATTTTCCCAAGCTTTTCTTCAACAGATTTGTTAAAAGCAGTTTGTGTACTAATAAATTCTTTAAGCATGGCTTCAAGTCCAGGGGGTGTGTTCCTATTATTATTGTAAGAATTCCCATAAGAATTAGCATAACCGTTACCATTATTATAAGGATATGGCCTATAGTTATTACTAGAATTGTTCCGATAAGCATTGTTGTTGAAATTATTATTTTTAATGAAGTTTACATCAACATGTTCTTCTTGTGCAACCAATGAAGCTAATGGAACATTATTAGGATCAATATTAGTCCTATCATTCACAAGCATAGACATAATAGCATCAATCTTATCACTCAAGGAAGAGGTTTCTTCGACAGAATTTACCTTCTTACCTTGTGGAGCTCTTTCCGTGTGCCATTCAGAGTAATTAATCATCATATCATCAAGAAGCTTTGTAGCCACCCCCAAAGTGATGGACATAAAGGTACCTCCAGCAGCTGAATCCAATAGGTTCCGCGAAGAAAAATTCAGTCCTGCATAAAAGGTTTGGATGATCATCCAAGTAGTCAGTCCATGGGTTGGGCAATTTTTAACCAAAGATTTCATTCTTTCCCATGCTTGTGCAACATGCTCAGTATCTAATTGTTTAAAATTCATTATGCTACTCCTCAAAGATATAATTTTAGCAGGGGGATAATATCTACCAATAAAAGCATCCTTGCATTTAGTCCATGAATCAATACTATTCTTAGGCAGAGATAGCAACCAATCTTTAGCTCTTCCTCTTAATGAGAAAGGGAACAATTTCAATTTAATAATATCACCATCTACATCCCTATACTTTTGCATTTCACATAGTTCAACAAAATTATTAAGATGGGCAGCAGCATCATCAGAACTAACACCAGAAAATTGCTCTCGCATAACAAGATTTAGTAAAGCAGGTTTAATTTCAAAGAATTCTGCTATAGTAGCAGGTGGAGCAATAGGTGTGCATAAGAAATCATTATTTTTTGTGGTTGTGAAGTCACACAACTTAGTATTTTCAGGAGTGGCCATTTTAGCAGTAGTAAATAAAGCAAACTAGATAAAGTAAATGCGAGTAACTAATTTTTTTTGTGTTTTTGATATAGCAAACAAGATAGCTAATAAAGTAAAACTAGCAACTAATTTTTTTGTATTTCGATTTAGTGCAGCAAACAAAGTAGTAAATAAAATAAAGCAAGACAAAAACAAAGTAAAGAGATTGGGAAGTGGAGACTCCCCTTGCAGCGTGTCTTGATCTCCCCGGCAACGGCGCCAGAAATTTGCTTGATGCGTGTAGTTGACACGTCCGTTGGGAACCCCAAGAGGAAGGTGTGATGCGCACAGCGGCAAGTTTCCCTCAGTAAGAAACCAAGGTTTAATCGAACCAGTAGGAGTCAAGAAGCACGTTGAAGGTTGATGGCGGCGGGATGTAGTGCGGCGCAACACCAGAGATTCCGGCGCCAACGTGGAACCTGCACAACACAACCAAAGTACTTTGCCCCAACGAAACAGTGAGGTTGTCAATCTCACCGGCTTGCTGTAACAAAGGATTAACCGTATTGTGTGGAAGATGATTGTTTGCAGAAAACAGTAAAACAAGTATTGCAGTAGATTGTATGCGATGTAAAGAATAGGACCGGGGTCCACAGTTCACTAGAGGTGTCTCTCCCATAAGATAAACAGCATGTTGGGTGAACAAATTACAGTTGGGCAATTGACAAATAGAGAGGGCATGACCATGCACATACATATTATGATGAGTACTGTGAGATTTAATTGGGCATTACGACAAAGTACTTAGACCGCTATCCAACATGCATCTATGCCTAAAAAGTCCACCTTCAGGTTATCATCCGAACCCCCTCCAGTATTAAGTTGAAAACAACAGACAATTGCATTAAGTATTGCGCGTAATGTAATCAGTAACTACATCCTCGAACATAGCACCAATGTTTTATCCCTAGTGGCAACAACACATCCATAATCTTAGAGATTTCTGTCACTTCCCCAGATTCACGGAGACATGAACCCACTATCGAGCATAAATACTCCCTCTTGGAGTTACAAGCATCTACTTGGCCAGAGCATCTACTAGTAACGGAGAGCATGCAAGATCATAAACAACACATAGACATAAATTGATAATCAACATAACAAGTATTCTCTATTCATCGGATCCCAACAAACGCAACATATAGAATTACAGATAGATGATCTTGATCATGTTCGGCAGCTCACAAGATCCGACAATTAAGCACAATGGGGAGAAGACAACCATCTAGCTACTGCTATGGACCCATAGTCCAGGGGTAGACTACTCACACATCACTCCGGAGGCGACCATGACGGCGTAGAGTCCTCCGGGAGATGATTCCCCTCTCCGGCAGGGTGCCGGAGGTGATCTCCTGAATCCCCCGAGATGGGACTGGCGGCGGCGGCGTCTCTGGAAGGTTTTCCGTATCGTGGCTCTCGGTACTGGGGGTTTCGTGACGGAGGCTTTAAGTAGGCGGAAGGGCAGGTAAAGAGGCGGCACGAGGGGCCCACACTACAGGTCGGCGCGGCCAGGGCTTGGGCCGCGCCGCCCTAGGGTGTGGCCGCCTCGTGGCCCCACTTCGTCTCCTCTTCGGTCTTCTGGAAGCTTCGTGGCAAAATAGAACCCTGGGCGTTGATTTCGTCCAATTCCGAGAATATTTCCTTACTAGGATTTCTGAAACCAAAAACAGCAGAAACAAAGAATCGGCACTTCGTCATCTTGTTAATAGGTTAGTTCCAGAAAATGCACGAATATGACATAAAGTGTGCATAAAACATGTAGATAACATCAATAATGTGGCATGGAACACAAGAAATTATCGATACGTCGGAGACGTATCATGCGGGTGCTGTGCTTGCAGCGCCTGTGCCGTCGTCTCTGGGTGCTGTGTTGTTCGTGGTGTTCGTCGGCGTAACGCCGGCGTCTTCCCTGGCTTTGCAGCTGTTATGGCCACGCGGGCACTGCCTCGCCATGCCATAGCTTCTGCCTCCAGGCGCGGGTAAGGTTCTTCTGCTCCTCCTCCTCAACGCCATGTCTGTGCGCCTCCCATGCCTCTGTGCTTCTTCTACCTCTTGCTCTTTGGCCTCCTGATGATCCTATGATCATACAAGCCTTGCTACTGCTGCCTAATCCTCCTATGCTTCTTCTCTGCAAGCCCTGGCCAATTCACCAAGCTCTGGTTACTGGCTAGTGTGTGATGCTTGCTATTCCTAGCCCTGGTTGCTTGTTTACTGCTGCTATCATGCCATGAATTGCTATGCCATGCTGTACATGATTATGAGCTTGCTTGTGCTTACTGGCATTCTATGCTTGCTTGTCTAGGTGTACTGCTATGCATCTCTGTGACACTTGTGATGCATGTGATGCTTGTGAGGTGCTTCTGTGCCTTTTGTATGATCCAATGATCCATTGGATCAGTAATTTCTGTTGGCTAGACTCTCTGTGTTGCTTGACTTGATTCAATTGATCCATTTGATCAATTAAATGTCAGTGGCTTGGTTGCTGATGGGTTCTTTGGCTAAGTGGATGGTTTGCTTACTGATGCTGCTACTCAAGCATGCTTATGCTTCTGTGTGTATGTGCTGCTGCTCTCCATAGCCTTCTGGACTTGATCCAGTAGCTAGGATGCAGTGACATGTGCTTGTGTTGCCTCACAGTGTGCTACTGTAAAAGTATAGCATGGATTTGTTATTTATTCATGCCTGGATGGATTAATTAATGATGAACTGCTTATGCATTATTGATTACATGATTTCATATGCATGATTTGCTTTTCCATGATTAATTGGGAAACAAATGGAGTCTGAATCCATTACTGGATAATGATGCTTAATTGTTTGGCTTTGCTTTGGATGGTTCTATGTTTGTTGTGACCTCAGTAGCCTTGCTACTGACTGGTTGCTCACATAGTTGGCTAGATCTGTTGGTTCCTTATCTTGGTTTGCATATTTGGGGATCATAGTCAATATGAATGCCAATATGCTTGCATATGAAGATATCTAGGGTTTTACTGATGGTTATATGCTTAGGATCTTACTGTGTAGTTCCTGGTAGCTGCTATTCCTAGTAAGTCATCTACTGGTGCTGTCCGTGCATGTGTTCTTGCTGGTGTGTGCATCTGTGCATGAACTCTAGCTTCTGTGCACAAGACTTGTATCTAGATGGTTTCTGTTTTAGTGGATTTCTATACTGCCAGTGATCCTTGGTGAAAACCAAGTGATGAGCTACCCATTGAGCATCTGCTCATACCCATGACATATGTCATGCATAATTTATGGATTGGATCCACTGGATCCCTTCCAGGAACTAGGTATACCTTGTTCCAGCTCCTAGAATGAAATCTTTTGTTGATGCAGACTTCTAGTTTGTTTGTCACAGCCCTGCACCTCCAGTTCTTGGTTGATCTTCTCAGGTCACCATGATTTCTGGTGGTTGGTTGGGTTATGTGTTGGGTTGTGATGTTCTTGAGCAAGAACAGGATGAACTCTACCTATTCTTTCTTCTGCTTACCTTATGAATCTTTATCTGGTCGACTATGCACTGTTTCTAGGGTTTGTGCTCTTTTATACCATCTCTACTTCTCTCCTTGCCATGCCACACAAGCCTGGCTTGGTTTGGTGACTAGGCCAGTGCATGGCCTTGTTGTTGCTTGCACAACACACATGAGCAGTGTGCTCATATGCTGAAACTTGAGCCCCTGGTGTGTGCTCAGGTTTGGTCTGTTGTTGCTCTTATCCTGATGCTGTCCTGTGTTTTGGACATGCACAAGTGTGCATGACACTTGTTGCTGTCCAAACTGAATATTTGCTAACTCTTAACCCTTGGCTAGTTGGTTTGTTTTGCAGGTTTTTGAAGGTGAATATGACCATAGAAGAATACTTCCAAGTCATTAGTCTAGGTTTTTAGTTTAGGATCAAATCATGTAATCTTCTATTTATTTCTGTTTATTTTCCTTTAATTCTTGTATCAAGAATATTGTAAAGACAATGTATATTGTGTTGTGATATCAATAAAGCTCAAGTTTTGCTTATGAGCTTTTTGGTTTATGTAATGATTATATTTCTGAATAATTGTTGTATTTATAATTCAATTTGAAATTCAAAGTCATTTGAATTTATAAGTTGTATTTAGATTGTGAATTCATTTTCTATAATCATTAATGCTTATTGTTTAATATTTTTACTTGTCAAATCAAATCAACTCCCAAATCAACAAGATACAAAAGAGACCATGTCGAAATTCACTAACTCACATTGCCTAACCCTAACTGCAAAATGAGAGAGAACCTCGATCCCTCTTAGGTTTAGTTGCAATAAGGCGCGAAAATTTCCTTCGTTTTGCGATGAAATGCACATCGCATTCCTAACTCTACCCTTCGTTGTTCCTATGTTCTGGGTTATTACATCTATGCTGCCATGAGAGTCATTGCGTATGGCATCCCTGCGGATTACACCGACGAGTATCTTCGAATTGGCGAAGATACTACCTCGGAGTCAGTCCGCAGGTTTGCACGCATGCTTATCAAGTTGTTTGGGCCTACGTATTTCCGAGCTCCCAATGAGGATGACACCAAACGGTTGATGGAGATAAATGAGAAAAGAGGTTGGCCTGACATGCTTGGTAGTCTTGATTGTATGCACTGGACTTGGAAGAATTTTCCAAAGGCATGGCATGGCCAGTACTGTGGCAAGAGCAAAGATGCAACCATTGTACTTGAGGCCGTTGCATCACAAGATTTGTGGATTCGGCACTATTTTTTGGTTTGCCGGGACACTCAATGACATCAACGTGCTGCAAATGTCTCCTTTGTTTGCCAAATTAGCAAATGGGGAAGCACCCACTTGCAACTACAAGGTCATGAACAATGAGTACACAATGGGATATTACCTAGCCGATGGCATCTATCCGGATTGGGCAACTTTTCTTAAGTCTGTCAAGGATCCCCAAGATAGAATTGAAGCTGAATTTGCCAAAGCTCAAGAAGCAGCTCGCAAGGACATTGAGAGAGCTTTTGGTGTTTTGTAAGCAAGGTTTGCTATTGTTCGTGGCCCAGCCCGATTTTGGGACAAGAAAACCCTTGTCAACATCATGACAACATGGTCATCGAGGATGAAAGAGAGTTGAGCTTGTCCTGCTTCTATGACAATGTTTGCACCCGAGTGGAACCCAACGCAATCCGGATCGCATCGATTGAGAATGCCAGTACCCATGCCCAGCTCGTCTATGATCTGAAGATGCACCACTGGCAGCAACATGGCCGTTGCCTTTGATCCTACCATTCCATTCTTTTGTTTGCCACATGTATTATTATTGAGACATTTGTTCATTTGTCCAATTTTTCGAGAATTGTTGTAATTTGGTTGAGATATTTATCATTTGTTCAATTTTCCCAAATCTGTTGTAATAATTTGGTTTAGACTATTGTTTATGTGTTGTAATAATTTGGATGATCATTTTATTAATTAAGATAGATTGTTGTATGTGTTGCATATAAATTCTATGAAAAAACCTGTCTTTACGGATTCGTAACCCGCGCTGTTCTGCGCCAGCTATTTTCATAAACACGAGTTCGGTACACTGAACTTGGCATTTCCGTTACCACTGTTGTCGTCCACTCGTCGTTTCAGTAGTACTACTCCGCGAGAGGCAAGAGCTCACTTGAGCGGAAGAGCAGACAGATGGACTCTTGCCTAGTGCACCCTTATCCACAGCCGCTCCCTCTCCCATCCACCTCCCAACGAGCCCACCTCAAATGGGGCCCCTGCTCCGGCCGCTGCCATCGCCGCCGGCGCATGGCCACATCCGCGCTCACGTTACAGGAGCAGCTCGCGCCAACCAGCCCAAGAACCTCCCAGAGATCGAACCACCGCAGGCTGTTCGACGGAATGCAGGAGGGGGGCGTCGTGGCCTCCACGGCAGGCCCCCTGTTCGACGAAATGCCCCGTCCGAGGAGCGGCGAGAAGACCGCGAGCGCGGCAATCCTGGCGCTGGCGCATGCCAGCAAGCACGCGGAGGTCGCCGAGCTCTTCTGCAGGCTGCAGATGGACGGAGTCCCGGTCAGCAAGTTCATGCTCCCGAGCGTGCTCAAAGCCTGCGCGCGCCTCCGCGACAGCAGGATGCTCCGGGCCGTGCATGTCCTGGTCGTCAAGTGCGCCCTGTGCCGGCATGTCGTCGTGGGCACTGCGCTGGTCAGCGCGTACGTTGATTCCGGTCTGATGGACGATGCCGGCAAGGCGTTCGCTGAGATGGACGACGAGGCCAACATGGTTTCTTGGAGCGTGATCATCGGAGGCTATGTCCGTTCTTGCCGGTGGGACGAAGCCTGGGATGCTTTCTCCGCCATGCAGCGCGCTGGGGTGCTTCCAGTTGATTCAGTTCTTGTGATGGCGATTCAGGCGTGCAGTGCTTTGCTGTGCCTGGTCCGTGGGAAGCAGGTGCACGCGTTGGCGGTTTCCCTCGGGTTTGAAAGGAGTGCCACTGTGTGGAACTGTCTCATCGACATGTACGGCAAGTGTGGCGACATGGGTAATTGCAGGTCGGTTTTTGAGACGATGGTGGACAGGGATCAGGTAAGCTGGAATACCATCATCGCAAGTTATGTCCGTCTTGGTCTTTGTGAAGAGGCGCTCGACATGGTTATGCAAATGCAGCAGTCTGGTTTCACCGTCGACCGTTTCACCCTGGGCAGTGGAGTCGCAGCTTGTGCTCATTTGGCTGACATCGACAATGGCCGTGCATTCCATGGTTATTTGATTAGAAGAGCATTGGATACCGATGCTATCCGGGGCAGCGCACTTGTTGACATGTACGGGAAATGTGGCTTAACTGAACTTGCTCGGGTGGTGTTCGACAGGATGGATGAGAGAAATTATGTAGCATGGGATGCACTCTTGTCTGGCTACGTCGAAAATGGGCAGGTTGATTTGGCACTCAGCATCTTCCGGCAAATGGAGTCTGCAAACATAAAGGCTAACCAACATACCTTTGTGAACCTTCTGAAGCTTTGTGGCAACAGGAGGTATACAGAATATGGAAGACAGATCCATGCACATGCCATCAAGGCCATATACCAGATGAATGTAGTTTTGGAGACTGAGCTTATTGACATGTACGCCAAGTGTGGCTGCATCGAGGTTGCCCGGTTATTGTTCCTCAGGATGAACGAGCGGAACCAGATATCCTGGAATGCTCTGCTCTCAGGTTATGTAGGGGATGGACAGCCTGCTGCCTCAATACACATTTACCGTCAGATGGAGCAGGCTTCCATTAGACCTGACCAATACACTTTGGCAGGGCTTTTAAGCCTTTGCCGGTACCAAGGGCATCTGCGTTACGGGAGACAGATACATGCTCATCTCATCAAGACGGGCTATGAGACGAATGTGGTACTGCAAACTTTGCTTGTTCATATGTATGTCAGGTGTAGGCAATGGCGAGACGCTGAGAATGTTTGCTCAATGATCCAAGAGAGGAATTTGTATGTGCATGATGCATTCTCAAAGGTATATGGAGATGGCTACTTTATCTCAAGAGAAGAATTTCATTGTGTGACTTTATAGCAGTTATGGGAAAGAGCGAGCGTTGTTTCTCCGGAATCTCTGAGGATGCTGAAGAATTTAATTGTGTGACTTTGTAGCTCAGAGTGTAAGTGAAATTCGGATAGCACTTAGTGTGCAGCAGTGCATTGCATTGCCCTGCTTGCTTCTGAATGTCATGTTCTCTAGTCTATTGATGTAGTTTTGTCTCCAACAAACAATTTGCTCTTTGTTTCCCATGGAAAGCTTATTCCCATTTTCCATGAGCTAAGCATGAGAGAAATTAGTAGCATAAACAAATCAGGGGCCTGATGACCGTTTCTCACTGCTGTGCAAAAGTATCAAGGAAATACAGCCTTCTTCAATCAGAAACGCAGCAGAAGATACTCAGCTGCATCTATGATTTGTTACATCTATAACAACACATGGACATTATTAGCTAGTAGTTTTGCCAAAAAAACTGGGTCCAACACTAAACAGCAAATCATTTCAGAAACCTTTCTATACAGGAAACAGCATACTTTCAAGTTATGGCACATTCATGCACACTTGTACAAGCCCGTGTCCTAAACAGCCAATCCTCACAAAGAACAAAATTTCTTGATTAGATATCATCAGCTTACAAACAGACTGGAAGTAGCTAAGGTTCTCACTTGCATTGAGGTTGACCGGTTACTGTTTCTCAGGATGAACGAGAGGAACCTGATTTCCTGGAATGCTCTGCTCTCAGGTTATGAAGGAGATGGACAACCTGCTGCTTCTATAACCATTTACCGCCGGATGGAGCAGGTTTGCATTAGGCTTGACCAATATACTTTGGCAGGGCTTTTAAGCCTTTGCCTTCATCTCTTCAAGATGGGCTGTGAGATGAATGTGGTACCGCAAATTTTACTTGTCCATATGTATGCCAGTTGTAGACAATGGGGAGACGCTGAGAATGTTTGCTCGATGATCCAAGAGAGGAATTTGTATGTGCATGATGCATTCTCAAAGATATATGGAGATGTCTACTTTATCTCCAGAGAAGAAAAATGGCCCCTGATCCACTGTAGTTATGATATGTGGAAAGACAGTGGTGGAGCCAGGAACAAGATCTAGGGGGGACACAAGTTGTTCCCAGCTTGTGTTGTCTTCTTTCTCAAAAAAAAAAAAAAGCTTGTGTTGTCTTCAACCTCAAAACAGGGCATAGCTTCCACACATGGGTACCCATGGAGGGAGAGACGGGGATATCGGGCAACTCCCCAGCTCTATCCAGGCACATTTGCACCAACTTCTGTGTTCATTGTGGATACAAGCACACACGTTCTTAGATTTAGATACTGTGGAGCCTGTAAACAATGAAATTGGTGATTGTGTGGTGCGTTTGCCACTAAATTCCGTCGACCTTGTGGCGAAATGAGGGTTTTCATATTAACTTATGCTGTGTGGCGTCTTATGTTGCATGGTAGATGTGCTCACCATTTATCTGGTGTACCTGTACCGTTGTCTTGTTACGGGGAATTATCTCAGGATGGTAGTTTTTATTATTATTATTGTGACTTTTGTAACTCAAGTGTGTAGATGAAATTCTGATAACAATTTTGTGCGCAGCAGTATATTGCATTGCCCGCTTGCTTCTGAATTTCAGTGTCGATCTAATTGTCTCCAACAAGCAATGTGCTCTCCATCAAGTAATGTGCTTTTTTTAGTTTTTTTTTTCTTTTTGAGGGAACAAGCAATATGCTCTTCCTTTCCCAGGGAAAACTGAATCGCATTTCCCATGATGAGCTAAGCATGACATAAATTAGGAGCAGCTACAAATAAGGGGCCTGATGAGCATTTGTCGCAGCTGCACAAAAGGATCAAGGAGATACAGCCTTCTCAGTCAGAAAAGCAGCAGATCATTCAAAATGAATTTTGTAAAAAGTGAACCCAAAACCAAACCATAAACCACTTCCAAGACCTTCCTATACAGAAAACAGCATACAGTTATAGTACGGAGTACATTCATGTACACTTGTACAGGCCCGTGTCCTAAACAGAAAACACAGCCAATCCTCACAAAGAACAAAATCTCTTGATATCATTAGCATACAAACAGACAGGAATCACAAAGCTTCTCACTTGCTGCTTGCTCCAGGATGTTCATGCATGCAGCCTTCGGGTATGGAAGTTATGTCAGCGTAAGTCCTTTGTGAGTTTTAATTGTCGTTGCCTTTAAGAATGTTGTACTTGCAAAGTGGGCAATTTGCATGCATCCGCAGCCATTTCGTAATACATGTTGAATGGAAATGATGGTTGCAAGGGAGAGCAGATAGCTCAACACCGTCTTCGTATGATGAGAGACATATGCAGCATTCCTGATAGAACAAAGATGCTGTCAGCAAAGCATCAGACTAGATAAACACTGGATACTGTTCTCATTTGTATCAAGTTCACAGGATTGTTTAGTTTCGGATAATAGTTGCCTGAGTTTTTGAACTGGCATAACTTGCAAAGTTCTTCTAGTGTAACGGTAAAATTTACTCACTTACAATGGAAAACATCCTATACATATATGAAGATCAAAGATAATACATAGAATTATGTGCGAACAAAGCAACTTCTACTACACAACAATGCCAATACACAAAGCAAATTCCTTACCGCATCCTCACTAAGGAGAATTCGTTCACTTGTTGATGTTCCACTATTATTCAGTATAGGGATCATAACCCCCTCATCAGTTCCCTTTTCTCCATCCTCATTGGGATTAGAATATTTATATCTGGGGAGAACACCAATATCTGCATCTGATGCACCCTCCTACATATGTAAAAGAACGAAATGAGCAATAAGTCGTAAACGTGTGTGTAGTACAGGAGCAGATACTTTCTTGAATGCAGAATGAATTTATTTACCTGGCCAACCAGAGCATACAGAATTGCAACAACGCAAGGCAAGCAGCAGCACAGTGCAACCCCAATGAAGCAGGCCATAACAACACAGAATACAGCGAAGAAGACATCAAACGCTAGAAAAACTACAGTTAACCTGCACAGCAGATTCCAAACCAGGTAACTCTGTTAGGTATAACAGGTTGATTAGATAGCAATCACGAATTAGCTATATGTACCAGTTTCATGAAGCGTTTACAAGCAGAGCTAACATCTCTATATTATTACCCAGCGATCAGATTTTGTAACTTAGCATTGTTCATAGGTAACTCTGTTAGGTATAACAAGTAGATATCACTCACCAATTAGCTATTTTTATCATTTGCACGAAGCATTTAGAAGCAAAGGCAGTAGCTCTATATTATTAACCAGCAAACATATTTAAGAACTTAGAATTGTTAATAGGTGACTGACTCTGTTAGATATAACAGGTAAATAGAACTCACCAATTAGCTATACTCCCTCATCCCACCGTTCTAAAATATAACGTGAATTTCGTTTGCTTTTGACCACAAGGTTGACCAACAGTTAGTCTATTAATATGTAGTTTACGTGACATAATGTCGATATCATTAAGTTCCTATTGAAAAGAACTTAACTAATGATTATGATTTCTATCACATAAGTCACATGTTGCATTCGTAATTCTTGGTCAAAGCCTCCATCAAAGAAAATGAAATACGCCTTAAATTTTGAAAAGGAGGGGGTATGTATCAGTTGCATGAAGTATTTAGAAGCAAAATTGACAGATCCACCTTATTACCCAGCGGGCAGTTTTAGAACCTAGAATTGTTCATTCATTCATATAAAATGCAAGTATCATCAACTAGTGGCTTGCCGCATTTTCTCTGAGCTTATTGTGAACTTTTTTTTTCGGCAAGAAAAGATTGTTGCCATCCTGCATCCTACTTGGCATATACACTACAAATCTAGCCTTGGTCTTCGTTACCGATATGCAATTGCAAACTAGTAACAGTAATTTCTACAGGAAACGAAGTTGCATGATGGGTGCAGGTTTAAGGCGACAGTACCAGTACAGCCTTGGAGCGCCTTGTTCGAGCATGTCGCCACCCGACACCACCCAGTAGAACCCAATGATCCACCACAGGAAAGAGATCATAGTGTTTACCGACTCACAACGGTCGGTAGAGCTGCACAAGTAACAAAATCATCAGAATAGAGTTAATGGAGCAACAGTACACAGGGACAAACAATCATTTCCTCCAGATTAGCATGTGTCACAAATCCACAAACCCTAGTCCTGCTTCCACCACACAGCAAAACCCGAGGAAGAATTGGGGGGGTTATCCTTTTCGGCTTACCTGATCCTCTCCTCCATCGCCTCCTCCTCGTCGTCGCCGCCCTCACTGTCCGAGCTGCTGGGCCCGGCCCCAGCGTTGGCGGCATCGGACTCGACGTCGGGGCTTCGCGCGCGGGCGGCGGGGCGTGCGCCGGAGCAGACGAGGGAGACGTGCACGACGCACTGCAGCGCGTAGCCGACGAGCCAGAGGCGGAGCGGCTTGGCGGGGCTCTCGGCGGTGGAGGCGGCGAGCACCGCCGCGGCGGCCGCCGCGAAGGCGACGTTCCAGGCGACGTCGAGCGCGACGACGGGGCGGGAGTGGGCCCAGTCGGCGCGGCGCCTCTCCAGCTGCAGCGCCGCCGTCTCGCGCACCAGCATCGACGGCCCGCGCCGCCCCGCCGCGCGCCCGATGAGCGCCGCGAGGCGGCTCGGCCTCGCCGCCGATGCTGGCGGGGGCGAAGAGGTCTGGTTGCCGGAAGCCGGGGAGGAGGTTGGTTGGGCCGGGCCGAGCAGCGGCTGCTCCGGCGACGGCGGCGACGAGGCGGCCGATTCCATTTGGGAGTTGGGAGTTGGGAGTCTCGCCTCACCTCACTGCTGCCGTGTGCTCGTCCTTCCGTGACGAACGATTCTTGTCTGTACTCTGCCGACTGCGGTGCGCAAACGTTTTGTTTTGGGCCGGCTTGAACTGACCAGCCGCTCTGGTAAGCTACGCTTGGGCTTAGCCTTTGAGCACGGAGGACATTTACGATACAAATTGGGCTAGATTTCATCAGCCCAAAGGAGGACAATGAGCAAGTAATAACAAACTAACAAGCAGAGAAATAGATACCCCTCAAAAAACAAAATCAGAGAAACAGAAAATAGCTAGTGGAATCGTGACCGGTTTTTAGAAAATCGAAAAAATGCTACTGATTTTTCGGTTAAAAAATAAAATAATTCTTTCACGCACATATTTATCTTGATACTTATTCGTGCGAAATTTGAAGAAAAAATACGATTGTATGTGGCCTACCGAAAATGACAAAATATTTAAGTATATCACTATATGATTGAAGTTAACTGTTCAATGAAATACAAATTTCCATTTTCTCTTTATTATGTAGGCCATGTACGGTAATATTTTTCCTTAACAAATTGCACAAGATAATATATACATGCGTGAATTATTTCAATTTCTCCTAAAACTTTGAAAAAAACATTTTTTGATTAAAAGAAGGTTACCTCGTACGCCTACTTTCGGGTTCACCAAATCCTAGTCGCTAGAGAAACAACATTTTTTAAACTTGCAAATATAGTAACGGTTTGGCATCCAGACAAGTGTACTACTGGTTTGCAATACACTAGTATGTGTACACGTGCAAATGCAAGTCCTAACATCATGGAGCAATTTTCGTATTGGAAAAAAAATCATTGAGTTATTTATATAGTAGATTCAAGGAAAAAAGAACATTATCTCTGTCAGTTTGGTGCAGACATATTAACTAAATCTTCAAAAAATTTACGGATCCGAGGGAGTATTAGAAAAGGTAGGAATTAGTGTGCAATCCTAAAAAAATGACACAAAAAAGAAGTACAAAAAGATATTGAGGAGATTTATCTGACACAAGAACCCACACGTGTAATTGTTTATTTTTCATTCCCATTCTACTCCCTCTCACATGCTGAATACATCTTCACTCACAAGGCATCACGCGTGATCTATATTTCACCCAAGAGTGTCTGATATCTGCTGGTATATAAAATCGTTCAAGCTGTGCACCTCCATCAGTTATCGAAGTTGCATCTTGTCATTAAATAAAACTATCGAAGTTGGCATCTTAACTGCAGCACTGAATTCGTGCTTCTTGGGAACCCCGGTATCTGTTTTGCAATGCCATGAATTTCGTGGAACATGTTTATTGCAGCAACGATCTCAAGCTCACGAAGCGCAGCTACAATTGCGGCAGATCCACAACAATCTTATCCCGTTCTCCGTTTCACAACAAAGAACAGTTACTCCGGAGCCCGTACTAGTAGGACCAGAGTTGTTTTTTACTTCATCTAAAGAAAAAAGAGTTGTTATTTTTACTTTCGACGAAATAGCACTACTGCTACCGGGACGTTGGGAGCCATCAGCCTAGCTGAACTTCCTGTGTAAAAGACCAACAGGGTATTTCTGCACGTATTCTTTATTTGAAATACATTATAAATATATCAAAAATATTAAGTAAATATAAAATATCTCGTGCATATCTTGACACATTACGTGCTCATAGCGTTGTTTCAGCAAAACTGATATGTTTTGTGTCATGTGTAAAAAAGATAGATTTTGGCGCTAAAAATAATCTATTTCTCGAGACATTTTTTTGTCTTTTTACATAGGACACAAAAAAGTCGGTTTTATGTGAAATCTTCCGTACGCACATAGAACATGTTCATCCACATGCGAATTTTTTCCTAAACTTTTTAACCATTTAAAATATGTTTTGTACATACCGAGTGCATATGCATCCATGATCAATTTTGAGTTTTCAATACTGTATCAAAGATAATGAAAGTCCCATTTCCATGTAAAGAAATAACATACTGCCTACTTCTCGTCGACTCCCTTTACGCGTATGAGGTATGATTTTGGGCAAGGCGCGTTTGGCGTAGTGTATCGAGTTGTAGCCTTAAAGCGATGTATCGGCCATCTTATACTTTACACATGTCAGAAATTACATTATGGAATGGTAATCGCTGACGCTTCAACCCCCCCTACCCCCCTAGGAAAAAATCTTATGAGACCGAGTATACTTGCCTGGTTTTTCCCTAATAAACGAATCATTGTGGATCTCTTGACGGTCTTATTTTTTATCAATGGATTTGGTAATTCTCCTAACATTAAAAAAAATACATTATGATGAACATGCCCACGACACCGCACCGATTAGGTGCAAGAAGCACAAACAAAAGGACTGTTCACTAAATTTCTGAATTTTTTTATTGAAGTTCAGTCACATTCCCAATTTACAAAAAAAAAAAAAGTTGAGGCAACTTGTATTTAGTAGAACCTGAAAAAGAAAAAAATCAAACTCCTTACAGCCCCAGCAAGACACATACTGTATTTCCGTATTTGTACATGTTGGATAATACTAATATGAGAAGTGCAAAGAAAAGACTCCTACTACTACTAGAAAACACCCAAAAGATTTGCACAGAAGCTTTCTTGCAGGAGACTACTACGTTTGCTGCAAGTCAAACGCTAGCAATTCCAGGCAACACGACTCGCTAACTACGCCAGAGCAATCGACAAACTGAAGAACTAGACTTACGCCGGCGATACCGTGTCTACACACACCGTATTAACGGAACGTCCGAGATCGATCGAGGCTACCTAGACCTTGTCCACCTCCCGGAAGCCGGCGCGGCCCCGCCGGGGACGGCCGCTGACGACGGCCCCCGCCCCGGCACTATCGCAGCATATCGAGGCGGCGTGCCTGCCGAGGAGCTCGCTGAGGAAGCCTCCCTTCTTGGCCTGCGCGTCCGGCTTGCGGCTGCGGACGGGGCTGACCACCTTCACCTTGGCCATCTTCCGCCGGTGGTGGTGGCTGTGTCGGTGGTCCGCGCCGCCGCCGCCGCTCTCCTTGACGAGCAGCCTCTCCAGCTCCCGCGTGATCCACTCCACCTCGTGCTTGTCCAGCAGCGTCGTCGGCTTGCTCACTTTCGCCGGCGACGGTGGCGGCAGAGCTGCGGCGGCCTTGGTGCCGGGTATAGCCATGGAGGCGACGGGGAGGCGCGCGAGTCAGTGGGATGAGATTGGGAGAGGGAAGAGAAGGAGGAGTCAGGTCGGCCGAAGAGGACGGAGCAGCGGCATTTATGCAGCGCGAGTCTGGTAGAACGCGTGGTCAACTCGCTGGAAAATAGCTCACCGGGTTTATGGTTTCCGCGGGCCGTGCGCGCCATGCATGGGGAGGCGACACGCCGGCCGGCAAACGAAGCGCGTTGGCTGGTAAATGCACATATCCTAAATTCAACCGAACTCGTTCGTCCCTGTTCTGTTGCAACCGACGCTGCTACAAAGATGGCTATGGGCCGTGCAGTAAATTCAAAATTCGAATTGTAACATAACATACTCCTCCTATATGTATGCTATGAAGTGCTGCTGCGCTGGTACTGGCCGGTACGCAGTAGTAGCATGCATGCAGCATTGCAGCATCTATCTTCTGGTGCGTAGGATTCGAGAGACAAGGTTTAAATCCAGCGGAACCTATATTAAAAGTCGAATGTACTCCCTCCGTTTTTATATGTGTCACTTCATATTTTTAGCCAAAACTTTGAACAATAATTTGATCGGTAAAATATAAGTTATATAACACCAAAAATATATTATTGGAAACATCTTTTAAATATTAATCTAATGGTATACTTTTGGTGACATAAAACTCATTTTTTTGTCCAAATTGTTAGTCAAAGTTGTACCTCGAAATTTGTGGTGGCCTTATATTTTGGGATGGAGGAAGTAACAAACACTCACCAAAACTCTCACAAGAATACGTAATGCACGTCAACAAGCATTCACTCGGTCAAAGGCACGTAATAAGAGCATTTTCAAGTACCTAAAAACTATTATAGAGAAAAATTCAACACATGGTGTAAAATAGAGTACCTAAAACTATTACAGGACATCACATTTTGGATTTTATGGCATAAAACATAGAGCACTTGTTTCTAATAAGTCAGCTGCAAAATATAAGGTGATGTAAATACTTGTCTCTCCTCTTCGATAATTACACATATGTGAAACAAATAATATCAAACTTATCTTTAAATGAATATGAAAACAAAAATGGTACTTAATTGTTACACCGCACAAACAGTTCAATGAGTAGCACAAAAATCAACAAACATGCACTTAAAGTTCATCACTTATAGTATGGAATTCACATATCGCTCATCGGTGTGCGGTAGGTCACAACTGCTTGTCGGCGTGCGGAAGGTCACATATGCGGCTCGAGCATGGCCGGTGTGCGGGAGGTGGCATCGGTCGCAGTGGTCATGGGAAGGTTGCTAGCAGACCGCACGGTCCCTCCTGACCACTTAACCAAACCTCAGTTTACGTGCACCGAAGACGATCGTCAGAGGGGTGTTGGCCATCCGCAATCGACCTAAAGAGTCTCGGCGACGGAGCGAGATTCGCCGCAGCGGTGGGGCAGGCGCATCCACCCTACGATGTTGCAGAAGGTAGGTGAGGTTTGGGCTGGGGAACGAGGGGGGACAATGGTATACTTGGGGGTGATTTGGTTGTCGGCGGCAACTGTGGCGTGCGAGAGGTTTCAGCTTGGCAATTGGCCTTCTCGCCGAGGGGCCAATTTGTTTTGGGCAGCCCTTTGGTGCCGTAAATTTGCGGCTGTTGAGATACATATCCTTGTATATCCGGATGTGTATCTTCTGTAGTTATGTATAGCGATACATATCTTTGTATTTATTATTGGGCCCGCCTCCTTCCTTGTATAGTCGAGGACGTGGCCTATATATGTAATGCCATATGCACCCAATCAATATATTGTGAGTTGCATCCCTTTCTACATGGTATCATACACCTACCGTTCCTAACCTAGCCGCCGCCGCCCTTGTGCTGCCGCCGCGTGTGCTCCTTCTCACGCCGCGCCGCCGCCGCACCTGCAGTCGCCGCACCTCCCTCCCAAACCCTCGCGCCGTCGCCGTTCCCCGCGTCGTCGTCGCCGCGCCTCCGTCCCCAACCCTCGCGCCGTCGCCGTCCTCCGCGTCGTCGTCGCCGCGCCTCCCTCTCCAACCCCCGCGCCGTCGTCGTCCCCCGCGCGCGCGTCGTCATGTCGTTGGTCTCCAACGGCAGCAACCCCTTCGCCTACAACCCATGGACGGGGGTCACCGCGACACCGCCCTACGCCCCGGCCTTCACCGCCACGCCGCCGCCCTACGCCCCGGCCTACCACGTCGCACCACCACCCTACGCGCCGCAGCAGCCCGCATGGGACCCGGCGCTCTTCGCGGCACTCCAACAGGCGCCCGCACCTGGCTCTTACGCCGGTGGCGGCAACTGGTTTATGGACACGGGCGCCTCGTCTCACATGGCCGCTCACCCGGGTAACCTTTCCCATTTCTATCCCACTTCCACCGAGTCTCGCATCATTGTCGGTAACGGTGCCGGTCTTCCTATTTCTCACATTGGTTCTGCTAATTTTCCTTCTACTTCTCAACCACTGTCTCTTAATAATGTCCTTGTGTCTCCCCAGCTTATTCAGAATTTAGTCTCTGTTAAAACTCTTTCTCGTGACAACTCTGTGACTGTTGAATTTGACGCTTTTGGTTTTTCTGTTAAGGACGCCCGCACCCGGATGGTCCTCCATCGATGTGAGAGCCCCGGCGATTTGTATCCGGTGATGTCGCCTTCCACCCCCGGCGCCGCACCTCGTGCTCTCTCCGCAGGCGTTGATCTTTGGCATGCTCGTCTTGGACATCCCAGTGCCAACACGCTTCACCAAATAATGAGGGGTTTTTCGTTTTCATCTACTAAACAGTTTTCACATAGTTGCGAAGCGTGTCGTCTTGGTAAACACGTTCGCCTTCCATTTAGTCAGTCTTCCACAATTGCGTCTTTTCCTTTTGAGTTAATTCATAGTGATGTATGGACCTCTCCTATCCCAAGTAATTCTGGTCTTCTTTATTACCTAGTTATTCTTGATGATTTTTCTCACTTTGTGTGGACGTTTCCCCTCCGTAAAAAGTCCGATGTCGCCACCACTCTCACAGCCTTCTACGCCTATGTTTCCACCCAGTTCGGTCGCCCCATCCACGCCCTACAAACTGACAACGGAAAAGAGTTTGACAATGTCGCCGTCCGCACCCTACTCTCCTCTCACGGCACTATTTTCCGTCTAACCTGTCCATACACGTCCCAACAAAACGGTCGCGCCGAGCGTATCCTCCGCACCCTCAACGACTGCATCCGCACACTCCTATTCCACAGCCATGTTCCCCCCACCTTTTGACCTGATGCTTTAGCCACCGCCACCCTACTTGTCAACCTTCGTCCGTGTCGTCCCCGCTGGAACTATGCACCTCATCACCTCCTTTACGGTTCCCCTCCATCCTACGACGGTCTTCGGATTTTCGGTTGTCGTTGTTATCCTAGTATCGCCGCCACCACTCCTCATAAACTCGCCCCTCGTTCCGTTCCGTGTGTTTTCCTCGGTTACCCGGCTAACACCAAAGGCTACCGCTGCTATGATCCGGTTTCTCACCGCGTCTTCACCTCCCGGCACGTGTACTTTGATGAGCATTGCTTTCCTTTTGCACAGAGACAGGTGGTCGCCACTCCTCCTTCGCCTACTGATGGTCCCCGGCGTCGACCCCCTGCCCCGGCAGGTCCGCCGGCTACAGTGCCCTCGAGCTCGGACTCGGGCACTGCCTCGTCGTCCTCCGCCGCGCCCTTGAGCTCTGGCTCGGGCGCTGCCTCGCCACCCTCTGGGTCACCCTCGAGCCATGTCTCGGGTGACCCCACGCCGACACCCGCGCCGATGCCTGCCTCGACGCCGCCTGCGTCGCCCTCGAGCCTTAGCTCGGGCGCCGCGCCGTCTTCGCCGGGCGACGCACCTTCACCGGGTTCATCCTCCTCGACGCCGCTTGCGTCGCCCTCGAGCCTCAGCTCGGGCGCCGTGCCGTCTTTGCTGAGCGACGCCTCGTCTCCGGCTCCGCCTCCGTCTCCTCCGCCGCCGGCCACGGGGCCCCTCACGCGCGCCCGTGCAGGGATTCGCGTCCCGAGCACGCGGTACCCCTCGGATGAGTACGTCTGCACCGCGTCGACTTCCGCGCCTTCACCATCCACGCCATCGCCCCTGCCCGCCTCTGCCCGGGCTGCTCTCCGCGACCCGCAGTGGCTTGCGGCCATGCAGGACGAGTTCGACGCCCTGCAGCGGAACCAGACATGGACGCTTGTTCCCCGACCCCCTCACGCCAACATCATCACCGGGAAGTGGGTCTTCAAGCACAAGTTCTATCCGGACGGTACTCTCGACCGTCACAAGGCGCGGTGGGTGGTTCGTGGCTTTCGCCAGCGTGCCGGCGTCGACTTCACCGACACCTTCGCCCTGGTTGTCAAGCCCGGGACGATCCGCACAGTCCTTCAGCTCGCGGTCTCCCGTGCGTGGCCCGTGCACCAGATGGACGTCTCCAACGCCTTCCTTCACGGCCATCTCGAGGAGCAGGTCTTCTGCCAGCAGCCCACAGGCTTCATCGACAGCGCCCACCCCGACCATGTGTGCCTGCTCTCGCGCTCGTTATACGGGCTCAAGCAGGCCCCACGCGCCTGGTACCAGCGCATCGCAGCGTTTCTTCACCAACTCGGCTTCCGCTCCACCCGCTCTGATGCCTCGCTGTTTGTGTACAACAATGGCGCCACCACCGCGTACCTGCTGCTCTACGTCGACGACATCATCTTAACGGCCAGCTCCACGGACCTCCTGCGACAGATCACCGAGCGTCTTCGCGCTGAGTTTGCCCTCAAGGACTTGGGGCCCCTGCACTACTTCCTCGGCATCGAGGTCGTACGTCGCACCGACGGCTTCTTCCTTCATCAGCGCAAGTACGCCCACGAGCTCCTGGACCGCGCCGGTATGCTTAATTGCAAACCCGTGGCCACGCCTGTCGACACGAAATCCAAGCTCTCCGCCACGGATGGTTCGTTGGCCACGGACGCGTCATTTTATCGCTCCCTCGTCGGTGCCCTGTGATGGCGTGTATTTCACACGTTCGTTGGGCAACCCCAAGAGGAAGGTATGATGCGCACAGCAGCAAGTTTTCCCTCAGAAAGAAACCAAGGTTTATCGAACCAGGAGGAGCCAAGAAGCACGTTGAAGGTTGATGGCGGCGAGATGTAGTGCGGCGCAACACCAGGGATTCCGGCGCCAACGTGGAACCTGCACAACACAACCAAAGTACTTTGCCCCAACGAAACAGTGAGGTTGTCAATCTCACCGGCTTGCTGTAACAAAGAGTTAACCGTATTGTGTGGAAAATGATTGTTTGCAGAAAACAGTAGAACAAGTATTGCAGTAGATTGTATTTCAGTAAAGAGAATTGGACCGGGGTCCACAGTTCACTAGAGGTGTCTCTCCCATAAGACGAACAGCATGTTGGGTGAACAAATTACAGTTGGGCAATTGACAAATAAAGAGAGCATGACAATGCACATACATATCATGATGAGTATAGTGAGATTTAATTGGGCATTACGACAAAGTACATAGACCGCCATCCAACTGCATCTATGCCTAAAAAGTCCACCTTCAGGTTATCATCCGAACCCCTCCAGGTTAAGTTGCAAGCAATGACAATTGCATTAAGTATGGTGCGTAATGTAATCAACAACTACATCCTTAGACATAGCATCAATGTTTTATCCCTAGTGGCAACAAGACAACACAACCTTAGAACTTTCTCACACTGTCCCTGTGTCAATGCGAGCATGAACCCACTATCGAGCATAAGTACTCCCTCTTGGAGTTACAAGCATCTACTTGGCCAGAGCATCTACTAGTAACGGAGAGCATGCAAGATCATAAACAACACATAAGCATAACTTTGATAATCAACATAACAAGTATTCTCTATTCATCGGATCCCAACAAACGCAACATATAGAATTACATATAGATGATCTTGTTCATGTTAGGCAGCTCACAAGATCCTACAATGATAGGACAATGGGGAGAAGACAACCATCTAGCTACCGCTATGGACCCATAGTCCAGGGGTAGACTACTCACACATCACACCGGAGGCGACCATGGCGGCGTAGAGTCCTCCGGAGATGATTCCCCTCTCCGGCAGGGTGCCGGAGGCGATCTCTGGATCCCCCGAGATGGGATCGGCGGCGGCGGCGTCTCCGGAAGGTTTTCCGTATCGTGGTTCTCGGTACCGGGCTTTTCGTCACGGAGGCTATTTGTAGGCGGAAGGGCAGAGTCGGGGCCGACGAGGGGCCACACCATAGGGCGGCGCGGGCCCCCTGGGGCCGCGCCGCCACGTGGTGTCGCCACCTCGTGGCCCCACTTCGTGTGTTCTTCGGTCTTCTCGGAAGCTCCGTGGAAAAATAGGCCCCGGGCTTTGATTTCGTCCAATTCCGAGAATATTTCCTTACTAGGATTTCTGAAACCAAAAACAGCAGAAAACAGCAAGAATCGCACTTCGGCATCTTGTTAATAGGTTAGTTCCAGAAAATGCACGAATATGACATAAAGTGTGCATAAAACATGTAGATAACATCAATAATGTGGCATGGAACATAAGAAATTATCGATACGTCGGAGACGTATCAGCATCCCCAAGCTTAGTTCTGCTCGTCCCGAGCAGGTAAAACGATAAACACGTATAATTTCTGGAGTGACATGCCATCATAATCCCTGATCATACTATTTGTAAAGCATATGTAGTGAATGCAGCGATCAAAACAATGTGTATGACATGAGTAAACAAGTGAATCATATAGCAAAGACTTTTCATGAATAGCACTTCAAGACAAGCATCAATAAGTCTTGCATAAAAGTTAACTCATAAAGCAATAATTCAAAGTAAAGGTATTGAAGCAACACAAACGAAGATTAAGTTTCAGCGGTTGCTTTCAACTTGTAACATGTATATCTCATGGATATTGTCAACATAGAGTAATATAATAAGTGCAATAAGCAAGTATGTAGGAATCAATGCACAGTTCACACAAGTGTTTGCTTCTTGAGGTGGAGAGAAATAGGTGAACTGACTCAACATTGAAAGTAAAAGAATGGTCCTCATAGAGGAAAAGCATCGATTGCTATATTTGTGCTAGAGCTTTGATTTTGAAAACATGAAACAATTTTGTCAACGGTAGTAATAAAGCATATGCATCATGTAAATTATATCTTATAAGTTGCAAGCCTCATGCATAGTGTACTAATAGTGCCCGCACCTTGTCCTAATTAGCTTGGACTACCTGGATTATCACCGCAATACATATGCTTTAACCAAGTATCACAAAGGGGTACCTCTATGCCGCCTGTACAAAGGTCTAAGGAGAAAGCTCGCATTTGGATTTCTCGCTTTTGATTATTCTCAACTTAGACATCCATACCGGAACAACATAGACAACAGATAATGGACTCCTCTTTTAATGCTTAAAGCATTCAACAACAATTAATTCTTTTCTCATTAGAGATTTGAGGATGTTTGTCCAAAACTGAAACTTCCACCATGGAACATGGCTTCGGTTAGCGGCCCAATGTTCTTCTCTCACAATATGCATGCTCAAACCATTCAACTCAGTAGTAGATCGCCCTTACTTCAGACAAGACGAACATGCATAGCAACTCACATGAAATTCAACAATGAGTTGATGGCGTTCCCGATAAACATGGTTATCGCACAACAAGCAACTTAATAAGAGATAAAGTGCATAATTACATATTCAATACCACAATAGTTTTTAAGCTATTTGTCCCATGAGCTATATATTGCAAAGGTGAATGATGGAATTTTAAAGGTAGCACTCAAGCAATTTACTTTGGAATGGCGGAAAATACCATGTAGCATAGGTAGGTATGGTGGACACAAATGGCATAGTGGTTGGCTCAAGTATTTTGGATGCATGAGAAGTATTCCCTCTCGATACAAGGTTTAGGCTAGCAAGGCTTATTTGAAACAAACACAAGGATGAACCGGTGCAGCAAAACTCACATAAAAGACATATTGAAAACATTATAAGACTCTACACCGTCTTCCTTGTTGTTCAAACTCAATACTAGAAATTATCTAGACCTTAGAGAAACCAAATATGCAAACCAAATTTTAGCATGCTCTATGTATTTCTTCATTAATGGGTGCAAAGCATATGATGTAAGAGCTTAAACATGAGCACAACAATTGCCAAGTATCACATTACCCAAAACATTTATAGCAATTACTACATGTATCATTTTCCAATTCCAACCATATAACAATTTAACGAAGGAGAAACTTCGCCATGAATACTATGAGTAGAAACCAAGGACATACTTGTCCATATGCTACAGCGGAGCGTGTCTCTCTCCCATAAAGTGAATGCTAGGATCCATTTTATTCAAACAAAACAAAAAACAAAAACAAACCGACGCTCCAAGAAAAAGCACATAAGATGTGATGGAATAAAAATATAGTTTCAGGGAGGAACCCGATAATTTGTCGATGAAGAAGGGGATGCCTTGGGCATCCCCAAGCTTAGACGCTTGAGTCTTCTTGATATATGCAGGGGTGAACCACCGGGTGCATCCCCAAGCTTAGAGCTTTCACTCTCCTTGATCATGTTGCATCATACTCCTCTCTTGATCCTTGAAAACTTCCTCCACACCAAACTCGAAACAACTCATTAGAGGGTTAGTGCACATTATAAATTGACATATTCAGAGGTGACACAATCATTCTTAACACTTTTGGACATTGCATAATGCTACTGGACATTAGTGGATCAAAGAAATTCATCCAACATAGCGAAAGAGGCAATGCGAAATAAAAGGCAGAATCTGTCAAAACAGAACAGTTCGTATTGACGAATTTTAAAATGGCACCAGACTTGCTCAAATGAAAATGCTCAAATTGAATGAAAGTTGCGTACATATCTGAGGATCATGCACGTAAATTGGCTTAATTTTCTGAGTTACCTACAGGGAGGTGGACCCAGATTCGTGACAGCAAAGAAATCTGGAACTGTGCAGTAATCCAAATCTAGTACTTACTTTTCTATCAACGGCTTAACTTGGCACAACAAAACATAAAACTAAGATAAGGAGAGGTTGCTACAGTAGTAAACAACTTCCAAGACACAAAATAAAAACAAAGTACTGTAGGTAAAAACATGGGTTGTCTCCCATAAGCGCTTTTCTTTAACGCCTTTCAGCTAGGCGCAGAAAGTGTGTATCAAGTATTATCAAGAGATGAAGTGTCAACATCATAATTTGTTCTCATAATAGAATCAAAAGGTACCTTCATTCTCTTTCTAGGGAAGTGTTCCATACCTTTCTTGATAGGAAATTGATATTTTATATTACCTTCCTTCATATCAATGGTAGCACCAACAGTTCGAAGAAAAGGTCTTCCCAATATAATGGGACAAGATGCATTGCATTCAATATCCAAGACAACAAAATCAACAGGAACAAGGTTATTGTTAACGGTAATGCGAACATTATCAACTTTACCCAAAGGTTTCTTTGTAGAATGATCAGCAAGATTAACATCCAAATAACAATTTTTCAATGTGGCAAGTCAAGCATATTATAAATTTTCTTAGGCATAACAGAAATACTTGCACCAAGATCACATAAAGCATTACAATCAAAATCTTTAACCTTCATCTTAATGATGGGTTCCCAACCATCCTCTAGCTTTTTAGGAATAGAGGCTTCGCGCTCTAGTTTCTCTTCTCTAGCTTTTATGAGAGCATTTGTAATATGATGTGTGAAAGCCAAATTTATAGCACTAGCATTAGGACTTTTAGCAAGTTTTTGCAAGAACTTTATAACTTCAGAGATGTGGCAATCATCAAAATTCAAACCATTATAATCTAAAGCAATGGGATCATCATCCCCAATGTTGGAAAAAATTTCAGCAGCTTTATCACAGGCAGTTTCAGCAGTTTTAGCAGTTTCAGGCAGTTTTTCGCGCTTTGCATTAGAAGTGGAAACATTGCTAACACCAATTCTTTTATTAGTATGAGTAGAAGGTGCAGCAACATGTGTAGCATTAGCATTACTAGTGGTGGTAATAGTCCAAACTTTAGCTATATTCTTCTCTTTAGCTAGTTTTTCATTTTCTTCTCTATCCCACCTAGCACGCAGTTCAGCCATTAATCTTATATTCTCATTAATTCTAACTTGAATGGCATTTGCTGTAGTAGTAATTTTATTATGATGATTCTTATTAGGCAAAACTTTTGATTTCAAAAGATCAACATCAGCAAAGAAGACTATCGACTTTAGAAGCAAGTATATCAATTTTCCCAAGCTTTTCTTCAACAGATTTGTTAAAAGCAGTTTGTGTACTAATAAATTCTTTAAGCATGGCTTCAAGTCCAGGGGTGAACTCCTATTATTGTTGTAAGAATTCCCATAAGAATTACCATAGCCGTTGCCATTATTATAAGGATATGGCCTATAGTTGTTACTAGAATTGTTCCGGTAAGCATTGTTGTTGAAATTATTATTTTTAATGAAGTTTACATCAACATGTTCTTCTTGTGCAACCAATGAAGCTAATGGAACATTATTAGGATCAATATTAGTCCTATCATTCACAAGCATAGACATAATAGCATCAATCTTATCACTCAAGGAAGAGGTTTCTTCGACAGAATTTACCTTCTTACCTTGTGGAGCTCTTTCCGTGTGCCATTCAGAGTAGTTGATCATCATATTATCAAGAAGCTTTGTTGCTTCACCAAGAGTGATGGACATAAAGGTACCTCCAGCAGCTGAATCCAATAAATTCCGTGAAGAAAAATTTAGTCCTGCATAGAAGGTTTGGATGATCATCCAAGTAGTCAGTCCATGGGTTGGGCAATTTTTAACCAGAGATTTCATTCTTTCCCAAGCTTGAGCAACATGTTCAGTATATAATTGTTTAAAATTCATTATGCTACTCCTCAAAGATATAATTTTAGCAGGGGGATAATATCTACCAATAAAAGCATCCTTGCATTTAGTCCATGAATCAATACTATTCTTAGGCAGAGATAGCAACCAATCTTTAGCTCTTCCTCTTAATGAGAAAGGGAACAATTTTAGTTTAATAATATCACCATCTACATCTTTATATTTTTGCATTTCACATAGTTCAACAAAATTATTAAGATGGGCAGCAGCATCATCAGAACTAACACCAGAAAATTGATTGTTCATAACAAGATTAAGTAAAGCAGGTTTAATTTCAAAGATTTCTGCTGTAGTAGCAGGTGGAGCAATAGGTGTGCATAAGAAATCATTATTATTTGTGGTTGTGAAGTCACACAACTTAGTATTTTCAGCGTTGGCCATTTTAGCAACAGTAAATAAAGCAAACTAGATAAAGTAAATGCAAGTAACTAATTTTTTTGTGTTTTCGATATAGCAAACAAGATAGCAAATAAAGTAAAACTAGCAACTAATTTTTTTGTATTTTGATTTAGTGCAGCAAACAAAGTAGTAAATAAAACTAAGCAAGACAAAAACAAAGTAAAGAGATTGAGAAGTGGAGACTCCCCTTGCAGCGTGTCTTGATCTCCCGGCAACGGCGCCGTAAAAAGAGCTTGATGGCGTGTATTTCACACGTTCGTTGGGCAACCCCAAGAGGAAGGTATGATGCGCACAGCAGCAAGTTTTCCCTCGTAAAGAAACCAAGGTTTATCGAACCAGGAGGAGCCAAGAAGCACGTTGAAGGTTGATGGCGGCGAGATGTAGTGCGGCGCAACACCAGGGATTCCGGCGCCAACGTGGAACCTGCACAACACAACCAAAGTACTTTGCCCCAACGAAACAGTGAGGTTGTCAATCTCACCGGCTTGCTGTAACAAAGAGTTAACCGTATTGTGTGGAAAATGATTGTTTGCAGAAAACAATAGAACAAGTATTGCAGTAGATTGTATTTCAGTAAAGAGAATTGGACCGGGGTCCACAGTTCACTAGAGGTGTCTCTCCCATAAGACGAACAGCATGTTGGGTGAACAAATTACAGTTGGGCAATTGACAAATAAAGAGAGCATGACAATGCACATACATATCATGATGAGTATAGTGAGATTTAATTGGGCATTACGACAAAGTACATAGACCGCCATCCAACCGCATCTATGCCTAAAAGTCCACCTTCAAAGTTATCATCCGAACCCCTCCGGTATTAAGTTGCAAGCAACAGACAATTGCATTAAGTATGGTGCGTAATGTAATCAACAACTACATCCTTAGACATAGCATCAATGTTTTATCCCTAGTGGCAACAAGACAACACAACCTTAGAACTTTCATCCTTGTCCCGGTGTCAATGCAGGCATGAACCCACTATCGAGCATAAGTACTCCCTCTTGGAGTTACAAGCATCTACTTGGCCAGAGCATCTACTAGTAACGGAGAGCATGCAAGATCATAAACAACACATAAGCATAACTTTGATAATCAACATAACAAGTATTCTCTATTCATCGGATCCCAACAAACGCAACATATAGAATTACAGATAGATGATCTTGATCATGTTAGGCAGCTCACAAGATCCGACAATGATAGCACAATGGGGAGAAGACAACCATCTAGCTACTGCTATGGACCCATAGTCCAGGGGTAGACTACTCACACATCACACCGGAGGCGACCATGGCGGCGTAGAGTCCTCCGGGAGATGATTCCCCTCTCCGGCAGGGTGCCGGAGGCGATCTCCTGGATCCCCCGAGATGGGATCGGCGGCGGCGGCGTCTCTGGAAGGTTTTCCGTATCGTGGTTCTCGGCACTGGGGTTTTCGTCACGGAGGCTATTTGTAGGCGGAAGGGGCAGTCGGGGCCGCACGAGGGGCCACACCATAGGGCGGCGCGGGCCCCCCTGGGCCGCGCCGCCACGTGGTGTCGCCACCTCGTGGCCCCACTTCGTGTGTTCTTCGGTCTTCTCGGAAGCTCCGTGGAAAAATAGGCCCCGGGCTTTGATTTCGTCCAATTCCGAGAATATTTCCTTACTAGGATTTCTGAAACCAAAACAGCAGAACAAAGAATCGGCACTTCGGCATCTTGTTAATAGGTTAGTTCCAGAAAATGCACGAATATGACATAAAGTGTGCATAAAACATGTAGATAACATCAATAATGTGGCATGGAACATAAGAAATTATCGATACGTCGGAGACGTATCACCCTGCAGTACCTCACCTTGACCCGCCCCGAGCTACAGTATGCTGTCCAGCAGGTGTGCCTTCACATGCACGCTCCGCGGGATCCTCATTGGGCTGCGGTCAAGCGGATCCTCCGCTACATTCGTGGCACCATGGACTTCGGCCTCTCCCTCCACGCCTCAACCGCCACGGACATCGTCGCCTACTCGGACGCCGATTGGGCAGGCTGCCCCGACACGCGTCGCTCCACGTCCTGCTATCGCGTCTACTTCGGACCTTCGCTCATCTCCTGGTCGTCTAAGCGACAACCCACGGTCTCTCGCTCCAGCGCCGGCGCAGTACTGTGCTGTTGCTAACGCGGTTGCCGAGGTCTCCTGGTTGCGGCAACTCCTCGTTGAGCTCTCATGTCCTGTTGCCAAAGCCACCGTGGTCTATTGCGACAACGTCTCCGCCGTCTACCTCTCCGCCAACCCGGTCCACCATCGCCGCACCAAGCATATTGAGCTGGACATCCACTTTGTTCGGGAACAGGTGGCCCTTGGACACATTCGAGTACTTCATGTGCCCACCTCCCAACAATTTGCGGATATTATGACCAAGGGTCTCCCTACGGCATCTTTTGAGGAGTTCCGGTCCAGTCTATGCGTTCGACCAGGCGACGCTTCGATCATGGGGTGTTGAGATACATATCCTTGTATATCCGGATGTGTATCTTCTGTAGTTATGTATAGCGATACATATCTTTGTATTTATTATTGGGCCCGCCTCCTTCCTTGTATAGTCGAGGACGTGGCCTATATATGTAATGCCATATGCACCCAATCAATATATTGTGAGTTGCATCCCTTTCTACAGCGGCATAAGAGACAAGAATTTAGGGCTGCCCCAATAACAATCTTCATCACCATATAGAGATAGGGCATCTGCTGCAACAATGTTTTTGGCCATTCGTGTCCTCTAAACATTGTACCAAATTTGTTTTGCGTCATCTACTGAAAAAGATGCTCTAAGTTTGGTCGGAGGCTGCATTCGTGGCTGGTAGCATAATCGTACAATGATTCGATGGGGGAAGATTGATCGTTAGCTAATCTGCACGCACGACGTAGTCACGGGATCAGTTAGTGGATTTGTTTACGGGGCTCTCAACGTGCACACAGGTAAACACTCGATCGATGCGCGCGCGCTTAATCTAGTCCAACGACCGGCCGGCGCAGGCATATAACTCGCGCGCGCGTTTGTTGTCAAAATTATTCACGCGCGCCCGCGGGCAGCTTCTCCCGCCATCAAAACCGCGTGTGTGTGCCCAAGTCAAACCATGTGCTCAACCTAGTTAATTAACAACTTGTGCATTCGCAAAAAGAAATACTCCACTAGCTTGTAAACGCGAGATGGAATAAGTAGATAACGATGGATGCTCCACGCACGCGACGTACGTGGAGGCTTGTTTAGCTGGGCACGAGTGCAGGCGACACGGAGACAGTATTATGCATTTAGTCCGTTCGATAGCTACGCTGGCTACATACACACCAGTGTCGTGATCAATGCATACGCGTCGCTTTCCTGTCTATGAATATGTTATCTTGCAATGAATTCCTCTGCGGTCCTGGCCCGGCCGTGTAGAGTCATCTGCAAGAGAAATCGATCTAGTGCTCCTTTTCTGGCATATATGCAGTTGCGAAAAGTCTATTTTAAACCCTTAACTCTGCACGATGAACTTCTAAATTCCGATCTAAATCGAATCCTAAACATGTTTTCCACACGAGAAAAATAATCTTGAACTTATACACTCGGCGATTGGGCGGACCACTCTTGATGATGTCACACGCCTTGTTCACGACAAATTTGGACATGAATTGTGGCCACTTCATAGTGGAATTCACCCCCTTCAAGCCAGCAGTGTTGTGGGTTCTACCTGCCTTGATCGCCCTCTTCTTGGCTAGCATGGCAGCAACAATCTTGTCATCTTGGTCCTCAACTACCAAACGAATGACGTGCAACGAAAGGCTCTCTGCCTGTTTCGGGTATGGGAGCAACGGTTGTGCGTTCTCCTGGGTCTCAGGAAAAGGAGGGCATCCCGCTCTCGTGTATCCATGAGGGCATGGTTGAACTCATCACGGGTATACACCTACGTAGTGGTCAGATATAACTAAAACATTGTAATGCACAAGACCTACATGAAGTTTAACCTACCACACTGCATAGGAGCAAGATTTAGTCTAGATATACAACACCGACATATATAAGCAATATGAGCAAGATTGAGCTATATTTCAGCAGCTAAACAAGAACTAGTGCTACCAATTAAGCTACAACACTACCATACAGCCACAATATAGGTACATCATGCACGTCAATCACTACAAACACGCAACATGCGGCCACATATATACCGATTTCTTTACTCAAATCGACTACATTCTCAAGAAGCCATAGCTAGTTAGGAAATGAAACTTAACGCTGATGTCTACGGGTGCTTCTATTCTTGTAGACAGTGTTGGGCCTCCAAGAGCAGAGGTTTGTAGAACAGCAGCAAGTTTCCCTTAAGTGGATCACCCAAGGTTTATCGAACTCAGGGAGGAAGAGGTCAAAGATATCCCTCTCATGCAACCCTGCAACCACAAAGCAAGAAGTCTCTTGTGTCCCCAACACACCTAATAGGTGCACTAGTTCGGCGAAGAGATAGTGAAATACAAGTGGTATGAATGAATATGAGCAGTAGTACGGCGCTTAAAAGTGCTTCTTTGGCGTGCAGTTGATGGTAGTAATATTGCAGGCAGTATAAATGCAGTAAAACAGTAAACAAGCAGCGATAGCAGTATTTAGGAACAAGGCCTAGGGATCATACTTTCACTAGTGGACACTCTCAACATTGATCACATAACAGAATAAATAGATAGATGCTAGACTCTACACCCTCTTATTGGATGATGAACACCACTAACTGTGTAGGATTACACGAACTCTCAATGCCGGAGTTAACAAGCTCCACAATATTCAATGTTCATATTTAAATAACCTTAGAGTGCATAACAGATCAACATAACCAAACCAAGTACTAACATAGCATGCACACTGTCACCTTCACGCTACGAAAGGAGGCATAGATCACATCAATACCATCATAGCAATAGTTAACTTCATAATCTACAAGAGATCACAATCATAGCCTACGCCAAGTACTACACGATGCACACACTGTCACCATTACACCGTGCAGGAGGAATAAACTACTTTAATAACATCACTAGAGTAGCACACAGATAAATTGTGATACAAAACACATTGCAATCATAAAGAGATATAAATAAGCACTTCGCTATGCCATTCATAACAGCGAATAAGTATTCTGTGAAATATAGCCTAAGAGACCCACACGGTGCACACACTGTCACCTTTACACACGTGGGACAAGGAGTCTCCGGAGATCACATAAGTAAAATCCACTTGACTAGCATAATGACATCTAGATTACAAGCATCATCATATGAATCTCAATCATGTAAGGCAGCTCATGAGATTATTGTATTGAAGTACATAGGAGAGAGATGAACCACATAGCTACCGGTACAGCCCCGAGCCTCGATGGGGAACTACTCCCTCCTCATGGGAGACAGCAGCGTTGATGAAGATGGCGGTGGTGTCGATGGAGAAGCCTTCCGGGGGCACTTCCCCGTCCCGGCGGCGTGCCGGAACAGAGACTCCTGTCCCCCAGATCTTGGCTTCGCGATGGCGGCGGCTCTGGAAGGTTTTCTCTGGTTTCGTCGAACGCCGTAGAGTTTTCGCGACGGAGACCTTAAATAGGCGGAAGGGCGGCGTCAGAAGGGGTCTGGGGCCACCAGACACTAGGGCGGCGCGCCCCCCTCCTGGGCCGCGCCGCCACCATGTGTGGGCCCCCTGTGGCCCCTCTCTGGCGGCTCTCGGGTGTTCTGGAAGCTCCCGGGGATTCTAAGATGCTGGGCGTTGATTTCGTCCAATTCCGAGAATATTTCCTTACTAGGATTTCTGAAACCAAAAACAGCAGAAAACAACAACTGGCTCTTCGGCATCTCGTCAATAGGTTAGTTCCGGAAAACGCATAATAATGACATAAAGTATGCATAAAACATGTAGATATCATCAATAATGTGGCATGGAACATAAGAAATTATCGATACGTCGGAGACGTATCAGCATCCCCAAGCTTAGTTCATGCTCGTCCCGAGCAGGTAAACGATAACAAAGATAATTTATGGAGTGACATGCCATCATAACCTTGATCATACTATTGTAAGCATATGTAATGAATGCAGCGATCAAAACAATGGTAATGACATGAGTAAACAAATGAATCATAAAGCAAAGACTTTTCATGAATAGTACTTCAAGACAAGCATCAATAAGTCTTGCATAAGAGTTAACTCATAAAGCAATAAATCAAAGTAAAGGTATTGAAGCAACACAAAGGAAGATTAAGTTTCAGCGGTTGCTTTCAACTTGTAACATGTATATTGATACGTCTCCGACGTATCGATAATTTCTTATGTTCCATGCCACATTATTGATGTTATCTACATGTTTTATGCACACTTTATGTCATATTCATGCATTTTCTGGAACTAACCTATTAACAAGATGCCGAAGTGCCAGTTCCTGTTTTCTGCTGTTTTTGGTTTCAGAAATCCTAGTAACGAAATATTCTCGGAATCGGACGAAATCAACGCCCAAGTTCCTATTTTCACCGGAAGCATCCAGAACACCCGGGAAGGACCGGAGGGGGCACTGGGCCCCCGCACCTTAGGCCGGCGCGGCCCAGGCCCTGGCCGCGCCGCCCTATGGTGTCGTCGCCCCTTCGACCCTCCTGCGCCGCCTCTTCGCCTATATAAAGCCCCTGGATCGAAAACCCTAAAACGTTCGACGAAAACCACAGAAACCTTCCAGAGCCGCCGCTATCGCGAGGCCAAGATCTGGGGGACAGGAGTCTCTGTTCCGGCACCCTGCCGGAGCGGGGAAGTGCCCCCGGAAGGCTTCTCCATCGACACCGCTGCCATCTCCACCGCCATCTTCATCACCGCTGCTGCTCCCATGAGGAGGGAGTAGTTCTCCATCGAGGCTCGGGGCTGTACCGGTAGCTATGTGGTTCATCTCTCTCCCATGTACCTCAATACAATGCTCTCATGAGCTGCTTTACATGATTGAGATTCATATGAGTTTGTATCACAATTTATCTATGTGCTACTCTAGCAAAGTTATTAAAGTAGTTCTATTCCTCCTGCACGTGTGTAAAGGTGACAGTGTGTGCACCGTGTTAGTACTTGGTTTATGCTATGATCATGATCTCTTGTAGATTATGAAGTTAACTATTGCTATGATACTATTGATGTGATCTATTCCTCCTACATATGCATGAAGGTGACAGTGTGCATGCTATGTTAGTACTTGGTTTAGTCTATTGATCTATCTTACACTATAAGGTTACTTAAATATGAACAAATTGTGGAGCTTGTTAACTCCGGCATTGAGGGTTCGTGTAATCCTACGCAATGCGTTCATCATCCAACGAAAGTGTAGAGTATGCATTTATCTATTCTGTTATGTGATCAATGTTGAGAGTGTCCACTAGTGAAAGTGTAATCCCTAGGCCTTGTTCCTAAATACTGCTATTGCTACTTGTTTACTGTTTTACTGCGTTACTACTGCTGCAATACTACCACCATCAACTACACGCCAACAAGCTATTTTCTGGCACCGTTACTACTGCTCATATATATTCATACCACCTGTATTTCACTATCTCTTCGCTGAACTAGTGCACCTATTAGGTGTGTTGGGGACACAAGAGACTTCTTGCTTTGTGGTTGCAGGGTTGCATGAGAGGGATATCTTTGACCTCTTCCTCCCTGAGTTCGATAAACCTTGGGTGATCCACTTAAGGGAAAACTTGCTGCTGTTCTACAAACCTCTGCTCTTGGAGGCCCAACACTGTCTACAGGAAAAGGAGGGGGAACGTAGACATCAAGCTATTTTCTGGCGCCGTTGCCGGGGAGGAAAGGTAAAAGGTACTCACACTCCGGACCTCGGCTACCAAGCTATTTCTCGGCGCCGTAAGTACTCAAAGCTATTTCCTTTAGATCCTGCAATTGCAACTTTTTGTTTCTTGTTTACACTAGTTTGGCATAATGGATAACAATGAGCTTTTTACTCTATTTCCTGATTTAAGACATGGATGGTTTGATCCGAAAATTAAAAAATCCATGGAACATGTTAGCATGAATACTTTGAACACCATTGTTGCTAATGATATGGAAAATTCTAAGCTTGGGGAAGCTGGCTTTGATGAGCATGATATTTTTAGTCCCCCAAGCATTGAGGAGAAAATTTTCTTTGATGATACTTTGCCTCCCATATATGATGATTATGATGATAGTAGTCTTTTGTTACCACCTGTTATGGAGGAGAAATTTGATTATGATTACAATATGCCTCCTATTTATGATAGCTACTTTGTTGAATTTGCTCCCACTATTACTAATAAAATTGATTATGCTTATGTGGAGAGTAATAATTTTATGCATGAGACTCATGATAAGAATGCTTTATGTGATGGTTATATTGTTGAGTTTGCTCATGTTGCTACTGAAAGTTATTATGAGAGAGGAAAATATGGTTGTAGAAATTTTCATGTTACTAAAACACCTCTCTATGTGCTGAAATTTTTGAAACTACACTTGTTTTATCTTTCTATGCTTGTTGCATTATGCTTCTTGAACTTGTTTATTTACAAGATTCCTATGCATAGGAAGCATGTTAGGCTTAAATTTGTTTCATACTTGCCTCTTGATGCTCTCTTTTGCCTCAAATACTATTTTTTGCAAGTGCATCATTAAAACTGGTGAGCCCATCTTAATGGCTATAAAGAAAAGAACTTCTTGGGAGATAACCCATGTGTTATTTTGCTACAGTACTTTGTTTTTATTTTGTGTCTTGGAAGTTGTTTACTACTGTAGCAACCTCTCCTTATCTTAGTTTAGTGTTTTGTTGTGCCAAGTAAAGTCTTTGATAGAAAAGTAAGTACTAGATTTGGATTACTGCGCAGTTCCAGATTTCTTTGCTGTCACGAATCTGGGTCCACCTCCCTGTAGGTAGCTCAGAAAATTAAGCCAATTTACGTGCATGATCCTCAGATATGTACGCAACTTTCATTCAGTTTGAGCATTTTCATTTGAGTAAGTCTGGTGCCATTTTAAAATTCGTCAATACGAACTGTTCTGTTTTGACAGATTCTGCCTTTTATTTCGCATTGCCTCTTTTGCTATGTTGGATGAATTTCTTTGATCCACTAATGTCCAGTAGCTTTATGCAATGTCCAGAAGTGTTAAGAATGATTGTGTCACCTCTGAATATGTTAATTTTTATTGTGCACTAACCCTCTAATGAGTTGTTTCGAGTTTGGTGTGGAGGAAGTTTTCAAGGATCAAGAGAGGAGTATGATGCAACATGATCAAGGAGAGTTAAAGCTCTAACCTTGGGGATGCCCCGGTGGTTCACCCCTGCATATATCAAGAAGACTCAAGCGTCTAAGCTTGGGGATGCCCAAGGCATCCCCTTCTTCATCGACAAATTATCAGGTTCCTTCTCTTGAAACTATATTTTTATTCGGTCACATCTTATGTGCCTTACTTGGAGCGTCTGTATGCTTTTATTTTTGTTTGTGTTTGAATAAATTGGATTACATCATGCTTGTGTGGGAGAGAGACACGCTCCGCTGTTGCATATGAACACATGTGTTCTTAGCTCATAATATTCATGGCGAAGTTTCTTCTTCGTTAAATTGTTATATGGTTGGAATTGGAAAATGATACATGTAGTAATTGCTATAAATGTCTTGGGTAATGTGATACTTGGCAATTGTTGTGCTCATGATTAAGCTCTTGCATCATATGCTTTGCACCCATTAATGAAGAAATACATAGAGCATGCTAAAATTTGGTTTGCATATTTTGTCTCTCTAAAGTCTAGATAATTTCTAGTATTGAGTTTGAACAACAAGGAAGACGGTGTAGAGTCTTATAATGTTTTCAATATGTCTTTTATGTGAGTTTTGCTGCACCGGTTCATCCTTGTGTTTGTTTCAAATAAGCCTTGCTAGCCTAAACCTTGTATCGAGAGGGAATACTTCTCATGCATCCAAAATACTTGAGCCAACCACTATGCCATTTGTGTCCACCATACCTACCTACTACATGGTATTTCCTGCCATTCCAAAGTAAATTGCTTGAGTGCTACCTTTAAACAATTCAAAATTTATCACCTCTGATTTGTGTCAATGTTTTATAGCTCATGAGGAAGTATGTGGTGTTTATCTTTCAATCTTGTTGGGCAACTTTCACCAATGGACTAGTGGCTTCATCCGCTTATCCAATAATTTTGCAAAAAGAGATGGCAATGGGATTCCCAGTCCCAAATTAATTAACAAAAAAATAGACACTCCTCCATGGTATGTGATTGTTGGACGGCACCCGAAGGATTCGGTTAGCCATGGCTTGTGTAAGCAAAGGTTGGGAGGAGTGTCATCATAATAAAACTAAAATAAAAAGGCACTTCTTCATGGTATGAGATTATTGGCAGGCACCCGAGGATTCGGTTAGCCATGGTTTGTGAAAGAAAGGTTGGAAGGACTGCCACCCAAAAATAAAATAAAATGGGAGCCGCTCTTTGAAGGTTTGTCTGGCAAGGGGGTTAGAGTACCCGCTACCATTCGTTGACAACAACATACACCTCTCAAAACTTTATTTTTATGCTCTCTTTATGTTTTCAAAACCAAAGCTCTAGCACAAATATAGCAATCGATGCTTTCCTCTATGGAGGACCATTCTTTTACTTTCAATGTTGAGTCAGTTCACCTATTTCTCTCCATCTCAAGAAGCAAACACTTGTGTGAACTGTGCATTGATTCCTACATACTTGCTTATTGCACTTATTATATTACTCTATGTTGACAATATCCATGAGATATACATGTTACAAGTTGAAAGCAACCGCTGAAACTTAATCTTCCTTTGTGTTGCTTCAATGCTTCTACTATGAATTATTGCTTTATGAGTTAACTCTTATGCAAGACTTATTGATGCTTGTCTTGAAGTACTATTCATGAAAAGTCTTTGCTATATGATTCACTTGTTTACTCATGTCATATATATTGTTTTGATCGCTGCATTCACTACATATGCTTTACAAATAGTATGATCAAGTTTATGATGGCATGTCACTCCAGAAATTATCTTTGTTATCGTTTTACCTGCTCGGGACGAGCAGAACTAAGCTTGGGGATGCTGATACGTCTCTGACGTATCGATAATTTCTTATGTTCCATGCCACATTATTGATGTTATCTACATGTTTTATGCACACTTTATGTCATATTCATGCATTTTCTGGAACTAACCTATTAACAAGATGCCGAAGTGCCAGTTCCTGTTTTCTGCTGGTTTTGGTTGCAGATATCCTAGGAACGAACTATTCTCGGAATCGGACGAAATGATCGCCCAAGTTGCGAGTTTCACCGGAAGCATCCAGAACACCCGGGAAGGACCAGAGGGGGGGGGGGCACTGGGCCCCCAGACCCTAGGCCGGCGCGGCCCAGGCCCTGGCCGCGCCGCCCTATGGTGTCGTCGCCCCTTCGACCCTCCTGCGCCGCCTCTTCGCCTATATAAAGCCCCTGGATCGAAAACCCTAAAACGTTCGACGAAAACCACAGAAACCTTCCAGAGCCGCCGCCATCGCGAGGCCAAGATCTGGGGGACAGGAGTCTCTGTTCCGGCACCCTGCCGGAGCGGGGAAGTGCCCCCGGAAGGCTTCTCCATCGACACCGCTGCCATCTCCACCGCCATCTTCATCACCGCTGCTGCTCCCATGAGGAGGGAGTAGTTCTCCATCGAGGCTCGGGGCTGTACCGGTAGCTATGTGGTTCATCTCTCTCCCATGTACCTCAATACAATGATCTCATGAGCTGCTTTACATGATTGAGATTCATATGAGTTTGTATCACAATTTATCTATGTGCTACTCTAGCAAAGTTATTAAAGTAGTTCTATTCCTCCTGCACGTGTGTAAAGGTGACAGTGTGTGCACCGTGTTAGTACTTGGTTTATGCTATGATCATGATCTCTTGTAGATTATGAAGTTAACTATTGCTATGATACTATTGATGTGATCTATTCCTCCTACATATGCATGAAGGTGACAGTGTGCATGCTATGTTAGTACTTGGTTTAGTCTATTGATCTATCTTACACCATAAGGTTACTTAAATATGAACAAATTGTGGAGCTTGTTAACTCCGGCATTGAGGGTTCGTGTAATCCTACGCAATGCGTTCATCATCCAACGAAAGTGTAGAGTATGCATTTATCTGCATTTATCTATTCTGTTATGTGATCAATGTTGAGAGTGTCCACTAGTGAAAGTGTAATCCCTAGGCCTTGTTCCTAAATACTGCTATTGCTACTTGTTTACTGTTTTACTGCGTTACTACTGCTGCAATACTACCACCATCAACTACACGCCAACAAGCTATTTTCTGGCACCGTTACTACTGCTCATATATATTCATATCACCTGTATTTCACTATCTCTTCGCCGAACTAGTGCACCTATTAGGTGTGTTGGGGACACAAGAGACTTCTTGCTTTGTGGTTGCAGGGTTGCATGAGAGGGATATCTTTGACCTCTTCCTCCCTGAGTTCGATAAACCTTGGGTGATCCACTTAAGGGAAAACTTGCTGCTGTTCTACAAACCTCTGCTCTTGGAGGCCCAACACTGTCTACAGGAAAAGGAGGGGGAACGTAGACATCATATATCTCATGGATAATTGTCAACATAGAGTAATATAACAAATGCAAGTTGCAAGTATGTAGGAATCAATGCACAGTTCACACAAGTGTTTGCTTCTTGAGATGGAGAAAAATAGGTGAACTGACTCAACATAAAAGTAAAAGAAAGGTCCTTCAAAGAGGAAAGCATCGATTGCTATATTTGTGCTAGAGCTTTTGTTTTGAAAACAAGAAAACAATTTTGTCAACGGTAGTAATAAAGCATATGTATCATGTAAATTATATCTTACAAGTTGCAAGCCTCATGCATAGTATACTAATAGTGCCCGCACCTTGTCCTAATTAGCTTGGATTAACACAGATTATCATTGCATGACATATGTTTCAACCAAGTGTCACAAAGGGGTACCTCTATGCCGCATGTACAAGGGTCTAAGGAGAAAGTTCGCATTGGATTTCTCGCTTTTGATCATTCTTCAACTTAGACACCCATACCGGGATAACATAGACAACAGATAATGGACTCCTCTTTTAATGCTTAAGCATTCAACAGTTAATAATCTCATAAGAGATTGAGGTTTTATGTCCAAACTGAAACTTCCACCATGATTCATGGCTTTAGTTAGCGGCCCAATGTTCTTCTCTAACAGTATGCATACTCAAACCATTTGATTGTGAAAACCGCCCTTACTTCAGACAAGACGAACATGCAGAGCAACTCACATGATATTCAACAAAGTGTTGATGGCGTCCCCAGGAGCATGGTTATCGTACAACAAGCAACTTAATAAGAGATAAAGTGCATAAGTACATATTCAATACCACAATAGTTTTTAAGGCTATTTTGTCCCATGAGCTATATATTGCAAAGGCGAATGATGGAAATTTAAAGGTAGCACTCAAGCAATTTACTTTGGAATGGCGGAGAAATACCATGTAGTAGGTAGGTATGGTGGACACAAATGGCATAGTGGTTGGCTCAAGGATTTTGGATGCATGAGAAGTATTCTCTCTCGATACAAGGTTTAGGCTAGCAAGGTTATTTGAAACAAACACAAGGATGAACCGGTGCAGCAAAACTCACATAAAAGACATATTGTAAACATTATAAGACTCTACACCGTCTTCCTTGTTGTTCAAACTCTTTACTAGAAATAATCTAGACTTTTGAGAGACCAAATATGCAAACCAAATTTTAGCAAGCTCTATGTATTTATTTATTAATGGGTGCAAAGTATATGATGCAAGAGCTTAAACATGAGCACAACAATTGCCAAGTATCAAATTATCCAAGACATTTTATCAATTACTACATGTAGCATTTCCCGATTCCAACCATATAACAATGAACGAAGCAGTTTCAACCTTCGCCATGAACATTAAAATAAAGCTAAGAACACATGTGTTCATACGCAACAACGGAGCGTGTCTCTCTCCCACACAAGCATTAATTTATTCAAACACAAAACAAAAATAAAAGCACACAGACGCTCCAAGTAAAGTACATAAGATGTGACCGAATAAAAATATAGTTTCAAGGGAGAAACCTGATAAATTTGTCGATGAAGAAGGGGATGCCTTGGGCATCCCCGAGCTTAGACGCTTGAGTCTTCTTAAAATATGCAGGGATGAACCACCGGGGCATCCCCAAGCTTAGAGCTTTCACTCTCCTTGATCATAGTATATCATCCTCCTCTCTTGACCCTTGAAAACTTCCTCCACACCAAACTCGAAACAAACTCATTAGAGGGTTAGTGCATAATCAAAAATTCACATGTTCAGAGGTGACACAATCATTCTTAACACTTCTGGACATTGCCCAAAGCTACTGGAAGGTAATGCAACAAAGAAATCCACCCAACACAGCAAAAGAGGCAATGCGAAATAAAAGGCAGAATCTGTCAAAACAGAATAGTCCGTAAAGACGAATTTTAAAGTGGCACCAGACTTGCTCAGATGAAAATGCCCAAATTGAATGAAAGTTGCGTACATATCTGAGGATCACGCACGTAAATTGGCAGATTTTTCTGAGTTACCTACAGAGAATTAGGCCCAGATTCGTGACAGACAGAAATCTGTTTCTGTGCAGTAATCCAAATCTAGTATCAACCCTACTATCAAAGACTTTACTTGGCACAACAATGCAATAAAATAAGATAAGGAGAGGTTGCTACAGTAGTAACAACTTCCAAGACACAAATATAAAATAGAGGTATTGTAGCAAAATAAACACATGGGTTATCTCCCAAGAAGTTCTTTCTTTATAGCCATTAAGATGGGCTCAGCAGTTTTAATGATGCACTCGCAAGAAATAGTAGTTGAAGCAAAAGAGAGCATCAAGAGGCAAATTCAAAACAAATTTAAGTCTAACATGCTTCCTATGCATAGGAATCTTGTAAATAAACAAGTTCATGAAGAGCAAGGTAACAAGCATAGGAAGATAAAACCAGTGTAACTTCAAAAATTTCAGCATATAGAGAGGTGTTTTAGTAACATGAAAATTTCTACAACCATATTTTCCTCTCTCATAATAATTTTCAGAGGCATCATGAACAAACTCAACAATATAAGTATCACATAAAGCATTCTTATTCACATGCATAAAAGTATCATTACTCTCCACATAAGCATAATCAATTTTATTAGTTGTTGTGGGAGCAAATTCAACAAAGTAGCTATCATTATTATTCTCATCACCAAATATAGAAGGCATATTGTAATCATAATTAAACTTATCCTCCATAGTAGGCGGTACTAAAAGACCAATATCATTATAATCATCATAAATAGGAGGCAAAGTATCATCAAAGTAAATTTTCTCCTCAATGCTTGGGGGACTAAAAATATCATGCTCATCAAAGCCAGCTTCCCCAAGCTTAGAATTTTCCATATCATTAGCAACAATGGTGTTCAAAGCGTTCATACTAATATGTTCCATAGGTTTTTTTAATTTTCGCATCAACTCATCCATGTCTTAAATCAGGAAATAGAATAAGAAGCTCATTGTTGTCCATTATGCCAAACTAGTGTAAACAAGAAACAAAAAGATGCAATTGCAGGATCTAAAGGAAATAGCTTCGAGCACACACACAACGGCAACAGAAAAGTACTTTACCTGGGACCGGAGTATGAGTGCCTTTACCTTTCCTCCCGGCAACGGCGCCGTAAAAGTGCTTGATGTCTACGGGTGCTTCTATTCTTGTAGACAAGTGTTGGGCCTCCAAGAGCAGAGGTTTGTAGAACAAGAAGAAGTTTCCCTTAAGTGGATCACCCAAGGTTTATCGAACTCAGGGAGGAAGAGGTCAAAGATATCCCTCTCATGCAACCCTGCAACCACAAAGCAAGAAGTCTCTTGTGTCCCCAACACACCTAATAGGTGCACTAGTTCGGCGAAGAGATAGTGAAATACAAGTGGTATGAATGAATATGAGCAGTAGTACGGCGCCAGAAAAGTGCTTGCTGGCGTGCAGTTGATGGTAGTAATATTGCAGGCAGTATAAATGCAGTAAAACAGTAAACAAGCAGCGATAGCAGTATTTAGGAACAAGGCCTAGGGATCATACTTTCACTAGTGGACACTCTCAACATTGATCACATAACAGAATAAATAGATAGATGCTAGACTCTACACCCTCTTGTTGGATGATGAACACCACTAACTGTGTAGGATTACACGAACCCTCAATGCCGGAGTTAACAAGCTCCACAATATTCAATGTTCATATTTAAATAACCTTAGAGTGCATAACAGATCAACATAACCAAACCAAGTACTAACATAGCATGCACACTGTCACCTTCACGCTACGAAAGGAGGCATAGATCACATCAATACCATCATAGCAATAGTTAACTTCATAATCTACAAGAGATCACAATCATAGCCTACGCCAAGTACTACACGATGCACACACTGTCACCATTACACCGTGCAGGAGGAATAAACTACTTTAATAACATCACTAGAGTAGCACACAGATAAATTGTGATACAAAACACATTGCAATCATAAAGAGATATAAATAAGCACTTCGCTATGCCATTCATAACAGCGAATAAGTATTCTGTGAAATATAGCCTAAGAGACCCACACGGTGCACACACTGTCACCTTTACACACGTGGGACAAGGAGTCTCCGGAGATCACATAAGTAAAATCCACTTGACTAGCATAATGACATCTAGATTACAAGCATCATCATATGAATCTCAATCATGTAAGGCAGCTCATGAGATTATTGTATTGAAGTACATAGGAGAGAGATGAACCACATAGCTACCGGTACAGCCCCGAGCCTCGATGGGGAACTACTCCCTCCTCATGGGAGACAGCAACGTTGATGAAGATGGCGGTGGTGTCGATGGAGAAGCCTTCCGGGGGCACTTCCCCGTCCCGGCGGCGTGCCGGAACAGAGACTCCTGTCCCCCAGATCTTGGCTTCGCGATGGCGGCGGCTCTGGAAGGTTTTCTCTGGTTTCGTCGAACGTCGTAGGGTTTTCGCGACGGAGACCTTAAATAGGCGGAAGGGCGGCGTCAGAAGGGGTCTGGGGCCACCAGACACTAGGGCGGCACGCCCCCCTCCTGGGCCGCGCCGCCACCATGTGTGGGCCCCCTGTAGCCCCTCTCTGGCGGCTCTCGGGTGTTCTGGAAGCTCCCGGGGATTCTAAGATGCTGGGCGTTGATTTCGTCCAATTCCGAGAATATTTCCTTACTAGGATTTCTGAAACCAAAAACAGCAGAAAACAACAACTGGCTCTTCGGCATCTCGTCAATAGGTTAGTTCCGGAAAACGCATAATAATGACATAAAGTATGCATAAAACATGTAGATATCATCAATAATGTGGCATGGAACATAAGAAATTATCGATACGTCGGAGACGTATCAGCATCCCCAAGCTTAGTTCCTGCTCGTCCCGAGCAGGTAAACGATAACAAAGATAATTTCTGGAGTGACATGCCATCATAACCTTGATCATACTATTGTAAGCATATGTAATGAATGCAGCGATCAAAACAATGGTAATGACATGAGTAAACAAATGAATCATAAAGCAAAGACTTTTCATGAATAGTACTTCAAGACAAGCATCAATAAGTCTTGCATAAGAGTTAACTCATAAAGCAATAAATCAAAGTAAAGGTATTGAAGCAACACAAAGGAAGATTAAGTTTCAGCGGTTGCTTTCAACTTGTAACATGTATATCTCATGGATAATTGTCAACATAGAGTAATATAACAAATGCAATATGCAAGTATGTAGGAATCAATGCACAGTTCACACAAGTGTTTGCTTCTTGAGATGGAGAAAAATAGGTGAACTGACTCAACATAAAAGTAAAAGAAAGGTCCTTCAAAGAGGAAAGCATCGATTGCTATATTTGTGCTAGAGCTTTTGTTTTGAAAACAAGAAAACAATTTTGTCAACGGTAGTAATAAAGCATATGTATCATGTAAATTATATCTTACAAGTTGCAAGCCTCATGCATAGTATACTAATAGTGCCCGCACCTTGTCCTAATTAGCTTGGATTAACACAGATTATCATTGCATGACATATGTTTCAACCAAGTGTCACAAAGGGGTACCTCTATGCCGCATGTACAAGGGTCTAAGGAGAAAGTTCGCATTGGATTTCTCGCTTTTGATCATTCTTCAACTTAGACACCCAGACCGGGTATACATAGTAAACAGATTATGGACTCCTCTTTTAATGCTTAAGCATTCAACAGCTTAATATTCTCATAAGAGATTGAGATTTTATGTCCAAACTGAAACTTCCACCATGATTCATGGCTTTAGTTAGCGGCCCAATGTTCTTCTCTAACAGTATGCATACTCAAACCATTTGATTGTGAAAACCGCCCTTACTTCAGACAAGACGAACATGCATAGCAACTCACATGATATTCAACAAAGTGTTGATGGCATCCCCAGGAGCATGGTTATCGCACAACAAGCAACTTAATAAGAGATAAAGTGCATAAGTACATATTCAATACCACAATAGTTTTTAAGGCTATTTTGTCCCATGAGCTATATATTGCAAAGGCGAATGATGGAAATTTAAAGGTAGCACTCAAGCAATTTACTTTGGAATGGCGGAGAAATACCATGTAGTAGGTAGGTATGGTGGACACAAATGGCATAGTGGTTGGCTCAAGGATTTTGGATGCATGAGAAGTATTCTCTCTCGATACAAGGTTTAGGATAGCAAGGTTATTTGAAACAAACACAAGGATGAACCGGTGCAGCAAAACTCACATAAAAGACATATTGTAAACATTATAAGACTCTACACCGTCTTCCTTGTTGTTCAAACTCTTTACTAGAAATAATCTAGACTTTAGAGAGACCAAATATGCAAACCAAATTTTAGCAAGCTCTATGTATTTCTTTATTAATGGGTGCAAAGTATATGATGCAAGAGCTTAAACATGAGCACAACAATTGCCAAGTATCAAATTATCCAAGACATTTTATCAATTACTACATGTAGCATTTCCCGATTCCAACCATATAACAATGAACGAAGCAGTTTCAACCTTCGCCATGAACATTAAAATAAAGCTAAGAACACATGTGTTCATACGCAACAACGGAGCGTGTCTCTCTCCCACACAAGCATTAATTTATTCAAACACAAAACAAAAATAAAAGCACACAGACGCTCCAAGTAAAGTACATAAGATGTGACCGAATAAAAATATAGTTTCAAGGGAGAAACCTGATAAATTTGTCGATGAAGAAGGGGATGCCTTGGGCATCCCCGAGCTTAGACGCTTGAGTCTTCTTAAAATATGCAGGGATGAACCACCGGGGCATCCCCAAGCTTAGAGCTTTCACTCTCCTTGATCATAGTATATCATCCTCCTCTCTTGACCCTTGAAAACTTCCTCCACACCAAACTCGAAACAAACTCATTAGAGGGTTAGTGCATAATCAAAAATTCACATGTTCAGAGGTGACACAATCATTCTTAACACTTCTGGACATTGCCCAAAGCTACTGGAAGGTAATGCAACAAAGAAATCCACCCAACACAGCAAAAGAGGCAATGCGAAATAAAAGGCAGAATCTGTCAAAACAGAACAGTCCGTAAAGACGAATTTTAAAGTGGCACCAGACTTGCTCAGATGAAAATGCCCAAATTGAATGAAAGTTGCGTACATATCTGAGGATCACGCACGTAAATTGGCAGATTTTTCTGAGTTACCTACAGAGAATTAGGCCCAGATTCGTGACAAACAGAAATCTGTTTCTGCGCAGTAATCCAAATCTAGTATCAACCCTACTATCAAAGACTTTACTTGGCACAACAATGCAATAAAATAAGATAAGGAGAGGTTGCTACAGTAGTAACAACTTCCAAGACACAAATATAAAATAGAGGTACTGTAGCAAAATAAACACATGGGTTATCTCCCAAGAAGTTCTTTCTTTATAGCCATTAAGATGGGCTCAGCAGTTTTAATGATGCACTCGCAAGAAATAGTAGTTGAAGCAAAAAAGAGCATCAAGAGGCAAATTCAAAACAAATTTAAGTCTAACATGCTTCCTATGCATAGGAATCTTGTAAATAAACAAGTTCATGAAGAGCAAGGTAACAAGCATAGGAAGATAAAACCAGTGTAACTTCAAAAATTTCAGCATATAGAGAGGTGTTTTAGTAACATGAAAATTTCTACAACCATATTTTCCTCTCTCATAATAATTTTCAGAGGCATCATGAACAAACTCAACAATATAAGTATCACATAAAGCATTCTTATTCACATGCATAAAAGTATCATTACTCTCCACATAAGCATAATCAATTTTATTAGTTGTTGTGGGAGCAAATTCAACAAAGTAGCTATCATTATTATTCTCATCACCAAATATAGAAGGCATATTGTAATCATAATTAAACTTATCCTCCATAGTAGGCGGTACTAAAATACCAATATCATTATAATCATCATAAATAGGAGGCAAAGTATCATCAAAGTAAATTTTCTCCTCAATGCTTGGGGGACTAAAAATATCATGCTCATCAAAGCCAGCTTCCCCAAGCTTAGAATTTTCCATATCATTAGCAACAATGGTGTTCAAAGCGTTCATACTAATATGTTCCATAGGTTTTTTAATTTTCGCATCAAACCATCCATGTCTTAAATCAGGAAATAGAATAAGAAGCTCATTGTTGTCCATTATGCCAAACTAGTGTAAACAAGAAACAAAAAGATGCAATTGCAGGATCTAAAGGAAATAGCTTCGAGCACACACACAACGGCAACAGAAAAGTACTTTACCTGGGACCGGAGTATGAGTGCCTTTTACCTTTCCTCCCCGGCAACGGCGCCAGAAAAGTGCTTGATGTCTACGGGTGCTTCTATTCTTGTAGACAGTGTTGGGCCTCCAAGAGCAGAGGTTTGTAGAACAGCAGCAAGTTTCCCTTAAGTGGATCACCCAAGGTTTATCGAACTCAGGGAGGAAGAGGTCAAAGATATCCCTCTCATGCAACCCTGCAACCACAAAGCAAGAAGTCTCTTGTGTCCCCAACACACCTAATAGGTGCACTAGTTCGGCGAAGAGATAGTGAAATACAAGTGGTTTGAATGAATATGAGCAGTAGTACGGCGCCAGAAAAGTGCTTGCTGGCATGCAGTTGATGGTAGTAATATTGCAGGTAGTATAAATGCAGTAAAACAGTAAACAAGCAGCGATAGCAGTATTTAGGAATAAGGCCTAGGGATCATACTTTCACTAGTGGACACTCTCAACATTGATCACATAACAGAATAAATAGATAGATGCTAGACTCTACACCCTCTTGTTGGATGATGAACACCACTAACTGTGTAGGATTACACGAACCCTCAATGCCGGAGTTAACAAGCTCCACAATATTCAATGTTCATATTTAAATAACCTTAGAGTGCATAACAGATCAACATAACCAAACCAAGTACTAACATAGCATGCACACTGTCACCTTCACGCTACGAAAGGAGGCATAGATCACATCAATACCATCATAGCAATAGTTAACTTCATAATCTACAAGAGATCACAATCATAGCCTACGCCAAGTACTACACGATGCACACACTGTCACCATTACACCGTGCAGGAGGAATAAACTACTTTAATAACATCACTAGAGTAGCACACAGATAAATTGTGATACAAAACACATTGCAATCATAAAGAGATATAAATAAGCACTTCGCTATGCCATTCATAACAGCGAATAAGTATTCTGTGAAATATAGCCTAAGAGACCCACACGGTGCACACACTGTCACCTTTACACACGTGGGACAAGGAGTCTCCGGAGATCACATAAGTAAAATCCACTTGACTAGCATAATGACATCTAGATTACAAGCATCATCATATGAATCTCAATCATGTAAGGCAGCTCATGAGATTATTGTATTGAAGTACATAGGAGAGAGATGAACCACATAGCTACCGGTACAGCCCCGAGCCTCGATGGGGAACTACTCCCTCCTCATGGGAGACAGCAGCGTTGATGAAGATGGCGGTGGTGTCGATGGAGAAGCCTTCCGGGGGCACTTCCCCGTCCCGGCGGCGTGCCGGAACAGAGACTCCTGTCCCCCAGATCTTGGCTTCACGATGGCGGCGGCTCTGGAAGGTTTTCTCTGGTTTCGTCGAACGTCGTAGGGTTTTCGCGACGGAGACCTTAAATAGGCGGAAGGGCGGCGTCAGAAGGGGTCTGGGGCCACCAGACACTAGGGCGGCGCGCCCCCCTCCTGGGCCGCGCCGCCACCATGTGTGGGCCCCCTGTGGCCCCTCTCTGGCGGCTCTCGGGTGTTCTGGAAGCTCCCGGGGATTCTAAGATGCTGGGCGTTGATTTCGTCCAATTCCGAGAATATTTCCTTACTAGGATTTCTGAAACCAAAAACAGCAGAAAACAACAACTGGCTCTTCGGCATCTCGTCAATAGGTTAGTTCCGGAAAACGCATAATAATGACATAAAGTATGCATAAAACATGTAGATATCATCAATAATGTGGCATGGAACATAAGAAATTATCGATACGTCGGAGACGTATCAGCATCCCCAAGCTTAGTTCATGCTCGTCCCGAGCAGGTAAATGATAACAAAGATAATTTCTGGAGTGACATGCCATCATAACCTTGATCATACTATTGTAAGCATATGTAATGAATGCAGCGATCAAAACAATGGTAATGACATGAGTAAACAAATGAATCATAAAGCAAAGACTTTTAATGAATAGTACTTCAAGACAAGCATCAATAAGTCTTGCATAAGAGTTAACTCATAAAGCAATAAATCAAAGTAAAGGTATTGAAGCAACACAAAGGAAGATTAAGTTTCAGCGGTTGATTTCAACTTGTAACATGTATATCTCATGGATAATTGTCAACATAGAGTAATATAACAAATGCAATATGCAAGTATGTAGGAATCAATGCACAGTTCACACAAGTGTTTGCTTCTTGAGATGGAGAAAAATAGGTGAACTGACTCAACATAAAAGTAAAAGAAAGGTCCTTCAAAGAGGAAAGCAACGATTGCTATATTTGTGCTAGAGCTTTTGTTTTGAAAACAAGAAAACAATTTTGTCAACGGTAGTAATAAAGCATATGTATCATGTAAATTATATCTTACAAGTTGCAAGCCTCATGCATAGTATACTAATAGTGCCCGCACCTTGTCCTAATTAGCTTGGATTAACACAGATTATCATTGCATGACATATGTTTCAACCAAGTGTCACAAAGGGGTACCTCTATGCCGCATGTACAAGGGTCTAAGGAGAAAGTTCGCATTGGATTTCTCGCTTTTGATCATTCTTCAACTTAGACACCCATAACGGGATAACATAGACAACAGATAATGGACTCCTCTTTTAATGCTTAAGCATTCAACAGTTAATATTCTCATAAGAGATTGAGGTTTTATGTCCAAACTGAAACTTCCACCATGATTCATGGCTTTAGTTAGCGGCCCAATGTTCTTCTCTAATAGTATGCATACTCAAACCATTTGATTGTGAAAACCGCCCTTACTTCAGACAAGACGAACATGCATAGCAACTCACATGATATTCAACAAAGTGTTGATGGCGTCCCCAGGAGCATGGTTATCGCACAACAAGCAACTTAATAAGAGATAAAGTGCATAAGTACATATTCAATACCACAATAGTTTTTAAGGCTATTTTGTCCCATGAGCTATATATTGCAAAGGCGAATGATGGAAATTTAAAGGTAGCACTCAAGCAATTTACTTTGGAATGGCGGAGAAATACCATGTAGTAGGTAGGTATGGTGGACACAAATGGCATAGTGGTTGGCTCAAGGATTTTGGATGCATGAGAAGTATTCTCTCTCGATACAAGGTTTAGGCTAGCAAGGTTATTTGAAACAAACACAAGGATGAACCGGTGCAGCAAAACTCACATAAAAGACATATTGTAAACATTATAAGACTCTACACCGTCTTCCTTGTTGTTCAAACTCTTTACTAGAAATAATCTAGACTTTAGAGAGACCAAATATGCAAACCAAATTTTAGCAAGCTCTATGTATTTCTTTATTAATGGGTGCAAAGTATATGATGCAAGAGCTTAAACATGAGCACAACAATTTCCAAGTATCAAATTATCCAAGACATTTTATCAATTACTACATGTAGCATTTCCCGATTCCAACCATATAACAATGAACGAAGCAGTTTCAACCTTCGCCATGAACATTAAAATAAAGCTAAGAACACATGTGTTCATACGCAACAACGGAGCGTGTCTCTCTCCCACACAAGCATTAATTTATTCAAACACAAAACAAAAATAAAAGCACACAGACGCTCCAAGTAAAGTACATAAGATGTGACCGAATAAAAATATAGTTTCAAGGGAGAAACCTGATAAATTTGTCGATGAAGAAGGGGATGCCTTGGGCATCCCCGAGCTTAGACGCTTGAGTCTTCTTAAAATATGCAGGGATGAACCACCGGGGCATCCCCAAGCTTAGAGCTTTCACTCTCCTTGATCATAGTATATCATCCTCCTCTCTTGACCCTTGAAAACTTCCTCCACACCAAACTCGAAACAAACTCATTAGAGGGTTAGTGCATAATCAAAAATTCACATGTTCAGAGGTGACACAATCATTCTTAACACTTCTGGACATTGCCCAAAGCTACTGGAAGGTAATGCAACAAAGAAATCCACCCAACACAGCAAAAGAGGCAATGCGAAATAAAAGGCAGAATCTGTCAAAACAGAACAGTCCGTAAAGACGAATTTTAAAGTGGCACCAGACTTGCTCAGATGAAAATGCCCAAATTGAATGAAAGTTGCGTACATATCTGAGGATCACGCACGTAAATTGGCAGATTTTTCTGAGTTACCTACAGAGAATTAGGCCCAGATTCGTGACAGACAGAAATCTGTTTCTGCGCAGTAATCCAAATCTAGTATCAACCCTACTATCAAAGACTTTACTTGGCACAACAATGCAATAAAATAAGATAAGGAGAGGTTGCTACAGTAGTAACAACTTCCAAGACACAAATATAAAATAGAGGTACTGTAGCAAAATAAACACATGGGTTATCTCCCAAGAAGTTCTTTCTTTATAGCCATTAAGATGGGCTCAGCAGTTTTAATGATGCACTCGCAAGAAATAGTAGTTGAAGCAAAAGAGAGCATCAAGAGGCAAATTCAAAATAAATTTAAGTCTAACATGCTTCCTATGCATAGGAATCTTGTAAATAAACAAGTTCATGAAGAGCAAGGTAACAAGCATAGGAAGATAAAACCAGTGTAACTTCAAAAATTTCAGCATATAGAGAGGTGTTTTAGTAACATGAAAATTTCTACAACCATATTTTCCTCTCTCATAATAATTTTCAGAGGCATCATGAACAAACTCAACAATATAAGTATCACATAAAGCATTCTTATTCACATGCATAAAAGTATCATTACTCTCCACATAAGCATAATCAATTTTATTAGTTGTTGTGGGAGCAAATTCAACAAAGTAGCTATCATTATTATTCTCATCACCAAATATAGAAGGCATATTGTAATCATAATTAAACTTATCCTCCATAGTAGGCGGTACTAAAAGACCAATATCATTATAATCATCATAAATAGGAGGCAAAGTATCATCAAAGTAAATTTTCTCCTCAATGCTTGGGGGACTAAAAATATCATGCTCATCAAAGCCAGCTTCCCCAAGCTTAGAATTTTCCATATCATTAGCAACAATGGTGTTCAAAGCGTTCATACTAATATGTTCCATAGGTTTTTTAATTTTCGCATCAAACCATCCATGTCTTAAATCAGGAAATAGAATAAGAAGCTCATTATTGTCCATTATGCCAAACTAGTGTAAACAAGAAACAAAAAGATGCAATTGCAGGATCTAAAGGAAATAGCTTCGAGCACACACACAACGGCAACAGAAAAGTACTTTACCTGGAACCGGAGTATGAGTGCCTTTTACCTTTCCTCCCCGGCAACGGCGCCAGAAAAGTGCTTGATGTCTACGGGTGCTTCTATTCTTGTAGACAGTGTTGGGCCTCCAAGAGCAGAGGTTTGTAGAACAGCAGCAAGTTTCCCTTAAGTGGATCACCCAAGGTTTATCGAACTCAGGGAGGAAGAGGTCAAAGATATCCCTCTCATGCAACCCTGCAACCACAAAGCAAGAAGTCTCTTGTGTCCCCAACACACCTAATAGGTGCACTAGTTCGGCGAAGAGATAGTGAAATACAAGTGGTATGAATGAATATGAGCAGTAGTACGGCGCCAGAAAAGTGCTTGCTGGCGTGCAGTTGATGGTAGTAATATTGCAGGCAGTATAAATGCAGTAAAACAGTAAACAAGCAGCGATAGCAGTATTTAGGAACAAGGCCTAGGGATCATACTTTCACTAGTGGACACTCTCAACATTGATCACATAACAGAATAAATAGATAGATGCTAGACTCTACACCCTCTTGTTGGATGATGAACACCACTAACTGTGTAGGATTACACGAACCCTCAATGCCGGAGTTAACAAGCTCCACAATATTCAATGTTCATATTTAAATAACCTTAGAGTGCATAACAGATCAACATAACCAAACCAAGTACTAACATAGCATGCACACTGTCACCTTCACGCTACGAAAGGAGGCATAGATCACATCAATACCATCATAGCAATAGTTAACTTCATAATCTACAAGAGATCACAATCATAGCCTACGCCAAATACTACACGATGCACACACTGTCACCATTACACCGTGCAGGAGGAATAAACTACTTTAATAACATCACTAGAGTAGCACACAGATAAATTGTGATACAAAACACATTGCAATCATAAAGAGATATAAATAAGCACTTCGCTATGCCATTCATAACAGCGAATAAGTATTCTGTGAAATATAGCCTAAGAGACCCACACGGTGCACACACTGTCACCTTTACACACGTGGGACAAGGAGTCTCCGGAGATCACATAAGTAAAATCCACTTGACTAGCATAATGACATCTAGATTACAAGCATCATCATATGAATCTCAATCATGTAAGGCAGCTCATGAGATTATTGTATTGAAGTACATAGGAGAGAGATGAACCACATAGCTACCGGTACAGCCCCGAGCCTCGATGGGGAACTACTCCCTCCTCATGGGAGACAGCAGCGTTGATGAAGATGGCGGTGGTGTCGATGGAGAAGCCTTCCGGGGGCACTTCCCCGTCCCGGCGGCGTGCCGGAACAGAGACTCCTGTCCCCCAGATCTTGGCTTCGCGATGGCGGCGGCTCTGGAAGGTTTTCTCTGGTTTCGTCGAACGTCGTAGGGTTTTCGCGACGGAGACCTTAAATAGGCGGAAGGGGTCTGGGGCCACCAGACACTAGGGCGGCGCGCCCCCCTCCTGGGCCGCGCCGCCACCATGTGTGGGCCCCCTGTGGCCCCTCTCTGGCGGCTCTCGGGTGTTCTGGAAGCTCCTGGGGATTCTAAGATGCTGGGCGTTGATTTCGTCCAATTCCGAGAATATTTCCTTACTAGGATTTCTGAAACCAAAAACAGCAGGAAACAACAACTGGCTCTTCGGCATCTCGTCAATAGGTTAGTTCCGGAAAACGCATAATAATGACATAAAGTATGCATAAAACATGTAGATATCATCAATAATGTGGCATGGAACATAAGAAATTATCGATACATCGGAGACGTTTCAGCATCCCCAAGCTTAGTTCATGCTCGTCCCGAGCAGGTAAACGATAACAAAGATAATTTCTGGAGTGACATGCCATCATAACCTTGATCATACTATTGTAAGCATATGTAATGAATGCAGCGATCAAAACAATGGTAATAACATGAGTAAACAAATGAATCATAAAGCAAAGACTTTTCATGAATAGTACTTCAAGACAAGCATCAATAAGTCTTGCATAAGAGTTAACTCATAAAGCAATAAATCAAAGTAAAGGTATTGAAGCAACACAAAGGAAGATTAAGTTTCAGCGGTTGATTTCAACTTGTAACATGTATATCTCATGGATAATTGTCAACATAGAGTAATATAACAAATGCAATATGCAAGTATGTAGGAATCAATGCACAGTTCACACAAGTGTTTGCTTCTTGAGATGGAGAAAAATAGGTGAACTGACTCAACATAAAAGTAAAAGAAAGGTCCTTCAAAGAGGAAAGCATCGATTGCTATATTTGTGCTAGAGCTTTTGTTTTGAAAACAAGAAAACAATTTTGTCAACGGTAGTAATAAAGCATATGTATCATGTAAATTATATCTTACAAGTTGCAAGCCTCATGCATAGTATACTAATAGTGCCCACACCTTGTCCTAATTAGCTTGGATTAACACAGATTATCATTGCATGACATATGTTTCAACCAAGTGTCACAAAGGGGTACCTCTATGCCGCATGTACAAGGGTCTAAGGAGAAAGTTCGCATTGGATTTCTCGCTTTTGATCATTCTTCAACTTAGACACCCATACCGGGATAACATAGACAACAGATAATGGACTCCTCTTTTAATGCTTAAGCATTCAACAGTTAATATTCTCATAAGAGATTGAGGTTTTATGTCCAAACTGAAACTTCCACCATGATTCATGGCTTTAGTTAGCGGCCCAATGTTCTTCTCTAACAGTATGCATACTCAAACCATTTGATTGTGAAAACCGCCCTTACTTCAGACAAGACGAACATGCATAGCAACTCACATGATATTCAACAAAGTGTTGATGGCGTCCCCAGGAGCATGGTTATCGCACAACAAGCAACTTAATAAGAGATAAAGTGCATAAGTACATATTCAATACCACAATAGTTTTTAAGGCTATTTTGTCCCATGAGCTATATATTGCAAAGGCGAATGATGGAAATTTAAAGGTAGCACTCAAGCAATTTACTTTGGAATGGCGGAGAAATACCATGTAGTAGGTAGGTATGGTGGACACAAATGGCATAGTGGTTGGCTCAAGGATTTTGGATGCATGAGAAGTATTCTCTCTCGATACAAGGTTTAGGCTAGCAAGGTTATTTGAAACAAACACAAGGATGAACCGGTGCAGCAAAACTCACATAAAAGACATATTGTAAACATTATAAGACTCTACACCGTCTTCCTTGTTGTTCAAACTCTTTACTAGAAATAATCTAGACTTTAGAGAGACCAAATATGCAAACCAAATTTTAGCAAGCTCTATGTATTTCTTTATTAATGGGTGCAAAGTATATGATGCAAGAGCTTAAACATGAGCACAACAATTGCCAAGTATCAAATTATCCAAGATATTTTATCAATTACTACATGTAGCATTTCCCGATTCCAACCATATAACAATGAACGAAGCAGTTTCAACCTTCGCCATGAGCATTAAAATAAAGCTAAGAACACATGTGTTCATACGCAACAACGGAGCGTGTCTCTCTCCCACACAAGCATTAATTTATTCAAACACAAAACAAAAATAAAAGCACACAGACGCTCCAAGTAAAGTACATAAGATGTGACCGAATAAAAATATAGTTTCAAGGGAGAAACCTGATAAATTTGTCGATGAAGAAGGGGATGCCTTGGGCATCCCCGAGCTTAGACGCTTGAGTCTTCTTAAAATATGCAGGGATTAACCACCGGGGCATCCCCAAGCTTAGAGCTTTCACTCTCCTTGATCATAGTATATCATCCTCCTCTCTTGACCCTTGAAAACTTCCTCCACACCAAACTCGAAACAAACTCATTAGAGGGTTAGTGCATAATCAAAAATTCACATGTTCAGAGGTGACACAATCATTCTTAACACTTCTGGACATTGCCCAAAGCTACTGGAAGGTAATGCAACAAAGAAATCCACCCAACACAGCAAAAGAGGCAATGCGAAATAAAAGGCAGAATCTGTCAAAACAGAACAGTCCGTAAAGACGAATTTTAAAGTGGCACCAGACTTGCTCAGATGAAAATGCCCAAATTGAATGAAAGTTGCGTACATATCTGAGAATCACGCACGTAAATTGGCAGATTTTTCTGAGTTACCTATAGAGAATTAGGCCCAGATTCGTGACAGACAGAAATCTGTTTCTGCGCAGTAATCCAAATCTAGTATCAACCCTACTATCAAAGACTTTACTTGGCACAACAATGCAATAAAATAAGATAAGGAGAGGTTGCTACAGTAGTAACAACTTCCAAGACACAAGATCTCAAAAAAAACTTCCAAGACACAAATATAAAATAGAGGTATTGTAGCAAAATAAACACATGGGTTATCTCCCAAGAAGTTCTTTCTTTATAGCCATTAAGATGGGCTCAGCAGTTTTAATGATGCACTCGCAAGAAATAGTAGTTGAAGCAAAAGAGAGCATCAAGAGGCAAATTCAAAACAAATTTAAGTCTAACATGCTTCCTATGCATAGGAATCTTGTAAATAAACAAGTTCCTGAAGAGCAAGGTAACAAGCATAGGAAGATAAAACCAGTGTAACTTCAAAAATTTCAGCATATAGAGAGGTGTTTTAGTAACATGAAAATTTCTACAACCATATTTTCCTCTCTCATAATAATTTTTAGAGGCATCATGAACAAACTCAACAATATAAGTATCACATAAAGCATTCTTATTCACATGCATAAAAGTATCATTACTCTCCACATAAGCATAATCAATTTTATTAGTTGTTGTGGGAGCAAATTCAACAAAGTAGCTATCATTATTATTCTCATCACCAAATATAGAAGGCATATTGTAATCATAATTAAACTTATCCTCCATAGTAGGCGGTACTAAAAGACCAATATCATTATAATCATCATAAATAGGAGGCAAAGTATCATCAAAGTAAATTTTCTCCTCAATGCTTGGGGGACTAAAAATATCATGTTCATCAAAGCCAGCTTCCCCAAGCTTAGAATTTTCCATATCATTAGCAACAATGGTGTTCAAAGCGTTCATACTAATATGTTCCATAGGTTTTTTAATTTTCGCATCAAACCATCCATGTCTTAAATCAGGAAATAGAATAAGAAGCTCATTGTTGTCCATTATGCCAAACTAGTGTAAACAAGAAACAAAAAGATGCAATTGCAGGATCTAAAGGAAATAGCTTCGAGCACACACACAACGGCAACAGAAAAGTACTTTACCTGGGACCGGAGTATGAGTGCCTTTTACCTTTCCTCCCCGGCAACGGCGCCAGAAAAGTGCTTGATGTCTACGGGTGCTTCTATTCTTGTAGACAGTGTTGGGCCTCCAAGAGCAGAGGTTTGTAGAACAGCAGCAAGTTTCCCTTAAGTGGATCACCCAAGGTTTATCGAACTCAGGGAGGAAGAGGTCAAAGATATCCCTCTCATGCAACCCTGCAACCACAAAGCAAGAAGTCTCTTGTGTCCCCAACACACCTAATAGGTGCACTAGTTCGGCGAAGAGATAGTGAAATACAAGTGGTATGAATGAATATGAGCAGTAGTACGGCGCCAGAAAAGTGCTTGCTGGCGTGCAGTTGATGGTAGTAATATTGCAGGCAGTATAAATGCAGTAAAACAAGAAACAAGCAGCGATAGCGATATTTAGGAACAAGGCCTAGGGATAATACTTTCACTAGTGGACACTCTCAACATTGATCACATAACAGAATAAATAGATAGATGCTAGACTCTACACCCTCTTGTTGGATGATGAACACCACTAACCGTGTAGGATTACACGAACCCTCAATGCCGGAGTTAACAAGCTCCACAATATTCAATGTTCATATTTAAATAACCTTAGAGTGCATAACAGATCAACATAACCAAACCAAGTACTAACATAGCATGCACACTGTCACCTTCACGCTACGAAAGGAGGCATAGATCACATCAATACCATCATAGCAATAGTTAACTTCATAATCTACAAGAGATCACAATCATAGCCTACGCCAAGTACTACACGATGCACACACTGTCACCATTACACCGTGCAGGAGGAATAAACTACTTTAATAACATCACTAGAGTAGCACACAGATAAATTGTGATACAAAACACATTGCAATCATAAAGAGATATAAATAAGCACTTCGCTATGCCATTCATAACAGCGAATAAGTATTCTGTGAAATATAGCCTAAGAGACCCACACGGTGCACACACTGTCACCTTTACACACGTGGGACAAGGAGTCTCCGGAGATCACATAAGTAAAATCCACTTGACTAGCATAATGACATCTAGATTACAAGCATCATCATATGAATCTCAATCATGTAAGGCAGCTCATGAGATTATTGTATTGAAGTACATAGGAGAGAGATGAACCACATAGCTACCGGTACAGCCCCGAGCCTCGATGGGGAACTACTCCCTCCTCATGGGAGACAGCAACGTTGATGAAGATGGCGGTGGTGTCGATGGAGAAGCCTTCCGGGGGCACTTCCCCGTCCCGGTGGCGTGCCGGAACAGAGACTCCTGTCCCCCAGATCTTGGCTTCGCGATGGCGGCGGCTCTGGAAGGTTTTCTCTGGTTTCGTCGAACGTCGTAGGGTTTTCGCGACGGAGACCTTAAATAGGCGGAAGGGCGGCGTCAGAAGGGGTCTGGGGCCACCAGACACTAGGGCGGCGCGCCCCCCTCCTGGGCCGCGCCGCCACCATGTGTGGGCCCCCTGTGGCCCCTCTCTGGCGGCTCTCGGGTGTTCTGGAAGCTCCCGGGGATTCTAAGATCTTTGGCGTTGATTTCGTCCAATTCCGAGAATATTTCCTTACTAGGATTTCTAAAACCAAAAACAGCAGAAAACAACAACTGGCTCTTCGGCATCTCGTCAATAGGTTAGTTCCGGAAAACGCATAATAATGACATAAAGTATGCATAAAACATGTAGATATCATCAATAATGTGGCATGGAACATAAGAAATTATCGATACGTCGGAGACGTATCAGCATCCCCAAGCTTAGTTCCTGCTCGTCCCGAGCAGGTAAACGATAACAAAGATAATTTCTGGAGTGACATGCCATCATAACCTTGATCATACTATTGTAAGCATATGTAATGAATGCAGCGATCAAAACAATGGTAATGACATGAGTAAACAAATGAATCATAAAGCAAAGACTTTTCATGAATAGTACTTCAAGACAAGCATCAATAAGTCTTGCATAAGAGTTAACTCATAAAGCAATAAATCAAAGTAAAGGTATTGAAGCAACACAAAGGAAGATTAAGTTTCAGCGGTTGCTTTCAACTTGTAACATGTATATCTCATGGATAATTGTCAACATAGAGTAATATAACAAATGCAATATGCAAGTATGTAGGAATCAATGCACAGTTCACACAAGTGTTTGCTTCTTGAGATGGAGAAAAATAGGTGAACTGACTCAACATAAAAGTAAAAGAAAGGTCCTTCAAAGAGGAAAGCATCGATTGCTATATTTGTGCTAGAGCTTTTGTTTTGAAAACAAGAAAACAATTTTGTCAACGGTAGTAATAAAGCATATGTATCATGTAAATTATATCTTACAAGTTACAAGCCTCATGCATAGTATACTAATTGTGCCCGCACCTTGTCCTAATTAGCTTGGATTAACACAGATTATCATTGCATGACATATGTTTCAACCAAGTGTCACAAAGGGGTACCTCTATGCCGCATGTACAAGGGTCTAAGGAGAAAGTTCGCATTGGATTTCTCGCTTTTGATCATTCTTCAACTTAGACACCCATACCGGGATAACATAGACAACAGATAATGGACTCCTCTTTTAATGCTTAAGCATTCAATAGTTAATATTCTCATAAGAGATTGAGATTTTATGTCCAAACTGAAACTTCCACCATGATTCATGGCTTTAGTTAGCGGCCCAATGTTCTTCTCTAACAGTATGCATACTCAAACCATTTGATTGTGAAAACCGCCCTTACTTCAGACAAGACGAACATGCATAGCAACTCACATGATATTCAACAAAGTGTTGATGGCGTCCCCAGGAGCATGGTTATCGCACAACAAGCAACTTAATAAGAGATAAAGTGCATAAGTACATATTCAATACCACAATAGTTTTTAAGGCTATTTTGTCCCATGAGCTATATATTGCAAAGGCGAATGATGGAAATTTAAAGGTAGCACTCAAGCAATTTACTTTGGAATGGCGGAGAAATACCATGTAGTAGGTAGGTATGGTGGACACAAATGGCATAGTGGTTGGCTCAAGGATTTTGGATGCATGAGAAGTATTCTCTCTCGATACAAGGTTTAGGCTAGCAAGGTTATTTGAAACAAACACAAGGATGAACCGGTGCAGCAAAACTCACATAAAAGACATATTGTAAACATTATAAGACTCTACACCGTCTTCCTTGTTGTTCAAACTCTTTACTAGAAATAATCTAGACTTTAGAGAGACCAAATATGCAAACCAAATTTTAGCAAGCTCTATGTATTTCTTTATTAATGGGTGCAAAGTATATGATGCAAGAGCTTAAACATGAGCACAACAATTTCCAAGTATCAAATTATCCAAGACATTTTATCAATTACTACATGTAGCATTTCCCGATTCCAACCATATAACAATGAACGAAGCAGTTTCAACCTTCGCCATGAACATTAAAATAAAGCTAAGAACACATGTGTTCATACGCAACAACGGAGCGTGTCTCTCTCCCACACAAGCATTAATTTATTCAAACACAAAACAAAAATAAAATCACACAGACGCTCCAAGTAAAGTACATAAGATGTGACCGAATAAAAATATAGTTTCAAGGGAGAAACCTGATAAATTTGTCGATGAAGAAGGGGATGCCTTGGGCATCCCCGAGCTTAGACGCTTGAGTCTTCTTAAAATATGCAGGGATGAACCACCGGGCATCCCCAAGCTTAGAGCTTTCACTCTCCTTGATCATAGTATATCATCCTCCTCTCTTGACCCTTGAAAACTTCCTCCACACCAAACTCGAAACAAACTCATTAGAGGGTTAGTGCATAATCAAAAATTCACATGTTCAGAGGTGACACAATCATTCTTAACACTTCTGAACATTGCCCAAAGCTACTGGAAGGTAATGCAACAAAGAAATCCACCCAACACAGCAAAAGAGGCAATGCGAAATAAAAGGCAGAATCTGTCAAAACAGAACAGTCCGTAAAGACGAATTTTAAAGTGGCACCAGACTTGCTCAGATGAAAATGCCCAAATTGAATGAAAGTTGCGTACATATCTGAGGATCACGCACGTAAATTGGCAGATTTTTCTGAGTTACCTACAGAGAATTAGGCCCAGATTCGTGACGGACAGAAATCTGTTTCTGCGCAGTAATCCAAATCTAGTATCAACCCTACTATCAAAGACTTTACTTGGCACAACAATGCAATAAAATAAGATAAGGAGAGGTTGCTACAGTAGTAACAACTTCCAAGACACAAATATAAAATAGAGGTACTGTAGCAAAATAAACACATGGGTTATCTCCCAAGAAGTTCATTCTTTATAGCCATTAAGATGGGCTCAGCAGTTTTAATGATGCACTCGCAAGAAATAGTAGTTGAAGCAAAAGAGAGCATCAAGAGGCAAATTCAAAACAAATTTAAGTCTAACATGCTTCCTATGCATAGGAATCTTGTAAATAAACAAGTTCATGAAGAGCAAGGTAACAAGCATAGGAAGATAAAACCAGTGTAACTTCAAAAATTTCAGCATATAGAGAGGTGTTTTAGTAACATGAAAATTTCTACAACCATATTTTCCTCTCTCATAATAATTTTCAGAGGCATCATGAACAAACTCAACAATATAAGTATCACATAAAGCATTCTTATTCACATGCATAAAAGTATCATTACTCTCCACATAAGCATAATCAATTTTATTAGTTGTTGTGGGAGCAAATTCAACAAAGTAGCTATCATTATTATTCTCATCACCAAATATAGAAGGCATATTGTAATCATAATTAAACTTATCCTCCATAGTAGGCGGTACTAAAAGACCAATATCATTATAATCATCATAAATAGGAGGCAAAGTATCATCAAAGTAAATTTTCTCCTCAATGCTTGGGGGACTAAAAATATCATGCTCATCAAAGCCAGCTTCCCAAGCTTAGAATTTTCCATATCATTAGCAACAATGGTGTTCAAAGCGTTCATACTAATATGTTCCATAGGTTTTTTAATTTTCGCATCAAACCATCCATGTCTTAAATCAGGAAATAGAATAAGAAGCTCATTGTTGTCCATTATGCCAAACTAGTGTAAACAAGAAACAAAAAGATGCAATTGCAGGATCTAAAGGAAATAGCTTCGAGCACACACACAACGGCAACAGAAAAGTACTTTACCTGGGACCGGAGTATGAGTGCCTTTTACCTTTCCTCCCCGGCAACGGCGCCAGAAAAGTGCTTGATGTCTACGGGTGCTTCTATTCTTGTAGACAGTGTTGGGCCTCCAAGAGCAGAGGTTTGTAGAACAGCAGCAAGTTTCCCTTAAGTGGATCACCCAAGGTTTATCGAACTCAGGGAGGAAGAGGTCAAAGATATCCCTCTCATGCAACCCTGCAACCACAAAGCAAGAAGTCTCTTGTGTCCCCAACACACCTAATAGGTGCACTAGTTCGGCGAAGAGATAGTGAAATACAAGTGGTATGAATGAATATGAGCAGTAGTACGGCGCCAGAAAAGTGCTTGTGGCGTGCGATTGATGGTAGTAATATTGCAGGCGATATAAATGCGGTAAAACAAGAAACAAGCAGCGATAGCAGTATTTAGGAACAAGGCCTAGGGATCATACTTTCACTAGTGGACACTCTCAACATTGATCACATAACAGAATAAATAGATAGATGCTAGACTCTACACCCTCTTGTTGGATGATGAACACCACTAACTGTGTAGGATTACACGAACCCTCAATGCCGGAGTTAACAAGCTCCACAATATTCAATGTTCATATTTAAATAACCTTAGAGTGCATAACAGATCAACATAACCAAACCAAGTACTAACATAGCATGCACACTGTCACCTTCACGCTACGAAAGGAGGCATAGATCACATCAATACCATCATAGCAATAGTTAACTTCATAATCTACAAGAGATCACAATCATAGCCTACGCCAAGTACTACACGATGCACACACTGTCACCATTACACCGTGCAGGAGGAATAAACTACTTTAATAACATCACTAGAGTAGCACACAGATAAATTGTGATACAAAACACATTGCAATCATAAAGAGATATAAATAAGCACTTCGCTATGCCATTCATAACAGCGAATAAGTATTCTGTGAAATATAGCCTAAGAGACCCACACGGTGCACACACTGTCACCTTTACACACGTGGGACAAGGAGTCTCCGGAGATCACATAAGTAAAATCCACTTGACTAGCATAATGACAACTAGATTACAAGCATCATCATATGAATCTCAATCATGTAAGGCAGCTCATGAGATTATTGTATTGAAGTACATAGGAGAGAGATGAACCACATAGCTACCGGTACAGCCCCGAGCCTCGATGGGGAACTACTCCCTCCTCATGGGAGACAGCAACGTTGATGAAGATGGCGGTGGTGTCGATGGAGAAGCCTTCCGGGGGCACTTCCCCGTCCCGGTGGCGTGCCGGAACAGAGACTCCTGTCCCCCAGATCTTGGCTTCGCGATGGCGGCGGCTCTGGAAGGTTTTCTCTGGTTTCGTCGAACGTCGTAGGGTTTTCGCGACGGAGACCTTAAATAGGCGGAAGGGCGGCGTCAGAAGGGGTCTGGGGCCACCAGACACTAGGGCGGCGCGCCCCCCTCCTGGGCCGCGCCGCCACCATGTGTGGGCCCCCTGTGGCCCCTCTCTGGCGGCTCTCGGGTGTTCTGGAAGCTCCCGGGGATTCTAAGATGCTGGGCGTTGATTTCGTCCAATTCCGAGAATATTTCCTTACTAGGATTTCTAAAACCAAAAATAGCAGAAAACAACAACTGGCTCTTCGGCATCTCGTCAATAGGTTAGTTCCGGAAAACGCATAATAATGACATAAAGTATGCATAAAACATGTAGATATCATCAATAATGTGGCATGGAACATAAGAAATTATCGATACGTCGGAGACGTATCAGCATCCCCAAGCTTAGTTCTGCTCGTCCGGCAGGTAAACGATAACAAAGATAATTTCTGGAGTGACATGCCATCATAACCTTGATCATACTATTGTAAGCATATGTAATGAATGCAGCGATCAAAACAATGGTAATGACATGAGTAAACAAATGAATCATAAAGCAAATACTTTTCATGAATAGTACTTCAAGACAAGCATCAATAAGTCTTGCATAAGAGTTAACTCATAAAGCAATAAATCAAAGTAAAGGTATTGAAGCAACACAAAGGAAGATTAAGTTTCAGCGGTTGCTTTCAACTTGTAACATGTATATCTCATGGATAATTGTCAACATAGAGTAATATAACAAATGCAATATGCAAGTATGTAGGAATCAATGCACAGTTCACACAAGTGTTTGCTTCTTGAGATGGAGAAAAATAGGTGAACTGACTCAACATAAAAGTAAAAGAAAGGTCCTTCAAAGAGGAAAGCATCGATTGCTATATTTGTGCTAGAGCTTTTGTTTTGAAAACAAGAAAACAATTTTGTCAACGGTAGTAATAAAGCATATGTATCATGTAAATTATATCTTACAAGTTACAAGCCTCATGCATAGTATACTAATAGTGCCCGCACCTTGTCCTAATTAGCTTGGATTAACACAGATTATCATTGCATGACATATGTTTCAACCAAGTGTCACAAAGGGGTACCTCTATGCCGCATGTACAAGGGTCTAAGGAGAAAGTTCGCATTGGATTTCTCGCTTTTGATCATTCTTCAACTTAGACACCCATACCGGGATAACATAGACAACAGATAATGGACTCCTCTTTTAATGCTTAAGCATTCAACAGTTAATATTCTCATAAGAGATTGAGATTTTATGTCCAAACTGAAACTTCCACCATGATTCATGGCTTTAGTTAGCGGCCCAATGTTCTTCTCTAACAGTATGCATACTCAAACCATTTGATTGTGAAAACCGCCCTTACTTCAGACAAGACGAACATGCATAGCAACTCACATGATATTCAACAAAGTGTTGATGGCGTCCCCAGGAGCATGGTTATCGCACAACAAGCAACTTAATAAGAGATAAAGTGCATAAGTACATATTCAATACCACAATAGTTTGTAAGGCTATTTTGTCCCATGAGCTATATATTGCAAAGGCGAATGATGGAAATTTAAAGGTAGCACTCAAGCAATTTACTTTGGAATGGCGGAGAAATACCATGTAGTAGGTAGGTATGGTGGACACAAATGGCATAGTGGTTGGCTCAAGGATTTTGGATGCATGAGAAGTATTCTCTCTCGATACAAGGTTTAGGCTAGCAAGGTTATTTGAAACAAACACAAGGATGAACCGGTGCAGCAAAACTCACATAAAAGACATATTGTAAACATTATAAGACTCTACACCGTCTTCCTTGTTGTTCAAACTCTTTACTAGAAATAATCTAGACTTTAGAGAGACCAAATATGCAAACCAAATTTTAGCAAGCTCTATGTATTTCTTTATTAATGGGTGCAAAGTATATGATGCAAGAGCTTAAACATGAGCACAACAATTTCCAAGTATCAAATTATCCAAGACATTTTATCAATTACTACATGTAGCATTTCCCGATTCCAACCATATAACAATGAACGAAGCAGTTTCAACCTTCGCCATGAACATTAAAATAAAGCTAAGAACACATGTGTTCATACGCAACAACGGAGCGTGTCTCTCTCCCACACAAGCATTAATTTATTCAAACACAAAACAAAAATAAAAGCACACAGACGCTCCAAGTAAAGTACATAAGATGTGACCGAATAAAAATATAGTTTCAAGGGAGAAACCTGATAAATTTGTCGATGAAGAAGGGGATGCCTTGGGCATCCCCGAGCTTAGACGCTTGAGTCTTCTTAAAATATGCAGGGATGAACCACCGGGGCATCCCCAAGCTTAGAGCTTTCACTCTCCTTGATCATAGTATATCATCCTCCTCTCTTGACCCTTGAAAACTTCCTCCACACCAAACTCGAAACAAACTCATTAGAGGGTTAGTGCATAATCAAAAATTCACATGTTCAGAGGTGACACAATCATTCTTAACACTTCTGGACATTGCCCAAAGCTACTGGAAGGTAATGCAACAAAGAAATCCACCCAACACAGCAAAAGAGGCAATGCGAAATAAAAGGCTGAATCTGTCAAAACAGAACAGTCCGTAAAGACGAATTTTAAAGTGGCACCAGACTTGCTCAGATGAAAATGCCCAAATTGAATGAAAGTTGCGTACATATCTGAGGATCACGCACGTAAATTGGCAGATTTTTCTGAGTTACCTACAGAGAATTAGGCCCAGATTCGTGACAGACAGAAATCTGTTTCTGCGCAGTAATCCAAATCTAGTATCAACCCTACTATCAAAGACTTTACTTGGCACAACAATGCAATAAAATAAGATAAGGAGAGGTTGCTACAGTAGTAACAACTTCCAAGACACAAATATAAAATAGAGGTACTGTAGCAAAATAAACACATGGGTTATCTCCCAAGAAGTTCTTTCTTTATAGCCATTAAGATGGGCTCAGCAGTTTTAATGATGCGCTCGCAAGAAATAGTAGTTGAAGCAAACGAGAGCATCAAGAGGCAAATTCAAAACAAATTTAAGTCTAACATGCTTCCTATGCATAGGAATCTTGTAAATAAACAAGTTCATGAAGAGCAAGGTAACAAGCATAGGAAGATAAAACCAGTGTAACTTCAAAAATTTCAGCATATAGAGAGGTGTTTTAGTAACATGAAAATTTCTACAACCATATTTTCCTCTCTCATAATAATTTTCAGAGGCATCATGAACAAACTCAACAATATAAGTATCACATAAAGCATTCTTATTCACATGCATAAAAGTATCATTACTCTCCACATAAGCATAATCAATTTTATTAGTTGTTGTGGGAGCAAATTCAACAAAGTAGCTATCATTATTATTCTCATCACCAAATATAGAAGGCATATTGTAATCATAATTAAACTTATCCTCCATAGTAGGCGGTACTAAAAGACCAATATCATTATAATCATCATAAATAGGAGGCAAAGTATCATCAAAGTAAATTTTCTCCTCAATGCTTGGGGGACTAAAAATATCATGCTCATCAAAGCCAGCTTCCCCAAGCTTAGAATTTTCCATATCATTAGCAACAATGGTGTTCAAAGCGTTCATACTAATATGTTCCATAGGTTTTTTAATTTTCGCATCAAACCATCCATGTCTTAAATCAGGAAATAGAATAAGAAGCTCATTGTTGTCCATTATGCCAAACTAGTGTAAACAAGAAACAAAAAGATGCAATTGCAGGATCTAAAGGAAATAGCTTCGAGCACACACACAACGGCAACAGAAAAGTACTTTACCTGGGACCGGAGTATGAGTGCCTTTTACCTTTCCTCCCGGCAACGGCGCCAGAAAAGTGCTTGATGTCTACGGGTGCTTCTATTCTTGTAGACAGTGTTGGGCCTCCAAGAGCAGAGGTTTGTAGAACAGCAGCAAGTTTCCCTTAAGTGGATCACCCAAGGTTTATCGAACTCAGGGAGGAAGAGGTCAAAGATATCCCTCTCATGCAACCCTGCAACCACAAAGCAAGAAGTCTCTTGTGTCCCCAACACACCTAATAGGTGCACTAGTTCGGCGAAGAGATAGTGAAATACAAGTGGTATGAATGAATATGAGCAGTAGTACGGCGCCAGAAAAGTGCTTGTCAAGGCGTGCGATTGATGGTAGTAATATTGCAGGCGATATAAATGCAAAGAAACGAGTAAACAAGCAGCGATAGCAGTATTTAGGAACAAGGCCTAGGGATCATACTTTCACTAGTGGACACTCTCAACATTGATCACATAACAGAATAAATAGATAGATGCTAGACTCTACACCCTCTTGTTGGATGATGAACACCACTAACTGTGTAGGATTACACGAACCCTCAATGCCGGAGTTAACAAGCTCCACAATATTCAATGTTCATATTTAAATAACCTTAGAGTGCATAACAGATCAACATAACCAAACCAAGTACTAACATAGCATGCACACTGTCACCTTCACGCTACGAAAGGAGGCATAGATCACATCAATACCATCATAGCAATAGTTAACTTCATAATCTACAAGAGATCACAATCATAGCCTACGCCAAGTACTACACGATGCACACACTGTCACCATTACACCGTGCAGGAGGAATAAACTACTTTAATAACATCACTAGAGTAGCACACAGATAAATTGTGATACAAAACACATTGCAATCATAAAGAGATATAAATAAGCACTTCGCTATGCCATTCATAACAGCGAATAAGTATTCTGTGAAATATAGCCTAAGAGACCCACACGGTGCACACACTGTCACCTTTACACACGTGGGACAAGGAGTCTCCGGAGATCACATAAGTAAAATCCACTTGACTAGCATAATGACATCTAGATTACAAGCATCATCATATGAATCTCAATCATGTAAGGCAGCTCATGAGATTATTGTATTGAAGTACATAGGAGAGAGATGAACCACATAGCTACCGGTACAGCCCCGAGCCTCGATGGGGAACTACTCCCTCCTCATGGGAGACAGCAGCGTTGATGAAGATGGCGGTGGTGTCGATGGAGAAGCCTTCCGGGGGCACTGCCCCGTCCCGGCGGCGTGGCGGAAACGAGAGACTCCTGTCCCCCAGATCTTGGCTTCGCGATGGCGGCGGCTCTGGAAGGTTTTCTCTGGTTTCGTCGAACGTCGTAGGGTTTTCGCGACGGAGACCTTAAATCGGAAGGGCGGCGTCAGAAGGGGTCTGGGGCCACCAGACACTAGGGCGGCGCACCCCCCTCCTGGGCCGCGCCGCCACCATGTGTGGGCCCCCTGTGGCCCCTCTCTGGCGGCTCTCGGGTGTTCTGGAAGCTCCCGGGGATTCTAAGATGCTGGGCGTTGATTTCGTCCAATTCCGAGAATATTTCCTTACTAGGATTTCTGAAACCAAAAACAGCAGAAAACAACAACTGGCTCTTCGGCATCTCGTCAATAGGTTAGTTCCGGAAAACGCATAATAATGACATAAAGTATGCATAAAACATGTAGATATCATCAATAATGTGGCATGGAACATAAGAAATTATCGATACGTCGGAGACGTATCAGCATCCCCAAGCTTAGTTCATGCTCGTCCCGAGCAGGTAAACGATAACAAAGATAATTTCTGGAGTGACATGCCATCATAACCTTGATCATACTATTGTAAGCATATGTAATGAATGCAGCGATCAAAACAATGGTAATGACATGAGTAAACAAATGAATCATAAAGCAAAGACTTTTCATGAATAGTACTTCAAGACAAGCATCAATAAGTCTTGCATAAGAGTTAACTCATAAATCAATAAATCAAAGTAAAGGTATTGAAGCAACACAAAGGAAGATTAAGTTTCAGCGGTTGATTTCAACTTGTAACATGTATATCTCATGGATAATTGTCAACATAGAGTAATATAACAAATGCAATATGCAAGTATGTAGGAATCAATGCACAGTTCACACAAGTGTTTGCTTCTTGAGATGGAGAAAAATAGGTGAACTGACTCAACATAAAAGTAAAAGAAAGGTCCTTCAAAGAGGAAAGCATCGATTGCTATATTTGTGCTAGAGCTTTTGTTTTGAAAACAAGAAAACAATTTTGTCAACGGTAGTAATAAAGCATATGTATCATGTAAATTATATCTTACAAGTTGCAAGCCTCATGCATAGTATACTAATAGTGCCCGCACCTTGTCCTAATTAGCTTGGATTAACACAGATTATCATTGCATGACATATGTTTCAACCAAGTGTCACAAAGGGGTACCTCTATGCCGCATGTACAAGGGTCTAAGGAGAAAGTTCGCATTGGATTTCTCGCTTTTGATCATTCTTCAACTTAGACACCCATACCGGGATAACATAGACAACAGATAATGGACTCCTCTTTTAATGCTTAAGCATTCAACAGTTAATATTCTCATAAGAGATTGAGGTTTTATGTCCAAACTGAAACTTCCACCATGATTCATGGCTTTAGTTAGCGGCCCAATGTTCTTCTCTAACAGTATGCATACTCAAACCATTTGATTGTGAAAACCGCCCTTACTTCGAGACAAGACGAACATGCATAGCAACTCACATGATATTCAACAAAGTGTTGATGGCGTCCCTGTGAGCATGGTTATCGCACAACAAGCAACTTAATAAGAGATAAAGTGCATAAGTACATATTCAATACCACAATAGTTTTTAAGGCTATTTTGTCCCATGAGCTATATATTGCAAAGGCGAATGATGGAAATTTAAAGGTAGCACTCAAGCAATTTACTTTGGAATGGCGGAGAAATACCATGTAGTAGGTAGGTATGGTGGACACAAATGGCATAGTGGTTGGCTCAAGGATTTTGGATGCATGAGAAGTATTCTCTCTCGATACAAGGTTTAGGCTAGCAAGGTTATTTGAAACAAACACAAGGATGAACCGGTGCAGCAAAACTCACATAAAAGACATATTGTAAACATTATAAGACTCTACACCGTCTTCCTTGTTGTTCAAACTCTTTACTAGAAATAATCTAGACTTTAGAGAGACCAAATATGCAAACCAAATTTTAGCAAGCTCTATGTATTTCTTTATTAATGGGTGCAAAGTATATGATGCAAGAGCTTAAACATGAGCACAACAATTGCCAAGTATCAAATTATCCAAGACATTTTATCAATTACTACATGTAGCATTTCCCGATTCCAACCATATAACAATGAACGAAGCAGTTTCAACCTTCGCCATGAACATTAAAATAAAGCTAAGAACACATGTGTTCATACGCAACAACGGAGCGTGTCTCTCTCCCACACAAGCATTAATTTATTCAAACACAAAACAAAAATAAAAGCACACAGACGCTCCAAGTAAAGTACATAAGATGTGACCGAATAAAAATATAGTTTCAAGGGAGAAACCTGATAAATTTGTCGATGAAGAAGGGGATGCCTTGGGCATCCCCGAGCTTAGACGCTTGAGTCTTCTTAAAATATGCAGGGATGAACCACCGGGGCATCCCCAAGCTTAGAGCTTTCACTCTCCTTGATCATAGTATATCATCCTCCTCTCTTGACCCTTGAAAACTTCCTCCACACCAAACTCGAAACAAACTCATTAGAGGGTTAGTGCATAATCAAAAATTCACATGTTCAGAGGTGACACAATCATTCTTAACACTTCTGGACATTGCCCAAAGCTACTGGAAGGTAATGCAACAAAGAAATCCACCCAACACAGCAAAAGAGGCAATGCGAAATAAAAGGCTGAATCTGTCAAAACAGAACAGTCCGTAAAGACGAATTTTAAAGTGGCACCAGACTTGCTCAGATGAAAATGCCCAAATTGAATGAAAGTTGCGTACATATCTGAGGATCACGCACGTAAATTGGCAGATTTTTCTGAGTTACCTACAGAGAATTAGGCCCAGATTCGTGACAGACAGAAATCTGTTTCTGCGCAGTAATCCAAATCTAGTATCAACCCTACTATCAAAGACTTTACTTGGCACAACAATGCAATAAAATAAGATAAGGAGAGGTTGCTACAGTAGTAACAACTTCCAAGACACAAATATAAAATAGAGGTACTGTAGCAAAATAAACACATGGGTTATCTCCCAAGAAGTTCTTTCTTTATAGCCATTAAGATGGGCTCAGCAGTTTTAATGATGCACTCGCAAGAAATAGTAGTTGAAGCAAAAGAGAGCATCAAGAGGCAAATTCAAAATAAATTTAAGTCTAACATGCTTCCTATGCATAGGAATCTTGTAAATAAACAAGTTCATGAAGAGCAAGGTAACAAGCATAGGAAGATAAAACCAGTGTAACTTCAAAAATTTCAGCATATAGAGAGGTGTTTTAGTAACATGAAAATTTCTACAACCATATTTTCCTCTCTCATAATAATTTTCAGAGGCATCATGAACAAACTCAACAATATAAGTATCACATAAAGCATTCTTATTCACATGCATAAAAGTATCATTACTCTCCACATAAGCATAATCAATTTTATTAGTTGTTGTGGGAGCAAATTCAACAAAGTAGCTATCATTATTATTCTCATCACCAAATATAGAAGGCATATTGTAATCATAATTAAACTTATCCTCCATAGTAGGCGGTACTAAAAGACCAATATCATTATAATCATCATAAATAGGAGGCAAAGTATCATCAAAGTAAATTTTCTCCTCAATGCTTGGGGGACTAAAAATATCATGCTCATCAAAGCCAGCTTCCCCAAGCTTAGAATTTTCCATATCATTAGCAACAATGGTGTTCAAAGCGTTCATACTAATATGTTCCATAGGTTTTTTAATTTTCGCATCAAACCATCCATGTCTTAAATCAGGAAATAGAATAAGAAGCTCATTGTTGTCCATTATGCCAAACTAGTGTAAACAAGAAACAAAAAGATGCAATTGCAGGATCTAAAGGAAATAGCTTCGAGCACACACACAACGGCAACGAAAAGTACTTTACTCAGGAACCGGAGTATGAGTGCCTTTTACCTTTCCTCCCCGGCAACGGCGCCAGAAAAGTGCTTGATGTCTACGGGTGCTTCTATTCTTGTAGACAGTGTTGGGCCTCCAAGAGCAGAGGTTTGTAGAACAGCAGCAAGTTTCCCTTAAGTGGATCACCCAAGGTTTATCGAACTCAGGGAGGAAGAGGTCAAAGATATCCCTCTCATGCAACCCTGCAACCACAAAGCAAGAAGTCTCTTGTGTCCCCAACACACCTAATAGGTGCACTAGTTCGGCGAAGAGATAGTGAAATACAAGTGGTATGAATGAATATGAGCAGTAGTACGGCGCCAGAAAAGTGCTTGTCGGCGTGCAGTTGATGGTAGTAATATTGCAGGCGATATAAATGCAAGAAAACGAGAAACAAGCAGCGATAGCGATATTTAGGAACAAGGCCTAGGGATCATACTTTCACTAGTGGACACTCTCAACATTGATCACATAACAGAATAAATAGATAGATGCTAGACTCTACACCCTCTTGTTGGATGATGAACACCACTAACTGTGTAGGATTACACGAACCCTCAATGCCGGAGTTAACAAGCTCCACAATATTCAATGTTCATATTTAAATAACCTTAGAGTGCATAACAGATCAACATAACCAAACCAAGTACTAACATAGCATGCACACTGTCACCTTCACGCTACGAAAGGAGGCATAGATCACATCAATACCATCATAGCAATAGTTAACTTCATAATCTACAAGAGATCACAATCATAGCCTACGCCAAGTACTACACGATGCACACACTGTCACCATTACACCGTGCAGGAGGAATAAACTACTTTAATAACATCACTAGAGTAGCACACAGATAAATTGTGATACAAAACACATTGCAATCATAAAGAGATATAAATAAGCACTTCGCTATGCCATTCATAACAGCGAATAAGTATTCTGTGAAATATAGCCTAAGAGACCCACACGGTGCACACACTGTCACCTTTACACACGTGGGACAAGGAGTCTCCGGAGATCACATAAGTAAAATCCACTTGACTAGCATAATGACATCTAGATTACAAGCATCATCATATGAATCTCAATCATGTAAGGCAGCTCATGAGATTATTGTATTGAAGTACATAGGAGAGAGATGAACCACATAGCTACCGGTACAGCCCCGAGCCTCGATGGGGAACTACTCCCTCCTCATGGGAGACAGCAGCGTTGATGAAGATGGCGGTGGTGTCGATGGAGAAGCCTTCCGGGGGCACTTCCGCGTCCCGGCGGAGTGCCGGAACAGAGTCTCGTGTCCCCCAGATCTTGGCTTCGCGATGGCGGCGGCTCTGGAAGGTTTTCTCTGGTTTCGTCGAACGTCGTAGGGTTTTCGCGACGGAGACCTTAAATAGGCGGAAGGGCGGCGGCGTCGAGAGGGGTGCAGGGCCACCAGACACTAGGGCGGCGCGCCCCCCTCCTGGGCCGCGCCGCCACCATGTGTGGGCCCCCTGTGGCCCCTCTCTGGCGGCTCTCGGGTGTTCTGGAAGCTCCCGGGGATTCTAAGATGCTGGGCGTTGATTTCGTCCAATTCCGAGAATATTTCCTTACTAGGATTTCTGAAACCAAAAACAGCAGAAAACAACAACTGGCTCTTCGGCATCTCGTCAATAGGTTAGTTCCGGAAAACGCATAATAATGACATAAAGTATGCATAAAACATGTAGATATCATCAATAATGTGGCATGGAACATAAGAAATTATCGATACGTCGGAGACGTATCAGCATCCCCAAGCTTAGTTCATGCTCGTCCCGAGCAGGTAAACGATAACAAAGATAATTTCTGGAGTGACATGCCATCATAACCTTGATCATACTATTGTAAGCATATGTAATGAATGCAGCGATCAAAACAATGGTAATGACATGAGTAAACAAATGAATCATAAAGCAAAGACTTTTCATGAATAGTACTTCAAGACAAGCATCAATAAGTCTTGCATAAGAGTTAACTCATAAAGCAATAAATCAAAGTAAAGGTATTGAAGCAACACAAAGGAAGATTAAGTTTCAGCGGTTGATTTCAACTTGTAACATGTATATCTCATGGATAATTGTCAACATAGAGTAATATAACAAATGCAATATGCTAGTATGTAGGAATCAATGCACAATTCACACAAGTGTTTGCTTCTTGAGATGGAGAAAAATAGGTGAACTGACTCAACATAAAAGTAAAAGAAAGGTCCTTCAAAGAGGAAAGCATCGATTGCTATATTTGTGCTAGAGCTTTTGTTTTGAAAACAAGAAAACAATTTTGTCAACGGTAGTAATAAAGCATATGTATCATGTAAATTATATCTTACAAGTTGCAAGCCTCATGCATAGTATACTAATAGTGCCCGCACCTTGTCCTAATTAGCTTGGATTAACACAGATTATCATTGCATGACATATGTTTCAACCAAGTGTCACAAAGGGGTACCTCTATGCCGCATGTACAAGGGTCTAAGGAGAAAGTTCGCATTGGATTTCTCGCTTTTGATCATTCTTCAACTTAGACACCCATACCGGGATAACATAGACAACAGATAATGGACTCCTCTTTTAATGCTTAAGCATTCAACAGTTAATATTCTCATAAGAGATTGAGGTTTTATGTCCAAACTGAAACTTCCACCATGATTCATGGCTTTAGTTAGCGGCCCAATGTTCTTCTCTAACAGTATGCATACTCAAACCATTTGATTGTGAAAACCGCCCTTACTTCAGACAAGACGAACATGCATAGCAACTCACATGATATTCAACAAAGTGTTGATGGCGTCCCCAGGAGCATGGTTATCGCACAACAAGCAACTTAATAAGAGATAAAGTGCATAAGTACATATTCAATACCACAATAGTTTTTAAGGCTATTTTGTCCCATGAGCTATATATTGCAAAGGCGAATGATGGAAATTTAAAGGTAGCACTCAAGCAATTTACTTTGGAATGGCGGAGAAATACCATGTAGTAGGTAGGTATGGTGGACACAAATGGCATAGTGGTTGGCTCAAGGATTTTGGATGCATGAGAAGTATTCTCTCTCGATACAAGGTTTAGGCTAGCAAGGTTATTTGAAACAAACACAAGGATGAACCGGTGCAGCAAAACTCACATAAAAGACATATTGTAAACATTATAAGACTCTACACCGTCTTCCTTGTTGTTCAAACTCTTTACTAGAAATAATCTAGACTTTAGAGAGACCAAATATGCAAACCAAATTTTAGCAAGCTCTATGTATTTCTTTATTAATGGGTGCAAAGTATATGATGCAAGAGCTTAAACATGAGCACAACAATTGCCAAGTATCAAATTATCCAAGACATTTTATCAATTACTACATGTAGCATTTCCCGATTCCAACCATATAACAATGAACGAAGCAGTTTCAACCTTCGCCATGAACATTAAAATAAAGCTAAGAACACATGTGTTCATACGCAACAACGGAGCGTGTCTCTCTCCCACACAAGCATTAATTTATTCAAACACAAAACAAAAATAAAAGCACACAGACGCTCCAAGTAAAGTACATAAGATGTGACCGAATAAAAATATAGTTTCAAGGGAGAAACCTGATAAATTTGTCGATGAAGAAGGGGATGCCTTGGGCATCCCCGAGCTTAGACGCTTGAGTCTTCTTAAAATATGCAGGGATGAACCACCGGGGCATCCCCAAGCTTAGAGCTTTCACTCTCCTTGATCATAGTATATCATCCTCCTCTCTTGACCCTTGAAAACTTCCTCCACACCAAACTCGAAACAAACTCATTAGAGGGTTAGTGCATAATCAAAAATTCACATGTTTAGAGGTGACACAATCATTCTTAACACTTCTGGACATTGCCCAAAGCTACTGGAAGGTAATGCAACAAAGAAATCCACCCAACACAGCAAAAGAGGCAATGCGAAATAAAAGGCAGAATCTGTCAAAACAGAACAGTCCGTAAAGACGAATTTTAAAGTGGCACCAGACTTGCTCAGATGAAAATGCCCAAATTGAATGAAAGTTGCGTACATATCTGAGGATCACGCACGTAAATTGGCAGATTTTTCTGAGTTACCTACAGAGAATTAGGCCCAGATTCGTGACAGACAGAAATCTGTTTCTGCGCAGTAATCCAAATCTAGTATCAACCCTACTATCAAAGACTTTACTTGGCACAACAACGCAATAAAATAAGATAAGGAGAGGTTGCTACAGTAGTAACAACTTCCAAGACACAAATATAAAATAGAGGTACTGTAGCAAAATAAACACATGGGTTATCTCCCAAGAAGTTCTTTCTTTATAGCCATTAAGATGGGCTCAGCAGTTTTAATGATGCACTCGCAAGAAATAGTAGTTGAAGCAAAAGAGAGCATCAAGAGGCAAATTCAAAATAAATTTAAGTCTAACATGCTTCCTATGCATAGGAATCTTGTAAATAAACACGTTCATGAAGAGCAAGGTAACAAGCATATGAAGATAAAACCAGTGTAACTTCAAAAATTTCAGCATATAGAGAGGTGTTTTAGTAACATGAAAATTTCTACAACCATATTTTCCTCTCTCATAATAATTTTCAGAGGCATCATGAACAAACTCAACAATATAAGTATCACATAAAGCATTCTTATTCACATGCATAAAAGTATCATTACTCTCCACATAAGCATAATCAATTTTATTAGTTGTTGTGGGAGCAAATTCAACAAAGTAGCTATCATTATTATTCTCATCACCAAATATAGAAGGCATATTGTAATCATAATTAAACTTATCCTCCATAGTAGGCAGTACTAAAAGACCAATATCATTATAATCATCATAAATAGGAGGCAAAGTATCATCAAAGTAAATTTTCTCCTCAATGCTTGGGAGACTAAAAATATCATGCTCATCAAAGCCAGCTTCCCCAAGCTTAGAATTTTCCATATCATTAGCAACAATGGTGTTCAAAGCGTTCATACTAATATGTTTCATAGGTTTTTTAATTTTCGCATCAAACCATCCATGTCTTAAATCAGGAAATAGAATAAGAAGCTCATTGTTGTCCATTATGCCAAACTAGTGTAAACAAGAAACAAAAAGATGCAATTGCAGGATCTAAAGGAAATAGCTTCGAGCACACACACAACGGCAACAGAAAAGTACTTTACCTGGAACCGGAGTATGAGTGCCTTTTACCTTTCCTCCCCGGCAACGGCGCCAGAAAAGTGCTTGATGTCTACGGGTGCTTCTATTCTTGTAGACAGTGTTGGGCCTCCAAGAGCAGAGGTTTGTAGAACAGCAGCAAGTTTCCCTTAAGTGGATCACCCAAGGTTTATCGAACTCAGGGAGGAAGAGGTCAAAGATATCCCTCTCATGCAACCCTGCAACCACAAAGCAAGAAGTCTCTTGTGTCCCCAACACACCTAATAGGTGCACTAGTTCGGCGAAGAGATAGTGAAATACAAGTGGTATGAATGAATATGAAAGCGATGATACGGCGCGAGAAAAGTGCTTGTCGTGCGATTGATGGTAGTAATATTGCAGCAAGATAAATGCAAGAAAACAAGAACAAGCAGCGATAGCGATATTTAGGAACAAGGCCTAGGGATCATACTTTCACTAGTGGACACTCTCAACATTGATCACATAACAGAATAAATAGATAGATGCTAGACTCTACACCCTCTTGTTGGATGATGAACACCACTAACTGTGTAGGATTACACGAACCCTCAATGCCGGAGTTAACAAGCTCCACAATATTCAATGTTCATATTTAAATAACCTTAGAGTGCATAACAGATCAACATAACCAAACCAAGTACTAACATAGCATGCACACTGTCACCTTCACGCTACGAAAGGAGGCATAGATCACATCAATACCATCATAGCAATAGTTAACTTCATAATCTACAAGAGATCACAATCATAGCCTACGCCAAGTACTACACGATGCACACACTGTCACCATTACACCGTGCAGGAGGAATAAACTACTTTAATAACATCACTAGAGTAGCACACAGATAAATTGTGATACAAAACACATTGCAATCATAAAGAGATATAAATAAGCACTTCGCTATGCCATTCATAACAGCGAATAAGTATTCTGTGAAATATAGCCTAAGAGACCCACACGGTGCACACACTGTCACCTTTACACACGTGGGACAAGGAGTCTCCGGAGATCACATAAGTAAAATCCACTTGACTAGCATAATGACATCTAGATTACAAGCATCATCATATGAATCTCAATCATGTAAGGCAGCTCATGAGATTATTGTATTGAAGTACATAGGAGAGAGATGAACCACATAGCTACCGGTACAGCCCCGAGCCTCGATGGGGAACTACTCCCTCCTCATGGGAGACAGCAACGTTGATGAAGATGGCGGTGGTGTCGATGGAGAAGCCTTCCGGGGGCACTTCCCCGTCCCGGCGGCGTGCCGGAACAGAGACTCCTGTCCCCCAGATCTTGGCTTCGCGATGGCGGCGGCTCTGGAAGGTTTTCTCTGGTTTCGTCGAACGTCGTAGGGTTTTCGCGACGGAGACCTTAAATAGGCGGAAGGGCGGCGTCAGAAGGGGTCTGGGGCCACCAAACACTAGGGCGGCGCGCCCCCCTCCTGGGCCGCGCCGCCACCATGTGTGGGCCCCCTGTGGCCCCTCTCTCGCGGCTCTCGGGTGTTCCTGGAAGCTCCCGGGATTCTAAGATGTCGGGCGTTGATTTCGTCCAATTCCGAGAATATTTCCTTACTAGGATTTCTGAAACCAAAAACAGCAGAAAACAACAACTGGCTCTTCGGCATCTCGTCAATAGGTTAGTTCCGGAAAACGCATAATAATGACATAAAGTATGCATAAAACATGTAGATATCATCAATAATGTGGCATGGAACATAAGAAATTATCGATACGTCGGAGACGTATCAGCATCCCCAAGCTTAGTTCATGCTCGTCCCGAGCAGGTAAACGATAACAAAGATAATTTCTGGAGTGACATGCCATCATAACCTTGATCATACTATTGTAAGCATATGTAATGAATGCAGCGATCAAAACAATGGTAATGACATGAGTAAACAAATGAATCATAAAGCAAAGACTTTTCATGAATAGTACTTCAAGACAAGCATCAATAAGTCTTGCATAAGAGTTAACTCATAAAGCAATAAATCAAAGTAAAGGTATTGAAGCAACACAAAGGAAGATTAAGTTTCAGCGGTTGATTTCAACTTGTAACATGTATATCTCATGGATAATTGTCAACATAGAGTAATATAACAAATGCAATATGCAAGTATGTAGGAATCAATGCACAGTTCACACAAGTGTTTGCTTCTTGAGATGGAGAAAAATAGGTGAACTGACTCAACATAAAAGTAAAAGAAAGGTCCTTCAAAGAGGAAAGCATCGATTGCTATATTTGTGCTAGAGCTTTTGTTTTGAAAACAAGAAAACAATTTTGTCAACGGTAGTAATAAAGCATATGTATCATGTAAATTATATCTTACAAGTTGCAAGCCTCATGCATAGTATACTAATAGTGCCCGCACCTTGTCCTAATTAGCTTGGATTAACACAGATTATCATTGCATGACATATGTTTCAACCAAGTGTCACAAAGGGGTACCTCTATCTTTTGCATGTACAAGGGTCTAAGGAGAAAGTTCGCATTGGATTTCTCGCTTTTGATCATTCTTCAACTTAGACACCCATACCGGGATAACATAGACAACAGATAATGGACTCCTCTTTTAATGCTTAAGCATTCAACAGTTAATATTCTCATAAGAGATTGAGGTTTTATGTCCAAACTGAAACTTCCACCATGATTCATGGCTTTAGTTAGCGGCCCAATGTTCTTCTCTAACAGTATGCATACTCAAACCATTTGATTGTGAAAACCGCCCTTACTTCAGACAAGACGAACATGCATAGCAACTCACATGATATTCAACAAAGTGTTGATGGCGTCCCCAGGAGCATGGTTATCGCACAACAAGCAACTTAATAAGAGATAAAGTGCATAAGTACATATTCAATACCACAATAGTTTTTAAGGCTATTTTGTCCCATGAGCTATATATTGCAAAGGCGAATGATGGAAATTTAAAGGTAGCACTCAAGCAATTTACTTTGGAATGGCGGAGAAATACCATGTAGTAGGTAGGTATGGTGGACACAAATGGCATAGTGGTTGGCTCAAGGATTTTGGATGCATGAGAAGTATTCTCTCTCGATACAAGGTTTAGGCTAGCAAGGTTATTTGAAACAAACACAAGGATGAACCGGTGCAGCAAAACTCACATAAAAGACATATTGTAAACATTATAAGACTCTACACCGTCTTCCTTGTTGTTCAAACTCTTTATTAGAAATAATCTAGACTTTAGAGAGACCAAATATGCAAACCAAATTTTAGCAAGCTCTATGTATTTATTTATTAATGGGTGCAAAGTATATGATGCAAGAGCTTAAACATGAGCACAACAATTGCCAAGTATCAAATTATCCAAGACATTTTATCAATTACTACATGTAGCATTTCCCGATTCCAACCATATAACAATGAACGAAGCAGTTTCAACCTTCGCCATGAACATTAAAATAAAGCTAAGAACACATGTGTTCATACGCAACAACGGAGCGTGTCTCTCTCCCACACAAGCATTAATTTATTCAAACACAAAACAAAAATAAAAGCACACAGACGCTCCAAGTAAAGTACATAAGATGTGACCGAATAAAAATATAGTTTCAAGGGAGAAACCTGATAAATTTGTCGATGAAGAAGGGGATGCCTTGGGCATCCCCGAGCTTAGACGCTTGAGTCTTCTTAAAATATGCAGGGATGAACCACCGGGGCATCCCCAAGCTTAGAGCTTTCACTCTCCTTGATCATAGTATATCATCCTCCTCTCTTGACCCTTGAAAACTTCCTCCACACCAAACTCGAAACAAACTCATTAGAGGGTTAGTGCATAATCAAAAATTCACATGTTCAGAGGTGACACAATCATTCTTAACACTTCTGGACATTGCCCAAAGCTACTGGAAGGTAATGCAACAAAGAAATCCACCCAACACAGCAAAAGAGGCAATGCGAAATAAAAGGCAGAATCTGTCAAAACAGAACAGTCCGTAAAGACGAATTTTAAAGTGGCACCAGACTTGCTCAGATGAAAATGCCCAAATTGAATGAAAGTTGCGTACATATCTGAGGATCACGCACGTAAATTGGCAGATTTTTCTGAGTTACCTACAGAGAATTAGGCCCAGATTCGTGACAGACAGAAATCTGTTTCTGCGCAGTAATCCAAATCTAGTATCAACCCTACTATCAAAGACTTTACTTGGCACAACAACGCAATAAAATAAGATAAGGAGAGGTTGCTACAGTAGTAACAACTTCCAAGACACAAATATAAAATAGAGGTACTGTAGCAAAATAAACACATGGGTTATCTCCCAAGAAGTTCTTTCTTTATAGCCATTAAGATGGGCTCAGCAGTTTTAATGATGCACTCGCAAGAAATAGTAGTTGAAGCAAAAGAGAGCATCAAGAGGCAAATTCAAAATAAATTTAAGTCTAACATGCTTCCTATGCATAGGAATCTTGTAAATAAACACGTTCATGAAGAGCAAGGTAACAAGCATAGGAAGATAAAACCAGTGTAACTTCAAAAATTTCAGCATATAGAGAGGTGTTTTAGTAACATGAAAATTTCTACAACCATATTTTCCTCTCTCATAATAATTTTCAGAGGCATCATGAACAAACTCAACAATATAAGTATCACATAAAGCATTCTTATTCACATGCATAAAAGTATCATTACTCTCCACATAAGCATAATCAATTTTATTAGTTGTTGTGGGAGCAAATTCAACAAAGTAGCTATCATTATTATTCTCATCACCAAATATAGAAGGCATATTGTAATCATAATTAAACTTATCCTCCATAGTAGGCAGTACTAAAAGACCAATATCATTATAATCATCATAAATAGGAGGCAAAGTATCATCAAAGTAAATTTTCTCCTCAATGCTTGGGGGACTAAAAATATCATGCTCATCAAAGCCAGCTTCCCCAAGCTTAGAATTTTCCATATCATTAGCAACAATGGTGTTCAAAGCGTTCATACTAATATGTTCCATAGGTTTTTTAATTTTCGCATCAAACCATCCATGTCTTAAATCAGGAAATAGAATAAGAAGCTCATTGTTGTCCATTATGCCAAACTAGTGTAAACAAGAAACAAAAAGATGCAATTGCAGGATCTAAAGGAAATAGCTTCGAGCACACACACAACGGCAACGAAAAGTACTTTACACGGAACCGGAGTATGAGTGCCTTTTACCTTTCCTCCCCGGCAACGGCGCCTTAAAAGTGCTTGATGTCTACGGGTGCTTCTATTCTTGTAGATGTTGTTGGGCCTCCAAGAGCAGAGGTTTGTAGAACAGCAGCAAGTTTCCCTTAAGTGGATCACCCAAGGTTTATCGAACTCAGGGAGGAAGAGGTCAAAGATATCCCTCTCATGCAACCCTGCAACCACAAAGCAAGAAGTCTCTTGTGTCCCCAACACACCTAATAGGTGCACTAGTTCGGCGAAGAGATAGTGAAATACAAGTGGTATGAATGAATATGAGCAGTAGTACGGCGCCGTAAAAGTGCTTGTGGCGTGCGATTGATGGTAGTAATATTGCAGGCAGTATAAATGCGGTAAAACAAGAAACAAGCAGCGATAGCGATATTTAGGAACAAGGCCTAGGGATCATACTTTCACTAGTGGACACTCTCAACATTGATCACATAACAGAATAAATAGATAGATGCTAGACTCTACACCCTCTTGTTGGATGATGAACACCACTAACTGTGTAGGATTACACGAACCCTCAATGCCGGAGTTAACAAGCTCCACAATATTCAATGTTCATATTTAAATAACCTTAGAGTGCATAACAGATCAACATAACCAAACCAAGTACTAACATAGCATGCACACTGTCACCTTCATGCTACGAAAGGAGGCATAGATCACATCAATACCATCATAGCAATAGTTAACTTCATAATCTACAAGAGATCACAATCATAGCCTACGCCAAGTACTACACGATGCACACACTGTCACCATTACACCGTGCAGGAGGAATAAACTACTTTAATAACATCACTAGAGTAGCACACAGATAAATTGTGATACAAAACACATTGCAATCATAAAGAGATATAAATAAGCACTTCGCTATGCCATTCATAACAGCGAATAAGTATTCTGTGAAATATAGCCTAAGAGACCCACACGGTGCACACACTGTCACCTTTACACACGTGGGACAAGGAGTCTCCGGAGATCACATAAGTAAAATCCACTTGACTAGCATAATGACATCTAGATTACAAGCATCATCATATGAATCTCAATCATGTAAGGCAGCTCATGAGATTATTGTATTGAAGTACATAGGAGAGAGATGAACCACATAGCTACCGGTACAGCCCCGAGCCTCGATGGGGAACTACTCCCTCCTCATGGGAGACATCAGCGTTGATGAAGATGGCGGTGGTGTCGATGGAGAAGCCTTCCGGGGGCACTTCCCCGTCCCGGCGGCGTGCCGGAACAGAGACTCCTGTCCCCCAGATCTTGGCTTCGCGATGGCGGCGGCTCTGGAAGGTTTTCTCTGGTTTCGTCGAACGTCGTAGGGTTTTCGCGACGGAGACCTTAAATAGGCGGAAGGGCGGCGTCAGAAGGGGTCTGGGGCCACCAAACACTAGGGCGGCGCGCCCCCCTCCTGGGCCGCGCCGCCACCATGTGTGGGCCCCCTGTGGCCCCTCTCTGGCGGCTCTCGGGTGTTCTGGAAGCTCCCGGGGATTCTAAGATGTTGGGCGTTGATTTTGTCCAATTCCGAGAATATTTCCTTACTAGGATTTCTGAAACCAAAAACAGCAGAAAACAACAACTGGCTCTTCGGCATCTCGTCAAGTTAGTTCCGGAAAACGCATAATAATGACATAAAGTATGCATAAAACATGTAGATATCATCAATAATGTGGCATGGAACATAAGAAATTATCGATACGTCGGAGACGTATCAGCATCCCCAAGCTTAGTTCATGCTCGTCCCGAAGCAGTAAACGATAACAAAGATAATTTCTGGAGTGACATGCCATCATAACCTTGATCATACTATTGTAAGCATATGTAATGAATGCAGCGATCAAAACAATGGTAATGACATGAGTAAACAAATGAATCATAAAGCAAAGACTTTTCATGAATAGTACTTCAAGACAAGCATCAATAAGTCTTGCATAAGAGTTAACTCATAAAGCAATAAATCAAAGTAAAGGTATTGAAGCAACACAAAGGAAGATTAAGTTTCAGCGGTTGATTTCAACTTGTAACATGTATATCTCATGGATAATTGTCAACATAGAGTAATATAACAAATGCAATATGCAAGTATGTAGGAATCAATGCACAGTTCACACAAGTGTTTGCTTCTTGAGATGGAGAAAAATAGGTGAACTGACTCAACATAAAAGTAAAAGAAAGGTCCTTCAAAGAGGAAAGCATCGATTGCTATATTTGTGCTAGAGCTTTTGTTTTGAAAACAAGAAAACAATTTTGTCAACGGTAGTAATAAAGCATATGTATCATGTAAATTATATCTTACAAGTTGCAAGCCTCATGCATAGTATACTAATAGTGCCCGTACCTTGTCCTAATTAGCTTGGATTAACACAGATTATCATTGCATGACATATGTTTCAACCAAGTGTCACAAAGGGGTACCTCTATGCTGCATGTACAAGGGTCTAAGGAGAAAGTTCGCATTGGATTTCTCGCTTTTGATCATTCTTCAACTTAGACACCCATACCGGGATAACATAGACAACAGATAATGGACTCCTCTTTTAATGCTTAAGCATTCAACAGTTAATATTCTCATAAGAGATTGAGGTTTTATGTCCAACCGAAACTTCCACCATGATTCATGGCTTTAGTTAGCGGCCCAATGTTCTTCTCTAACAGTATGCATACTCAAACCATTTGATTGTGAAAACCGCCCTTACTTCAGACAAGACGAACATGCATAGCAACTCACATGATATTCAACAAAGTGTTGATGGCGTCCCCAGGAGCATGGTTATCGCACAACAAGCAACTTAATAAGAGATAAAGTGCATAAGTACATATTCAATACCACAATAGTTTTTAAGGCTATTTTGTCCCATGAGCTATATATTGCAAAGGCGAATGATGGAAATTTAAAGGTAGCACTCAAGCAATTTACTTTGGAATGGCGGAGAAATACCATGTAGTAGGTAGGTATGGTGGACACAAATGGCATAGTGGTTGGCTCAAGGATTTTGGATGCATGAGAAGTATTCTCTCTCGATACAAGGTTTAGGCTAGCAAGGTTATTTGAAACAAACACAAGGATGAACCGGTGCAGCAAAACTCACATAAAAGACATATTGTAAACATTATAAGACTCTACACCGTCTTCCTTGTTGTTCAAACTCTTTACTAGAAATAATCTAGACTTTAGAGAGACCAAATATGCAAACCAAATTTTAGCAAGCTCTATGTATTTCTTTATTAATGGGTGCAAAGTATATGATGCAAGAGCTTAAACATGAGCACAACAATTGCCAAGTATCAAATTATCCAAGACATTTTATCAATTACTACATGTAGCATTTCCCGATTCCAACCATATAACAATGAACGAAGCAGTTTCAACCTTCGCCATGAACATTAAAATAAAGCTAAGAACACATGTGTTCATACGCAACAACGGAGCGTGTCTCTCTCCCACACAAGCATTAATTTATTCAAACACAAAACAAAAATAAAAGCACACAGACGCTCCAAGTAAAGTACATAAGATGTGACCGAATAAAAATATAGTTTCAAGGGAGAAACTCGATAAATTTGTCGATGAAGAAGGGGATGCCTTGGGCATCCCCGAGCTTAGACGCTTGAGTCTTCTTAAAATATGCAGGGATGAACCACCGGGGCATCCCCAAGCTTAGAGCTTTCACTCTCCTTGATCATAGTATATCATCCTCCTCTCTTGACCCTTGAAAACTTCCTCCACACCAAACTCGAAACAAACTCATTAGAGGGTTAGTGCATAATCAAAAATTCACATGTTCAGAGGTGACACAATCATTCTTAACACTTCTGGACATTGCCCAAAGCTACTGGAAGGTAATGCAACAAAGAAATCCACCCAACACAGCAAAAGAGGCAATGCGAAATAAAAGGCAGAATCTGTCAAAACAGAACAGTCCGTAAAGACGAATTTTAAAGTGGCACCAGACTTGCTCAGATGAAAATGCCCAAACTGAATGAAAGTTGCGTACATATCTGAGGATCACGCACGTAAATTGGCAGATTTTTCTGAGTTACCTACAGAGAATTAGGCCCAGATTCGTGACAGACAGAAATCTGTTTCTGCGCAGTAATCCAAATCTAGTATCAACCCTACTATCAAAGACTTTACTTGGCACAACAATGCAATAAAATAAGATAAGGAGAGGTTGCTACAGTAGTAACAACTTCCAAGACACAAATATAAAATAGAGGTACTGTAGCAAAATAAACACATGGGTTATCTCCCAAGAAGTTCTTTCTTTATAGCCATTAAGATGGGCTCAGCAGTTTTAATGATGCACTCGCAAGAAATAGTAGTTGAAGCAAAAGAGAGCATCAAGAGGCAAATTCAAAACAAATTTAAGTCTAACATGCTTCCTATGCATAGGAATCTTGTAAATAAACAAGTTCATGAAGAGCAAGGTAACAAGCATAGGAAGATAAAACCAGTGTAACTTCAAAAATTTCAGCATATAGAGAGGTGTTTTAGTAACATGAAAATTTCTACAACCATATTTTCCTCTCTCATAATAATTTTCAGAGGCATCATGAACAAACTCAACAATATAAGTATCACATAAAGCATTCTTATTCACATGCATAAAAGTATCATTACTCTCCACATAAGCATAATCAATTTTATTAGTTGTTGTGGGAGCAAATTCAACAAAGTAGCTATCATTATTATTCTCATCACCAAATATAGAAGGCATATTGTAATCATAATTAAACTTATCCTCCATAGTAGGCGGTACTAAAAGACCAATATCATTATAATCATCATAAATAGGAGGCAAAGTATCATCAAAGTAAATTTTCTCCTCAATGCTTGGGGGACTAAAAATATCATGCTCATCAAAGCCAGCTTCCCCAAGCTTAGAATTTTCCATATCATTAGCAACAATGGTGTTCAAAGCGTTCATACTAATATGTTCCATAGGTTTTTTAATTTTCGCATCAAACCATCCATGTCTTAAATCAGGAAATAGAATAAGAAGCTCATTGTTGTCCATTATGCCAAACTAGTGTAAACAAGAAACAAAAAGATGCAATTGCAGGATCTAAAGGAAATAGCTTCGAGCACACACACAACGGCAACAGAAAAGTACTTTACCTGGAACCGGAGTATGAGTTCCTTTTACCTTTCCTCCCCGGCAACGGCGCCTTTAAAAGTGCTTGATGTCTACGGGTGCTTCTATTCTTGTAGACAGTGTTGGGCCTCCAAGAGCAGAGGTTTGTAGAACAGCAGCAAGTTTCCCTTAAGTGGATCACCCAAGGTTTATCGAACTCAGGGAGGAAGAGGTCAAAGATATCCCTCTCATGCAACCCTGCAACCACAAAGCAAGAAGTCTCTTGTGTCCCCAACACACCTAATAGGTGCACTAGTTCGGCGAAGAGATAGTGAAATACAAGTGGTATGAATGAATATGAGCGAGTACGGCGCTTGAGAAAAGTGCTTGCTGGCGTGCAGTTGATGCTAGTAATATTGCAGGCAGTATAAATGCAGTAAAACAGTAAACAAGCAGCGATAGCAGTATTTAGGAACAAGGTCTAGGGATCATACTTTCACTAGTGGACACTCTCAACATTGATCACATAACAGAATAAATAGATAGATGCTAGACTCTACACCCTCTTGTTGGATGATGAACACCACTAACTGTGTAGGATTACACGAACCCTCAATGCCGGAGTTAACAAGCTCCACAATATTCAATGTTCATATTTAAATAACCTTAGAGTGCATAACAGATCAACATAACCAAACCAAGTACTAATATAGCATGCACACTATCACCTTCACGCTACGAAAGGAGGCATAGATCACATCAATACCATCATAGCAATAGTTAACTTCATAATCTACAAGAGATCACAATCATAGCCTACGCCAAGTACTACACGATGCACACACTGTCACCATTACACCGTGCAGGAGGAATAAACTACTTTAATAACATCACTAGAGTAGCACACAGATAAATTGTGATACAAAACACATTGCAATCATAAAGAGATATAAATAAGCACTTCGCTATGCCATTCATAACAGCGAATAAGTATTCTGTGAAATATAGCCTAAGAGACCCACACGGTGCACACACTGTCACCTTTGCACACGTGGGACAAGGAGTCTCCGGAGATCACATAAGTAAAATCCACTTGACTAGCATAATGACATCTAGATTACAAGCATCATCATATGAATCTCAATCATGTAAGGCAGCTCATGAGATTATTGTATTGAAGTACATAGGAGAGAGATGAACCACATAGCTACCGGTACAGCCCCGAAACTCGATGGGGAACTACTCCCTCCTCATGGGAGACAGCAGCGTTGATGAAGATGGCGGTGGTGTCGATGGAGAAGCCTTCCGGGGGCACTTCCCCGTCCCGGCGGCGTGCCGGAACAGAGACTCCTGTCCCCCAGATCTTGGCTTCGCGATGGCGGCGGCTCTGGAAGGTTTTCTCTGGTTTCGTCGAACGTCGTAGGGTTTTCGCGACGGAGACCTTAAATAGGCGGAAGGGCAGCGTCAGAAGGGGTCTGGGGCCACCAGACACTAGGGCGGCGCGCCCCCCTCCTGGGCCGCGCCGCCACCATGTGTGGGCCCCCTGTGGCCCCTCTCTGGCGGCTCTCGGGTGTTCTGGAAGCTCCCGGGGATTCTAAGATGCTTGGCGTTGATTTCATCCAATTCCGAGAATATTTCCTTACTAGGATTTCTGAAACCAAAAACAGCAGAAAACTGCAACTGGCCCTTCGGCATCTCGTCAATAGGTTAGTTCTGGAAAACGCATAATAATGACATAAAGTATGCATAAAACATGTAGATATCATCAATAATGTGGCATGGAACATAAGAAATTATCGATACGTCGGAAACGTATCAAACGCCAGAGGCTAACTTCTGACGAGCGGAGCGAGATCCGTCGCCGGTAGAACCTGTTGTTGCCCAATCTACGACCGAAGCAAAATATATGGCAATTACTGAAGCTTACAAAGAGTCTGTTTGGTTGAAAGGTTTGTATGCTGAACTTTGTGGAGATGATTCTTGCATTAACTTATTTTCTGACAGTCAAAGTGCAATATACCTTACTAAAAATCAAATGTTCCATGAGAGGACAAAGCACATTGATGTCAAGTACCATTATGTCCGCGACATTGTTGCTCAAGGTAAATTGAATGTATGCAAGATAAATACTCATGATAATCCTGTTGATATGATGACAAAGCCGGTTCATGTTTCCAAGCTCGAGCTTGGTTGGTATAACTGTTTAGCCCAAGTGGTTGTTGGCGCCAATAAGTGTTTTTCTTTGTTGTTCAGGAGATTGTTGAAGTTCATGCTACAAGATGGAATTTGTCTCAAGGTGGAGTTTGTTATATTTGTGATCCAAATTCATATACTAAAGGGAGGCTAACTTCTGATGAGCGGAGCGAGGCCCGTGGCCAGTAGGCTTGGGCCGCCATCGCCTATATATACATCTTGTAAGCCACCGGCTAGGGTTTATCAGATTATAAGATAACCCACGACGTTTGTAAACACTCCCCGATATAATGAATTTTTGATGGCTGGCGTCCGTGGTTTTTTTTTCCTTCTGTGTTGGAAGGGGTTTTTCACGTTAAATCTCGTGTCTCTGCTGCGTTTTCTTTTATCGTTCTTCGTTATTTGCTTGTCGTGTTTATAACAACCGCCGTCTGAGGAGAAGCAAGCAACGAGCTTGGAGAAGACGTGGAAGACCGCTTGCCGCCACCGTCCAACAACTACCGGGGTAGATGTTGGCGCTTACATACTCGTTGGTGAAGCTCCTCGCGGTATGAGAGCTCGAACAGGGGGAAATGGTGCTACGAAATTTCTCACACCGACTTTTCGGGGACGTGTATGAGCTCGCCCCATCTCCTAGTTTTTACGGGCAGGGCGTAACTTTTCCCCTTTTCGCTACTGCACGGCTTGACTTGGTAGAACGGTAGAATCTATCTTGCCTCTGATGAAAAATGGTGGGCTGAGATTTAGAAACAAGGCAGACTACCAAGTGCACGAAATTTAACCCACTGGATACGGAAAATGGGTATTCGAAAATCCAAACACGCCCTATGTATCCAAATCTCTAAACAAATGGATGGCTCTAGTATGCATGCTACCTCGCCGTGCATGCCAGATAGGCTTAGTTTTCCTGTACCGCACGTAATAACTACACTAGTGGTTGGGGCGCCCCATGGGGCGCCTCCTCATCGGTGTTGTGCAATCCAATCACAACGCGTATTGACAAGTATGGATTAGCTTCCTAGTGGCAAATATGGATCAATTGCTCAGCTTGTATTCATGTTTATCTTACTACCGGCCATTGCTGAATTGCGAACCCTCGCTATGCTTAGGTTCACAGAAAACTCAAAATAATCTCTGGAACAGACATATCATGAAATTATGGAGCGCGAAGCAACCAGAACGTATTACAAAAGAATATGTACATGTTTACATTTTGCAGCATTTTGCAACATAAATTGAAAATAGCTACAAAAGCAAGACATGCTTGGCGAAGAGCTTGAGCAATCTTCTCTTTCTTAATAGATGACCCCATTTTGCTGGTCTCACAGTGAGCCACGTCACCCTATTAAAAAAATTCACCTATCTGCTCCCAGACCGACACGCCTGCCTCCCGTGTCTCTCTTTTCTTCGCAGCGCTTTCCCGCAGCGCTGACCGATGTACGTGGGCCGGTGGACATCTTTCCCTGGGCTAGCGCAGGGTTGCTAGCGTTTAGTCTTCCAAATAAAATTCATTGTTCCTACAGTATTCACGGTGGTGTTCTGTAATTACGAGCACTAACTCCATTGCCGCGACCTAAGGGTTACTAGCAACAAATGCTCATGAAATCGCCCAAACAGCTCGACTGAACTCTACCGTCGCCGCCCCCATGTTAAAAGCCTACATACCTGCAGCCTGCTCGCGTCACCGTCTCTAGCACCAGTCTCCGATTTGGGAGCTCCCCCAACAGATGTCTCTGAATTTGACAGGTTGGCCCAGCTCGAAATCTGCTCCACATTTTGCTCACATCCATCCATCCGGTTTGATTTGATTTTATTGGATTCTAGCTGCTCGCTCAATCCCCTCCGAATTGATTGGATTATGTGTGGCCGTGACCCTCCTCTGATCGGAATCTCAGCAGCACCATGGGCCGCCCCTTCTCTCCTCCAAACATCTCTCTCCACAATAAGGTAATTCATTGAAGTCCTCCCCTGGAAAGCTAATTCGTTGGATGGTTTTCCAGCTCCATCGTCTGATTCACATTTATCACAAAATGGTGCCGCGCGTGCTGAATGGGACGGATCTGGTGCCACCACTTTTGCCTGCAGTGTATACGGTTAGTCAAGAACTCCCGATTCCCCCAATCCAATCCTCCTCCATTATCTTTCTACTTAACCACCACAATATTCTATGACTGGCCTGTTATTATTTTTATATGTCTCTCGTGAGTATTTTCATGTATCTTTGCACTTTTCATGGAATCGAAGTTAAAAATGCAGAAAAAAAAGTTCTACCAAATTGTACATCCATCAAAGGAATCTAAGACTCAGGTATATTGCAGGAAATTGTTTCCTCTATTTTCTGCAATCAAGCTTTGCATACTTCACTGTAATTGATGTTCATGGTCCATTTTCAGTCTTTCTTCATTTGAATTCTGATGTATAGAATTTTTTGGCACATTCAGAAATTGATGTCCATCTTTGGTGCAGATTATCTGGTTCCATGTTATGCAAAAGACATGTCAGTACACCATGAGATCTTATACATTTGTACAGGCTTACATTGGTAACATATTATATGTGTTTTTCTCTACAGCAAGTCGACCCATTCAGATTCAACAAGAATGAAATATACGCTGTCATTGAATCATCAAGCGTCGTCAATTTATCTGATGTTAGACTGTTTATTTTGGCTTTTCACCAAAATCTTGACATTGCTGATTCTCAAGTAGCCGGCTAGGTAATTCTGACTTGATGACGGTAGTATAATCTTAATTTCCATCAATATTGTTACTTTGGTTGATTATGTAAATAAATCTATTTCCGTTGTAGCTGTTTGTGCAAAGTATGCAGAAGGCGTGATATTTCTCAATATCTCACAATCTCCATCAGAAAAAGTATTACGTCCAAGTCAGGGAAGTAGTTCTTCATGTAATTCTGTAGATTCACACGATGCTGATGCTCTAACTACAAACTTTGATCATGAGTGTACAAGAGAAGTTGGACAAATAATATTCAGTTCCAACGAACAGATCAAATGGACAAAGCAACCTGGTGTACTTTTCCACTACTGGTTTATATTTGAATGCATCATACTATTTAAGTCTGGTATATTCTTTTCTTTCTATATAAAGATGTTGCTAGGCATGATTGTTTTTCATACGAAAAATACATTTTCCATAAACCTTTGATATGAATTCCACTTAAACTACTTATAACTTTTGGTTGATCTCTTTAATTTTGCCGTCTACATATGTAGTATACACCTAACTAATTCTGCAGTTGGGTAACAATGTGTCATCTGAACTGCAGTTTCTCGAGCTGATATGTCATGTGTGCAGTCTCCTCATGGTGCAGCAGCAAAACCAATTGTTTGTCAAACTTCCATATCCAAACTCATAATGTTGGGAGATTCATATCCGATGTAGTTGGAGCTCAAAAGAGATAGACCTTCTCATGTATAAGCTATTCATAGTAAATATAATATGAAAGTATTTTGTAAGCTCTGTATAAAAGTTAATATAAGGATAAGTTCATTAGCTTTCGCAATGTATTAGCTGCTTTAATCTTTTTTCTCCCTGCTTCCTCACATTTGTTGTATGAGATCTGACGAAAAGTTAGATTATTTAGACACACATGGTCATGTCAGCTAATGAGGTTGATTTCTAAGTGATATTCCGCTATTCTTTTTTGTTATTTCTGTTCTTACTATACACAAATCAGTTTGGCATGCTAATGTCCTGCCACAATGGACCTCATCTTACTTACTATAGGAGTACCACTCAAATTTCCGCAGCAACGCGCGGATTTTATTGGATTCTAGCTGCTCGCTTAATCCCCTCCGAATTGATTGGATTATGTGTGGCCGTGACCCTCCTCTGATCGGAATCTCAGCAGCACCATGAGCTGCCCCTTCTCTTCTCCAAACATCTCTCTCCACCATAAGGTAATGGCAGCTAACAATCCCGCAACAACGTGCGGGGTATCATCTAGTTATACTGAAAGAGCAGACCTCCAGATGCACGGGTGTAACTTCAAAAAGAGACATCGTCGGTAAACCTTGAACTTCAGAAGAGATAATAATTTAGTTTTGGAAGAAAGTTCAACAATTCTATTACTATTATCAATACGGACAATAAACAAAAACTAAAATCTACATCAACCAAACAAATGATTTAGCATTTTAGGAATATCTGGGACCAGCGAACTTACCATAACAGGTGAAGTTATTGATTATTTGCACAGCAGCTTATCAGCAGTAATTGATAATAAGATGATCACTAAAGCATTTAAACAACAAGAGAGTATTTTTTCAGAAACTAAAAGTAGTATGGTAGTGTGTACAAATGAGCCATGACGAATTATTTGGAGGATGAATTAAACTGTATATAAGAGTGGAGAAACAAACCACAAACCTTTTTCACCAAATAGGTGCTCCCAAAAAGACATTCTCAAATAACTCTGTGCCTCCAAGATAGACATTTTTTATCTATTTTGTTTGGAGAAAGAACAACCAAATAGCATAAAGCACATCAAAGAATGATTAATTCAATGAAAAGTATTAGAAAATGCACTCTATCAAATCGCTGGTAATTTTTGTGCCTACAAACTTGACCTTATGAAGGCGTATGATAGGGTGGATTGGAACTTCCTCGAGGAAGCTATGAGAAAATTTGGATTTGCAGAACAGTGGATAAAGTGGATCATGGCATGTGTTAAGACTGTCCGATACTCAGTAAGATTTAATGGTAAACTTTTGGAAAGATTCATTCCAACGAGAGGACTACGTCAGGGGGATCCACTCTCTCCCTACTTATTCCTCTTCGTTGGCGAAAGCCTTTCTGCCCTTCTCAAGCATCAGATCAACTCAAATTTGATAGAGGAGTTGAAAATTTGTAGGAAAAGCCCGGGTATATCACATCTTCTTTTTGCGGATGATAGTCTGCTATTCTTCCGTGCTACTCCTGAACAAGCTACATGTGTGAATGTGGTTCTTAGAGATTATGAGAGAGGAACTGGGCAGCTTTTGAGTCCTGCAAAATGCTCCATCATGCTAGGGCAACACTGCTCGGAGGAAGATGGTGCCGCAGTGGCAGCGATCTTAAATGTTGGTTCCATGACAATGGAGGACAAGTACTTGGGGCTGCCAATACCAGAAGGGTGCATAAAGGAAGGAAAGTTGAAGTCGTCAAAAGAAAAGTTGAGAAAGAAATGTTCAGACTGGAATGAAAAATACATGTCCGGAGCTGCCAAAGAAACTCTGATAAAGTCTGTCGCACAAGCGATAACAACTTATGCCATGAGTGTTTTTAAATTCCCTGCTGGTTTGTGCGATGAACTCTCCCAAATTATAAGGGATTTTTGGTGGGGCGACGAGGAAGAAAAAAGGAAGGTACACTGGATGGCGTGGGACAAGTTGACCTTGCCGAAAAGCCAAGGTGGAATCGGGTTCAGAGACTTAAGAATGTTCAATCAGGCCTTACTGGCAAAACAAGCTTGGCGCCTGATACAATTCCCAGAAAGCTTGTGTGCCAGGCTCTTGAAGTCTAAATACTACCCCTCGGGTGAGCTAACTGACACAGTCTTTAGCCAGGGTGTCTCCCCTTGTTGGCAAGGTATAACCCATGGTCTTGAACTCCTAAAAAAGGGAATAATATGGAGGATTGGCTCAGGAACAAAAGTCAAAATTTGGCGGGACAATTGGTTGCCAAGGGGAAACCATAAGGTTATTGGAAAGGCAAGTAAACAAAGGCTTAGATGGGTATCTGATCTCATAAACCCGGCTACTAGATCCTGGGACGAAGCAAAAGTTAGATCCGTCCTTTATCCCCCGGATGCAGAAGAAGCCTTAAGGATTACCTTATCGCCAAGCCAAAATGAAGATTTTATCGCGTGGGCACATGAAAGTAATGGTATTTTTTCTGTTAGGAGTGCTTATAAGTTGGGTATGGAGCTACAGGAAAGAGAGGGTCAAACAGCAACTAGCACAAATCCTCAAGGCGACAGGTCGCTTTGGAATTTAATCTGGACCGCAAATGTTCCTCCAAAGCTCAAAGTCTTTGGTTGGAAGCTTGCCACAAATACTCTTGGAGTGCAGGTTCATAGGTGCAGGAGGAACATGGAGGTAATGCCAACTTGTACACTGTGTGGAAGGGAGCCTGAAACGGCTCATCATGCAGTGGTGGCTTGCACGAAAGCTACTGCCCTAAGACAATGCTTAAGGAAAACATGGCTCCTCCCTACGGAAAATTTCTTCAATTATACTGGAAATAATTGGGTTCTTGTCCTTCTTGACCAATGCAGTGCGGAAATGAGATCAAAGTTGATCTTCCTCTGGTGGCGCGCTTGGCATTTAAGAAATAACTCTATTTTTGGTGATGGCAAGTGTGGTATAGAGCAGTCTGCATTGTTTATCCAATCATATTTAGTCTCCTTCATGCAGGCAAATGAACCAGATGTGGAGAAAGACTACAAAGGGAAGACGGTGGTTCAGTCTTTAGGGGATGGTATGCCAAAGAAGAAAGAACATCCTGCTGCTTGGACAAAGCCTGATGAAGGATGGCAAAAACTGAATGTTGACGCTAGCTTTTCAATTGAGGAAAATAAGGGAACCTGGGGCGCTGTGTTGAGGGACCATGAAGGCAAGGTATTAGTTACAGCCTGGGGGTTAATTAATCATTGTCTGAATGCAGAAATGGCTGAAGGAATAGCAGTTCTGGAAGGTGTTAAATCTATTATTGCACTAGCATCGACACACGTGGTGGTGGAGTGTGACAATGCAAATGTGATTAAGGAACTGAAGTTGAAAGACAGGAGCAATTCCCAATTGGCTTTTGTCATATCGGACACAAAAGATTTATTAAGTTTGCTTCCAGGTTATAAAGTGCAAAAGGTCAATAGAGCTGGTAATTTTGTGGCACATGATATTGCTAGTTTCTGTAAAAATGTGGGGTATGGGGGTGTGTTACTGGACTCTTTTCCTTCCTGCGTGTTGGAGAGGGTTAACATGGATTGTAAGGGTTATTGTATTGTTGACTCTTCTGGTTAAGTAATACACACAACTTATTCAAAAAAAAAAAAAAAAAATGCACTCACACATCAAGCATTACCACTAACCATGGTTTTTGAGTCGCGACTCAAAAGTGAGTCGCCAAACCCTGCGACTCATGTATAATCGACCAAAAAACATGTATAGTCGCCATAAGTCGCTGTATAGTCGCGAGTCGCCACCATTTTTGGAAAACGACTCGGTGACTATACAGCGACTATACCGCGACTATACAGCAACTCAATAACCATGCCACTAACTTTCATGTGTTTTCATAAAATAATGATATCGACAAGGTATGATATGTGTGATTACCTCTCTTTTTTGGAGCTGGCTCTGATGAATGCAAGAAGTTTTTGAGTATTCAACAATCAAAGTCCATTGTGGCTGAACAGACGCCCTAGAGAAAAAAAAAGCGTAGATTTGGCAGCCTGTCAGATGATCTGGAAAGTAATAATACAAGTGATATATCAGCTGGTACTTCGTAACCAACAGATAAACTAAATTGGAGAGGAAATGTGTACGTTGGGAGAAAAATATCTTGTGAGAAAATGAAGACCAATGTAGATTAAACTGATGGAAGCTTATGCAGAAGCAAAATATACATGGCGGATGATGCCTTGGCATGTCCGTAGAGCGAGAAATGTGGATTTGGCAGCCGGACAATCCGGAAAGTAATACAAGTGATATATCAACTGGTACTTCGTAGCCAGCAAATAAGATATATTGGAGACAAAAATAAAGACAATTGTAGATAAAACTGGTTGAAGCTTATGCAGAAGCAAAATATACATGGTGGATGATGCCTTAACCTGTTTCATCAAATGGAGCTCCTCGCGCAAGTGAAATATACCTGGTGGATAATCTCTTCGTATGCATCATGAAACTGGAGCTCCTTCTTCCCATGGAACAACTTCTCAGAATGCCAGAATAGTAAATAAGAAACTCCTTATCTCCTATAGCACCTGTTAGTGAAGAAGATAACAAGAAAAGTTATTAAACTTTGCAGCCAAGGTGATTTCAGTTTAGGGATTATTGCCTTGCAGTAAACCACTAATCAATTTGTAAATTGATTATTTTTAATAATATCCTACAAGAAAATTTATTAGTAGATAATGCAAAAAAATAATAGTGGGGGAAATTACGAACACTTTACTGCAGCCAAAATAAAATAACAGCAGCTTGAGCGACATGAGAAATAAGGCTATCAGGTAGGACTCTATTTATACAATTCGGTTATTTGTGGTTTGCCACAAATGAAGACACACACTAACCTGACATGAATAACACGTCAAATCCATTTGGTCAGTTAGGTTGGATCAGAATGAACCCAGAATGTAAAATAGTAGTAAACCCGCATATCAAGGGAAGATTTTCAGATCAGGTAACACAAGAGTAAATAGTTTCATATCCATAAAGTTGTATGAGCCAGTGTAAATAAAGATAAACAAAAAAAGATAAATTAGTACATCCAAATCTAAGTGTAACCTAATATACCCATCAAATTTTATGAATCGTAGCAACCAAATATGTTCCTTGAGCAGCCTCGCTAGCATTGTCGCTCATGAGCGTCCAACAAACTATTGCAAAGACAAAAGGGAAAGGCGCTTCAGAATTTTCTAATGTCTTCATCCGACAAAGAAATCACAGCCCAGAATTTACCATAGCAAGAAAAAACATGAAAAAGAAGTGAGCCTAGCTCATTTGGTTAGGGAAGTGGATGTACAACCCAGCCACCCAGGTTCAAGTCTCCACGGACGCGAAATTGGGTTCTTATTATTAAAAAAAACACTGTAGGAGCTTCCCCTACCGTATTCCTTTCAAAAAAAAAACATGAAACTATATACAGCCATCATTATTAGAAAAAACAGGTGCATCATATTTATCGTTGTTCTCGTAATTAATCATCACGGGGCAGTAATACTATAGGATAGTATAACCTGTTCATTTGCATGATAAAATGGTGTTCCATTGCTATAACGTAAGCATGAACCCAAAATTCATTATGAAATAACATAAAGCATAAAGTGGAAATGCATCAGAGAGGGAAACTCGCCTTAATAATCCAAGGTGAGTTGTGGGTGTGCACCCTAAACCATAAAAACAAATCAGTAAAAGCAAAATTAAAAAAATTAGGGATCACAATATATATCAGTGTGCATCCTAACTCACAATATTTATTTATAATACACCACAATAGTAGAGCAAAAACGTTTTGGTAAGGAACCACTATACCTGGAGATGGTGTGGAGACAGCAAGGTTGCTGGTCTCGACACCCACTATTTGTCTCCTCACGTGAATCCTTCTCTTACCGCTGAAATAAATGAATTTCATGACTTCTTTGTCATTATGATCATGTCCTTAGCCTAAGATTTAAAAGAACATGTCATCCTTCATTTCTGAACCTTAAACAAACAGCCGGAAGGAAAAAACAGTAAGCACATGGAGGGCAAACAAAGATATCATGCCTTGAAGCTGCACATCCATTGTCATGGCCATTGAGTCAAAGTGCCCAACCATGTTTCCATGTGATGACTGGAAGGTGCTCTCACTATCCTTCCAAAGTCAAGCAACTTAGCCTGCTTGCTCTACTAAGATTCAATTGACTGCATAACCCCATAAACCATCCACTAACAAAACCAACACACAGAAATAATTAACCAGGTAGAATACAGTTGTTTATGCATATCCAGATGCTACAGATTCTTACGAAATTTCCATGGAAAACAAAACGGAGAGAGCATCCTTGATACGGACTGGAACTGGAAGACGTTGAAACATGTACCTTAAATTCTTGAGAAATTATGGTAGATCGATGGCAGGTGAAAGGACGGACCAATCTTGTAGTCATCGCCTCTGCTCGCTGTGATGAACGGGGGAAAGAAAGTGGTGGAGCCGCAGAAATTTTTCCCACTCGTCTACTCCACTCACTTCCGCCGTCGCCGCTCTCCTCCCACCTCCTCGTCGTTGTTGCCGCCCTCCTCCACAGCTTCCTCGATCCCGCGCCACCCTCCTCATATCTCCTCCGACCTCCACCGCTGCATGCCCCCACATCCACCCATCTACGACATCAACCACTGCCTTCCCCCATCTCCCATCTTTCCGACCTCGACCAGTGCCTGCCCCAACCTCCGTTCGCGAGCGCCGCCCAGATCCCTTCTCCTTTGACCTCCACCGCCAGCATCTCCCTTCTCCTCCGAGGCTTCGACCCCCGTCGCCGCCACCTGCGCCCTGCCTATTCGGAACGAGATTTGGGGGAACTGCTGGGTAGGAGGCGGTTGCGTGCGTGACCTATTGAGGAGGAGGTTGCATTTTTTTTTCTTTTCTTTTACCCGTTTCTTTATTTTCTTGCGTAGCCTGCTCGCGCCAGGGATGTATCGTGGAGCGCTCTGAGATAGGCCAACCATATACGCACTTGCTTGTTCTCAATGTGTAGCTTTCTGCAAGAGGCGCGTTCAAGACTTCAAGCCGCGTTCCAGCCTTATCGGGTAGTACGCTCCTGCTAGAAGTTATGCCCCTGATCTGCAAACGGCCAGACATCATCAGAGTGACAAGATAATGCCAGATTTGACAGGTACAGTTTTTTCAAATTTGCCGCGGGCTGGGACGGGATTGGAAGTTGGTCATCAACAAAGTGAAAACCAGCCGGGTACTCGTATCCTACTTCCCCTCAGTTTACGCTCTAGCTTTTTGCCATTATGGAAGAACTGAAGCATACTTACATTTCTTCTGAACTAAGTCATGGTACATGTTCATGTTAGAGAGAGACGTGTTCACTGTCAGTTGTACTCTGGTCCCATTAGGTTTGCTTATGCCTCACTTACGCGTGTGCAATTTTAGTACTGCGACTGCAAACAAGACAGATGAGGGAAAACGCCACACGATGGGGCGATCGGCTCTTGTATATTTATATCAGGTACGTGTACAGGATCCCTTGGTAAGCAAGGAACGTATCAATCTCAATCATAAGAGATTGGAGAAGATACGGCAGGTAAGTTTCCTAATGACTATACACGGTCGGTTAGATATACACAATATTTACTTTAACATCCCCCCGCAGTCAATGCGTCGGTAGAGCGAACGCATAGACTGTACCGAAAATCCAGAAAAAGCTGGGACGGAAGACCCTTCGTCATGATGTCGACAAGCGATGCGAGGATGGCACGTGAAGAACCCGAATATGACCAAGAGACACCTTCTCGCGAACGAAATGAATGTCAATCTCGATGTGCTTGGTGCGGCGATGCTGAACCGGGTTGGAGGCCATGTAGACAGCACTGACATTGTCGCAGAAGACGACGGTCGCGGTGCGTAGGGGTCGATGTAGCTCGTGAAGAAGTTGTCGAAGCCAACAACACTCTGCAACAGCATGGGCGGCGCACGATACTCGGCCTCAAAGACCGGAGCGGGAGACCGTAGCTTGGCGTTTAGAGGACCAAGAGACCAGGTTGTCGCCGAGGTAGACGCAATAGCTGAAGTAGACCGACGAGTGTCGGGGCAGCCAGCCCAATCGGCGTCCGAGTAAGCGGTGAGCGACGCGAGAGGGCGTGGAGTGGAGGCGAAGACCGAGATCCGAGTTCCTTTCACATAACGAAGAATGCGCTTGACGAGGTTGAGGTGTGGCTCCCGTGGAGCATGCATGTACAAGCACGCCTGGCTGAACGGCATGAGCAATGTCCGGCCGCGTCAAAGTCGGTGCGAAGAGCGCCGGCAAAGCTGCGATACTCAGTGGGATCTGCAACAAGAGGACCATCATCGGCGGATAGCTTGCAACGAGTGTCTATGGGAGTAGAACACGGGTTGCAGTCGAGCATGCCAGCTCGATGTAGAAGGTCGATGGCGTACTGGCGCTGTGATAACATCATGCCGGACGAGGAACGGGTGACTGAGACGCCGAGGAAATAAGAGAGATCCCCGAGGTCGGTCATGGAGAACTCACGGTGAAGCATGTCGGTGATGTATCGAAGGAGATCCAAGCTGGAGGCGGTGAGGATGATGTCGTCCACGTACAAGAGCAAGTAGGCGAGCTCGGTACCTCGTCGTAGAACAAACAGGGAGGCGTCGGATAGCGACGCGACGAAGCCCATGCGATGCGCGTAGTGAGCGAAGCGCTGGTACCACGCTCTGGGAGCCTGCTTGAGGCCGTAGAGGGACTTGTGCAGCCGACAAACATGTTGAGGACGATCGGAGTCGATGAAGCCGGGTGGTTGCTCGCAGTAGACCACCTCGTCAAGATTGCCATGGAGAAAGGCGTTCTTGACATCGAGCTGATGGATCGGCCATGCACATGAGGCGGCGATGCTGAGGACGACACGGATCGTGGCCGGCTTGACGACGGGACTAAAAGTCTCATCGAAGTCAACCCCGGGCTGCTGAGAGAAGCCACGAACCACCCATCGCGCCTTGTAGCGGGCGAGACCGCCGTCGGAAGCAAACTTGTGCTTGAAGATCCATTTTCCTGAAACAATATTAGCACCAACCGGACGAGGAACAAGTGACCAAGTGCCGTTGTGAACGAGGGCGGCGTACTCGTCATGCATGGCGGCACGCCAGTGCGGATCCTGGAGGGCACCCCGGTATGTTTTAGGAATAGGCGAGATGGAGTCGTGAATGACAGACAAGTTAAGTTTGTCGACCGGCTTGGTGATGCCGTGTTTAGCTCGTGTGAGCATAGTGTGAGTGTTTTCGACGGGAATTGGAACGGAGCGACCACCACGACTGCGAGGTGGAGGTGGAGGTGGTGGTGGCGGAGTCGCGGCAGATGGCGCGGACGGGGAAGACGCTGACTCAGGCGAGCTAGCTGTATGTGCGGGCGTGCGCGGAGAAGACGCAGGCGAGACTAGAGGAGAGCGTGTGGCAGAAATCTCATGCACGCTAGGCTGGGCTGGTTGTAGCACATGCATCTGAGGTACGTGCTGGGTACTGGCTAAGTCAAGGAGGAAATCCAGATCATCTGACGTAGTAGAATTAGTGCGGGCAAATGGAAACTGCGTCTCGTCAAAAATAACATGACGCGAAGTGATGACGCGACGCGAAGAAAGGTCCATGCAGCGATAGCCACGGTGCGAGGAGGGGTAGCCTAGGAACACGCATGCGGTGGAGCGAGGGGCTAGCTTATGCGGCGCCGTGGCGGACTGATTTGGGTAGCACAAACAGCCGAAGACGCGGAGGTCCGAGTAGGAGGCAGGCTGTTGGTAGAGGAGGGTATAAGGGATGCGAAAACTAAGGGGCTGACATGGGCGTCTATTGAGGAGATAGGTTGCGGCAGCGAGAGCCTCGGCCCAGTAGGAGGGTGGCATGTGAGCTTGGAAGAGGAGGGTGCGGGTGATGTCATTAAGAGTGCGCAATGCACGTTCAGCTTTACCATTTTGAGGGGAGGTGTAGGGGCAGGAAAGGCGGAGGTGGATCCCATGGCGAGCTAGAAACTCAACAAAAGTGGAGTTGACAAATTCGGTTCCATTATCAGTTTGTAGGGATACTACGGGTAGATTAAACTGGGTGCGGGCATAGGCGATGAAGTTTATGAGGATGTCGGAGGTGTCGGATTTATGGCGTAAAGGAAACGTCCACATAAAGTGAGAGTAGTCATCAACAATGATAAGATAATATTTAAAACCAGAATTACTTGCAACGGGAGAAGTCCACAAATCACGGTGGATTAATCGAAAAGGAACAGTACTAACTGTTTGAGACCGACTAAAAGGTAGACGAACGTGCTTGCCAAGTTGGCACGCATGACACACCATGGTAGCATTATTACAAGGAATAGAAAATTGTTTGGATAAATGTGACAAGGCGTCACGGCCTGGATGTCCTAAGCGACGATGCCACAGCTCGGTGGAGTCGATGGAGGCGATGAGGCCGAAGGTGGATGGAGAGCTGGTGCTGGTGAAGAACTCATAGAGAGGACCGGGGCTACTGCAGCGTATGATCTCGCGCCGGGTTTGAAGATCCTTAATGGAAAAACCAAAGGGGTCAAATTCAACAGAAATGTAATTATCGGTAGAAAATTGGCGAGTAGATAGAAGATTTTTGATAATAGACGGAACAACTAGAACATTATTTAAGGAAAATGTGCGATGTGGCGTTGGTAAAGTAGTGTGACCAGTGAAGGAAATAGGGAGAGACACACCGTTGCCTACTGTGACATGGGAGGAAGAAGGGGCATGGGTAGGAAAAGAGATTATACCGGGTCCGAAACCATGTGAGAAGTGGCTCCGAATCCATGACCCAATGGCCGTTGTTGGCGGTGTTGTTCGTAGCCGCCATGAGAGCGGAGCAGTCCCATGCGGGTGCGCCGGCGTCGTTGCCGTGGATGCCGGAGCCGTAGTACGTCGTCGCTGGAGGAGGAGCGTTTGTCCCAAACGCTTGGCCATGCAGAGGAGCTAGCTGGGTCGTGTAAGCCTGTTGGCTGGAGGCACCAGGTGGATGGGCGAGCATGGTGCTGGGACGGTCCAGTAGGCCTTGGCCCAAGAAGACCTGGTCCGCTGCTCCAGAGAAGGGCGACCCGCCGGTCGGTCGCCGAGGTAGGCTGCATCTGTTGGGCTTGGCACGTATAGGGATTGAAGCAAATCCAGGGGCCTGGTGATGGAGCGGAGCCGCGCGTGTCGTTGGAGTTGTTGCCGAAGCGATCACCGCCGCCGTTCTTCTTCCTTGGGCGGTAGCGGCTGTTGCCGCCGCCGTTCCCACCTCCTCCGCCACCTCCGTGGTTGCGCCCGCTGCCGTTGTCGCCCCCGGAAGAGGAGCCGCCGCTGTTCCCGTACAACGCGATCGGTGGAGAAGGTTGGAAGGTGTTGCCGAGTTGGGTCTCACGGAGGAGAAGCGGCGACCGTGTTTGCAGGAACGTGGGAAAGGGCACCTGCATGGTGACGATGGTCGTGATGTCGGCGAAGCGGGGTTCGAGCCACGGAGACGGGTGAGGACGAGCGTCGATCGATCACGGGTTGCCCGACGTCACGAAGAGCATCGGAGAGGGCCTTGAGCTTGTGGCAGTAGCCGGTGATGGAGAGGTCGCCCTGGACGATGGCGCGGAACTCGGCCTCAAGGTGGACGGCGCGAGTCATCTGGTTGTCGAGGAAGAGGTTGCGGATGAGTGCGTAAGCCTCGAAAGCGGTCTGGTCCTCCCCCATGATGATGTCGAGGATTTCCTCGCTGATCGAGCCGTAGAGCCACGAGCGGACCGTGAAGTCCTGGCGGCACCACTCCGCGGTGCGAGCAGCAACGGGAGTGTTGGTGGTGACGTGGCCGGTGAGCTCGTATCGACCGAGAAGAACGCTGACGAGCATGCGCCACTTGGAGAAGTTAGAGGCCTTGAGGTCGAGGACGACAGGGACGTGCGTTTTCACGCTGGCGACGTTGACGGCGAGGGAGGCCGGCGAGGTGGCGACCGTCACAGTGGAGGAGAGGGCCGCGCTGGTGTCGGTGGAGAGGGCTGCGGTGGTCAGGCTGCCGACGGAGGCAGAGGTCTGGCCGGGAGTTGTCATGGCGAGAGGCGGAAGCTGGGTTTGGGATCGAAAGTTGTCTAGATGCAATCTAGTCTGATACCATGCAAACAAGACAGATGAGGGAAAACGCCACACGATGGGGCGATCGGCTCTTGTATATTTATATCAGGTACGTGTACAGGATCCCTTGGTAAGCAAGGAACGTATCAATCTCAATCATAAGAGATTGGAGAAGATACGGCAGGTAAGTTTCCTAATGACTATACACGGTCGGTTAGATATACACAATATTTACTTTAACAGCGACATTAGTGTATTTTTCGTTTCTGCAAATTCCACATGGAGTGAGATGCGGGATGATAGTTGTGTGCTGATCCTGAAGTTCAGAAAGTGACAGGCAACTTACCTTTACATTAACAAAAGGCAACATGCCACCGTATAATCCCATAAATATACTTGTATATTTACAACATATTGAGACAGATCACCATTTTAGGGGACAACGCGAATTTAATTATCACTCTGTTAAAGGGTGCAAATCGATCAATTTGAAACAAAAAAAAATTAAAGGAATTTGAAACAAAATTTAACCATTTGAAAAAAAACAGCAATGAAGCATCGAAAAATAGGTAAAACGACGAAGCAATTAAGCAGGCCGAGAGGGCCCATCTGAGAAAGAAACCAAGAAGCCCATGCAGTGCAAGGACTTGGATAGGCTAGAGGTCCTCTGTTGATTCCCGAGAATCATGCTGCACATACTCACATGGCCCAACATCTCATGGGGTGGTCAACTGGTCATGGGCTACTTGGTTTCAGACGGTTTCCAAAGGATTCTCCCGATATTTGTTCCTTTTCCATATGATATTCATTTTTTGGATAAGATGCAAAAATACCTGGGTTTATAGAATAATAAAGACCCATTTGACTCAGACTTACAAGATGCTGAAGGGCCAACTTACAAGGCATTAAACAAGAACATCAAAAAAAAAGGAACTGAGCTTGATCGTCGAGTTGTTATTAGGCTTTACTTACAAGAAGCTGAAGGACTAGCTTACAAGACATCAAACAAAACAAATAAAAACGAACTAAACAAGACACATGGCTTGATTGTCAAGTTCATCTTATTCGTATGATATTCTCGGGCTTTACTTATGTATTTAGTCCACTCATGAAAATTCCAAGCAGTTAATCCCTTTGTAGCAGCGCGCATACAACAAACACTATCAAAGTCAGTGTCGTTTTGGAGTCAATCTTTTTTTTCTTTATGGCAATAGTTGCACTTTACTAAATTCTTAAATTACCATTAAAGGGTTGATGGTTTGTCCCACCGTCAACCCTAACTTCAAGTTGCCAGTGACTCACCCATAATAAATCATGTTCCCGAGACCTAGCTACTGCGACAAAACTTCCCAGCCTAACCTCCAACTCTTCGCCTCACGTCCATCCAACCATCGACACCTCTGTTGGCCATCGGATATGAACAAGAAGTAGGGAGAGTGACACGAGAATTTAATTTGTAGGATTTTAAGAGAAGTCCAATTATCTGTTGCCATATTGGAAAATAGTTATCTGACGGTCAGCACAACCGTTGTAAAAAGGGTGGGTAGATAGAAGATGAAAAGTGGACATGCTTAGCTCCCTGAATGTTGAACTGTGGAAAGGATAACGACCGGTTACACACCATAGTACACCAGTAGGTCAAAATGGCCCTAAACCATGCATGCTCAAGCGCAAGGCTACACTTCGGGCTTGATAGGCGAGCTAGACCCGAAAGCGACTAGCGATCGATCGAAGCAATATGTGCAGCAACGGGTATGCTCCCCGTGTGAGCAACCGAGCGTCCATTACGGCCGGCCTCCCTTAGCTAATCTCCAACCATCCCATCCTAAGCACTCCACTCATCACATAAGGGCATCTACAATGCAGCCGTTTAAGATGGGCGCTAAGCTAAGGGCATCTACAATGCAGCCGCTTACAAGGGCGCTAAGGATGAAAATCCCAGCCGTTATGCTACGATGGGCTAAATTTCCTGGCGTCTTGCATGGGTAGCTGCTTAATTTGGAGGCGGCGCTTGGCCCAAATTGCTGTTACGGAACGACATCAACATCTTGAATAGATCCCCTTTGTTTGCAAGACTAGTTAAGGGTGAAGCTCCACATTGTAACTACAAAGTTATGAACAATGAGTACACCATGGGGTACTATCTCACAGATGGTATTTACCCTAACTATGCAACCCTTGTCAAGTCCATAAAAGAGAAAAAGGACAGGGCTTTGACAAGAAAGGAAGCTTGCTTCACCAAAAATCAAGGGGCATGCCGCAAAGATATTGAGAGAGCTTTTGGTGTCTTGCAAGCAAGGTTTGCAATTGTCCGGGGTCCTGCTAGGTTTTGGGACAAGGAAACTCTTGTTGATGTCATGACATGTTGTGTCATTCTTCACAACATGATCATTGAAGATGAAAGAGGTTTGAACTTGCCATGTTTCTATGACAATGTTGGCATCCGAGTGCAGCCCGAGAGGAACCATGATCGGATTGAAGCTTTTCTTGCAGCTCATCGAGGCATTGAAAATGCCGAGACTCATCACCAGCTCACCCAAGATCTGATTGATCACCATTGGCAGTTGCATGGCCAATGAGTTTTTACATTCATTTCCCATTGTTGTATTGTGAAACATTCATTTCCTATTCTTGTATGTGTGAAACATTTGTTATTTGTTTAATTCTTCCATTAGAACATTTATTGTAATAATTATGACGATTATTGTGTGATGTAAAATATTTATTTTATGTGAATGTTGTGTTGGTTTTAATATCCAAATTGTCAGAAAACCCTGTTTTGAGGGGTTGAAAACTCGTCCGAGTTTTTGGTCGGCGAAAAGTGAATACAGGGCCCTTTACTCGTATTTTACGGGGCGAAAAAATACGGGGCCTGTTAGACATGCTCTAAGCGTCTAGCAATGTACATGCTCTAATATTCCCGGCCGTGTTGTGCTTGATTCCCGGCCGATTCTACGATATCTGCTGGCATCGGCGCAAGATGAGGCGTCGGGCGCTCCATCTCGTTTCCTGAAGGAAACAGTTCAGCGGACTGCACGGAACGCGCAGAAAACAAATCCTATTTAGCGTCTCTGTTAGCAGCTCGCGTTGGAGGATACAAACGCTTAGCTACTTTTTCTTTTTTCGTGTATTTTCTTGAGTCACCTAAGCGCCTAGTTAAACGCCCAGCGTTGTACATGCCCTAACTGGCTCCAGCCGGTCGGACACGATAATCATTCGTGATTGATTAAAGATCGATAATCATTCGATTGATTAAAGATAGATACTAGTAGATGGATAGCTAAAGCAGACGGTGGGACGTTCACCTGCTCACGTCAATCGGGCGTCGGCAGCGCGCCGCGCGGAACCGCAGGCAGGTCAGATCAACCAAGTCACTTTGTTGCAACCTATTTTCCTAAACCCTGGCGCTTTAAGGACATGTACAATGTAACAATGGTAGTGAAGACGCCCCCTTCTTTTAGCAGTTTAGAGCATCTCCAGTCGCGTCCCCCAAAGAATTTGGGGTGCACCAGACCAAAAAACGGTTCCAGTCGTGTCCCCCAAAACCCAATTTTGTCCGGCGCGTCCCGATACGGTATCCGGCGCCCCGAGCCCGTCCCCGCCCCACAGGGGACACACCGGGGACGCCGGACACACCGAAAAGCGAGGTGGGGAGTGACGGGGCCGACCCATCAGCGGCACAATAAAATTTGACCTAACCGTCGCCTACCTCGTGATGGAAGTTATTGGCGCGCAGCGACGGTGCAATTCTCGCAGCGACGGTGCAGTTCCCGCATAGGCGCAGTGACGCGTCTCGTCGCGCCTAGCTCTGCGTGCCGGCGTTAATGAGCGCCACCGCTCCCCCGCCTCCCTCTGGCCTATAAAAAGGGCCGCCTCTCATCGTCCCTCTCACACACAAACTCTAGCGCCTCTCTCCCCAACCCTATCCGCCACCATCTCAACAAGAGTCGACGCCATGTCTGGTAGAGGCAGAGGCCGAGCTCGCGGCCGTGGTCATGGTCGTGGCCGCGGCAGAGCTGCACGCTCGCCGTCGCCTGCCACGCCGTCGTCTTCATCGTCGGAGATGGACGTGGAGCCGGACGTGCTGTTCGAGTTCGTCCTCGTCCTCAAGGGCGACCCACGCGGCATCCAGAGGCTGCCGGACTCCTTCGTCGAGTACGTCGCCGGCGACGACCGCCCGCGCACGATGCATCTGCGGGAGGCTTCGTGCGGATACTACCGGTGGATCTTCGACGTGATCTACGACGCGCGCGGCAAGATGTACCTCAACATCGGCTGGGAGAAGTTCGCGCGCCACCACAGCCTCGAAGCCGGCTTCATCCTCATGTTCTCCTACTTCGGCGACAGGGACATGAGCGTCAAGGTCTTCGACGAGACGCGCTGCCGCCGGGACTACCACGGCGACAGCACCGACGAGGAGGACGACTGATGATGAAGAGTGTTGTTTCTTCGCAGCGAATACGTGCACGGAAGTTTCTGGATGTTCGTCTCATCGGTAGAACCAACAAGGGCACCATCCTCCCGCTGGATTTTCCAGTTTGGGTGACTGGGTGTGCCCTCGAGTGTTCTTTCTTAACAGCGAACACAAGAAACCTTCGATGCACGGTCTAGTTAGGTTTAGTTTTTTTGCAAAATTTTATATTTGTGTCCACCATTGTTCAAACTATGTACTCCCTCCGTTCCATTTTATAGTGCCTATAGTTTTTTGGCACGGAAATTAGCGCATGAGTTTTTTTTACATAAGACCCCCTGGCTGAACGATTTGAGATTGGAGTAAAATTAGGGAATTGATAACTTCCTAACTTACTGTAACAAATCCCACAAATCTCTCTGGTTGACTCACCATATATGTGCAGCGAGGTTTAATTAAGGAAAGAAAAAACATTGCTTCCTAAATCTAAGCAATCATTGGGGTCATGCTTTAGGAATCTCAATTAATTGTTTCCTATTTTGTATGGATTTTTTTCATGCATGTCGTGTGGGAGTTGACCGGTGGAGGGGGTAATTGAAAAAAACCAAGCTACAGCCTTATATTCTGAAACATATGCCAAAAATCTATAGGCACTATAGAAAGGAACGGAGGGAGTATTAGTTTGTGGAAAACCATGTTCCAAACTATGTATTTGTGTAAACGACGTTCCCAATTATGTATTAGTTTGTGGAAATTGAAATAAAAATGCTAAAAAAGTATTTTTAATGTTTGGGGGCGGCGTTTGGGGGACACGGCTGGGGAGCGACGTCCCCCAAACACGGCACGAACGAAACACGTCCCCCAAACGCTCAATCCGACGCGGTTTGGGAGACGCTTTGGGGGACGCGACTGGAGATGCTCTTACGTTATCTATAAAAAAATACACTGTATATAAGTGAGATAATACATTATCTCTTATTATCATCCCTAGCGGCTATAGTCCGGCGCAATCTGACCCACGCTGAGGTTGTTTAGGCATTTATCCACCCAAAATTTCAGACGTTTTCCGTTGCCCAGAGCACATCTTGCTGCAGCCACAAAGGCACAAACACAGCTTCTGCATGATCAGGGATACAGAAGCACAGTCCCGTGCATGCATGGTTTATCCTCGGCCGTAGTCATCTCCATCAGCGCCATAATTAAAAAAAAAAAAACTGATGTCACCCAATTGTACGTGGCCTAGTTGAGGACTTGAGGTGAGTGACTTGTTTGCGAGACGGCGACCTGCGCTGTACTACCAGCACTGCCCCTGAGCGCGTATGCGCTAGCTCTGCTTGCTTCATCCTTCAGGGCATCTCCAACCGGACGACCCATCCCGCGCCCGCGCGTCCGGATGGGTCGAAACGGACAAAAACCCGGCCCAACGCGGGGATGCACCGCAAAAGCGGACGGCCGCGGCGTCCGGAACGACGCAAACCCGGCCCAAATCTAGGCCGGGTTTGCGTGGCCGCGGATGGCACGTGACGTCCTCGCGTGTCCGCCCTGTCCGCCTGGCTGGCCCACCTGTCGGTGCCCCAGTCCTATTAAATGTGGACTGGGGAAGGGGACTGTCCCTATCCAGTCCCCACTTTCCACTCCGGCCGCACGCGCGAGCTCGAAGCTTCCGCGCCGCCATGGCCCCGAAGCGCGAGTTCGAGCCGTCCGCCAACGACCACGAGGCCGGCAGCAGCCGGCAAGTCGCGCCGCCGGCGTTCGCAATGGGCCGCCGGCGCCTCCCAGACGCGACCGGATCTACGTCACCGTAGCGGTGGCGCAGATGTTCGGGGACGCCGGCGTCCCAATGCCGTGGGGACGTGCACCTCCCCCACGGCCGGCACCCGAGCCCGGATCGGGTTCCGGTGCCGCCCATCCCGGCTCCGGCCGCGCCCGCTACGCCGAGATCCGGAGGCGCCGCGCTCACTGCCGGCGGACCTCCGGCAGGACCCCGCGTACGGCGACGCAAGTCCCAATCGGGACTTGTGGTTCGAGGTGGAGCACGATGCGCGCCGGCGCACATGCTTCACATCCGCGACGGCGCGGCCTCGCGCGCAGCCAGCCACACCGCTAGGCGGGCTGGCCGCGCCCGGCGGCCTCTACATCAACGAGCTCGCGCCCCAGCCCCAGCCGCAGCCCCAGGAGGAGGAGAACGACCCGGAGCTGCGGGCGGCGCTCGCGGCGTCCCGCGAGCGAGGACCTCGACGAGCTGGCCAAATGGCCGCACCTCGCCGAGGCGCTGCGCACCTCCGCGTTGGAGGAGGCGGCCAGGAAGGCCCAGGAGGACGCCCAGGCGAAGGCGTGGGCCTTCCTCGAGCTGGCGCGCCGTCAGGAGGAGGCTACGCGTCAGGCGGCGCTCCGGGAGGAGGAGCGCCGGGCCGCGTGATACGTCTCCGACGTATCGATAATTTCTTATGTTCCATGCCACATTATTGATGTTATCTACATGTTTTATGCACACTTTATGTCATATTCGTGCATTTTCTGGAACTAACCTATTAACAAGATGCCGAAGTGCCGATTCTTTGTTTTCTGTTTTTGGTTTCGAAATCCTAGTAAGGAAATATTCTCGGAATTGGACGAAATCAAAGCCCGGGGCCTATTTTCTCACGAAGCTTCCGTAAGTCCGAAGGAGAGACGAAGAGGGGCCACGGAGGGCCACACCCTAGGGCGGCGCGGCCCCCTTGGCCGCGCGGCCCTGTGGTGTGGGGCCCCCGTGCCGCCTCTTGACCTGCCCTTCCGCCTATAAAAAGTCTCCGTGACGAAACCCCCGATCGAGAACCACGATACGGAAAACCTTCCAGAGACGCCGCCGCCGCCGATCCCATCTCGGGGGATCCAGGAGATCGCCTCCGGCACCCTGCCGGAGAGGGGAATCATCTCCCGGAGGACTCTACGCCGCCATGGTCGCCTCCGGTGTGATGTGTGAGTAGTCTACCCCTGGACTATGGGTCCATAGCAGTAGCTAGATGGTTGTCTTCTCCCCATTGTGCTATCATTGTCGGATCTTGTGAGCTGCCTAACATGATCAAGATCATCTATCTGTAATTCTATATGTTGCGTTTGTTGGGATCCGATGAATAGAGAATACTTGTTATGTTGATTATCAAAGTTATATCTATGTGTTGTTTATGATCTTGCATGCTCTCCGTTACTAGTAGATACTCTGGCCAAGTTTTTGCTATTAACTCCAAGAGGGAGTACTTATGCTCGATAGTGGGTTCATGCTCGCATTGACACCGGGACGTGATGTAAAGTTCTAAGGTTGTGTTGTCTTGTTGCCACTAGGGATAAAACATTAGTGCTATGTTCAAGGATGTAGTCACTAGTTACATTACGCACCATACTTAATGCAATTGTCTGTTGTTTGCAACTTAATACTGGAGGGGGTTCGGATGATAACTTTGAAGGTGGACTTTTAGGCATAGATGCGGTTGGATGACGGTCTATGTACTTTGTCGTAATGCCCAATTAAATCTCACTATACTCATCATGATATGTATGTGCATGGTCATGCTCTCTTTATTTGTCAATTGCCCAACTGTAATTTGTTCACCCAACATGCTGTTCGTCTTATGGGAGAGACACCTCTAGTGAACTGTGGACCCCGGTCCAATTCTCTTTACTGAAATACAATCTACTGCAATACTTGTTCTACTGTTTTCTGCAAACAATCATCTTCCACACAATACGGTTAACTCTTTGTTACAGCAAGCCGGTGAGATTGACAACCTCACTGTTTCGTTGGGGCAAAGTAGTTTGGTTGTGTTGTGCAGGTTCCACGTTGGCACCGGAATCACTGGTGTTGCGCCGCACTACATCTCGCCGCCATCAACCTTCAACGTGCTTCTTGACTCCTACTGGTCCGATTAAACCTTGGTTTCTTACTGAGGGAAACTTGCCGCTGTGCGCATCACACCTTCCTCTTGGGGTTCCCAACGGACGTGCCAACCACACGCATCAAGCAAATTTCTGGCGCCGTTGCCGGGGAGATCAAGACACGCTGCAAGGGGAGTCTCCACTTCTCAATCTCTTTACTTTGTTTTTGTCTTGCTTAGTTTTATTTACTACTTTGTTTGCTGCACTAAATCAAAATACAAAAAAAATAGTTGCTAGTTTTACTTTATTTGCTATCTTGTTTGCTATATCTAAAACACAAAAAATTAGTTTACTTGCATTTACTTTATCTAGTTTGCTTTATTTACTACTACTAAAATGAGTAATCCTGAAGTTGAAGTTCGCACGTTTAAGCAACGAGGGGGAGAATGTTTGAGAGATGCTTGGTATAGAATTAGCGATGCTCATAATAGATGCACTAAGAAGCACTCCACCATTATTTTACTCAGGAATTTTTATGTTGGTATCTCTAGCTGGAATAGATATGTTCTTGATAGTCTCGCAAAAGGTGACTTCCTAAGTACTCCTGCATTAGAAGCTAGTTGCATTATTGAGAGCTTATTTGGAATACCCCCTGTTGATAAAGTTAAAACTGAAATCTCTCTTGAAGATATTATGAAAAAATTGGAAACCATAGAGAAAATTTTTCCAAGTATTGAAGCTAAATTGAAAATATTACTTGATAAAACTGATGAACTAGATAAATCCTTAGGAGGAATTGATGAAATAATTAGTGTCCTAGGAACTAATGCTGTCCATGATGATCAAATCAATAGGATTGACGAACTTGAAAAAGTTATGGAAACCTTGGGTTCAACATTTTCTTCTCTTAAATATAAGGAGAAAGCTTATGTGGGTAAGGAGCAAAAGTTTATGTATGTCTCTAAAGTGCCTAGACCAAAGAAGTATTATTATAGGCCTAAAATTGACAAATCCCTTAGTACCACTATGGATGGGGGAGCTCATGATAACAATGCACCATTTCTTGATAATACTTGATACACACTTTCTGCGCCTAGCTGAAAGGCGTTAAAGAAAAGCGCTTATGGGAGACAACCCATGTTTTTACCTACAGTACTTTGTTTTTATTTTGTGTCTTGGAAGTTGTTTACTACTGTAGCAACCTCTCCTTATCTTAGTTTTGTGTTTTGTTGTGCCAAGTTAAGCCGTTGATAGAAAAGTAAGTACTAGATTTGGATTACTGCACAGTTCCAGATTTCTTTGCTGTCACGAATCTGAGTCCACCTCCCTGTAGGTAGCTCAGAAAATTAAGCCAATTTACGTGCATGATCCTCAGATATGTACGCAACTTTCATTCAATTTGAGCATTTTCATTTGAGCAAGTCTGGTGCCATTTTAAAATTCGTCAATACGAACTGTTCTGTTTTGACAGATTCTGCCTTTTATTTCGCATTGCCTCTTTCGCTATGTTGGATGAATTTCTTTGATCCATTAATATCCAGTAGCATTATGCAATGTCCAGAAGTGTTAAGAATGATTGTGTCACCTCTGAATATGTCAATTTATATTGTGCACTAACCCTCTAATGAGTTGTTTCGAGTTTGGTGTGGAGGAAGTTTTCAAGGATCAAGAGAGGAGTATGATGCAACATGATCAAGGAGAGTGAAAGCTCTAAGCTTGGGGATGCACCCGGTGGTTCACCCCTGCATATATCAAGAAGACTCAAGCGTCTAAGCTTGGGGATGCCCAAGGCATCCCCTTCTTCATCAACAACATTATCGTGTTCCTCCTGAAACTATATTTTTATTCCATCACATCTTATGTGCTTTTTCTTGGAGCGTCGGTTTGTTTTTGTTTTTTGTTTTGTTTGAATAAAATGGATCCTAGCATTCACTTTATGGGAGAGAGACACGCTCCGCTGTAGCATATGGACAAGTATGTCCTTGGTTTCTACTCATAGTATTCATGGCGAAGTTTCTCCTTCGTTAAATTGTTATATGGTTGGAATTGGAAAATGATACATGTAGTAATTGCTATAAATGTCTTGGGTAATGTGATACTTGGCAATTGTTGTGCTCATGATTAAGCTCTTGCATCATATGCTTTGCACCCATTAATGAAGAAATACATAGAGCATGCTAAAATTTGGTTTGCATATTTGGTTTCTCTAAGGTCTAGATAATTTCTAGTATTGAGTTTGAACAACAAGGAAGACGGTGTAGAGTCTTATAATGTTTTCAATATGTCTTTTATGTGAGTTTTGCTGCACCGGTTCATCCTTGTGTTTGTTTCAAATAAGCCTTGCTAGCCTAAACCTTGTATCGAGAGGGAATACTTCTCATGCATCCAAATACTTGAGCCAACCACTATGCCATTTGTGTCCACCATACCTACCTACTACATGGTATTTTCCGCCATTCCAAAGTAAATTGCTTGAGTGCTACCTTTAAAATTCCATCATTCACCTTTGCAATATATAGCTCATGGGACAAATAGCTTAAAAACTATTGTGGTATTGAATATGTAATTATGCACTTTATCCCTTATTAAGTTGCTTGTTGTGCGATAACCATGTTCACTGGGGACGCCATCAACTATTCATTGTTGAATTTCATGTGAGTTGCTATGCATGTCCGTCTTGTCTGAAGTAAGAGAGATCTACCACCATATGGTTAAGCATGCATATGTTAGAGAAGAACATTGGGCCGCTAACTAAAGCCATGCTCCATGGTGGAAGTTTCAGTTTTGGACCGCAATCCTCAAATCTCAAATGAGAAAATTATTAATTGTTGGTATATGCTTATGCATAAAAGAGGAGTCCATTATCTGTTGTCTATGTTGTCCCGGTATGGATGTCTAAGTTGAAGAATAATCAATAGCGAGAAATCCAATGCGAGCTTTCTCCTTAGACCTTTGTACAGGCGGCATAGAGGTACCCCTTTGTGACACTTGGTAAAAACAATGCATTGTGATGATCCGGTAGTCCAAGCTAATTAGGACAAGGTGCGGGCACTATTAGTACACTATGCATGAGGCTTGCAACTTATAAGATATAATTTACATGATGCATATGCTTTATTACTACCGTTGACAAAATTGTTTCATGTTTTCAAAATCAAAGCTCTAGCACAAATATAGCAATCGATGCTTTTCCTCTATGGAGGACCATTCTTTTACTTTCAATGTTGAGTCAGTTCACCTATTTCTCTCCACCTCAAGAAGCAAACACTTGTGTGAACTGTGCATTGATTCCTACATACTTGCTTATTGCACTTATTATATTACTCTATGTTGACAATATCCATGAGATATACATGTTACAAGTTGAAAGCAACCGCTGAAACTTAATCTTCTTTTGTGTTGCTTCAATGCCTTTGCTTTGAATTATTGCTTTATGAGTTAACTCTTATGCGAGACTTATTGATGCTTGTCTTGAAGTGCTATTCATGAAAAGTCTTTGCTATATGATTCACTTGTTTACTCATGTCATATACATTGTTTTGATCGCTGCATTCACTACATATGCTTTACAAATAGTATGATCAAGATTATGATGGCATGTCACTCCAGAAATTATCTGTGTTATCGTTTTACCTGCTCGGGACGAGCAGAACTAAGCTTGGGGATGCTGATACATCTCCGACATATCGATAATTTCTTATGTTCCATGCCACATTATTGATGTTATCTACATGTTTTATGCACACTTTATGTCATATTCGTGCATTTTCTGGAACTAACCTATTAACAAGATGCCGAAGTGCCGATTCTTTTTTCTGCTGTTTTTGGTTTCAGAAATCCTAGTAAGGAAATATTCTCGGAATTGGACGAAATCAAAGCCCAGGGGCCTATTTTCTCACGAAGCTTCCAGAAGTCCGAAGGAGAGACGAAGAGGGGCCACGGAGGGGCCACACCCTAGGGCGGCGCGGCCCCCCTTGGCCGCGCGGCCCCTGTGGTGTGGGGCCCCGTGCCGCCTCTTGACCTGCCCTTCCGCCTATAAAAAGTCTCCGTGACGAAACCCCGCACCGAGAACCACGATACGGAAAACCTTCCGGAGACGCCGCCGCCGCCGATCCCATCTCGGGGGATCCAGGAGATCGCCTCCGGCACCTGCCGGAGAGGGGAATCATCTCCCGGAGGACTCTACGCCGCCATGGTCGCCTCCGGTGTGATGTGTGAGTAGTCTACCCCTGGACTATGGGTCCATAGCAGTAGCTAGATGGTTGTCTTCTCCCCATTGTGCTATCATTGTCGGATCTTGTGAGCTGCCTAACATGATCAAGATCATCTATCTGTAATTCTATATGTTGCGTTTGTTGGGATCCGATGAATAGAGAATACTTGTTATGTTGATTATCAAAGTTATATCTATGTGTTGTTTATGATCTTGCATGCTCTCCGTTACTAGTAGATACTCTGGCCAAGTTTTTGCTATTAACTCCAAGAGGGAGTACTTATGCTCGATAGTGGGTTCATGCCTGCATTGACACAGGACAGTGCTGATGAAAGTTCTAAGGTTGTGTTGTGCTGTTGCCACTAGGGATAAAACATTAGTGCTATGTTCAAGGATGTAGTCACTAGTTACATTACGCACCATACTTAATGCAATTGTCTGTTGTTTGCAACTTAATACTGGAGGGGGTTCGGATGATAACCTGAAGGTGGACTTTTTAGGCATAGATGCAGTTGGATGACGGTCTATGTACTTTGTCGTAATGCCCAATTAAATCTCACTATACTCATCATGATATGTATGTGCATGGTCATGCTCTCTTTATTTGTCAATTGCCCAACTGTAATTTGTTCACCCAACATGCTGTTCATCTTATGGGAGAGACACCTCTAGTGAACTGTGGACCCCGGTCCAATTCTCTTTACTGAAATACAATCTACTGCAATACTTGTTCTATCGTTTTTCGCAAACAATCATCTTCCACACAATACGGTTAACTCTTTGTTACAGCAAGCCGGTGAGATTGACAACCTCACTGTTTCGTTGGGGCAAAGTACTTTGGTTGTGTTGTGCAGGTTCCACGTTGGCGCCGGAATCACTGGTGTTGCGCCGCACTACATCTCGCCGCCATCAACCTTCAACGTGCTTCTTGACTCCTACTGGTCCGATTAAACCTTGGTTTCTTACTGAGGGAAACTTGCCGCTGTGCGCATCACACCTTCCTCTTGGGGTTCCCAACGGACGTGCCAACCACACGCATCACCGCGCGCCTGGCGGAGGAGGAGCGCCTGGCCACGCGCCTGGCGGAGGAGCAGCTCCGGCAGGAGTCCGCGCGCAGGGCACGGCTGCGCAGGCCGGCGAGCCCGCCGAACCCGCACTCCGCCTCGGGAAAGGGCGCGGTGGGAGCCCTGGCCGGAGTCCCCGGTGCCCTCCGGCGTGTCGAGCCGGAACAGCGCGTCGCCGCCGGGGGGCGTCGTCGTCATCGACGCCGACGATGACGAGTACTACTGGGGGTAGTACTGCCGGCGGCCACCGTGCTCGCAAACCCTGTGTAGGGTTTCTTTTTTTTTTTAGTTTAAAGCCCATATAGGGCTTTCTTTTGTGTAAAAATTGCCCAAAATAGGGCTAAGTTTAATTAACCACTAGTTTAATGTTTTTTTTGGCTGTTTTCCTTTTTTATTTTTATTTTTGTTATTTTAATTACATATGCGGTGCGTCCGCGCGTTGGGCGCAGCGTGCGACCCAAACGGACACGCGGACGCGGGACGCTGTCTGGGTGTCCGTTCGGCCACCCAAACGGCCCAAAACGGACGGTCCAGCGCGTCCGTTTGGGTCGCGCGGTTGGAGATGCCCTCATGGCGAAGAACGACCGTGGTTGATCGGCCGCGGAAATGGTACTACGTTGCTTGGCCCGCCAGGCATCACATGTGACCTGGCCCCTCGACCGTCTTTCCGGTGCTTTGCCGGCGATTTCGACAGAACTAACCCTTTTTGTAAGTAATTCACAAAATGAATTTCGGACGAAACTATTGCAATGATCTAACTATTTAGCATGTCGCCCAACAGCACGGCTTCGTGGTTTGACAGCACGGCGCCAGGTTCCTTAGCGATGTGGTATTTTCTTACATGGACGATCCATGCCCTCGTCTAAGGTTAACGGCGCCGCGGTACTTGGCGCCATGCTTTCGGAACCATGCCGTCTTGGGGATTGGCATCATGGTTGTGAACTCTATTTGTGGGGAAGGACCAGAGCAAACCCATAACGCTCGCCGAAGGGCGCCATGTTTTCCAGACATGGCGCCAGAGCTCACGACGTCATGATTCCAGAATTTCACACTAATTGTTTGCAACAATATTTCAATAGTAGCGAAGGCAATGTTGTACTATGACAAAAAATAACATCAAATTCATGACAGAGTTCAACATGGTACACGATAGAGTTCAACATAGTTCATGACAAATTGTACTATGCATCAAGGCGGTTCTCTTTTTTTTGGCTCTTAGCTCTCACATTTATTGAGAGGCACTCGTGATTGGCCTTCGGGCGTTGTTCATTTTTCCTTCTTCTTGCCGCATGTTCATGTTCCTCATCCTCTTTGATGATAGCTGCACACCTAAGGCATGGTCGAGGACACTGATATCTTGTCTTCTGCTCCGGAGTCCAACGCTCATAAGGCCTCCTCGGTTTGAGACCAAAGTCGCGAGGCTGCGTAGGCCGAGTCGGCTTTGGAGCATCTTCTAGATGAGAAGTGCTTATCTCGTCAAGATCTTGTCCATCCACCTCCCTCTCCATCGCATATTCAGCCTAGAACTGAAATGGTTAGCAAAAAATACATGATGCAATTAAATGAGAGTTTGTGTTAACAAACACATACCCGTCCCAAGAAGTCACCCACCTCAGCCTCGAGTTCCTCCTTAGGCACATCTACTAGATCCTCATCAATATCATCCTCAAGCTCGACGTCCTGATCGCTCGTGCTCTCTCCATAAGCCAAGTTTGATCTCAAGCCGCTAGGCATTGTGTCCACCATAGAACAACAACCAAGGATCGCGACCAATGAACGTACACGAGCAATGCTAGTCTGTCACATTAGAAATAACAATATGAGATTAACTTAACGAAAAGAAGGCAAGATGCTATTGCGACATACCTTAGCGAATCTTGCAAGTGCTTTGTCGGACCGTTGTCCTAGAGGTAACCTCAGATGCGGGTCCGGGCTGTCAAACCACGACGCCGTGCTGTTGGATGCCATGATGAAGAGTTAGACCATTGAAATAGTTTCTGTTGGAGATATGCCCAAGAGGCAATAATAAATTAGTTATTGTTATATCTTAGTGTTCATGATAAATGTTTACATCCCATGCTATAATTGTATCAACCGAAACATTGGTACATGTGTGTTATGTAAACAACAAGGAGTCTCTAGTAAGCCTCTTGTATAACTAGCTTGTTGATTAATGGATGATCATGGTTTCGTGATCATGAACATTGGATGTTATTAATAACAAGGTTATGTCATTAGGTGAATGATATAATGGACACACACCCAAATGAGCGTAGCATAAGATCAAGTCATTAAGTTTCATTTGCTATAAGCTTTCGATACATAGTTGCCTAAGTCCTTCGACCATGAGATCATGTAAATCACTTGAGTGTATCTGACACTCAAATGAGTAACAACACTTGAGTGTATCTGACACTCAATGAGTAAAAACACATGAGTGACTTTAGATCACGAATAATATGTACAAAGTCAGATGTCCTATGCTCTAAAAGGGAGCATATACCAGAATGATTCATGTGATGATCATTGGACAATAGTAATAATATCCCTGAGTACTTTAGAAGAACCAAGGATATATATATATATATATAGTTTTTGTATGGGGTAATGACAAACAAATCGCTATAAGGTGTTGCACCGATATTAGTTTGGTCACATATAAAAATATTTTTCAATCTCAATTAGGATAAGTGTTGATTAAAAGGTAGCGCAATGAGCTAGAAGAAGTCTTTGCTAGATTTAGAAGAGTTCTAAATAGTGTGACGGATTCTACAAACGAAGGCAGAATATGTCATTGTTTTGACAATGACTAAGAGTGTTAAGTCGAGGAGTTCTTTGAGAACTTGGTGTAGTTCCGATAGTGTCAGAACTTTGAAGCTATATTGTGTGTGACAATATTAGTGACTTATTTCAGACCGCGGAATTAAGGTTCCACCAGAAGATTGAACATATACGATTAATGCCGACTCATTTGGAAAATGAGTGATGCGTTGAGACGCAAATGAATTGCAAAATACATACGGTTCTGAGCATGTCAGATTCGTTGACTAAAACCTCTCCCGTAAGCAAAACATGATAAGCACCAGAAGGCCAAGGTGTTATATCTTTTCAAATGTAAACTAGATTATTGACTCTAGTGCAAGTGGGAGACTGTTGGAGATATGCCCAAGAGGCAATAATAAATTAGTTATTGTTATATCTTAGTGTTCATAATAAATGTTTACATCCCATGCTATAATTGTATCAACCGAAATATTGGTACATGTGTGTTATGTAAACAACAAGGAGTCCCTAGTAAGCCTCTTGTATAACTAGCTTGTTGATTAATGGATGATCATGGTTTCGTGATCATGAACATTGGATGTTATTAATAACAAGGTTATGTCATTAGGTGAATGATATAATGGACACACACCCAAATGAGCGTAGCATAAGATCAAGTCATTAAGTTTCATTTGCTATAAGCTTTCGATACATAGTTGCCTAAGTCCTTCGACCATGAGATCATGTAAATCACTTACACCGGAAGGGTACTTTGATTACATCAAACGCCATTGCGTAAATGGGTGGTTATAAAGATGGGATTAAGTATTTGGAAAGTGTGAGTTGAGGCATATGGATCAATAGTGGGATTTGTCCATCCTGATGACGGATAGATATACTCTGGGCCCTCTCGGTGGAATGTCGTCTGATTAGCTTGCAAGCATATGATTGGATCATAAGAGATGACATACCACGGTACGAGTAAAGAGTACTTGTCGGTAACGAGGTTGAACAAGGTATGGAGATACCGATGATCGAACCTCGGACAAGTAAAATATCGTGAGACAAAGGGAATCGGCATCGTATGTAAATGGTTCAATCGATCACTAAGTCATCGTTGAATATGTGGGAGCCATTATGGATCTCCAGATCCCGCTATTGGTTATTGCTCGGAGAGGAGTCTCGACCATGTCTGCATAGTTCGCGAACCGTAGGGTGACGCGCTTAAGGTTCGATGTCGCATAAGTAGATTCGGAATATGAGATGGAGACCGAAGTTTGTTCGGAGTCTCGGATGAGATCCAGGACATCACGAGGAGGTCCGGAATGGTCCGGAGAATAAGATTCATATATGGGAAGTCATTTTCAGGGGTACCGGAAAAGTTCGGGATTTTTCGGTATTGTACCGGAGGTTCTAGAAGGTTCCGGAGGGTACCATAGTGGGGCCCACCTATCCCGGACGACCAACATGGACCGGAGGGGTCGCATAGGCCCACATGGGCCATGCACACCAGCCCCCCCAAGGCCCATGTGGCTGTACCAAGTGGATAAGATCAAATCCCTTGAAAATAGGGACTTAACTTGGGGGGAAGTTCCCCCCCTTGTTTTGGCCGACCCAAAGGCTTGGAGGAGGGGCCAAGGCAGCCCCCCCACGCCTATATAAGAGGGAGGGGAGGGCTGGGGCGCAGCAGATCATTTCCCCAAGCCCTAGCCGCCCCTCTCTCCCTCCTCCTTCTTCCTGCGCAGGCTTGGCGAAGCCCTGCAGGAATTTCTCCTCCACCTCCACCACCACGCCGTCGTGCTGCTGGAATTCCGAGGGGATCTACCACACCTCCGCTGCCCGCTGGAATGGGGAGAGGATGGGCTTCATCGACACCGTACGCACGACCGAATACGGAAGTGCCGCCGGATTGCAAAGATCGGGGACGATCGTCTACATCAACAACGAGATCTGATCTCGTAGGCTTTGGAAATCTTCAAGGGTTAGTATCGTATCAATCTCGTTGCTCCGATCTTGTAGATTAGATCTTGGGTGTTCCATAGATTAGATCTTGGATTTATTCGTCTTGCGGTAGGAAATTTTTTGTTTTCTATGCTACGAACCCCATCAGTGGTATCAGAGCCATGTCTATGCATAGATCTGTTGCACGAGTAGAACACAATGGTTTTGTGGGCGTTGATGCTTTTGTTGCTTTAGTTTGTGTACTTTGCATCTTGCGGGATGGTGGGATGAAGCGGCCCGGGCTAACTTTACATGACCGCGTCTCATGAGACTTGCTCCACGCTTGACATGCAACTTGTATTGCATAAGTGGCTTTGCGGGTGTCTGTCTCTCCCACCATAGTGAAGATTCCAATTTGCACTTTCTATTGTCAACACTAGTATCACCGTTGTGGTTCATGTTCGTAGGTTGATTGGATCTTACTCGAAAACCCTAAACCACGTAAAATATGCAAACCAAATTAGAGGCGTCTAACTTGTTTTTGCAGGGTTTGGTGATGTGATATGGCCATGATGTGATGATGATTATATTTGATGTATGAGATGTTCATTATTGTATTATGGCAACAGGCAGGAGCCTAATGGTTGTCTTTAAATTTGTTAAGACCTTGATGTCTACGTTCCCCCTCCTTTCCTGTAGACAGTGTTGGGCCTCCAAGAGCAGAGGTTTGTAGAACAGCAGCAAGTTTCCCTTAAGTGGATCACCCAAGGTTTATCGAACTCAGGGAGGAAGAGGTCAAAGATATCCCTCTCATGCAACCCTGCAACCACAAAGCAAGAAGTCTCTTGTGTCCCCAACACACCTAATAGGTGCACTAGTTCGGCGAAGAGATAGTGAAATACAGGTGGTATGAATATATATGAGCAGTAGCAACGGTGCCGTAAAAATAGCTTCTTTGGCGTGTAGTTGATGGTGGTAGTATTGCAGCAGTAGTAACGCAGTAAAACAGTAAACAAGCAGTAGTAACGCAGCAGTATTTAGGAACAAGGCCTAGGGATTACACTTTCACTAGTGGACACTCTCAACATTGATCACATAACAGAATAGATAAATGCATACTCTACACTCTTGTTGGATGATGAACACATTGCGTAGGATTACACGAACCCTCAATGCCGGAGTTAACAAGCTCCACAATAATGCTCATATTTAAGTAACCTTATAGTGTAAGATAGATCAACAGACTAAACCAAGTACTAACATAGCATGCACACTGTCACCTTCATGCATAGGTAGGAGGAATAGATCACATCAATATTATCATAGCAATAGTTAACTTCGCAATCTACAAGAGATCATGATCATAGCATAAACCAAGTACTAACACGGTGCACACACTGTCACCTTTACACACGTGCAGGAGGAATAGAACTACTTTAATAACTTTGCTAGAGTAGCACATAGATAAATTGTGATACAAACTCATATGAATCTCAATCATGTAAAGCAGCTCATGAGATTATTGTATTGAGGTACATGGGAGAGAGATGAACCACATAGCTACAGCGAAGCCCTCAGCCTCGGAGGTGGATTACTCCCTCCTCATCATGGAAGCAGCGATGGCGGTGAAGACGGCGGTGGAGATGGCTCCGGGGGCAATTCCCTGTCCCGGCAGGGTGCCGAAACAGAGTTCTGTCCCCCGAATTGGAGTTTCGCGATGGCGGCGGCGCCCCTGGAGTCTTTCTGGAGTTTCGTCAATTGGTACTGCGTTTTTAGGTCGAAAGGGCTTTTATAGGCGAAGAGGCGGCGCAGGGGGCACCTGGGGGCGCCACACCCTAGGCCGGCGCGGCCTAGGCCTGGCCCGCGCCGCCATGTGGTGTGGTGGCCCCCTGGCCCCTCTCCGACTCTTCTTCGGTGTTACGGACGCTCCGGGAAAAATAGGAGGTTTGGCGTTGATTTCGTCCAATTCCGAGAATATTGCCCGAACAGCCTTTCGGAACCAAAAACAGCAGAAAACAGAACCGGCACTGTGGCATCGTGTTAATAGGTTAGTTCCGGAAAATGCATGAAAATGATATAAAGTGTGAACAAAACATGTTGGTATTGTCATAAAACAAGCATGGAACATCGGAAATTATAGATACGTTGGAGACGTATCAGCATCCCCAAGCTTAGTTCCTACTCGTCCTCGAGTAGGTAAACGATAAAAGATAATTTCTGAGGTGACATGCTACCAACATAATCTTAATCATACCATTGTAAAGCATATGAGATGAATGCAGCGATTCGAAACAATGTAAATGCAATGAGTAAACAAGTGAATCATATAGCAAAGACTTTTCATGAATAGTACTTTCGAGACAAGCATCAATAAGTCTTGCATAAGAGTTACTCATAAAGCAATAAATTCATAGTAGAGACATTGAAGCAACACAATGGAAGATTAAGTTTCAGCGGTTGCTTTCAACTTGTAACATGTATATCTCATGGATAGTTGTCAATGCAAAGCAATATAACAAATGCAATAAGCAAGTATATAAGAATCAATGCACAGTTCACACAAATGTTTGCTTCTTGAGGTGGAGAAAGATAGGTGAACTGACTCAACAATAAAAGTAAAAGAATGGTCCTTCAAAGAGGAAAGCATCGATTGCTATATTTGTGCTAGAGCTTTTATTTTGAAAACATGAAACAATTTTGTCAACGGTAGTAATAAAGCATATGTATCATGTAAATTATATCTTACAAGTTGCAAGCCTCATGCATAGTATACTAATAGTGCCCGCACCTTGTCCTAATTAGCTTGGACTACCGGATCATCACAATGCACATGTTTTAACCAAGTGTCACAAAGGGGTACCTCTATGCCGCCTGTACAAAGGTCTAAGGAGAAAGCTCGCATTGGATTTCTCGCTATTGATTATTCTCAACTTAGACATCCATACCGGGACAACATAGATAACAGATAATGGACTCCTCGTTTATGCATAAGCATGTAACAACAATTAATAATTTTCTCATATGAGATTGAGGATATATGTCCAAAACTGAAACTTTCACCATGGATCATGGCTTTAGTTAGCGGCCCAATGTTCTTCTCTAACAATATGCATGCTTAACCATAGGGTGGTAGATCTCTCTTACTTCAGACAAGACGGACATGCATAGCAACTCACATGAAATTCAACAATGAATAGTTGATGGCGTCCCCAGTGAACATGGTTATCGCACAACAAGCAACTTAATAAGAGATAAAGTGCATAATTACATATTCAATACCACAATAGTTTTTAAGCTATTTGTCCCATGAGCTATATATTGCAAAGGTGAATGATGGAATTTTAAAGGTAGCACTCAAGCAATTTACTTTGGAATGGCGGAAAATACCATGTAGTAGGTAGGTATGGTGGACACAAATGGCATAGTGTTGTTTGGCTCAAGGATTTGGATGCATGAGAAGTATTCCCTCTCGATACAAGGTTTAGGCTAGCAAGGTTGTTTGAAGCAAACACAAGCACGAACTAGTACAGCAAAACTCACATAAAAGACATATTACAAGCATTATAAAACTATACATCGTCTTCCTTGTTGTTCAAACATCTTACTAGAAAATATCTAGACTCTAGAGAAACCACTCATGCAAACCCAAATTTTAACAAGCTCTATGTATTTCCTCACTAATGGGTGTAAGGTATATGATGCAAGAGCTTAAACAAGAGCACAACAATTGCCAAGTATCACATTATTCAAGACATCACACCAATTTCTACATGTAGCATTTTCCAATTCCAACCATATAATAATTTAACGAAGCAGTTTCAACCTTCGCCATGAATATTATGAGCTAAGAACACATGTGTTCATACGAACCAGCGGAGCGTGTCTCTCTCCCACACAAGCATTTATTCAAACACAAACAAAAACAAAAGCATACAGACGCTCCAAGTAAAGCACATAAGATGTGATGGAATAAAAAATATAGTTTCAAGAGAAGGAACCTGATAATTTGTCGATGAAGAAGGGGATGCCTTGGGCATCCCCAAGCTTAGACGCTTGAGTCTTCTTGAAATATGCAGGGATGAACCACCGGGGCATCCCCAAGCTTAGAGCTTTCACTCTTCTTGATCATAGTATATCATCCTCCTTTCTTGACCCTTGAAAACTTCCTCCACACCAAACTCGAAACAACTCATTAGAGGGTTAGTGCACAATAAAAATTAACATATTCAGAGGTGACACAATCATTCTTAACACTTCTGGATATTGCATAATGCTACTGGACATTAGTGGATCAAAAAAATTCATCCAACATAGCAAAAGAGGCAATGCGAAATAAAAGGCAGAATCTGTCAAAACAGAACAGTTCGTATTGACGAATTTTAAAATGGCACCAGACTTGCTCAAATGAAAATGCTCAAATTGAATGAAAGTTGCGTACATATCTGAGGATCATGCACGTAAATTGGCGTAATTTTCTGAGCTACCTACAGGGAGGTGGACCCAGATTTGTGACAGCAAAGAAATCTGGAACTGCGCAGTAATCCAAATCTAGTACTTACTTTTCTATCAACGGCTTTACTTGGCACAACAAAACACAAAACTAAGATAAGGTGAGGTTGCTACAGTAGTAAACAACTTCCAAGACACAAATATAAAACAACGTACTGTAGCAAAATAACACATGGGTTATCTCCCAAGAAGTTCTTTTCTTTATAGCCATTAAGATGGGCTCAGCAGTTTTAATGATGCACTCGCAAGAAATAGTATTTGAAGCAAAAGAGAGCATCAAAAGGCAAATTCAAAACACTTTTAAGTCTAACATGCTTCCTATGAAAAGGAATCTTGTAAATAAACAAGTTCATGAAGAGCAAGGTAACAAGCATAGGAAGATAAAACAAGTGTAGCTTCAAAAATTTCAGCACATAGAGAGGTGTTTTAGTAACATGAAAATTTCTACAACCATATTTTCCTCTCTCATAATAACTTTCAGTAGCATCATGAGCAAACTCAACAATATAACTATCACATAAAGCATTCTTATCATGAGTCTCATGCATAAAATTATTACTCTCCACATAGGCATAATCAATTTTATTAGTTGTAGTGTGAGCAAATTCAACAAAGTAGCTATCATTATTATTCTCATCAAGTGTAGGAGGCATAGTATTATCATCATAAAAATTACTCTCCATAGTAGGCGGCACTAAAAGACCAATATTATTATAATCATCATAAATAGGAGGCAAAGTATCATCAAAGTAAATTTCCTCCTCAATGCTTGGTGGACTAAAAAGATCATGCTCATCAAAACCAGCTTCCCCAAGCTTAGAATTTTCCATATCATTAGCAACAATGGTATTCAAAGTGTTCATACTAACATGTTCCATGGGTTTTTTAATTTTCGGATCAAACCATCCATGTCTTAAATCAGGAAATAGAGTAAAAAGCTCATTGTTGTCCATTATGCCTTACTAGTGTAAACAAGAAACAAAAAGATGCAATTACAGGATCTAAAGGAAATAGCTTTGAGTACTTACAATGCGCCGGAAAATAGCTTAGTAGCCGAGGTCCGGAGTGTGAGTACCTTTTACCTTTCCTCCCCGGCAACGGCGCCAGAAAAGTGCTTGATGTCTACGTTCCCCCTCCTTTCCTGTAGACAGTGTTGGGCCTCCAAGAGCAGAGGTTTGTAGAACAGCAGCAAGTTTTCCCTTAAGTGGATCACCCAAGGTTTATCGAACTCAGGGAGGAAGAGGTCAAAGATATCCCTCTCATGCAACCCTGCAACCACAAAGCAAGAAGTCTCTTGTGTCCCCAACACACCTAATAGGTGCACTAGTTCGGCGAAGAGATAGTGAAATACAGGTGGTATGAATATATATGAGCAGTAGCAACGGTGCCAGAAAATAGCTTGCTGGCGTGTAGTTGATGGTGGTAGTATTGCAGCAGTAGTAACGCAAAGAAACAAGAAACAAGCAGTAGTAACGCAGCAGTATTTAGGAACAAGGCCTAGGGATTACACTTTCACTAGTGGACACTCTCAACATTGATCACATAACAGAATAGATAAATGCATACTCTACACTCTTGTTGGATGATGAACACATTGCGTAGGATTACACGAACCCTCAATGCCGGAGTTAACAAGCTCCACAATAATGCTCATATTTAAGTAACCTTATAGTGTAAGATAGATCAACAGACTAAACCAAGTACTAACATAGCATGCACACTGTCACCTTCATGCATATGTAGGAGGAATAGATCACATCAATATTATCATAGCAATAGTTAACTTCGCAATCTACAAGAGATCATGATCATAGCATAAACCAAGTACTAACACGGTGCACACACTGTCACCTTTACACACGTGCAGGAGGAATAGAACTACTTTAATAACTTTGCTAGAGTAGCACATAGATAAATTGTGATACAAACTCATATGAATCTCAATCATGTAAAGCAGCTCATGAGATTATTGTATTGAGGTACATGGGAGAGAGATGAACCACATAGCTACAGCGAAGCCCTCAGCCTCGGAGGTGGATTACTCCCTCCTCATCATGGAAGCAGCGATGGCGGTGAAGACGGCGGTGGAGATGGCTCCGGGGGCAATTCCCTGTCCCGGCAGGGTGCCGAAACAGAGTTCTGTCCCCCGAATTGGAGTTTCGCGATGGCGGCGGCGCCCCTGGAGTCTTTCTGGAGTTTCGTCAATTGGTACTGCGTTTTTAGGTCGAAAGGGCTTTTATAGGCGAAGAGGCGGCGCAGGGGGGCACCTGGGGGCGCCACACCCTAGGCCGGCGCGGCCTAGGCTGGCCGCGCCGCCATGTGGTGTGGTGGCCCCCCGGCCCCTCTCCGACTCTTCTTCGGTGTTACGGACGCTTAGGGAAAAAATAGGAGGTTTAGCGTTGATTTCGTCCAATTCCGAGAATATTGCCCGAACAGCCTTTACGGAACCAAAAGCAGAAAACAGGAACTGGCACTGTGACATCTTGTTAATAGGTTAGTTCCGGAAAATGCATGAAAATGATATAAAGTGTGAACAAAACATGTTGGTATTGTCATAAAACAAGCATGGAACATCGGAAATTATAGATACGTTGGAGACGTATCAGACCTGCGTGTCTATTCTTCATGTAATAGCTTTATTTCAAGTAGTTGTTATAGTAGCTATAAGTGATGGACAACCATGAAGCGGTGCCATGGACCTTGGTGCAATGCTGGTGATGATGGAGATCATGCTCGTGTGCTTTGGAGATGGAGATCAAAAGCACAAGAAGAAAGGCCATATCATATCACATATTATGAATTGCATGTGATGTTAATCCTTTATGCATCTTATCTTGCTTAGATCGCGAGGGTAGCATTATAAGATGATCCTTCACATTAATATCAAGATAATAAAGTGTTCTCCCCTCGTATGCACCGTTGCTACAGTTCGTCGTTTTGAAGCATCTCGTGATGATCGGATGTGATAGATTCTACGTTCACATACAACGGGTGTAAGCCATGTTCGCACACGCGGAATACTTGGGTTTGCTTGGCGAGCCTAGCATGTACAGACATGGCCTCGGGACACAGGAAACCGAAAGGTTGAACACGAGTCATATGGATGATATGATCAACATGTTGATGTTCACCATTGAAGCTACATCATCTCACGTGATGATCGGTTTTGGTGTAGTGGATATGGATCGTGTGCCACTTAACAACCATGAGGGATGTTGTATTAAGTGGGAGTTCATTAGTAATTAGATTAAAACATGAACTAATTATCATGAACATAGTCTGAATAGTATTTTGAATTAAAGTTTGTAGAATTGGCATCCGTTTTCTACCATGCGCTAGTCTTGTAATTGAGATAGAAATACTGTTAAGTCTGACAAGTAACTTTACGGACTGGTACCGTATTGTTAAAGAATCAAGATATGATTAAGTCCTAATGTAAACTTTTAGTAAACCTCACATTGATGATTCAAAGAGCAATGGTTTCAATTAGTACAAAATCATCTTGTCTCCGTGAAACTTGAAGTTCAAATCCGTTTGAAAAGTAAGGAGCTGAAAATTTTGTTTTCAGAAATAAGCGAGGTATGAGATATATGTGATATCTAAGACCTTATTGCAAGATGATAGAATATAATCTAGTGAGACTACATAAACTCATAAGTTTTATGGGAATGTACGAAGGTTGAAGACGCCAGGCGTCCCAATCCTCCAACTAAGTTGGGCACTAACGATATTCGCATATCCATGAAGTGATCGTCCTCAGTATGCACCGTTGCTAAGACTCGTCGTTTGAAGCATCACGTGATGATCGGGTGTGATAGATTCTACGTGTGCATACAACGGGTGCAAGCCAGATTTGCACATGCGAATACTGAGGTTAAACTTTACGAGCCTAGCATGTACAGACATGGTCTCGGAAAGTCGTCATGATATGATGGATAAAATGATGAGTGAAATTGTTCATCATATTACAAAGTTGCTAATAGTGAAGTCTGGAACACTTGTCATATGATGATCAACTTTAAGGTAAGAACCTCAAGGTTATTGGTATTTGACCAATGGACCTAGAAGTTATTGAAGGTGAAGTGTTTTCTGAGAATAGGGAAAGCTAAAAGAGAAACCACAAAGATATTTTGGCAGAAAGAAAGAAAAAGACTAGAAAGTCTAGTTCAGGTGTATATAGATGATATACATGTTATGGATGTATTCCTTGTTTGGTCACATAATAAAATTCTTGGGTATTTGTACCAGATTGGTTGGTATGAGATGTCATACAATACAACGCAATACAAGAATACGATGGCCTAAGTGATCGATAAGGAATATGGTAATAATGCACGTCTGGAACATAATAAAGTGTTATTATGTCTGTCGTTGGCATTCTACCTAGCCCTTAGAGTTTATAATAAAGAACTTAATAAATTGTTATTTTGCTCTGGTCAAATGAAAACAATGAGTTGTTCAAATTATGACATTGCTCCATGTACGATGGATAAGTTATTATAAATCTTAATGGTGAAACACACATACATAACACTGACGCTAAAATGCCATAAGGCAAATGATTTGAATTCCACTCATTAGTGGAACCGCCATTTAGGTCATGTTAGAAAGGAACGCATGAAGGAACTCCATTTGAATGGAATTTTGGAGTCATATGATTTTTGAATCATTTGGCGCTTGCAAATCTCTTCTAGAAGGAAATGACTTAAATACCGTTCATAGGCCAAGAGTTGAACGGGCAACTAACTTAGTGGAAACATACATGATGATATATGTGGTTCACTGGGCATAGTTGTGTGCGGGAGATTCTTCTACTTCATGAAAACTTCCAACAATGAATTGAGTATATATATGTGGATATATTCGATAAGGAAGAGGTTTGAAACATTTGAATGGATTCAAATAAATTTCAGCATGAAGTGGAAATCATCGTAATAGAAAAGTCAAATATCTATGATTGGATCATAGTGGAAATATTTGAATTACGAGTTTTAGAGAACATATAAGAGAGTTATGAAGTTGTTCTACAACTCACGTTTCTTGGAGTATCATAGTGATGATGAAGTATCCGAGATACGTCTCCAAACCTTGTTGGATCAAAGATGAGATAAAATATTGATGCCATTATATTTTTATGGATTATGCTTTAGAGACTACCGCTCTTACACTGAATAGAGCATCATCATGATCCGTTGAAATGACACCATACAAGTTATGGCATGGGTATAAACCCTAATAGTCCTTTCTTAAAATTTTGGTATAAGTAAATGAGTTTACAACCAAAACCGGATGAATGTCTTTGTTGGTTATCCCAAGAGAATGGATTGGGAATTCTTCCCACTATGAAGTAAAAGACAAAAGTTTTTGTTAATGTTACTTGTTTATTTCCAAGAAATTGTTTTCTAGCGAAGTTTTTGAGTGGGAGGACAATAGAACTTGATAAGGTTTATGAACCTGAGCATAATGATCAGAGTAGCGCAGCATCGGAAATGGTTCCGGAAGCGGCCACGAAGATCATAGCTCCCATGACTACAAAGTGTTTTAGCCATGGAGATCGAAGTAAATATTGAACCTTGTAGGTATGGTTTACTTTGTGATCAAATAAATGATTTGTGGACAAAGGATTGATTTTGAACAATGATAAACCAACTGCAAACGAAGAAATTATGATGGGCAAAATGGCTATGCGCCATGAAATCCAAGATAGGTGAATACTTTTGAAAGTAAATGGATCTATAACATAGATGGACTTGGATGGAATATCCTTAAAGAAGCTTGACTTATCGAAAAATTGTTTACGACAAAGTTCAAACAGTTGACTACGATAAGATTAGATCTTCCGTGGCAATGCTTATAGTCTATGTAGATTATTCTAGTAATCGCTACATATTTCTTTTATGAGATATGATAGTAGGATGGCAGAAATACATTCCTTACCAGAAGTATGTATGAAGGATGTATACCAGATACAACCAAGAGTTTTGCTGGTCCGTGGAATACTAGATAGGTATACAAACTTCAATTGGATGAAGTGAGTATCACGGAGTTGGAATCTTCACCGGATGAAATAGTCAAAGAGTTTTTGATTTCATCAGAAACGATGAAGATGCTTGCATTTGCAAGAAATTAAGTGGGAGCGTTAAGACATATTTATAATACTTTATGTAGATGACATATCGTTGATTATAAATAATATAATTATATAATTGATTAAAAAGGTTTCATTGAGAATTAACTTCAATGAAAGGATATGGAGTGAAATATATTTAGTGTCAAGATCTATGAAGATAGATTGAAACACATAATAATTTTAAGTCAAAGTACATAGAATGGATATTGAAGTAGTTCAATATAGAAATATTAAGAAAAATGTTCTTGTCATGTGAATGTTTAACAACACTTGAGTGTATCTGACACTCAATGAGTAAAAACACATGAGTGACTTTAGATCACGAATAATATGTACAAAGTCAGATGTCCTATGCTCTAAAAGGGAGCATATACCAGAATGATTCATGTGATGATCATTGGACAATAGTAATAATATCCCTGAGTACTTTAGAAGAACCAAGGATATATATATATATATATAGTTTTTGTATGGGGTAATGACAAACAAATCGCTATAAGGTGTTGCACCGATATTAGTTTGGTCACATATAAAAATATTTTTCAATCTCAATTAGGATAAGTGTTGATTAAAAGGTAGCGCAATGAGCTAGAAGAAGTCTTTGCTAGATTTAGAAGAGTTCTAAATAGTGTGACGGATTCTACAAACGAAGGCAGAATATGTCATTGTTTTGACAATGACTAAGAGTGTTAAGTCGAGGAGTTCTTTGAGAACTTGGTGTAGTTCCGATAGTGTCAGAACTTTGAAGCTATATTGTGTGTGACAATATTAGTGACTTATTTCAGACCGCGGAATTAAGGTTCCACCAGAAGATTGAACATATACGATTAATGCCGACTCATTTGGAAAATGAGTGATGCGTTGAGACGCAAATGAATTGCAAAATACATACGGTTACGAGCATGTCGGATTCGTTGACTAAAACCTCTCCGTAAGCAAAACATGATAAGCACCAGAAGGCCAAGGTGTTATATCTTTTCAAATGTAAACTAGATTATTGACTCTAGTGCAAGTGGGAGACTGTTGGAGATATGCCCAAGAGGCAATAATAAATTAGTTATTGTTATATCTTAGTGTTCATAATAAATGTTTACATCCCATGCTATAATTGTATCAACCGAAATATTGGTACATGTGTGTTATGTAAACAACAAGGAGTCCCTAGTAAGCCTCTTGTATAACTAGCTTGTTGATTAATGGATGATCATGGTTTCATGATCATGAACATTGGATGTTATTAATAACAAGGTTATGTCATTAGGTGAATGATATAATGGACACACACCCAAATGAGCGTAGCATAAGATCAAGTCATTAAGTTTCATTTGCTATAAGCTTTCGATACATAGTTGCCTAAGTCCTTCGACCATGAGATCATGTAAATCACTTACACCGGAAGGGTACTTTGATTACATCAAACGCCATTGCGTAAATGGGTGGTTATAAAGATGGGATTAAGTATTTGGAAAGTGTGAGTTGAGGCATATGGATCAATAGTGGGATTTGTCCATCCTGATGACGGATAGATATACTCTGGGCCCTCTCGGTGGAATGTCGTCTGATTAGCTTGCAAGCATATGATTGGATCATAAGAGATGACATACCACGGTACGAGTAAAGAGTACTTGTCGGTAACGAGGTTGAACATGGTATGGAGATACCGATGATCGAACCTCGGACAAGTAAAATATCGCGAGACAAAGGGAATCGGCATCGTATGTAAATGGTTCAATCGATCACTAAGTCATCGTTGAATATGTGGGAGCCATTATGGATCTCCAGATCCCGCTATTGGTTATTGCTCGGAGAGGAGTCTCGACCATGTCTGCATAGTTCGCGAACCGTAGGGTGACGCGCTTAAGGTTCGATGTCGCATAAGTAGATTCGGAATATGAGATGGAGACCGAAATTTGTTCGGAGTCTCGGATGAGATCCAGGACATCACGAGGAGGTCCGGAATGGTCCGGAGAATAAGATTCATATATGGGAAGTCATTTTCAGGGTTACCGAAAAAGTTCAGGATTTTTCGGTATTGTACCGGAGGTTCTAGAAGGTTCCGGAGGGTACCATAGTAGGGCCCACCTGTCCCGGACGACCAACATGGACCGGAGGGGTCGCATAGGCCCACATGGGCCATGCACACCAGCCACCCCAAAGCCCATGTGGCTGTACCAAGTGGATAAGATCAAATCCCTTGAAAATAGGGACTTAACTTGGGGGGAAGTTCCCCCCCTTGTTTTGGCCGACCCAAAGGCTTGGAGGAGGGGCCAAGGCAGCCCCCCCACGCCTATATAAGAGGGAGGGGAGGGCTGGGGCGCAGCAGATCATTTCCCCAAGCCCTAGCCGCCCCTCTCTCCCTCCTCCTTCTTCTGCGCGAGGCTTGGCGAAGCCACTGCAGAATTTCTCCTCCACCTCCACCACCACGCCGTCGTCTTTCTTGGGATTCCGAGGGGATCTACCACACCTCCGCTGCCCGCTGGAACGGGGAGAGGATGGGCTTCATCGACACCGTACGCACGACCGAGTACGGAAGTGCTGCCGGATTGCAGCACTGGGGACGATCGTCTACATCAACAACGAGATCTGATCTCGTAGGCTTTGAAAATCTTCAAGGGTTAGTATCGTATCAATCTCGTTGCTCCGATCTTGTAGATTAGATCTTGGGTGTTCCATAGATTAGATCTTGGATTTATTCGTCTTGCGGTAGGAAATTTTTTGTTTTCTATGCTACGAACCCCATCAGTTTCGTCTAGAGTTCATTTTATAAATTACTTACCAAAAAAGGTTAATTCTGTCAAAATCGGCTGCTTTGCCCGACTCGGCCGATGGTTCATCACGAGCGCTCGATCGATGAGGGCATGCCCAATGCACTGCCCTAGAGCTACTGCCTCACACCTTTAACTAGGTTCGGGTGGTCCAAAGTAGGTTCGGATGAGGAGGCAGCCTCCTCTTCCAGAAGTGGGATCTTAAGCCCAAAAAGCATGGTGAGAAAGAGATACATAGTGTCATATTTGTGGGGTCCCTTTTTTCTAACTAACGTTATAGCTTCCATTGGAGAGATAAAATTGACCATGTTACTTCTGACAACTTTTTTACATGGAGCAGCTAGTTATGTATGCCACCATTGCTCATGCCGTGAGCGCGCTTGGCATAGGATTCTCTGAGACGACAGCAACACACAAGCTCTCTGCACCGGGCATGGACACATGCATCTTTCCCGGAAAGCGATGCTGGTGGACTGGACTGGACCAGTGGAGGAGCCGCATGCGTGCAGGGTCGCGTACCTCCTTTGTTGCTGCGCTCGATCAAGGAGGCTTTTGCACCAAGAACAAGTTTGGAATCCTATCCTGCACCGCCAAGCACCAGCAACAAGCATGACCAAACACAGCGCAGCATGCAGCTAGCGGCCTGAATGATCTGGGTGCAAGTTAAAGATCGGTCAGGTGGACTGTACGTATACATGGATGTGGCCGTGGACGGTTGCAGTTGTGCAGAGGGAAAGGAAGATGATGATCGTGCAATCGCTGGCTGACAGGCCTTGACTCTTTGACCGCCGACATTTGCATCGCATCGCAGGTGCCCCAACCTATGTATGCGCTCCTGCCAGGCCGCGCGCGCGTATCAAATTATTGTGGCGATCTTGCTGGTGATGATGCTCACTCACAGGCCGGTGGTTTTCTTATCATTGCTACTCATCATTCGTCTAGTTTGTTTTTCTTCATGGACGGTGGCCAGAACTGGATTGCTGTGGCAGCGAAGAACTTGTGGCTATGTGGGCATCTCCAACGGAGCGACGTAAAGTGATCAGGCCGTCCGCGGCAACACAAACGCTCAAATATGCACCTCGGATGCGTCTCTGCAGACGCGGAAAGTGTCCGCTCGCGTCTGGCGGACGTTTCGTCGGGCCCGCCTGGCAGCGACCCTGCGTCGATGCGTCTTCTCAGGCGCGCCAGCGACTAGCGCCGCTGCGTCGCTTCGGCAGTCTGCGCCACGTTAATGGCGATGCCTCGGCTGCCGATCGGCTGCCACCCACCTCCGCTAACGAAGTTAATGGTGACACCACGCGTCCCGCGGCCATCTCCTGCCTCCGGCCTATATAAAGAGGACGTGCGTTCTTCTTCCTCATCCACTCCTCCAAGCAAACCCTAACCACCACAAGCTCTGCCGTAGCGCCGTCTAGCTCTTCCTGCGACGCAGCCAGGCCCGCGAGGAAGTCCATGGAGGGGTCTGGTGGCTAGCGAGGCGGTCGAGGCCGCGGGCCTAGGCGCCCCCCGGGGCCATGGCCGGGGCAGGGGCCGCCGTGGTGGAGCAGCTACGACACCACGATCGCCGTCACCTGCCCCCTCCTTGTCTTCGCAGGAGGGACCGCTGCTTCGAGTTCCTCCTCCGCATCGACGATGATCCACTCGGCATCAAGCGGCTCCCGGACAAGTTCGCCGAGTTCGTCGATGGCGTCGAGCCGGCGCAGTTGCAGCAACGGGAGGCCAGCTGCAACATCTGCCGGTGGAATGTCGAGGTCTTGTTCGATAGGCAGGGCAAGATGTACCTCACACGGGGTGGGACAAGTTCGCCCGCGACCTCGAGCTCGAGCCCGGCTGCCAGCTCACGTTCCTCTACGAGGGTGATGGCGAGATGATCGTCAAGGTGTTCGACGACACAGCGTGCCGCAGGCACTACCACACCGGCGAATCCGGCTCGGACACCGATAGTTAGAACTTAGAGTGTTCTTTCTTTGCAGCGAATATGGCTACGAGCCAATTGAAGCCGCTAGTAGAGGTTTCTGGTTGTTCTTCCTCGAAAGAACCAACAGGGCCACCGTCACCAGCTGGATTCTCCAGTTTGGGTGAATGGGTGTGCCCTCGAATGTTCTTTCTTGGCAGCAAACATACGGAAATCAACACAACTAGTTTCTTTTTTTTTAATGTTTTATTTGTGTCCACCATGGTTCAAACTATGTATTAGTTTGTGTAAACCATGTTCCAAACTATGTGTTAACTTGTGTAAAATCATGTTCCAATATATAATATTTGGAACTATGTTTAAATGGAGAAGATGAAAAAAAAACAAGTAAAAAAATGCGTCGCCCAGAACGGACACATGAATGAAAACGATCATTTTAGCGTTCGTGACGACGCAAACGAACGCTCACGGACAATAAAATGTGTCGCGCCGTTGGAGATGACCTGATGAGATGAAGGGTAGAATTAAGGTGCATGCACTACCTGATTCCTATTTGGTCAATGAGTAACAATGGGCTCGCAAATCAGAGATGATCATGGTACCAGTTTCATGTTTCATGTCAAAGTTTGTTGATATGGGCCATTATTTATTTAGTCCGTATCTTGATCATGATGAATCCACGAGAGCAATCAATCGAGATGATGTGGTGGATTTTCTTACGAACTTGCCATCACACAATGCCGCGTTTTGACAGTTGTAGCGAGCTCGCGACTAAAGAAAAGTGACCTCTGATGTATTCTACTCTTTCTAGGCCCTACCTCTCATGTATTTTTGTTCATGCTACGTTGCTTGGGCCGATCGGATTAGGGAGGAACAATGTCTTGTTTATGCTGTCACTAATGACTGATTTGTGATGCCTATCTGTCCTATTGGCTTAAACATTTGGTGCATGCGACTAGATAGGCCTAGGTAGGAGTAGTGGGTAGTCCCACCACCACAAGGGACCACGCAATCTAAGAACAAGCAATCTAATTCTAATCAGAGGAAAAGTTGTTTACCAAACAACTGGTTTCATTATTCCGTTGATTAATACTACTACAACACACAGTCCCCTGTAGTTTTTTTTATGCAGAGAGCCAACTGCCTGCTCGTTCTGTGTAACACGTATTAGAACTTTTAGATTAGAAGTAGTAGAAAAAAAAAAGCGAAACCTCCAAGTTTTGGTAGCGATTAATGTCGATCACCAGGGTATAGGCAGCCACACACACACACAGCACACAGGCCAACAACGCTAACATGCACCCGAAAGACCGGTAGCAGCAACCACTAGCTTGTCATGTTGATTTCATATGAAGCTTAACTGGTAGACTGATTGCAACATGCATGTGTTCCAAAAGGATCCTAGATAGCATCTCACTTTAGGGGACCTGCCAACACGAGGGACGATTAGGCGGTACTCTTCTGATGATCGACCGATGTGACTCGATCCAGCTTTGAACTACCGAACTACCCTACCGCACATCGGATCCTCTCGGAGCCGCACTAGGCAGATCAGCAGATGGATAGCTCACCGTTGTCGCACAGGTGGTCCGGTGGAAGCATGGACGGTTGTCTTCTGCTATGGGGACCTTCAGCTGTAACTTGAAGCAACGGAAAAAGGTTTCTTTTTTTTTAGAAACACAGTACAAACGCAGACGCTCACATACACGCGCATACACTCACCCCTATGAACGCACTCACGCACACCCCTACCCCTATGAGCACCTTCGGAAGACTGAGTCGGCGGGCGCCTCGCTGTCGACGGGAACGTCGCCTCCCACTGAATGAATATTCCGCCTTTATGAGACACACAAATGTCAAACCTGGGATTTGAACTCTGGTGGGCTGGGGGTACAACCACCCTCCTAACCACCCAACCTCAGGTTGGTTCTCGGAAAAAGGTTTCTTTGTTTCGTTGATGCAGCCAAAAAAATCGTGAGTGAGTTGTAAATAATAAATAAATAGAAATCACCTTGTAAAAAGATAGGGTGTTACTAATTATCATTTAAGAATTAAGCTAATTCATAGTTTGGCGATGTCATTAACTCTCAGTTGCCACGCTGCAACTCACAACTCGCAAATTATGAAACAATCCGAGCTATTTGCAACCCATGATTATCACGAATCACGAAGCAATCCAAAGGTTTCAACTTTCTTTCCTCTTTTGTAAAATGTTTTTTCTTATCGGATGAAGATTTTTTTTTTTGAAACGGACTGCTGTAAAATGTTAATCCACGTGCAGAAAAAAAACTCTTAGCTATAACCAATGTTGCAACCTCGTGCTAGCACGAATTGCATTGCGATTTTATATGATCTATAACTCGACTAAGAATTAAGCTAATTCTCCAGTGGATTGAGATTTAGCAAAACCGCACAAAATATTCATATAGCAAAAATAAACCTCCCTCCTTTTTAGAAAAAAAGAAAATTTGTCAACTTTTTCTAGATACGGATGTATCTATAATTAAAATATGACATATATATCCGAATTTAGATAAAGTTGAGAAGTTTTTAATGAAACGGAGGTAGTATGAAATGACTCACTCCACGGCCTGAGAATTAGCAGAACCGTGCAAAATTATTCATGTAGTAAAAGAAATGACATATCGCCCAAGATATATCGTTCGAGCGTTTGTCGATCTATGACGCCGGAACCGAAACCCTTGTGGTGGCCCTGCCCTTTGCTGGCAGCAACGTCGTCCCTTGCCGGTTGGGCGCTCCGAATCCGAAGTAACGCGCTGCCTTGCTTGCTCACAAAACTGAATCAGGAATCCTATCCTTAGATGTAAATATAAGATTGAAACCAAATATGAGATAATTCTAGTTTTTGTAGCAGATTATTTGTTAAGAACCCGTAAAAAAATCGCCGATCATCGTGGTAAAAGGTAAGCAAATTCTGCTAGTGATTTAAGTGTTGAAATATTGGACCTACACTTAGTGGTCCATACTAGATTTCAGATTTTCCTATAAATTTCAAAGCCCACATAGTGGAAGCCTTGTGAGTTTGAGCCCAAGTTGGTGGCAGCTCACTAGGAAGTGGCAAGAGGTGGGAAGTTTAGTCCCACATGGAAAGTTGGGAGGAAGTTAGACCACCTTATAAGGTGGGTTGTTCCACCACTAGTAAGTGAGTGAGAATAGGAGTGCTACACGCGCGCGCTCCTCCTCCTCCTCGCTCGTCTCGACACGACGCGACGCGACGCGCGCGCCGCGCTCGTGGTGAGTGGATTGAGCCTCGAGCCGAGACTTTCCGACGCAGTTAGTCGGTTCGGGTCGCTCCCGGATCGTGGGCTATCTGTAACCGACTCGAAACATTCGTGCGACATGGGCGTGGCCCACGTTGCCTAGGGTTTCCCGAGCCTATATAATCTCTTGCCCGGCTACCGCAGAAATAGACTGAATACACGAGTTAGGGTTTCCACCTCTCTCTGCTTGCGCCGCCATCCCGCTCGCCGACGTGCATCGGCGAACGGGAGAGCAGGTCTCCGGAACCACTCGTCCTTGCGATCCTTTACGGGAGAGGGCGAATTAGGTTTTTGGGAAGCGCTCTGCGCGACTGCTCAAGCTCTTCATCACGGGTCGCCTTCCGTCCAAGTCGGGCGGTGCTGCCTACCGTCGTCTTCAACGCCGTCTACTTCGACCCGTCGTCCCCGTCGTCAAAAACGTTGTCATCAACAACGTTACTGCCGCGACATCATCTGCTACACCTCCACCGCCACCTCCACCAGATCGGTACGTGCGAGATATCTCGATCTGTTTAGCGATGGATGTTGTACCGTTTGCGCTGCTGCTACTCATGTTGATTAATGCATCTAGTATGTTTGAGTTTCACATGTTACTAGATGCTGCCATCATGTTTTATATTCTGGAATTAATCATGGAAATTGTGCCTAATTATCCAACAATCCAAAAAACCTAATTGTAGGCAATTTCCTGAGTTAACAATGGCTGGTTTTTCTGACGCACTGAGGCCGGATAAGTTTACCGGTGTGCACTTTAAGAGGTGGCAGTATAAGGTCATGCTCTGGCTTACTCATCTGAAAGTGTTCGAAGTTACTGATGGTTTGCCTGAAGGAACTATATCTGACCAAGATCAGAACAAGTTCAAGGAAAACAATAATCTCTTCGTCGGATGCGTTCTAAGTATTCTTGCTGATCGTCTGTGTGATGTGTACATGCACATAACAGATGGTAAAGAGCAACCTTTGGGATGCACTGAATGCTAAGTTCGGTGCAACCGATGCAGCGATGAACTCGTACATCATGGAGAGCTTCCATGACATCGGGATGATTAACAACCGTTACGTAGTCGAACAAGCTCATGAGATACAGTGCATTGCGAAAGAGCTTGAACTCCTTAAGTGTGCCTTACCTGACAAGTTTGTGGCTGGATGCATCATCGCTAAGTTGCCCCCTTCATGGAGGAACTTTGCCACAACTCTCAAACACAAGAGACAGGAGATATCAGTTGAAAATCTGATAGCATCTCTTGATGTTGAGGAGAAAGCTCGGGCTAAGGATAATACTGAGAAAGGAGAGGGTCAGTCTAGCGCCAACATGGTGCAGAAGAAACCCTACAGGAAGAACAAAGGGAATAACAAGCCCTCCTTCAATAAGCCTATGAAGACTACAACCTTCAAGAAGAAGAAGATGATAAACAAAGCAGATCTGAGTTGCTTTACATGTGGAGAGACTGGCCACTTTTCTAAGGACCGTCCAGAGAGGGCAGACCGCAAGAAAAAGGCGAGGCAAGTCAACACGGTGACCGCTAGCAATGCTGATGGGTACGGTAATCTCTTTACTGTTCTTTCGGTATTTCAATCTCCATGTTGGTGGATTGATACAGGTGCTAATGTTCATGTGTGTGCTGACATATCCATGTTCACTTCTTACCAGGTTGCCCGGGATTCTTCCGTCTTGATGGGGAATGGGTCACATGCTTCTGTTCGTGGTGTTGGCACGGTAGATCTGAAGTTCACTTCGGGGAAGATCGTGCAGCTGAGGAACGTGCAGCATGTCCCTACTATGAACAGCATTTACAGGTCTTGGTGAAGACCATTTCACCAAGACCTGAACGTGTGCAGCATTTCCTCGTTTGACCAAGCGACGGTACAGGATTTCTTCAGCGGCTCCCTTCTATGCAGAGATGGGTTTAAGGTTGTTTTAGAGTCGAATAAAGTAGTTGTTTCCAAGTTTGGACGATTTATTGGTAAAGGCTATGAGTGCGGAGGCTTGTTCCGCTTTTCGCTTCGATTTCGATAATAAGTCTGTGAACCATATATGTGGCAATGTTAGTGATGATACCAGTGTTTGGCATTCTCGTTTATGTCACATTAATTTTGGTTTAATGTCTCGGCTATCCAGTTTAAGTTTAATTCCGAATTTCACCATTGTCAAAGGTTCTAAGTGCCATAGTTGTGTGCAATCAAAGCAACCTCGGAAGCCTCACAAGGCGGCCGAGGAGAGAAACTTGGCACCTCTAGAACTCATACATTCTGATCTATGCGAGATGAATGGTGTGTTGACAAAAGGTGGAAAGAGATATTTCATGACATTGATTGATTATGCGACTAGATTTTGCTATGTTTATTTGTTGCGAAGTAAAGATGAAGCTTTAGACTACTTTAAAATTTATAAGGCTGAAGTTGAAAATCAACTAGAGAGAAAGATCAAGCGTCTTAGGTCGGATCGTGGTGGCGAATATTTTCCTAAAATCTTTGATGAATTCTGTGAGGAACATGGCATTATTCATGAGAGGACGCATCCCTATTCACCCCAATCAAATGGGGTTGCCGAGAGGAAAAACCGCACGCTGACTGACTTGGTGAATTCCATGTTAGCCACTGCTGGTTTATCAAAGGCATGGTGGGGGAGGCTTTGTTGACTTCATGTCATGTCCTGAATAGAGTTCCTAACAAGAATAAAGATAAAACCCCTTACGAGGAGTGGGCTGGGAGAAAACCATCACTTTCGTATTTGCGCACATGGGGATGTTTGGCGAAAGTCAATATTCCAATTACTAAGAAGCGCAAACTTGGACCAAAGACAGTGGATTGTATCTTTCTAGGTTATGCTCCTCGGAGTGTAGGATATAGATTTTTAGTAGTTCAATCCGAGGTACCGAGGTACCTGATATGCATGTTGATACTATTATGGAATCTCATGATGCAACATTTTTTGAGAATATGTTTCCTATGAAAGATATGCATAGCATTGCTAGAATTTCTACTGAGATAATTCCTGAGTCCACTACATCTAATGAGTATTTTGAACAATCACATGAGAATGTTACTGAGAAGGATGACAATGAAGCTCCTAAACGGAGCAAGAGACGAAGGATTGAAAAATCCTTTGGTGATGATTTTATTGTGTACCTTGTGGATGATACTCCCACGTCCATTGCAGAGGCATATGCATCTCCAGATGCAGATGACTGGAAAAAAGCTGTCCATAACGAGATGGACTCGATCCTTTCTAATGGAACCTGGGAGCTATCAGAACGACCCCATGGATGCAAGCCTGTGGGCTGCAAATGGGTGTTCAAGAAGAAGCTAAGACCTGATGGTACTATTGAAAAGTACAAGGCGCGGCTTGTAGCGAAAGGCTACACACAGAGAGAAGGCGAAGATTACTTCGACACCTATTTACCTGTCGCTAGACTTACCACCATTCGAGTACTACTATCCATGGCTGCCTCCTATGGTCTTATCGTTCATCAAATGGACGTAAAGACAGCTTTCCTTAATGGAGAGTTGGAAGAGGAAATCTATATGGATCAACCTGATGGGTTTGTAGTAAAAGGTGAAGAAAGAAAGGTGTGCAAGTTGCTGAAATCTTTATATGGCCTGAAACAAGCACCTAAGCAATGGCATGAGAAGTTTGACAGAACTTTAACTTCTGTAGGCTTTGTTGTCAATGAGGCTGACAAGTGTGTTTACTATCGCTATGGTGGGGGCGAAGGTGTTATACTATGTTTGTATGTGGATGATATTCTGATCTTTGGTACAAACATGAGAGTAATACACGAGGTCAAGTCTTTCTTATCAAAGAGTTTTGATATGTGATACGTCCAATTTGCATCACTATTTTATATCATAATTTGCTGTTATTCATTGATATATTTCATATTTGGACATAATACTTATGTTATTTCATCTATTTTGCATGTTTCATGATTATTGGAGGATCGAGCACCGGAGCCAGGATTCTGCTGGAAATAGCACCGTCAGAACGCAATATTTCGGAAGATCAACTGTGGAAGGAAATTATACCAAAAATCCTATTTTTCCAGATGACGAAGGAAGCCAGAAGGGGGAGCCGAGGGGACTCAAGGTGGGCCCAGACCATAAGCCGGCGCGGCCTATGGCCTGGCCGCGCCACCTGGTGAGGAGGGTGGCCCACAGCCCCTCTCGCCTCCTTTTCTTTGCGAAATCCTTCGTCCCGAAGACCGAAGCCACAGAGGGTACCTCGCGAAGAGTTACAGCCGCCTCTGCGGGGCGGAGAACACCAGAGAGAAAAGAGCTCTCCGGCGGCTGATATCCGCCGGGGAAATTCCCTCCCGGAGGGGGAAATCGACGCTATCGTCACCGTCATCGAGCTGGACATCATCTCCATCACCATCATCATCATCTCCACCATCATCACCGCCGTCTCCACCGCTGGACATCGTCACCGCCGTAGCAATTTGGGTTTGATCTTGATTGTTTGATAGGGGAAACTCTCCCGGTATTGATTTCTACTTGTTATTGATGCTATTGAGTGAAACCATTGGACCAAGGTTTATGTTCAGATTGTTATTCATCATCATATCACCTCTGATCATGTTCCATATGATGTCTCGTGAGTAGTTCGTTTAGTTCTTGAGGACATGGGTGAAGTCTAAATGTTAGTAGTGAATTATGGTTGAGTAATATTCAATGTTATGATATTTAAGTTGTGGTGTTATTCTTCTAGTGGTGTCATGTGAACGTCGACTACATGACACTTCACCTTTATGGGCCTAGGGGAATGCATCTTGTACTCGTTTGCCAATTGCGGGGTTGCCGGAGTGACAGAAACCTAAACCCCCGTTGGTATATCGATGCGGGGAGGGATAGCAGGATCTCAGAGTTTAAGGCTGTGGTTAGATTTATTCTTAATTACTTTCTTGTAGTTGCGGATGCTTGCAAGGGGTATAATCACAAGTATGTATTAGTCCTAGGAAGGGCGGTACATTAGCACAGGTTCACCCACACAACACTTATCAAAACAATGAAGATTAATTAGCCATATGTAGCGAAAGCACTAGACTAAAATCCCGTGTGTCCTCGAGAACGTTTGGTCATTATAAGTAAGCAACCCGGCTTGTCCTTTGTGCTAAAAAGGATTGGGCCACTCGCTGCAATTGTTACTCTCGCACTTTACTTACTCGTACTTTATTCGCTTGTTATATCAAAACCCCCTGAATACTTGTCAGTGAGCATTTACAGTGAATCCTTCATCAAAACTGCTTGTCAACACCTTCTGCTCCTCGTTGGGATCGACATTCTTACTTATCGAAGATACTACGATACACCCCCTATACTTGTGGGTCATCAAGACTATTTTCTGGCGCCGTTGCCGGGGAGTGAAGCGCTATTGGTAAGTGGAATTGGTAAGGGAAATATCTACTGTTTATGCTGATTTTATTTCTGCCTGCTGCCATAATTCATTATGGAGAGATCTCCTTTTGAATGTTTATTTGGGAAATCCGCTACTACTGCAAAGGTAGTGGATGAGGCGCCAGGTGAGGAAGAAATACCATACAAAATATCTATGAAAATTATTGAACGCGTAGTGAATAACCGTTATACAGGGGATGGAACTGTCCACCCTGGAGATCATTTACTGTTCTTGCATGAATTATGCGGTTTATTCAAGTGTGCAGGTATTTCTATGGATGAAGTGAGGAAGAAACTATTCTCTATATCGTTGTCTGGTAAAGCGGCGCATTGGTATAAATTACTGGATAATGGGGATTCTCTTGAATGGAATGATATTGTGCCCCGGTTTTATTCTAAGTTCTATCCTCCAAGTGAAATTCACAAGGATCGGAATCGCATATATAATTTTTGGCCTCATGATGGAGAGAGTGTTGCCCAAGCTTGGGGGAGATTGAAGTCTTTAATGCTCAAATGCCCCATTCATGAGCTTCCTGGTAATGTTATTATTGATAATTTCTATGCAAGACTTTCTTTTGAAGACAAGACCTTGCTGGATACTTCTTGTTCTGGATCATTCACGCGCAATAAGGAAGAGTTTAAAAGGGACCTTCTTAATCGGATCCAGGAAAATACCGAAGGATGGGAGATCGACAAAGATAGAGAATCAGGTATAAATTATGATTATAAATGCATTGAAGCTTTTATGGATACTGATAAATTTCGTAATATGAGTGCTACTTATGGTCTTGATTCTCAAGTTGCTGCAAATCTTTATAAAGCTTTTGCCTCTCATTATGAATTGCCTAAGAAGAACTTTGATAAGTATCATGAACCGTATAAAGATAAAATTGATCCATCTATTAATAAATGTGTTGTAGTTGAAACTATTGATAATGTTATTCCTGAAGCTTATATTGAAAAAACTCCTTTCCCTGCTAAAATGAAGGAGTACTCTGTTATAAATAGTGCGGTTCATAAAAGTGAAAAGAAACCTATAGAACCTGAAGAACAAATAAAAGTTGAACCTGCTGTTGCAATAGTTAAAGATCTTGTGACTGAAAATGTGGAGGATGGTCATATTATTTTCTGTGAAGATGCTTCTAATATTGTTTCACATCCTAATAAACCCAAACAAGTTAGTGTTCCTATGCTATCTGTTAGAATTGGTGATCATTGTTATTATGGTTTATGTGATATTGGTGCAAGTGTTAGTGCTATTCCTTATGAGCTTTACACAGAGATTATGCACGAAATTGATTCTTGTGAACTTGAAGATATTGATGTGGTTATTCAGCTGGCTAATAGAGAAACTATTTCTCCAATTGGTATTGTTCGAGATGTGGAAGTTCTATGTGGTAAGATTAAATATCCTGCTGACTTTTTGGTACTTGGTTCTGCTGCTAGTGATTATTGTCCTATCATTTTTGGTAGACCTTTTCTAAATACTTGTGGAGCTATTATAGATTGCAAGAAAGAGAAAATTTTGACTAAATTTGCTGGTGAATCTTATGAGTTTAACTTCTCTAAATTTACCAAAACTCCTTATAAAGCTGATTTGCCTAATAATGATTTTAAAATGGAACAGTGTGCATCTATTGTTCTTGTTCCTAATAATCCTTTGCAGCAACATTTGGAGAATAGCGAGAGTGAAGTCTTTAGGAAAGAAAGAGATGAGCTTGAGGAAATTTTTCTTCGCTAACCTATTCTCAAGCATGATTTACCATTGGAAGATCTGGGTACAACACCGCCACCAAAGGAAGATCATGTCTTTGATTTAAAGCCTTTGCCTGATAATCTTAAATATGCTCATATTGATGATAAGAAAATATATCCTGTTATTATTAGTTCTAAGCTTACAGAGTTTGAACAAGAAAGATTATTGGAAATATTGAAGAAACACCGAGGTGCTATTGGCTACACTCTTGATGATTTGAAGGGGATTTCTCCCTCTATTTGCCAACACGCCATTAATATGGAAGATGATGCGAAGCCTGTTGTTGAACCTCAGTGTCGTCTAATTCCTAAGATGAAGGATGTGGTAAGAAATGAGGTATTAAGACTTCTTGAAGCTGGTATTATATATCCTATTGCTGATAGTAGATGGGTTAGTCCTGTGCATTGTGTTCCTAAGAAAGGAGGAATGACTGTTGTGCCTAATGATAATGATGAGCTCATACCTCAAAGAGCAGTTGTAGGGTATAGAATGTGCATTGATTATCGAAAAGTTAATAAGGTTGCCTTTTATTGATCAAATGTTAGAAAGGTTATCTAAAAATACTCATTTTTGCTTTCTTGATGGTTATTCTGGGTTTTCACAAATTGCTGTTAAAACTAAGGATCGAGAGAAAACCACTTTCACTTGTCCCTATGGAACTTATGCTTATAGACGTATGCCTTTTGGTTTATGTAATGCTCCTGCTACTTTTCAAAGATGCATGTCTGCTATTTTTCATGGCTTTTGCGAGAGTATTGTAGAGCTATTCATGGATGATTTTTCTGTCTATGGGAATTCTTTTGATAATTGCTTGCGGAACCTTGATAAAGTTTTGCAGAGATGCGAAGAAACTAACCTTGTTCTTAATTGGGAGAAATGCCACTTTATGGTTAATGAAGGAATTGTATTGGGACATAAAATTTCCGAGAGAGGTATTGAAGTTGATAGAGCTAAAGTTGAAGCAATCGAGAAGATGCCCTATCCTAGGGATGTTAAAGGTATTCGTAGTGTTCTTGGTCATGCTGGGTTTTATAGGAGGTTTATTAAAGATTTCTCCAAGATTTCAAAGCCTCTTACTAATCTTCTTCAAAAAGATGTACCTTTTGTTTTTGATGATGATTGTAAGGAAGCTTTTGAAACTCTAAAGAAAGCCTTAACAACCGCTCCTATAGTTGAACCTCCTGATTGGAATTTACCATTTGAAATTATGTGTGATGCTAGTGATTTTGCTGTAGGCGCTGTTCTTGGACAGCGAGTAGATAAAAAATTGAATGTAATTCATTATGCTAGTAAAACTCTTGATGCTGCTCAAAGAAATTATGCTACTACTGAAAAGGAATTGTTAGATGTAGTCTTTGCTTGTGATAAGTTTAGATCTTATATTGTTGATTCAAAAGTTACTATTCATACTGATCATGCTGCAATCAGATACCTTATGCAAAAGAAAGATGCTAAGCCAAGGCTTATTAGATGGGTACTTCTGTTGCAAGAATTTGATTTACATATTGTAGATAGGAAAGGTGCTGATAATCCTGTTGCTGATAATTTGTCTAGATTGGAAAATATTGCTTATGATCATGTTCCTGTTAATGATAGTTTTCCAAATGAACAATTGGCTGCAATAAAGGTGAGTTCGCGAGACAGTCCTTGGTATGCTGATTATGCTAACTTTATTGTTTCCAAGTACTTGCCTCCAACCTTTTCAGCTCAGCAAAGGAGGAAATTCTTTTATGACTTGAGGCATTATTTTTGGGATGACCCACACTTATATAAAGAAGGAGTGGATGGTATTCTGCGAAGATGTGTTCCCGAATATGAACAACAGGAGATATTGAGTAAATGTCATGGTAGTGCTTATGGAGGACATCACGCCGGAGAAAGAACCGCGCAAAAGGTTCTGCAATCAGGTTTTTATTGGCCAACTCTCTTCAAAGATGCAAGGAAGTTTATTTTATCTTGTGATGAATGCCAAAGGGTTGGTAATATCTCCAGACGCAATGAAATGCCTATGAATTATACTCTTGTTATTGAACCATTCGATTGTTGGGGATTTGACTTCATGGGACCTTTTCCCTCTTCAGAAGGTAACACTCATATACTTGTTGCTGTTGATTATGTTACTAAATGGGTGGAAGCCATACCTACAAAAAGTGCTGATGGTGAGACCTCTTTAAGAATGCTTTTAGATATTATTTTTCCTAGATTTGGAGTTCCTAGATATATTATGACTGATGGAGGTTCTCATTTTATTCATGGTGGTTTTAGAAAAACTCTTTCTAAATATGGTATTAATCATAGAATTGCTTCTGCTTATCATCCTCAAACTAGTGGGCAAGTAGAATTATCAAATAGAGATATTAAATCTATCTTGGAAAAGACTGTTAATAAAACTAGAAAGAATTGGGCTAGTAAATTGAAGGATGCACTATGGGCTTATAGAACTGCTTACAAAAATCCCATGGGAATGTCACCTTATAAAATGGTTTATGGGAAAGCTTGTCATTTACCTTTAGAACTAGAACACAAGGCTTATTGGGTTGTTAGATAATTAAATAAAGATCCTAAACTTGCCGATAATAAGAGGTTGTTGCAATTGAGTTCTCTAGATGAATGGAGAAGTGAAGCTTATGAAAATGCTAAACTCTTTAAAGAGAAAGTTAAAAAATGGCATGATAGAAGGATTATCAAAAGAGAATTTAATATTGGGGATAAAGTCCTATTGTATCGGTCTCGTCTCAGGCTCTTTGCAGGGAAATTACTCTCGAAATGGGAAGGACCATATGTTGTTGAGGAGGTGTATCGTTCAGGAGCAATTAAAATTAGCTCTCTCCAAGGCAATGCCACACAAGTGGTGAATGGACAAAGACTCAAGCATTATATCTCAGGTGATTCTTATAATGTTGATGTTGATATTATTCGAGTGGAAACACCGAAGGCTTTCATCAAAGAGCAAATTGACAGTCCGCCAGAACTCGACTTTGAATAGGTAACAGTACTGGTAACAGAAAGTTCGCAATTTACCTTCCGAACAATATTTTTGCTGTTTTTGGAAAATATGAAAAATTACGAGATCGAAACGGAGTGGAAAAGACACACGAGGGCGTGCCGCCATAGGCCGGCGCGGGCCCCAGCCAGGCCGCGCCGACCTATGTGCTGGCCGCCTCGTCGCCCCTTTCCGACTCTGGTTCGATCTGGTACTTTCCTTTTGTCGTGAAATTTTTTGCTATATAACCCCCCGGACCCCTGGAGGTCCGTATATCGCTTTCTCGACGTGTTTTGTTTCGAGCTGTTTCTGCCAGGATCTGTTTTCAGTTTAGAAGCACCATGGTCTCCAAGAACAAGGGCAAGGAGCTTCCGGATGAAGATAATCAAGATCTTGAGTGGAAAGAGGAGGACAAGAGCGTCAAGGAAGAGGATGAAGAAGAGGTGGAGGAAGACTCGCGCGCACACCCGCGTGCTACCATCGCAAGCATCAAGGTGGTGGATAACCCTTTTAGTGCAAACAAGAGTGCAAGAATTCGCACCGGAGGAGGGGTTCCACGTCATTACCTAGCTCCGAAGACATCTTTATCAGGCACTCACCATCCCTTCCGCAATCTAATTTTCAATAATCAAATTGAAAGGACTCCCAGGGCAGCATTGCCTAGCAATTGGGATATAGATCGTTCTAACACTGCAGGAAGGATGAAGCCTGAGGGTGAAGAGTGGGAAAATAACTCCAAGAGTTGGGACTCGCCGTCGGACATACTTCTTAACCGCGTCGAGCACAATTCGGAGATGATTCGCAACCTCATGTACAAGAATGATGAGCTTCAGGAGCTTGTTGAGAAGCTTGTCAGGAATTCGTCACCACCATCGCCGCAGGAGTAATTCATCATCGGTATTGGCATCCCCTTGGTTTGTTCCAAGCTTGGGGGAGTGCCGCGGTATCACATCATCACTACCTTTTACTTTTTACTGTCAAGTAGTGTCATATCATGAGTAGGGAAGTTATCATATAAGATGGGTTGCAGTTTGGAAGTATCTCTCCTTTAGTTGGTTATCTATGTATCCCTTGGTGTGAGTTATCGTTATGGAATATCAATGAGAAGTCTTATCATTTACATATTGCACATCTTATTTTAGTTTGCAATCTCTATTATACGATTGATCTTGATCTTAGTATTGGTATCACTTTGGGAGCATTGAATAAATCTATTTGGTTTTGGCAAACTTAGCATTGGTCAATAGCAACAACACTTTGAGGTTTAAGTAGAAAAGAGAAATACATGTAGTTGTTTCATTGTCTTTCTTTCTTGTTAGCTCATAGCTTATTATTCTGAAGTTAAAACTGTTTGTGTTTGCAAGGAAGATGCATGATTGTTTCTATCACATGTATATTTGTTTGTTTCCTTCAACTCTTATGCCTGCTAATTAACCTTGCTAGCCAAAGACCTGTACTGAGAGGGAATACTTCTCGTGCATCCAAACCATAACCCAAACCTATGTCATTTGTGTCCACCATATCTACCTACTACATGGTATTTCCTGCCATTCCAAGTAAATACTTCGTGTGCTACCTTTAAACAATTCAAAATTTATTATCTCTTATTTGTGTCAATGTTTTATAGCTCATGAGGAAGTATGTGGTGTTTTATCTTTCAATCTTGTTGGGCAACTTTCACCAATGGACTAGTGGCTTCATCCGCTTATCTAATAATTTTGCAAAAAGAGCTGGCAATGGGATTCCCAGTCCCAAATTAATTAAACTAAATAGACACTCCTCCATGGTATGTGATTGATGGACGGCACCCGAAGGATTTGGTTAGCCATGGCTTGTGTAAGCAAAGGTTGGGGGGAGTGTCATCATAATAAAACTAAAATAAAAAGGCACTCCTTCATGGTATGAGATTGTTGGCAGGAACCCGAGGATTCGGCTAGCCATGGTTTGTGAAAGAAAGGTTGGAAGGAGTGCCACACAAAATGAAAATAAAATGGGAGCCGCTCTTTGAAGGTTTGTCTGGCAAGGGGGTTAGAGTACCCGCTACCAGTCGTTGACAACAACAAACACCTCTCAAAATATTACTTTTATTCTCTTTATATGATTTCAAAACTGAAAAAGCTCTAGCACATGATTTAATCCCTGCTTCCCTCTGCGAAGGGCCTGTCTTTTACTTTATGTTGAGTCAGTAAACCTATTTCCCTCCATCTCAACCAAGCATTTGAGTAGTTGTGATCAAACCATTATATTGTGATTTGCTTCATCATGTCTTTTACTTTTCCTTGTTTAGTACAAGTTTTATCTGAATGAATATAGCTTTGCAAGTTATCAATGATTATGAGGAGACTATTATGATTGAGTATGCAAGTTGTGCAATATAAATTTTAACATGAGAGCATTGTTCGATAGATAAGAATAACCTGTTAATTGTTCTCTGACCAAGAACGAAGTTTGCCATCACCAACTATGATTTCTTATGCACCTTTATTGTGATTACCTTATACTTGTCTCAAGTTGAGTTATATGAGGAAGTTGTTTACTAAAATGTCTTGTGTGAATGAATATGATGCTTCTTGTCCGTATTTTATTTATCGACTCTTCACTCCATAAACATGTGGTCCTGTTTACCGAGTTCAGTTTCGCTTGGGGACAAGCGAAGTCTAAGCTTGGGGGGAGTTGATACGTCCAATTTGCATCACTATTTTATATCATAATTTGCTGTTATTCATTGATATATTTCATATTTGGACATAATACTTATGTTATTTTATCTATTTTGCATGTTTCATGATTATTGGAGGATCGAGCACCGGAGCCAGGATTCTGCTGGAAATAGCACCGTCAGAACGCAATATTTCGGAAGATCAACTGTGGAAGGAAATTATACCAAAAATCCTATTTTTCCAGATGACGAAGGAAGCCAGAAGGGGGAGCCGAGGGGACTCAAGGTGGGCCCAGACCATAAGCCGGCGCGGCCTATGGCCTGGCCGCGCCACCTGGTGAGGAGGGTGGCCCACAGCCCCTCTCGCCTCCTTTTCTTTGCGAAATCCTTCGTCCCGAAGACCGAAGCCACAGAGGGTACCTCGCGAAGAGTTACAGCCGCCTCTGCGGGGCGGAGAACACCAGAGAGAAAAGAGCTCTCCGGCGGCTGAAATCCGCCGGGGAAATTCCCTCCCGGAGGGGGAAATCGACGCTATCGTCACCGTCATCGAGCTGGACATCATCTCCATCACCATCATCATCATCTCCACCATCATCACCGCCGTCTCCACCGCTGGACATCGTCACCGCCGTAGCAATTTGGGTTTGATCTTGATTGTTTGATAGGGGAAACTCTCCCGGTATTGATTTCTACTTGTTATTGATGCTATTGAGTGAAACCATTGGACCAAGGTTTATGTTCAGATTGTTATTCATCATCATATCACCTCTGATCATGTTCCATATGATGTCTCGTGAGTAGTTCGTTTAGTTCTTGAGGACATGGGTGAAGTCTAAATGTTAGTAGTGAATTATGGTTGAGTAATATTCAATGTTATGATATTTAAGTTGTGGTGTTATTCTTCTAGTGGTGTCATGTGAACGTCGACTACATGACACTTCACCTTTATGGGCCTAGGGGAATGCATCTTGTACTCGTTTGCCAATTGCGGGGTTGCCGGAGTGACAGAAACCTAAACCCCCGTTGGTATATCGATGCAGGAGGGATAGCAGGATCTCAGAGTTTAAGGCTGTGGTTAGATTTATTCTTAATTACTTTCTTGTAGTTGCGGATGCTTGCAAGGGGTATAATCACAAGTATGTATTAGTCCTAGGAAGGGCGGTACATTAGCACAGGTTCACCCACACAACACTTATCAAAACAATGAAGATTAATTAGCCATATGTAGCGAAAGCACTAGACTAAAATCCCGTGTGTCCTCGAGAACGTTTGGTCATTATAAGTAAGCAACCCGGCTTGTCCTTTGTGCTAAAAAGGATTGGGCCACTCGCTGCAATTGTTACTCTCGCACTTTACTTACTCGTACTTTATTCGCTTGTTATATCAAAACCCCCTGAATACTTGTCAGTGAGCATTTACAGTGAATCCTTCATCAAAACTGCTTGTCAACACCTTCTGCTCCTCGTTGGGATCGACATTCTTACTTATCGAAGATACTACGATACACCCCCTATACTTGTGGGTCATCAATATGAAAGATCTGGGAGAAGCTGATGTGATTCTGAACATCAAGCTGATTAAGAACGAGAGTGGGATTACTCTAACGCAATCCCATTATGTTGAGAAGATTTTGAGTCGGTTCGGCTATATTGATAGCAAGTCTTCTCCAACACCTTATGATCCCAGTGTGACACTACGCAAGAACCGGAGGATTGCCATAGATCAATTGAGATATTCTCAGATCGTTGGCTCACTCATGTACTTAGCGAGCGCGACTAGACCCGACATCTCTTTTGCTGTTAGCAAGTTGAGTAGGTTCATGTCAAACCCGGGTACTGATCATTGGCATGCACTTGATAGGGTTATGCGCTACCTATGTGGTACAATGAGTTATGGGATTCACTATTCAGGGCACCCAGCTGTGCTTGAAGGATATAGTGATTCGAATTGGATCTCAGATGTAGCTGATCTGTATGCCACAAGTGGGTATGTATTTACCTTTGGAGGTGGCGCAGTATCATGGAGATCTTGCAAGCAAACCATATTGACGAGGTCAACTATGGAAGCAGAACTTACTGCTTTAGACACAACCACTGTTGAATCAGAATGGTTGCGTGAGCTCTTGATGGACTTGCCTGTGGTTGAAAAACCTGTTCCAGCAATCCTTTTGAATTGTGACAATCAAACTGTAATTGTCAAAGTGAACAATTCTAAGGATAACGCGAAGTCATCAAGACACGTCAAGAGACGTTTGAAGTCTGTCAGGAAATTGCGAAACTCCGGAGTAATAACTGTTACATATATTCAAACAGACAAAAACCTGGCAGATCCCTTTACAAAGGGACTATCACGTAATGTGATAGAAAGTGCATCGAGGGAGATGGGTTTGAAACCCGTTGATGTTACACCATAGTGGTAACCCAACCTTTGTGATCGGAGATCCCGTGAATTAGGACCTGGGAAGAACAAACTAGTGGTTTAATTGAGGAGAGTATTATGTAACCCTCTCTATGTGAAGATGCACAACTCTCAATTGCTGTAAGGCAGGTTGGCAACAAGCCTTAATGTGTTTATGTTGGCTATATTAGCAAAGATGCTGTCCTACAGAGCATTCTTGAAATAACACACCTATATGAGTCCGATTGTTAAACGTCGCAATCTATGAGATTTTGGGTGATCTCTAGTAAACTCATGAAGAGACCACGAAGTATGACGCATATGCTTCACCCGCGGGGTAGGCTACTGGCAGCCATGTACTGGTCATGACTTTGAGTGAAACCCTGTTCACGCAAAACTTGCAATTCAAGACTTAGTCCATTGTTCAAGTGTGAATGGATGTAGCTTAAGATTCTAGGCGGAAGTTCAACTTAACAGTCTCCGCTGAAACACTGGTATATAAACAAGCAGCGAGTATTGGTAAATCTCTAAATGGGGATTTGAGATCTGGTGGGGGATTGTTGAAATATTGGACCTACACTTAGTGGCCCATACTAGATTTCAGATTTTCCTATAAATCTCAAAACCCACATGGTGGAAGCCTTGTGAGTTTGAGCCCAAGTTGGTGGCAGCTCACTAGGGAGTGGCAAGAGGTGGGAAGTTTAGTCCCACATGGAAAGTTGGGAGGAAGTTAGACCACCTTATAAGGAGGGTTGTTCCACCACTAGTAAGTGAGTGAGAATAGGAGTGCTACACGCGCGCGCTCCTCCTCCTCCTCGCTCGACACGACAAGACACGACACGACACGTCACGACGCGCGCGCCGCGCTCGTGGTGAATGGATTGAGCCTCGAGCCGAGACTTTCCTTACTTTTTGCAGCTCAGGAAAACGAACAGAGTCCTAGACGGACGCGTCGCAGTTAGTCGGTTCGAGAGGGCGAATTAGGTTTTTGGGAAGCGCTCTGCGCGACTGCTCAAGCTCTTCATCACGGGTCGCCTTCCGTCCAAGTCGGGCGGTGCTGCCTACCGTCGTCTTCAACGCCGTCTACTTCGACCCGTCGTTCCCGTCGTCAACAACGTTGTCATCAACAACGTTCACGCTGCGACATCATCTCGCTACACCTCCACCGCCACCTCCACTAGATCGGCACGTGCGACATATCTCGATCTGTTTAGCGATGGATCTTTGTCACCGTTCTTATTCTTGCTACTCATGTTGATTAATGCATCTAGTATGTTTGAGTTTCACATGTTACTAGATGCTGCCATCATGTTTTATATTCTGAAATTAATCATGAAAATTGTGCCTAATTATCCAACATTAAGACAGTAGTAACATTATTCAAGTATGTCCTATTAAAAATTTTCATCAAAACTTTATAATGTAATATGACAGCGAAAAGACAGAGCGCACATGGGCTGACAGAAGGTCCTCATATTCTGTATTCTCACATCATGCTATGCTTTCAACATTTCCCATAGAATTACATGACGAAAGCTAGTATTTGCTTAATCAAGGGGCTTATATTCTTATGTGTTTTCATGTTCTCACCAAACCTGAAAGCAATGAAGTATTAGTATACTCAATTTTATTTCCATCTAAACAAAACCACGGGAACCACAGAAGGCACATAAAGCAATCATCCAAATTGGCATTCATTAGATGTATAAGGAACAGGATCAAAATTGGAAATTGTTGGAGAAACTGGATCCTCACCATGTCATCGCGCAGGCAACGCACCACCTGGTGCTGAGCCAGGGCATCGCGTTCGGAGGGGCACCGGCAGCTACTGGAGCGGAGATCTAGCACCTTCCCGATGGCGTTGTGGAGAAGACGACTCAGCACCAACCGGAGAGGGATCCCGGCGCTGCGGAGCTGACTCACACATTCCCGCACCGCCAGCGGACAAGAAGTCAAGATCGGCATCGCGCGCGCATGCAGGCGAGCGATCGAGCCAGTCGGCGTCAGGCACAGCGCGGCTGGCTGTACCGCTTTCGTACGGACCTGGACCGAGCTAGCACATGCACGGTATATAACACCGTCGGCGGCGGCGACACCCGTGTAAATGCGGCGGGGCTAGCTGGACCACGTCGTACGTCTGCGCGCCGGCCGCGGCGAGCCCGGTATATATCGGCCGTTACGTGCGACGTACGAGGAACGGATCGCCGGCGAGGGTCCCGGCCGCGCGTACGTTCGACGGTTCGAGATTACGGCGTCGAGACATTTGAGGTTTTGTTAGTTCTAGGGCAAACAGGAGGGAGGGATCTAGCTATCAGAGCACAGTGCCCCCTGTCGCGTCGCGTCCCTCTCCCTCCCTCCAATTCCAGCCCGACCTGTTGACGGATCGAATCGAACCGATGGTCCATGCGATCGCCTCTGCTACTAACTCGGCTGCCCTGCTGCCATTAGGTTCTCGATCTCTACTTTGATCGATCTTGGCGTGGCGTGCGCGCGTGATGGAGCTTGATGAACGTACGATACGCATCGTGTCGGTTGATATGTGGTAGTAAAGCATTTTACTTTTGGGCGGCGATCGCTGACGCGCGGTTTAGCTTGGGTTGGAGGAACCCTTTTGCTCACGTGCTCGTGCTGGCCTAGCTAGCTAGCAGCTTTTTCTCTCTTCTCTCGCACGGGAGACCGAGACGCTTTCAGCATCCTATGATGGTCAGGCCCCTCTCGCCCTCAAGTTTTTCAAGGCGCGCGCGGTGTAATCTGGAACCAACTTAATTCTTAGTTAGTTAGATGAGGCCACTTAATTTTATGTGTAATTGGAAAAAATGTGCAATTGCATACTTATGTACTTGTGTTTAATTGTCAAAATCTAGATGTCCTGTAGTTGATGTAGAGCCAATTTAATTCTCGGTCGACCTAAAACACAAGCAAAAACCTTTTATATAAAAACTGTTTTGCTAATTCTTAGGCAACTGAGAGCCTCGATTCTCAGTTAGCTCGTAGACCATAAGATTGCACCGTGATTCATGCTGCATGAGTGTAGTATTTGAGATTTGCCTATTTATAAATGGATTGCAACTAAGAAAAAAAACTCTTTGGACTTCCGTGGTAGTCATGAGTTAGATGAGGTCACTTAATTTTATGTGTAATTGGAAAATAATGTGCCATTGCAATACTTATGTACCTGTGTGTAGTTGTCAAAATCTAGCGGTCCTATAGGCCATCTAGAGCTAACTTAATTCTCGGTAGACTGCGAACCGATTTTCACTCAACTCGTAGACCATAAGATTATATTGCACCGTGAATCCCTCTTGCCCTCAAGCTTTTCATGGCGCCAACTTAATTCTTAGTTAGTTAGATGAGGCCACTTAATTTTACGTGTAATTGGAAAATAATATGCAATTGCAATACTTATTTACTTGTGTTAATTGTCAAAATCTAGATGTCCTGTAGTTGATCTAGAGCCAATTTAATTCTCGGTCGACCTAAAACAAGCAAAAACCTTTTATATAAAAACTGTTTTGCTAATTCTTAGGCAACAGAGAGCCTCGATTCTCAGTCATCTCGTAGACCATAAGATTGCACCGTGATTCATGCTGCATGAGTGTAGTATTTGAGATTTGCCTATTTATAAATGGATTGCAACTAAGAAAAAAACTCTTTAGACTTTCGTGCTAGTCATGAGTTGGGACGTGGGTTACAACTGAGAAAAATGCTATGACCCCGTTGGTTGTAGCGCTAGTTTTTTTTTTCTCTCGATAATGGGTGATTTATTACTCAAATAATATTACACCCGGCCTCTTCATGAGTGTAGTTTTTTTTGTAGTGCTAGTCATAGGTTGCAACATGTATTTTATTGCAAACAACATTTAATGACATCATCTGATTGGCGAGTAATTTTCGATCGACCGATAATTAGTGACATCATTTCTTTTAAATATCCGCCTCCGCTTTTAAGTTGGTTTGACATAACTTTATTTTCTAAGGTTATTTCCCCTTTTAACTCTTACACAAGTAGCCATGATGGCAATATAATTGATCCACAGTGGAAAGCAGCACATCAGCTTTCATCAGACGGTACTTAACTGACGAACGACAAATCTTGATCGAGTGCGCCATCGCACTTCTGCCTTTGACCTAATAATTCTAGCTAGCCCGGCTATGTAATGTAACGTGTCTTGCGGCGCACACAATCGTCCATCGATCAGTACGTGGCCAGGCATGCACCGACAGCAACACGCACCCGCACGGCCAAAAACGTACGCCACAGTGCACGTCGCTTCCGTCGCACGTACGTACATACATTTGTCGATCTTCGCCGGCCGGCCGTTCCTTTCGAAACCATCAACCGCCGTACGTGACACCAACGCTTGTTTCGATCGTCCCGCGTGATGAAAGGCTTAGCTGAAAGGGACTACTCGGTGCTGCACCCACCGGCAAAGCGAGATGCGCGATAGAAATGGCGCCTCCTTCGTCTCTGCAAAAGAGCCTTCATAAATGGGGTTTGAAATTTGAATAGTGGCCTGCTGTCGTACGTACGAGTATCTACCAGATGTTGCCTTGCAAAGTGCAAGTTCGACCTAATTCTAGCTAGTAGCCCACATCAACGGCCATTTTCATGCGTGATCAGGGAAGACCGAGGAACAGTAATCCCACGTACATGGCGCCGATGATGCTGACATTATATTACGTTAGGTAGCTGCCGACGGGTTATGGAGATCAACAGAAAGTGAAATGTATATATGGGTCCGTCCCCAAACTATCTAGATGGTGCCAAATTAGTCCTAATAATAATGACTCTATAAAGTGCAAACTTGGGTCTCAAAGTATTTTAATCATTTCGGTGGGTCTTAAGTAGCATGATTCATATATATATGACAAGCAACGAAGACACGTCACACGTGGATGCAATTTTCACACAAGTATTTGATTAATTGCTTATTTTCTTCTTCGATGTACCAGTATCGATGATACTGTGCTTCTTTTGAAAGATCAAGGATGCCGAGGAGCATGCGGGTTTGATCGGTGTCGTCCCTAAACTCGCCTCCTTCGCCACATACCTCTACCACGGGACATGCGCCGGTTTAGGGAGTTGCAAGCATGGTTGCTAGGTTCGGGTGGGAGGAGATTGCGGTGCTTCCACATGACGGGTTCGCAAAGAGTGGGGAAGGCTCAAGGACCCTTATGCAATAGGCTCACATGTGAGTGGTAACGATGATCACATCGGTCGAATGTTTACAAGAGCCCTTTTGCGGATACCATATATCAATCGAACAATATTCAATCCAGCACATGAGTAGGCGAAAGGAGACCCGGGTGAATTATGATCCACGTTGGATGGCGCGTGAGACCTCTGGAAACATAAATCTACACTTGTAACGAATAAATTCGGATGTATACGATATCAATCACTACAACAGATATGACATTTTATGATGCTCATTCTGTGACGATACAGTGAAAAAACGTCAGGGAATAGTCAATTTTTCACAAACTGTGACTTTTTTTGACTGAATCGTCATGGAATGAGCGTCATAGAATGTCAAATATGTTGTAGTGAATTGTGCTACTTAAGTGGGAGTAACATGAGTATTAAATCACACATACCAAGATGTTTTGGTGACATGTCATGATAATAATGAAGAAAGAAAGTGGGGCGATAACTAGCTATGTTACCATAACATCACATATTCCAAGATAAGATGAGTCGTCTAGAACATAATTAGTTACACAATGCATTAAACCACATCTAACTTACTACCCACTATAAAGGTAGTAACACAAAGTAGTAACATGGGCATGATACTACTCTATGTTATTTCCCACTATGACTAGTCTATTTTTTTATCTGATTTACGACATTCAATGAAAAGAGTGAAATGGTAAAAAGTGGCAAACCTTTCATCAAATGGGACGTAATCTAGATAAAATCCGCTAAGTGGGGCCAACTTTTGTAAAAAATGTAATGATAGGGGTATAAATTGGAGTTCACTCTTTTGTAGAACTTTTTTTTGAAAACTCTTTTGTAAAACTAGGACTAACATTTCAAAACCTCGATACTTTTGAGACCTTTGATTCACTCATCAAATAAAACCTACATTAGGTACCAGAAAGAAAGCATGGAATTAGTCCTCTCAAAAAGGGTCATTTGGAAGCTGTGAATAAACGAACCAGCCTTGATTACCTTGATTAGCTCGTTGTTGGTTACACATTAGATTTAAGCTAATCACTGCCCAAAGCCGACGCTTTAAAATGCCCCAAAACGCCCCTCCCTCACCTTCCGGTTTTCAAACACCACTGTCGCGAGCACAACACTACGCGAAGCCAAAGCAAAGCAAAGCAAAGCAGAGCGGAGCGCCGGACCCCAGAAGCAACAACCGGAGCCCGACGCCGCGGCTAGGGTTTCCCCTAGACCCTGCATTGCGGAGGCGCCGGCGCGCGCGGCGAATTCCGGGGGTGCCCTCGCTTGATTTGAGCAGTGGACGGTGGCGCCGGGGCTCAGATCTGAGATGGCCGACGGCGAGGAGGGGAATGCGTCGGCGCACAAGGGCTCCTCGCGCCGCCGGGGCGCGGCGCAGGTGGCCCTGGACGCCGACGAGCTCCTCACGCTCATGCACGGCTCGGATCCCGTCAAGGTGGAGCTCAACCGGCTCGAGAACGAAGTGAGGGGTGAGTTGTTCATTCCTGCCTCGCACTCGCAGCGTAGCTACGGGATTCTCCTCTGTATCTGGTGGATTTTCGCTTCCCTTTTTTTTTCGAGTCTCAGAGCGCAATGTTTGGTGCTTTTCCCGTGGTTCCAGATAAGGATAGGGAGCTGGGCGAGGCGCAGGTGGAGATAAAGGCGCTGCGCCTGTCGGAGAGGGCGCGGGAGAAAGCCGTCGAGGAGGTAATCACCGAGCGTGCTGCGGATTTGCGTATTAAGCGTCTTCTGTTCTGTTTTGGATCATCATTCCGCTTGATTTCGAGCTTGGAGTAGTGTCGGTGCAAGAGAAATTGATACTCCCCAAGTTTGGACGGGTTGGGGAAAGTTTGCCCCATAGAGGGAGCAAGATAGATGTCTTCCTGTTTTTTGGCCGTGCATATTGTTTTGTTGGATTCATGGATTCAGAGCGGGTTGTGTTTCTCCTTCCTTTGCTGTATACTGAAAGTTCAGCATGACCTCACTGTTTTACTCAAAATGTATTTGGTTAGCCCTTGTGTGTTTTTTCTTGTTTGGGCTGACATGATGCTTCTGATATGGTTTCATTTTTTCCATCTTATACCCTTGTTGTTTGTTCATAGGCAGAGAGTACTAATTAGTCTTGGTGTTAAGACCATTAATGTTTGACCATGGAATCTCCATTTTTGCTCTAGTTTTCCCCCCAAATGTTTAGCTATGCAACTTGAGAAAAATGTGTCGGGCTGGCAGGACGGTGAGAACTAATTAAAGCTGCCCTAATCGTAGTTCATAGAATTGATATACTTTTACACGTGCTAATGTCTATGGCAGTCAAATCACTTTGGGCGCTAAATATTTTCATGTTCAGTCCCTGCTGACTTATTTGGCATGTAATCATGCAACTCTAGTTTGCATATTAATTGCGTCTGCACTATTCAGTTCAGATTTCTCAATATACCCAAGGGATGAATATATTACGCACTTTAATCTTAGTTTGACGAGCAAGTTGTAGTAGCAAACACATGGAGGTATCAAGGTTAATCCCTTTCCTTGATTTTCAGGTTTCCTTAGTTGCTGCCATAAGACAAAATATCTTGTCAATGGGAATATAACGTTACCTTGTTATTGCCATAATGTTAGAGCAAAGTTTGTCCAAGAACGCATGTTTTGTACAGCTACAGAAAAATTTCACATTCTAGTTTGTGCTTGACAAAAATACACATACTACAATATTCTAAAAAGCCACACGAATGTTGAATCCTGTCAACTACAGTGGAGTCTGACATGTTGGACCTACTTGTTCGCCGAATTGGCATGCAAGTTTGGTAAGATGTGTAGCTTTTTTAGTCTTTAAGATATAGCCTTTGGAAAACAGGGTCGTCGACATAAATTTAATTGGAAACATGGTAAAGGAAGAATTGCTAACTATTTGTGTTTTAAGATTTGATTGAAAAGCTAAATCATGGTACATGATTCCATCTAAATAATGACTAAATTATATGTTGCCGGTTATGTTTTACATATTTTAATTCTGGAAGATGTCTAGATACATATTATAAATAAATACTTTTTGGAAGGAAATAAATAGTTTTCTTTTGCTTTATTTTATTTCAGTTAACTTTGAAAACTCGCACACATTTTATCATACATAGAATAGAAGTATATCCCTGCAAAAAAAAAAACTATAGAGGTATATAACTACAGTAATTTTGGCTGCTGGCTTGGGGCTCCCACATTGCAAATACACCTGTCAGATTCCATCTTATAAAGAGAATTGTGGGGTGTATTAAAAAATTATGTCAAATTTCTGTGATGTGTAATCATCCAATTTTTATTTGGAAACATGTGTAGCTTTGTGGAATTTGCTTGTTCTTGTAACAACCCCAATTCTTTCTTTTTTCGCTTTCGAAGTCAGTTTGTAGGTTTCGTAACCAACTGAATGTAGCTCCTGGAAAAGTGAGTGACCCAAGTTGTGATGTTGGCCCAAATACAGAGCCTTTTGTCTGATCTTTTTTCATCTGGACACTGATTGATCTTTAGTTCATCTCTAGTCCCTTTGTTTGTTTTCACGATGTTTCTGGCCTTTTGCCCTGTTAGTGCTATATAGTCTCTTGCCCTGTATTTGATCATGTGAGTCTCACTGTTTTTTCATAAGTGAAGTAATTGTGCATGCTAAAAAAAGAAATTTGCATCCAATTTTCTAAGGTTAGCATCTTTGTCACTTAAGGTGATTGTGCCATTCTGTACGAGATACTTAGCTATGGGCAATGCGTGACATGTTGAGTAATGCTTGTTTGGCTTGGACTTTACATATACTTCTTGTTTATCAAATAAAAGTATGTATGCTCTTTTTTAATTGGTTAGGAGGCTATCTCCGTGATTACTTTTGTCTCTTGCTAGGATGGAAACGTCCGTCTCAAGGACATTTTAACCCAGTACTTTAATTATTGAGGTTTGTTAAGATGACCTGAGACCCATACCAGGACTAGCATTAATGCGTTATGTTTCTTGTGAAGTTAGCTACAGCTATAGGTGTACAGTATGCATAGTTGCCGGTGTTCTAACGAAAACTGGGATGTTCCCTGCTATGAAATAAGGAAAAACCAAGAAAACATAATTCAAGTGTTTAATTATTGGTGCTTCTTTATCGATTTTTTTATTGGTGCTTGTTCTCCATTTTTAAGAAGATGCTGATTTGTTATCTTGTGATGGTAGCTCACTGCTGAATTGGAGAAGCTGGATGAGAAGCTCAAGTTGACAGAGTCTCTCCTTGATAGCAAAGTACATTTCATACATTTTCTTTAGTTGCACCCTCCCTCTTGAGTGCTCTCTGCTAAATATTCATTTTATTTGTGCAGAATCTAGAACTCAAGAAGACAAACGATGAGAAAAAAGCTGCTATGGCGGCCCAGTTTGCAGCAGAAGCAACACTGCGAAGAGTCCATGCAGCCCAAAAGGATGATGATATGCCGCCTATTGAAGCCATTCTTGCACCACTTGAAGCTGAGCTAAAGCTTGCTCGGCAAGAGGTAGTACTATGTTATCCACCTCTCATCTCTCATTGTTCACGTGATTAGTGTCATATTTTCTCACACTTTGCACCAACCATATCCACTGATCCAAATCCTTATGTGTACTGGATGCATGTTTAGTATAATTGATAAAAGTATAACTTGGTTATTTCAGATTGCAAAGCTCCAAGAGGACAACAGAGCATTAGATCGTTTGACAAAACAAAAGGAGGCAGCTCTGCTAGAAGCAGAAAGGACTGTACAAACTGCATTAGCAAAAGCTGCTATGGTTGATGACATGCAAAACAAGAACCAAGATCTGATGAAGCAAATTGAGATCTGCCAGGTATAAGGAAACATCTTTTATTTTCCAAGGTTGTTGGGAGAAATAACTCTGCCAAGTTATTCCAGTATAGCTGCTAAGTGGTTTTCAATCCTGATCGCAGGAAGAAAATAAGATCTTGGATAGGTTGCACCGCCAAAAAGTTGCGGAAGTAGAAAAGCTTAGTCAAACAGTCAGAGAGCTTGAGGAAGCTGTCCTTGCTGGTGGTGCAGCTGCTAATGCTGTTAGAGATTACCAGCGGAAAGTCCAGGAAATGAATGTAACATGCTACCCTTTAACTGTTGCATATTCTTCAAATCTTCATTGGTTTATGCAAAAAAAAAAAAAAACTGATCCGTGCTATTTTTGATCATGACACACTAGGAAGAAAGAAAAGTTCTGGACCGTGAACTTGCTCGGACAAAAGTTACGGCAAACAGGGTTGCTGTTGTAGTTGCAAATGAGTGGAAAGATGGTAATGACAAAGTAATGCCCGTTAAACAGTGGCTTGAAGAGCGCAGATTCCTGCAGGTAAGATTATTAAAGTTTCTTTGTTTCTTGAGGCACACCTGCAGTTGTGTATTCTCTTCCTTTATTCAAGTTTTATGCAACGAAAATTATCTCTACAGGGTGAGATGCAGCAACTACGTGACAAACTTGCTATTGCAGAGCGAGCTGCTCGATCAGAAGCTCAAGTAAAGGTGAAGATGGCTGTTATGTTCAATTTTGAGCTAAGCTTATAAGACACCTATATATATCTATTAATTGTGAAAAGAGTTCTCATACGTTTTTTCTACTCAGGAAAAGTATCAGTGGCGACTAAAAGTTCTAGAAGATGGACTGAGGGGGCCACCAAGTGGTTCTAGTCGTCCTCCTACAGAAGGAAAGAGTTTAAGCAATGGATCCTCCCGTCGGCTATCACTGGGTGGAACTGATAATATGTCCAAAGTCTCCCCGACTGGTTTGTTAGCAAGGAGATCTCCATCCTTCAATTCAAGATCCTCTCTTTCTACTGGTAGCAGCTTGGTCCTCAAGCATGCAAAAGGAACTTCAAGGTCATTTGATGGTGGTACGAGGTCTTTAGACCGGGGAAAAGTGCTTGTGAATGGACCTCATTTACTCAATAGATCTACAGATGCTGTTACAGATTGTGAGACTACTGAAAACTGGAAGGCTAGTGCAGAAGAGAAAAGTACTGAAACCACAAATAGTGACTCAACTGATATGGTATCTGGTGTACTGTATGACATGCTGCAGAAGGAGGTGGTTTCGTTGAGAAAGACATGCCACGAGAGAGACCAAAGTCTAAAGGACAAGGATGATGCAATTGAGGTATGATCTTGGAGTTTCTAATTAATCTATTTTGAGGGGATGCCATGTACTATGCTTTTGCTTACCGTCTTATTTACAGATGTTAGCGAAGAAAGTAGATACACTAACCAAAGCCATGGAAGTGGAAGCTAAAAAGATGAGGCGAGAGGTAGCTGCTATGGAGAAAGAAGTTTCTGCTATTCGCCTTGAGAAGGAACAAGAGAACAAGGCCAAGCGGCTTGGGAGTTTGAGAGGACCTGGCAACGCTTCTCAGGCACTTCCAGCAAGGTACGCCTCTATGAATACCTTACATTTGAATTTGATATGTCAGCAGACTCACAGACTATAAATTTTATTTAAACTTCAAGTGTGTCATATGCACTACAGTTCCAAGTACTCATAACTTCAATTACACATCATATTTCTATCGCCAGCGCTGCTTAATGACTTTTAGCTGGCTGACTACCTCAAGTCAGCTAATGGGCTGTCTGGCTTGTGGGACCACCTTAGTCTAGGATGGTTGGTTCATCAAAGGATCATAAAATCTCATGATTTTTTTTGTGAGAACCCTTAATATTTCTAAAATACTCGTCCTATTCCTTAACAAAACAAGTTATAGCTTAATTTGAGGTGCAGTTCACCTGCATGGTTTCTAAAGAAAAAAATAGTGAGTTAGGTTCAGAGTTTTGGTCGGATGTTCCATTTGCCTCCTCAAATAAAACCTTTCAAAATAATTTAGGTGGCTTGAGAGTTGCCTTTCTCAGGCTCACCAAATTATGCCCCATTTGGTCATTTGTTTGCCAATGAACTAGAAATGTTGAACACTGACCCTCTTAGTCCTGGCAACATCATTTCTGTAAATATTTGTTGTTAGCAGGCATTATCTGACACAAAAATAACATTGCGGCATGTTTTTTTTTGACAATCAATACCACATATATTCATAGTAATAAATAGTACATGGTAGAGATACATGAACTGACTCCAACGATTACAAAATAAAGTCTAAAAGATAGTAAAAAATCTTCAAGGTCTTTAATTTCTTTCTTCTTCCAGAACACAATCTTGTACTCTTCTGAAGGCAGCCAAAAATAGATAACGAACCATAGACCTGTAGATACCGACGAAAGTTCTCCCATAATTTTTTGAGCCGCAATGCCAACGCTGAAGCAGTCATACAACATCGGCAAGAGTACCAACACCAGTATATCAGGGAATAATAACCAACTAGCTTTGTCGTCGTCGATGGAGAGCCGAGAGTACGAATCACCATTGTTGAGGATGTAGCAGCCGTGACAAAAACTGCGAGGATAATCCTCCTCGCGGCAACAACGACAAAAGATCCAAAATCGATCTGGCGAAGAAGATCTCGTCGCCGAACGAAAGGCCGAAGATCACTTATTGCAGACGATGCCATCTCCATTGAGGGGAAACCAACAAGAAGATGGCTACCAAAATCCTAACATAATCTAATGAAAACAATACTTTTATTCGAAACTCCACGCATAGATCGGGTTCCCCACTCCTCCTGACGCCGGCGAAGCCGACCGGAGGAGGGGGAACCAATCTATGGAGGAGGATGAACTGGAGGCAGCTAGGGTTAGGGCGGCGGCTGAGAGGAGAGAAGACTCGTTAACATTACGGCATGTTTGTAAGTAGTGTTTCTGAGTAAAGTTTCAGTATTAAGTTTAAATAATAAATACCAAAACTTAACCAAGAAGTACAGTTTTTCCAAATATTGCTTGGGTACAACACTGACGTATTTTCTAGTGTGACGCAATATTATATTTGTATTTCACCTTCCATTCTGTTGCTTTGTTGCAGAAATGCACCGCGTGGTGGGTTGACGCGCAACATCCAATAACCCAGGTCTAACACCAGGCAGCATGATATTCTTTGATAGGTTCCGTTTCCCTTTGTGCTTTCCCCCCTTTCCACCCCTATTAATTTTTGTGATTGAGATAGCACAGATGACCCTCTGATACCTAGATTGGGGAAAGAGTAGGATCGCATCTGACACGACTTGCTGTAATGTAGTGGAAGGTAGCCCTTCGGTAAGGTTTAACCTTGCGGCACGCTCTCATTTTGTTAAGGGGGGGTGCACGTTGTGGTTGTATAGGCTGGAAGATCACGCGTCTTCTAAACTATAATTTAGCTAGTGTGGTTGATTTTGTTTGTCCGAGTTGTGTTTGTGAATATCATTGTATCCTACTGTGGCCACCTATTTTTGTACCATTCGTTTGTTGTCGCTGGGTTTTCCCTTGCTGGTGCTAGAACTAGTTTCTTGGCTTTGGGATATCCTTTCGGAGCACTTGTTCTAGTCTCGAGCTGAATCAGAATGGAAGGGTTCTAACACGACGTGATCTATGTTTTGCTTTCAATGGTACTGTTGGTAATTTTCTGCACCGATCTCCAGCTTGTGTGTATTGTGTAGTGTCTGTACTGTGGCATGAGTATCTCTCTGTACTGTCATGGCAACCCAGCATCTCTGGAGCCTGGACGGGTTTGCTTTCAACGATGGTTCTCCAACGGCTCTGTAATTGGTCAAGTCAATGGTCCAGCCAGTGAGACTCGATTGGGCAAGGATTAGAGCATCCCTAAATGCCAATGTTCCAGTAATGATATGATCAACAATGCATGTATACTCCCTGCACCTCGCCTTCAGCAGGCCTCTGTTTTTGCCACGAGCTGTTGTACCAGTTCCAGTAACAGACTTTGCAATGCCCAAAGCACCGTCAGCATTAATCTTGCTTCCACTTCTCACACACTACAGTCCTTTCGAGTGCTGAGCATCACCATCCTAATCCCGCAGATCAGCCAAATGGTTCCATCTACGAGCTCAAGTGATCTCATCACTTCATCTACGAGCTCAGTCACCTTCCTAGGCTGCTACTGAGTATCACCATGCTTTTAGCTGTTCCTAATCCCCCAAATCAACCACATGGCTGATATTGCAGCCCTTACTGTTAAATAGTCTGTATATCTAGCTGTATATGTATTGTGTATTTGTATGTATGTCGGTTGTACAGGGTGTTGTACACCGACCCATCTTTGTAAGCCACCTATCTATATAAGTCACACCGTGGCCCTTGTTTAGGGTTACGCATCCCATACACGTTTGATATGGTATCAGAGCCTCGATCTTCCAAACACATCTGAGAGCTCGCCGCCGCCGCCATGTCGCTCGGTTCTTCCTCTTCGTCGACAACCGGTGGAAACAATCTGACTGCGTCGGTCTCTGAGAAGCTTACCAGAGACAACTTCCTGATCTGGCAGACCCAAGTTCTCCCTGACATCCGTGGGGCACAACTCTCTGGATTCCTGGATGGGTCGACACCGGAGCCGGAGAAGGAACTGGTGTCCAAGGATGCCGATGGCAAGGAAATCAAGATCCCAAACCCCGAGTACGCAAGGTGGATCTCTCAAGATCAGATGGTGCTCGGGTACCTTATGCGCAACATGTCGCGCGAGGTTCTAACCCAGATGGTCGGGCAGACAAGCTCGGCGAGTGCCTGGAAGACGGTGAATGAGATGTTTTCATCGCAATCCAAGGCCCGTGTGGTGCAACTCCGCACGCAGTTGAATCAGACGCAGAAGGAGAACAAGACTGCGGCTGTCTACTTCAACCAAATCAAAACCCTAGCAGATGAGATGGCTGCTGCGGGAAAACCTCTGGACAATGACGATGTTATATCGTATGTCCTTGCCGGCCTACATGATGAGGCATATAACGGCTTTGTTGCTGCAATCACCGCATTAATCAAGGCGGAGAAGTTCATCAGCTTGAGTGATCTATACGCTCAGCTCCTCTCCTACGAAGCACGCCTGGAGGGCCAGAACCCATCTGACTCTGCAGATGGCGGCATGACCGCAAATCTGGCAAACCGTGGCGGGCGTGGTCACCGTGGAGGCAGAGGAGGAGGACGAAGCAGCTACCAGGATCAGCGCGGTTACGATAATCGCGGGTATGATCAGCGTGGCTTTGACAATCGCAAAGAACACGGATCGCACCGAGGAGGAGGCGATGGTGGCCGCAATCGGTGCTACCGCAAGGGAGGTGGCGATGGACCTCGAGTCACCCGTCAACTCGTGGCAAGGAAGGACACGGTGCGCTGCAATGCCGGAAGCGTTTTCGAAGAACTATCACGGTCCCGATCGCATACTGGTGCCTTCTTGTTGGCTCGCATGGTGTTGACACGGCGTGGTATTCAGATACCGGTGCAACTGACCATATCACGTCAGAGCTAGAGAAACTTCATGTGCGGGATCGCTACCACGGCAACGAGCAGATTCACACAGCAAACGGTGCAGGTATGGATATTCATCATGTTGGTCAATTTGTAATTCGTTCCCCAACTCATGATGTGCATCTCAAAAATATTCTGCATGTTCCTGATGCATCGATGAGCCTTTTATCTACTAGTCGTCTTACCAAAGATAATCATGCCTTTGTTGAATATTGGCCTCACTCTTTTTTTTGTCAAGGATCAGGACACGAGGGAGGTTCTGGTGGAAGGTAGATGTGTGGATGGGCTCTATCCCTTTCCACCGTCGGTCTCTTCACCTCCGGGTCATCAAGTTCATGGTGTCGTCAAGGCTTCCTCTTCGCTTTGGCATAGGCGTCTAGGTCATCCATCATCGGTGGTAGTTCATCAAGTTCTTCGAGAGAATAATATTTCGTTTAGTGAGTCCAATAAAGAGCTCGTTTGTGATGCTTGTCAAATGGCCAAGAGCCATCAACTCCCGTATCCAAAGTCAACCAGTGTGTCTACTTCCCCTCTTGAACTTGTATTTTCTGATGTTTGGGGCCCTGCCTCGAGCTCCTTTGGGAGATATAAGTATTATGTGAGTTTTATTGATGATTACAGTAAATTCACCTGGATTTATATGTTGAAAAAGAAGTCTGATGTTTTCCAAAAGTTTCATGATTTTCAGCGTCATGTTGAGAGACTCTTTGATAAAAAGATTATAGCATTACAAACTGATTGGGGTGGTGAGTATCAAAAGCTCAACTCCTTTTTTCAGCGAGTAGGGATATCTCACCTTGTCTCCTGTCCCCATGCCCATCAGCAAAATGGTCCTGCTGAGCGTAAACATAGGCACATTGTTGAGGTTGGCTTATCTCTCCTTGCATATGCATCTATGCCTCTCAAATTTTGGGATGAAGCCTTTCTTACTGCTGTTTATCTCATTAATCGCCTTCCTAGTAAGGTTATCAATTCTCAAACTCCCATAGAGCGTCTTCTTGGCAAGAAGGGTGATTATTCCTTTCTTAGAATTTTTGGGTGCGCATGTTGGCCCAATCTCCGTCCATATAATCAACGCAAACTGCAATTCCGATCCAAACAGTGTGTTTTTCTTGGATATAGCAGTCTTCATAAAGGCTATAAGTGTCTTGACATTTCGACTGGTCGTGTCTATATTTCTCGCGACATTGTGTTTGATGAAACGGTGTTTCCCTTTGCCTCTCTCCACTCCAATGCCGGAGCTCTGCTACGTGCTGAGATTAATCTTCTTCCTCTCAATTTGCAACCTTTGTCATTGCATAGTCATGAGGGGCACGATTTACATGTTGATTCTGATGATAATCCTACTGCTAATGCTTCTGCTGAGTCTATTCATCAGGAATCTGGCGAAAATTCGGTTCCAGGAGGACATTCTGATGCTTTTTCAGGTTCTGACACGTCTCCTCAATCATTGGAGCAGCCACAGCAGGGCCGATCGCCCTCGGGATCGCCAGCGACAGCACCTGGCGGCAGCTTTCGGGCAGATTCCCCTGCCGCATCTGCCTCTCTGGACCACAGCGGATCGTCCGTGGCCACGCCATCGCCCTCCGCTCAGCACACCGGATCCGCTGTGCCCTCTGGCAGCATGTCGCCTTCCTCGTCTGGATCGTCTGTGGCGCCTGATCCTGCGCCCCCCACTGCTGAACCACCACGGCTTCGTACACGTCTTCAGCATGGCATCGAGAAGCCCAAGATCATTACTGATGGCCGTGTGCGTTATGATCGGCTCCGTTTTGCAAATTTGTGTGCTTCTGGTGAACCTTCGTCTGTTCAAGAGGCGCTTGCTGATCCAAAGTGGAAATCTGCCATGGATGAAGAGTATTCTGCATTGATGACAAACAAAACCTGGCATCTTGTTCCATCTTCGCCTGGCCGAAATGTGACTGATTGCAAATGGATTTACAAAATTAAGAGGAAGGCAGACGGTACCATTGACAGATATAAAGCTCGCTTGGTTGCTAAAGGGTTTAAGCAACGCTATGGCATAGACTACGAGGACACTTTTAGTCCTGTGGTGAAGGCGGCGACCATTCGTTTGGTTCTGGCTCTTGCTGTGTCTAGAGGTTGGCACCTTCGTCAGCTTGATGTGAAGAACGCGTTTTTACATGGTGTTCTGGAAGAAGAGGTTTATATGAAGCAACCCCCTGGTTATGAGGATGCTGCTCACTTGGGACACATTTGTCGGCTTGACAAAGCTTTGTATGGTCTAAAACAGGCACCTCGGGCTTGGTATTCTCGACTCAGTTCTAAACTTCAGTCTCTTGGTTTTTATGCCTCCAAGGCTGATACTTCTCTGTTTATCTACAACAAAGGGGCTGTAGTCATCTATATGCTTATTTATGTTGATGACATTGTTGTTGCTAGTTCATCAGAGAAGGCTGTTGGTGCTCTACTTCATGATCTTGGCATGGATTTTGCCTTGAAGGATTTGGGAGCGTTACACTATTTTCTTGGGATTGAGGTAAAAAAGGTACATGATGGTATCATTCTCTCTCAGGAAAAATATGCTAATGAGCTTCTTAGCCGTGTGAATATGAAGATATGCAAAGCAGTGGATACTCCGTTGTCAGTATCTGAGAAGTTGTCTTTGACAGAAGGAGAAGCTTTGAGTAGTGATGATTCTACTCGCTATAGGAGTATTGTAGGAGCTCTACAGTATATTACTCTGACCAGACTAGATATTCCTTTCTCTGTCAACAAAGTTTGTCAGTTTCTTCATGCTCCTACAACAGTTCATTGGACAGCAGTAAAACATATCTTGAGATATTTAAAAGGTACTTTGTCACTTGGACTGCGGTTGAGTAAGTCTGGCTCTACAATGGTCAGTGCTTTCTCAGATGTTGACTGGGCAGGATGTCTAGATGACAGGAGATCCACTGGTGGGTTTGCAGTTTTCTTTGGATCCAATTTAGTCTCATGGAGTGCCAGAAAGCAAGCGACAGTGTCTAGGTCTAGTACAGAGGCTGAGTACAAGGCACTGGCTGATGCAACTGCTGAAGTCATATGGTTGCAAGTTCTTCTTACAGAGTTGGGAGTGTCGCAGAGTAGAGCGGCGTGTTTATGGTGTGACAATATTGGAGCTACATATCTCTCGAAGAATCCAGTGTTTCATGCTAGGACTAAGCATATAGAAGTGGATTATCATTTTGTTCGCGAGAGAGTTGCTCGGAAACTCCTGGACATACGGTTTATACCCTCAGGAGATCAGGTGGCAGATGGATTCACTAAATCACTTTCTACAAGACAGCTAGGCATCTTTCGTCGCAATCTTAACTTAGATAAGTTATGATTGAGGGGGTGTGTTAAATAGTCTGTATATCTAGCTGTATATGTATTGTGTATTTGTATGTATGTCGGTTGTACAGGGTGTTGTACACCGACCCATCTTTGTAAGCCACCTATCTATATAAGTCACACCGCGGCCCTTGTTTAGGGTTACGCATCCCATACACGTTTGATACTTACATCCTTTTTGGGAATCATCTTGTACGTCTAGTGTTCATGTAGTACAATATAGCGACCACATTTTAAAGCCGAAGAAATCCTCCGCTGCCTCCCAAAAGTGTTTTGGCACGATCCTATCTAAAGAGCTTATGGTAGAGGGTTTCTTCTCCGTGTCTACAAAGGGGACACTAGCTCAATTCCATGTTTTTCACCACCCACCATAGTAACACCATAATTTTCGGCATCACCTTTAGAGCTTTAGAGTCCATAGACTTCCACATTGAGCTATGGTTTGTATTGGAGCTTGGTTGAACATCCTTCTGCGTCCATGTATGCGTGCTCTTATTTATTCTGCGCAGGTTATTTATCAACCATCCCTACAACGAGCCTAAAAATGGGGTGAATCGTCACGGAGTTTTGCTAAGTAATCAGGGAGGTTGTTACATTCGCATTATCAGTCATAGCAACTTCCACGGTAGTAGTGGCGGAGCTAGACACACATCAAAGGGGGGGCCAATTGACAAAAAAATATATGCAGAATTTGTAACCATAGAACAATCACAAATCGCAGCTGCAATTTCAAGGCAGAACACAAGCTCATGAGTTGAACTGAATTTTACAAACACCTTTTTTTTTCTTTTTTTTCGAAATGGGGAATATGACCCCGGCTTCTGCATCATGATGATGCATACGGCCTTTTATTAATAGAGTATCAAAACAAGGTTAAAACAATTTAGGCATCGCCTAGGATTGATACAAGAATCAACCAGCGAAAGAAAACAAGAGAAAACGGACTACACTTCATTGTAACCGTCTATTGTGTCGCCAGCCAGCCTGGCACAAGATATCCTGAGCGACCATCTGGAGCCGTGTGCATCCAGTAGCCATATCATCCCGCTGTCCCTCCGGTGACAGAAGAGCCCACAACTGGACCCAGTGTGACACCATATGGATAACCTGCAAAAAGTGAAAGGAAGTTTTCTTGTTAAAAATAATATCATTCCTTGTCCTCCAGATAGACCAACATAAGGGCAGAGACCCCAATACGGATGAAAGCCTTTGATTGTCTATCAACTCCATGCAACCAATTACCAAACATATTGGTAATATTGGATGGAGGTGGGAGAGCAAAAGTAAAATTGATCGTACGCCAAAGGATTTTAGCTAGAGGACAAGTGATGAACAAATGCTCAATAGTCTCCTGTTCGCCACAAAAAACACATTTTGTACAACCGTTCCATCTTCTTTTGGCTAAATTATCCTTAGTAAGTAGAACTTTATTGCTTAAGAACCACATAAATATTTTAATCTTTAGGGGAACTTTAACTTTCCAAAGGTATTTTCTTAAGAAAGGGGTATGGTCATTCATGAGATCCTCATACATAGATTTCACGGTAAACACACCATTTGTTGTCAATTTCCAAACAAATTGATCTTTCTCATCAGATAAATTAATCCTCATAAGTTTCCTGCATAATTGTAACCATAAAGACCATTTATTTCCCAGCAACAACCTTAGGTGTTTGGGCTAACACATGAGCTACTGTTACATTCTTATGATGCACAATACTATATAAGGATGGATATTGTTGAGCTAATGGTGTATTTCCTAACCAGGTATCTTCCCAAAAACGGATATGAGTACCATTACCGATCTGAAAAAAACCTCTGCTAAAAAATTCCTCTTTAACCCTCATTAATCCCTTCCAAAAGGGAGAGTTTGTAGGTTTAGCTTGTACCTCTGATAAGGTCTTTTGTCTTAGGTATTTGTTCTGCAGTAGTTCTTGCCATACCCCATCCTCAGTAAGAAGTTTATAAAGCCACTTACTCAATAAACATCTATTTTTCAATTCAATGACCTCGATACCAAGACCCCCTTGATCCTTAGGTCTGCATACGATATTCCACTTGGTGAGTCTATATTTTCTTTTGTTTTCCTCAGATTGCCAGAAGAAACGAGACCTATAAAAATCCAGTCTTTTCCTTACCCCAACGGGTATTTCTAGGAAAGACAACATGAACATCGGTAAGCTAGTTAAAACTGAATTGATAAGGACCAGTCTGTCACCATAGGACAATAATCGGCCCTTCCAGCATCCCAATTTGCTCTCAAATCGGGTCTCCACTGGATACCAATCAGATATTCTAAGCTTTCTAAAGTGGATAGGAATACCTAAATATTTAAAAGGTAGAGACCCAGCGTCACATCCAAAGATCTGTTTATACTGGTCCACCTCCTCCTTTGCCTTCCCAAAACAAAAAATCTCGCTCTTGTGAAAATTGATTTTAAGCCCGGATAGCTCTTCGAAAAGGCATAGAATCAGTTTCATATTTACTGCTTTTTGTAAATCATGTTCCAAGAAAAGGATAGTATCATCCGCATACTGTAGGATAGAGATCCCCCTTCAACAAGGTGAGGAATGAGTCCACCTACTTGACCGTCATTTTTTGCTCTCTCAATTAAGATAGCAAGCATGTCCACCACAATATTAAATAGAATAGGTGACAAAGGATCACCTTGTCTCAGCCCTTTTTTAGTTTGGAAATAATGACCAATGTCATCATTTACCTTAACTCCTACACTCCCCCCTTGGACATATTGATTGATCATCCTACACCATTCAGGGGCAAACCCCTTCATCCTCAAAGTCTGTTGTAGAAATGACCATTTCACTTTATCATATGCCTTTTCGAAATCAATCTTGAATAAAACCCCATCCAATTTCTTATTATGTAACTCATGAATAGTTTCATGTAGAATGACCACCCCTTCTAAAATATTTCTGCCAGGCATAAAAGCGGATTGAGTTGGTCTTATAACTCGTGGTGCAATTCCCGTAATACAATTTGTACCAGCTTTGGTAAAGATTTTGAAACACACATTCAAAAGACAGATAGGTCTATATTGTTGTATTTGCACCGCATCCTCTTTCTTTGGTAATAAAGTTATGACGCCGAAATTCAATTTGTAAAGGGGCAAATCCCCAATACTAAATTGATTGAACAACGCCATCAAATCATCTTTTATTACTTCCCAAAATTTCTGATAAAACTCAGCTGGGAAGCCATCAGGCCCTGGCGCTTTATTACCCTCCATCTGAAAAAGTGCATCGTGAACCTCCTCCTCAGAAAAAGAAGCTGTCAAGATCGCGTTCTCGACAGTCGATATATGAGGAATGTCCTGCACCTCTTCCTCAACCAGGGAGATGTTATTAGATATCGGAGCCCCAAACAGTTTTTTATAAAACTCCGTAATGTATACTTTCAAATTATCTTCCCCAACAATAGTTCCCTCCTGTTGTTCTAATTGAAATTTTTTCTTTCTCCTGTGCTTCCCATTTGCAATCAAATGAAAGTATCTCGTATTGCTCCCCCCTTCCTGTATATGCTTAACCTTAGCTCGCTGCGCCCACTTAGCCTCTTCCTCTCTTCGTAATCTATTCAGTTTCTCATTTGCATCTTTAAGCGATTCTCTCTCTACCGTCGATAAACTGGATTTTACAAACACCTAATATCAGTTTATCCAAACTTGCAAAGCATACAAAAATCTCAAATAATGTGTGGCTAAAATACAGAGATATCTCCAATCGGCAAACACTGATTCAACATTTGATTAGCATTGCTATTTATCTAGAATAATCAAGCAACCGAAAAGGCTCCATTCCAATTAAGGATTTGTAAAACAAGATAGGATAAGACAAGCTCCCGTGTGTTGCACACCTAGACGATCTGATGCTCAAGCTTTAGAACTTCTGAGAAAATCCCAAGACTAGACGTGCGGCAGCCCATTTGAGTTGGCTAGAACCATGGAGTGAAGGGGAATGAGAAATATGAGGCTAGGAGATGGGGAAGAAAGAGGACCTAGCTAGGAGCCATGGGGAAATTTAGGGTGTGTTTAGTAGACCGGGTCACCACAGAAAGACTATCCCACCTGAGAAAATCTGACCTTATACAAGTTAAGCTGAGATTTACCACGTGTTTGGTAGGTCGGGCGTGCTCAGCCATGGTGAGGTAAGATGTTGTTTGGTGAGCCAAATCTGAGCTCAACCATTCACACATAAAGCAATTTGCAGAGAGGTTCAGAATTTTACACAAAAAACCTTCAACACAAAAATGAAAAAGCAATCAGGCCCTCAGCCGGGCCTGGAGCAGATTGTCGGCGATGGCTGGCCGTGGGGCGCCAGCGGTGGTGGGAGGCGGCGGAAGGAGGGCCGTGGGGCGCCGGCGCTGGCTCGTCAGGCCTCTTTCCGGCGCGGGAGGAGCAAGGGCCGACGCGGGGCCTGCTGAGGCGCGTCTGGCCGCCGGGAGCTGAGGCGCGTCTGGCCTGGCTTCGACACGCGGGCAACGTGGTGGTCCAGCGATGGCGGGGGGCGTCCAGGGACGGGCGGCGGCGCTCCAGGCCGTGGTTGGCGACGAGGAAACCTGGCGGCGCAAGGAGGCGGCCACGGGAAGAGAGAGAGAGAGGAGGCGTGTTCCGGTTGGGGGAAATGACGCTGCGGGGTTGGGGTCTGGGGGGTGGGGCAGGCCACGGCTACAGTGTTTTGCGAGATTGCCTCATCCCGGATGAGTAGGGAAGCTCGATCTGGGCTTCGCTCTTCAACCCGACTCTGAGGCCTTTTTCGTATCCCCTCAGCAGTGTGGAGATGACCCGAGCCGGGCTAACAAACACCGGATCTCTTAAAATCTCCGTTGAGAGGAGAATTTCTGAGTAGCCCCAGGCTACCAAACACATCCTTAGAAACAAACCAGAGAATGGAGAAAACGGACAGAACGGAACGTGACCTAGCTGGTAAACTAGAGAAGTTTCAATTTCCACCGATTGAAATAAACCAGCCCATAACATAAAACACCGCCGCCGGTAGTACCATGGATGCAGACAAATGTCTCCCCAGAAAAACCTTTAGTTTGAGGAATCCGAAGATCATACATAAAGTTTTAAAGGAAATCCAAAAACATCTCGACGTAGTCAACGATATATCTTACAGGCTTGCAAAATCTCACTTCAAAATTATTGGTACTTTTTTTTTGAGAAGAAATTCTTGGTACTTGGGGCCACACAAAACGACACAACATGACAAACTTTGAAGTTCTGAAAATACCAGTAAAGCACGGAGTGGCATTGTAGAAGACTACGGGCCTGTTTGTTTCAGCTTTTGGTGGCTTTCCGGTAGAATAAGCCACGAAATCCAAACAAACGGGACAGCTTCGCTTTTGGCTTTGCCGAAGCCATCGGCCGAAATAGGCAGGCTCGGGAAAGCACCTCCGGAGGTGCTTCGGGTGGCTTCCCGCAGCTTTCACTATAACCAGCTAACCTTTTTTTTTTGACTTGCCCATATGGTTCCGTAATATTTACGTTGGCTGCCACCGCTGAGTAGAATCAGTATTTTCCCAAACTCCTCATGCTCGGCCGACCCGAATCGATTTGTCTCCAGAACTCACAATAGAGGAGAGACCAGCACGCTAGGGTTTCCCCACGCATCACCGCGCCGCCACCCGCACAATGCCGCCGCCGCCACTCCTGCCGGCCGCCGGCGACCCTCCCCCTCCTCCGTTCCCGGCCGACCCCCGCCTTCCTCCCTCCCCGTCCGCCCGACTCGGCCGACTCGCCCCTGTCCGCCCCGCTCCCGCCCAATCCTTGAAGGTCCTTGAAGGTCAACGACGGCAGCAAGTTCCGATTCGGCCCCGTCCTAGCCGGAACACGCCGTCGTCGGTCGTCCACTAGTCCGCCCGCTCCTCCCCGGCCGAGCTCCCTCAGGGCATCTCCAGCGGCGCGACGCAAACGGTCGCTGAGCGACCGTTTTCGTCCGCCGTGACCGGAAATGCGTCTGGGGCCTGTTCCAGCGGGGCGACGCAAAGTGACCGGGCTCCGCGGAGACGCAAACCTGGCCCAAATATGCGCCAGGTTTGCGTCTCCGTAGACGCTCGGCGGTCGCGGAAAATGTCCACGTTGGGTACATCCGGGCCCGGTCGGTAGTGACTAGGTAAGCAAAAGATTTTTTCATTTACTATTGATTGGCCAAAAGGACCATCTCTGTAAGATGGTTAGTCGAGTTAACCTAAAACTACAATGGCCGTACCTACTCGCCGCCGCGCGGCCTACACCGGCCTCGGTTACTCGCAGTCGCGCGCCCTAATACTGGCCGCCGGATGGGCCGGCGCCGTCGTCGAAGCGGGAGCGCTTCTTGCACTCCCCGCGACGCGCACGCCGGCGAACGGACTGCTCGTCCTGCCGCTTGCGGCGTTCGAGGGCCTCGGCCAGGGAGCTGTCCCACAGGGCCGTCACCGTTGCAACGGCCACCTTGGTAGCCGCCGCCTTCGCCGTCGCCCGGGCCTCCTCCTCCTCTCATCGCCGCTGGACCGCCGCCGCCGCCGGCCTCCTCCTCCGCCGCCGTCGACCGCCGCCGCCGCGTCCTCCTCCGCTGGACCGCCGCCGCCGCTTCCTCCTCCGCCGACCGCCGCCGCCGCTTCCTCCTCCGCTCGACCGCCGCCTGGATCGCCGCCACGTCGGCGACGAAGCGGGCCCTGCCCCTAGCCGCCGCCACAGCTTCGTCCCTGGCGGCGATGGCGTCCTCCAGCTCCCGGTTCTCCTGCTCGACCCGCGCGGGAGAAGGGCCCCTACGCGGGAGCGAGTCCAGGTCGGAGCACATTAACCCCCCAGCCATGGCCATCGCATAGCCGTGGGCTTCCTCCTCCGCCGCCCAAGCTCGACGGCGCTGGGCCCCCAAGAAGGGACTCGAAGGACGCGAGCGTAACCCGGTGGTCACCGGCGCACTCGAAGCGCATGGACACGGGGACATCGTCGTCCGCGATGTCGTGGATGACGGCGTCGGCCGGAGGGGCATCGATGGCCGCCCGCGCCTCCGCGAGCTCGGCCCTGGCGTCGGCGAGCTCGGCCATGGCGTTGGCGATCTCCGCCCTGGTCGCCACGAGGCGCCCTTCCGCGCGCTCTGCCGCCTCCGCCTCCGCGACCTCCGCCTCCGCCGCCGCCACCTCCAGGTCCAGCTGCTGCGCCTCAACGCCGGCGGCGGCTACCTCGTCTTCCTCCTCCTCTAGGTGGAGCTGGCGGCACATGTGAACAACGTGCTCCCAATTCATGTGGTCGGCCATGGATGGATGGTAGCTTGAGGTGTGCCCGTCGCCCCCGTCGGTGTCCACCATATATAGCCACGGCGGGGCGGGAAACGGCGTTGGCGCGCGGGCGTTTCCCGCGCGCGCGAACCGCCGGCGAAACTTGCCAATGTATTGGGCGCGCGCGGGAATTATCGTCTCCGCGCGGGAACAGTTAATCGCCGGCGGCAGTCCTCGACGGGACGTAAAACGCAATTAGCGACCTTGACGCTGTCCCGGGATAAAATATGCGTCCGCACCGCTGGAGCTACCCCCGACGCAAACGGTCGCCCTGGCCCACAACGCGTCCGCGGCCCGGCGCAAACGGACATTTCGGACGTCCGAAATGCGTCGGCCCGCTGGAGATGCCCTTAAGGTGAGCCTTCCATCTCCTGCACAACAGCTTTTCCTGCACAGCCAGCCAGCCACAACCCAAACAAACAGGCCCAACATCTCGAATCTTGGAGCACAATCAACGATCCTTTCTTGGCATCTTTAGGCCCGCTCATCCCGTTTTGAGTTAACTACAAAATGTCACAATTGGATTCCGTTTTATCAGGGCATGATGAGTAGGCAGCATATGTGGACAACTGGATGAGGCGGGTGTGGGCCCCACTTGTCAGCCTCCCATATCCTTCCTGGCATCTCCCGGTCCCACCTAGGCAGTTCGTCTTAAATGTTACGCGCACATTCAACGACGCTTCTTCCAACAGTCGCCTCTGCTCTTCACGCCCTGTCAACACAACAATCCGGCGCTCCGCTCCGCCGCCCTCGCGCTCCGATCCCCACCGCCGTCCTCGCCTCCTCTCCACATTCCGGTGGGCCGAGCGGCGACGGCGGTGGAGTGCGGCAAGCCAGGCCCGCTGCCGCTGGTGGTGCCGGAGTGGCGCCGGTCTGATACCTCCGTTTCGCCGGTAAGGAAGGAACCCTAGCTTGCTTGCTTGGACGGATCTGCTCCGAGTCTTCGGTTCGTTTCCCGGGGCTCCCCTCTTTGGTTTGGGGCGGCGGCGAGCAACCGGAGCCCCAAGCATTCGCAGCTTGGCCCCGATTTGCTTGCTTGCTTGCTTCGTCCATGGTTCCGTTAGGTTCCTCTTTTGCGGTTGCTTTATTTTTGCAGCGCGCGAGATCAACCAGAGTTTTGCTCGTCTAGATTAGATCGATTGGAGTTGGTCCGGTCCAATGGGATTTGGTGCCCAGGTTCGAGCGCTGCTTGTGTTTTCCTGAATTTTTGGGGGTTCAACTAAACCCCACCCTCAGTCCGCACATGGTTGCCAGTAATAGAGGTGTTTCTGCATTTGTTTATTTTTGGGAAGGAATAAACAAGGTAGGATGAGAAGCGTAGCGGCAGTAGCACAATGTGCGTCCCTGATTGTTTTATTGACAGATCTTTTCGGTTCGTCTTATTATATGTCGTTGACCTTTTGACCTGTTCTTGCTTTACCCGAGATGGCTGTTTGCTAGTGCCTGATGAAGAGAAACGTATTGCCTTTTTTTTCCCGGCATGTTTATTCTATTGCATTGCAATGCAATGTGTCTCCGAGAAAACAACTTCTAATTATGGGTGAAACCCCCCGTGTATGCATCTACCTTTTATTTTTTGCGAACTATGTTGCATCTACGGATCTACCTAGCTAGTTAGTTCTTCAAAAGATACCAAATTAGATGCCTAATATCAGTGCACCGTATTCTTTATCCATACCAGTATTTAGCATTTCATACATCACGCTACTTCTTTATTAGTTCAGAAACTGAAGTAAAGGAACTCAAAGATAAATCAGCAACCTGAGTTTTTTTTCCCTAAAATCAGGACCTGCCATAGATTTACAGATCTGTCCATCTTTCCAATGACTGACTGTTTTTATCATGATTTACTGGCAGATCTTTTGGTTCGTCTTACTATATGTTGTTGACCTTTTGACCTGTTCTTTTGCTTTACCCGAGATGGCTGTTTGCTACTGCTTGATGAAGAGGGACGTTTTTTTTTTCTGACCTGTTTATGTTTATTCTATTGCACTGTAATTGAATTTGCCTGTGCATGCATCTACTTAGCTAGTTAGTTCCTCAAAAGATACTGCCAAATTTGATGCCTAATATCAGTGCACCCTATTGTTTATCCATACCAGTATTTAGCATTTCATACATTGCGCTACTTCTTTATTAGTTCAGAAACTGAAACAAAAGAACTCAAAGATAGATCTGCAAAATCAAAACCTACCATAGATTTACAGATCTGCTCATGCTTTCCAATGACTGACTGTTCTTTTATCATGATTATGCACCGGTGTAGTCTTGGTATGCACCATCACCATGGGTGGCAAGACTATTCAGGTGTCAGGATTTCCGGCAACTGTCCATGCTGACCATGTCAAGGATTTGCTGGAGCAAATTGTTGGTACTGGCAACGTCTACGCAGTCAAGCTCAGGCCTCCAAAGGTCATCTCTGCAAACTCAAGATCTTTCGCTATTGTTCAGTTCCAGACCGAGGCACATGCCTCACTGGTGGAGAATGCGGCTCGAAGGAAGGCACTTAATTATGGAAGCTATTATCTGAAGGCCCGACCTGCGGAACGTGACATTGTTCCAAGACCAAGAACTACGATTTTTAACTTACAGGGTGCAACACTGCATCTTGGCTGCCTTCTGAAGGAAAGAGTTCTATCTGTTCTGTGGAGCGGAACGGATGTCTCTGTTGACTTTGGATTTGCTATGAAGAAGATTGACTTTTGCCTCTTGTACAACTCGAAGAAATACAAGCTTGAGCTTTCCTACGAGAGCATATGGGAGATCCAGCTTCACAGTCCACTTGGGTCACGGGAAAAGTTCCTCCTGATTCAGGTATTATTAGCTGCGGAACACAAGTTAATGTTTGCTTGAACATGCTTTTCATGATTTCACTTTACTTCTACTTGCTAACTCATTGTACTTTTGCTGTTCCTTAGATTTCAGATTTGTAGATTATCGTGCAACTGTGCAAGTACATAACTCTGTGTTCACATTGTTCAAGTGTATAACTCTTGTCTTCACATTACAGCTTCCCTATAAATGAACGCTTGAATTTTTTACTAAAGGATTCATGCGCACATGCGTTCTCTTCTGCTGCCTGACTATATCATTGTTACACTTCATACTGTTGCCTTTTCGTCAATGATCATTTTGCCATGCTTGGAATGCTGGAGGTCCATTGGAGTTTACTTATATGCATTTTTTTTTTGTTGCTAAGTGCACACCAATGTTTCTCTAGAGTGTTGATATAGTGATAATCCGTCCATTGAAAGTTATGCCACAAGATGGTGGGATGGGAACACCAATTGCTGTTATACGTTTCCGTTATTTTCTCGATATTCGTGTAGCTCCTGAAAATGTTGATTATGCAGGAACCATTTTTAGTTACTTCCTAGTTTCTGTTTAATGAACACTTACTTTTCTAGAATTTTGATGACCTCAAATTGCGAAATGTTGTTGTTTTTCAGGTTCTATCTGCTCCAAAAATTTATGAACCAAACCCACGCCGTTCTGGTTATATGTACGAGGATCCTTTATTCAACTATTTCAGGGATGATACAGATGATCAGTGGACCAGAACAACTGACTTTACTCCATCAGCAAGCATTGGCCAATCATATGTTCTATGTCTGGAGCTACCATATCTTGCTGATCTCCCAAACATTCGCGAGTACTTTGTTTACTATGAAGAATGCAATTCTGAGTTTCATTGCCAGTGTGGATATTCATACTCTAGCAATACTTGCTTTGTTCCAATTGTGAAATCTCATTGTTACATTGATGTCCCCTATGACATACTCTTCAAGATCAGCCACTTGGTTCAGAATGGGACACTTAGTGGGCCAACACTTGATGACAACTTCTTCCGTCTGGTCAGCCCACAATATATATGTATTGACCATATAAAGCGTGCACTTGAAAAGATGGCATACCTAAAAAAGACTTGCTTGAATCCAACAAACTGGTTATCAGAACAATACAAAAAAAATCGGAGATCACGCTACGTGTTAACATCACCCAGCATATCTCTGGATGATGGGTTGGTATATGTCTACAGGGTGCAAGTTACCCCTGTGAAAGTGTACTTTTGTGGTCCTGAGATTAATGTCTCCAATCGTGTTATACGGAATTATGCTTCTGATTTGGATAACTTCCTTCGGATTTCATTTGTTGATGAGGACTGTGAGAAGCTCCGTTCAACTGATTTATCACCACGGTCTGCTCCAGGAAATAATACAAGGAGAACTGCTCTGTATAACAGAGTTCTTTCAGTCCTTTCAAATGGCATCACTATCAGTGACAAGCACTTTGAGTTTCTAGCCTTTTCTTCAAGCCAGCTCAGAGATAACTCTGCATGGATGTTTGCTTCTCGGCCAGGGTTATCTGCCAGTGACATCAGGGAGTGGATGGGAAACTTCCGTAATATTAGAAATGTGGCAAAGTATGCTGCAAGGCTTGGTCAGTCTTTTAGTTCCTCAACGGAAACCTTGAAAGTACATCAGTATGAGGTTGACAAAATTCCAGATATAACAAATGGTACGAAGTATGTATTTTCTGATGGAATTGGAACCATCTCAGCTGATTTTGCAAAGGAAGTGTCTATGAAGTGCAAAATGATCCGCTTTACTCCCTCGGCTTTCCAAATAAGGTATGGAGGTTATAAAGGTGTCGTCGCTATTGACCCAAGATCGCACTGGAAACTTTCTTTAAGAGGAAGCATGTCAAAGTTTCAGTCAGACAACATCACACTAGATGTCCTTGCATACAGCAAGTACCAGCCATGCTTCCTGAATCGGCAGCTAATCACTCTTCTTTCAACACTAGGAGTCAGTGATAACATATTTGAACGGAAGCAACAAGAGGCTGTGAAGCAGTTAAACAGAATGGTAACTGAACCACAAGCTGCTATTGAGGCGATTGAACTTATGCCCATGGGAGAGATTACCAATACGGTGAAGGAATTGCTGCTATGTGGCTACAAGCCTGATCTTGAACCATATCTTTCTATGCTGCTACAAACCTTTAGAGCATCCAAGTTGCTAGAACTGAAAACGAGATCAAGGATACTTATCCAAAAAGGACGTGCAATGATGGGATGCTTGGATGAAACAGGCATGCTGGAGTATGGACAAGTTTTCATTCAAGCTTCTACCAGTGCAACTGGCCGTGATATCGAACAAGTAACTGGAAAAGTTGTGGTTGCCAAAAACCCTTGCCTCCACCCGGGCGATGTCCGTATTCTCCAGGCTGTTTATTATCCTGTTCTGAACCACATGGTTGACTGTGTTGTCTTTCCACAGCAAGGGCCAAGGCAAGTATTTAGTAATATATTCTATGTTTTCCAGTTCACCCCAGTATGCTTTTTAGCAAAATCTCATTTCTGGAAACGTGATCTTCCTGAATTGCTAGAAAGCAACAGTGGAAGACGAAACAATTTGTTATATATTAAATCGAAGAACATTTTGGTAGTGAAATCTAGGCGCTGCTCATGGCTGTCATATCTGATCCATTAGTACTTGTTGGAAGTTGTACTTTTCTTTTGGTTGTCCTTTGCTAACGACATCATTTCAAATGTGGTTTATGCAGGCCTCACCCTAATGAGTGTTCAGGGAGTGATCTTGACGGAGACATTTATTTTGTTTCATGGGATCCAGATCTCATTCCAACTCGTATGGTGGCACCTATGGAGTACACTCCAGCATTAACAGAAACATTAGATCATGATGTTAGGATTGAGGTATTCCAATTTTTTTTGCCCAGATAGTCATTTTGATGGCTTCATGCTAACAATTGATAGTTTGTTGCCATCATTGTTGTCACAAGTCATGCTTCTTACTGTGAATTGCTTTTAGAGTCTGGTTCTTGCATTCATGAAAAGCTGACTATTTAACCCTATTTCCTGTTTATCTTTTCTGAGTCAGTTCTTTAAGGAAATTTCCAGTATATGTACTTAAACAAATTTGACCTTGCTTCGGAACTTTTCTAATACCGTGCAGGAAGTACATGAGTACTTTACAAATTACATAGTTAATGAGAGTCTGGGAATCATCGCCAACGCGCATGTAGTCTTTGCGGATAAGGAAGATCTTAAGGCTGAAAGTACACCCTGCATTAAGCTGGCTGAGCTCTTCTCGATTGCCGTCGATTACCCAAAGACAGGAGTGCCGGCTCAAATTCCGTCTGAACTACATGTGAGGGAGTATCCAGATTTTATGGAGAAGCTTGACAGAGCTACCTATGAATCTAAGGGAGTAATAGGGAAGCTGTATAGGGAAATAAAGAAGCAGAACCCTCACATAGGGCACTTCACAAAGGACGTGGCAAGGCGGTCATATGACACTGATATGATTGTTGATGGTTACGAAGACTACATCGACGAAGCTGTGTGGTTCAAGGGAGAGTATGACTTCAAGTTGGGTAACCTGATGGATCACTACGGAATAAAAAGCGAGGCTGAGATAATAAGCGGATGCATTCTTAAGATGGCAAAGAATTTTACCAAGAGCAGTGATGCCGATGCTATCAGACTGGCGGTGAGATCTTTGCGGAAAGAAGCAAGGTCATGGTTCAGCGAGATGAGCGCAGATGAGAGCAGGGATGGTCATGAAGCCTCCTACGCCAAGGCATCCGCTTGGTACCATGTCACCTATCACCCGGACTACTGGGGTTCTTACAATGAAGGTTATGATCTCCGGCCACACTTCATCAGCTTTCCCTGGTGTGTCTTTGACAAGCTGCTGCGCATCAAGCAGAGGACAGAACTTGTAAGGAGGATGCAGCCTGATGTGCTCGATCTCCAGAATAGCATGAACCGGAACATGAGGCTCAGTTGACTGCTACTGGCAGGTTTCTCTTGTACATGTATTTGGACATATCGTTTCTCATGCTAGGATGATCACTGAACTGTAACTTGAGGTTCAGTTGACTGCTACCGGCAGGTTTCTCATGTAGTTGTATTTGAACATGTCGATTCCCTCGCTAGAATGATCACTGAACCTTGTACTACATACATTTGAACACGTTGATTCTCATGCTAGAATGAACTTCTGAAGGCAATTGTAATGGCAAACAATCTGACAGACCTGGTGCTATGCGTACATGAGGTTTGATTCGGTGTTATTTCCCGCATCTCTGGGAATACGTACCACATGTTCATACTAATATTGTGAATAAAGTGCTGCATGGAAATGTATGGAAGACCCAAGTTCAGATCGACTGTATGACTGATTTTTCGAAATGGGTTTCCCCAGCCTCTGCATCGAAATGATGCATACGGCCGTCTGTATGACTGATTGTACGAGTACCTCCGGTTTTCAGTATGAATTTCTACTCTTTCCACGCAACAGGTTCGGGACCGAAACCAAGACAAGATTCCCGAAGGATCGCGGAAACGAGAGAAACAGGGATCTTACAATGGCCAGCTAGCATTCAGCATCAGAAATTTCAGAATAACTGTACAAGTCGCCCGAGCTAGCAGGGAGCACGCTCGACGGAGTTGAGGCTGTCGGCCGCCGGCAGCGGTTTCCTCCTTGGCGCCGCCATCTCACGAACAGAACCGCCCATTGTTCTTCTCACTCACTTTTTTCTCCCAACTGTTTCCCGAATCATTCTGCACCGCATCCCTCGATGCCTGGCAGGCTGCAGACTCTGTCCCCTGAACTATACCACCCGGAATAGATGAGCCACACTCCGCTTTGTTTGCAACCCAAGAAGAAATTATTTGGAGAAAATGTTCAGAAGCTGCACCTACTGCAGCCTTGGAATCCGGTTCCGGCTTTTTTTTTTTTTCTGAAGAAACTGACCCAAAGTCACAGATGATCTGTCATTAGCATCGATCTGGATCCTATCATTCTGAGCAATTAACCGTCTTCGATCAGTTTGCTGTGGGTATAGGTAGGAGTCAGGGCAGCAGCGGAGCGGAGGTTTGGCGCCGCCTGTTCGGGAAGTCCATGGATAGCAGCGCAAAGCGGGATGGGAAGGAGGGCCGGCGCAATTAAAGCGGCGGAAGGTGAGGTGAGGCCACGGTCCCGCGTCGTGTCGCCCCTGCCGGCCACTCAGCGCGCCGGTGAGGTCCACGACGGCGGCCTGCTCGTTTGGGGCCGGCAGCTCCGCCCGACACTCCTCCCACCCTGTCGGCCTCCAAGAATCTGCTGCTCCGCCGGGTGAGTGCTGATTTTGTGGGGCGTATCTATATTCTAGCTATAGAGTTTTGTTTAAACCCGTTGGTTTCCTCACACCACACCCAACCCAAGGGGAGTTCGATACGGAGTATGTTTGATTACAGCTTAATGACGAGATAACAATGACAAAGGGTGCCCGCTGCCGAAGCGGGGACTTAATAATAAGATAGAGGCAGACGAACACACGGGTTTATTATCCAAGGAGCACAAACCTAATCGACCTAGGGCTTCGAGAAGCCACTGCAGATGGAGGCAAAGGCTAAGAAACCCAATTCTAAGCAGAAGATGAAGGAGACGAAAAAGAGCAGGGAACATGCGGATGATTCGATTGGTAGCCACCAGCCTGCTGAGAGCAGTTACCAAGGGTTAACAGTACTCAAAGAGGTTGCGACACTACACAAAGAACACCTAGAGCAGTTGGCAATAAAGAAGAATCAGAAGAAGGTGAAGGATGAAGATGCTGGGAAAGCTGTTGCTTCTGCTGGAAGACATGAAGAATCTGTGACAGAAGCCTGGAAAGCTGAAGAAGCTGTGACGGTGGGCAGCAGCAAATCAGCCATGAACCAACAGGTGATCAGTCTGGAGACTGAAGAATCAGTCCGGAGAAGAGTGGAGGCTATTTACTCAAGGATGCCACCAGAATATCGGGAGAAACTGATAAAAGAGGAAGCAGCGTGGGAGGAGGCACATAATGCTATGATGGCCAACTTCAAGAAGCTTTCAGAGAGAAAGAGGAGTGGGAATTCAGTGTGCGACGATTTGGAGAACAAACCTACATATCCCAGTGCCACTATGTCAATGCGAGAGTACTCCGTCCAAGATGATCTTGATCATGACAGAGGCAAATCAGCCACACAAGTGGCCAAGAGTGATGTAGCCAAGGCCATGGTTTCCGAGGCGGAGAGTTTCGCTTCACACCGTTTCCTCTGGGAGTCTCAATGGAGGAAAACCTGTGGTTTATTCACAGATATAAGTGAGCAACTGACAAACCCTCTCTTGTTTAGCTAGTGGCCGTGTCCTTTTTATTTATATGAACGGCAGGGGTTCTGCTTTTTTTTTTCCTTGAAACATGAGGAAGGGGCCAGTTTACTTAGTTTGCTGCTTATCTGTTGCTAGTTCATGCATGTTGATTTCTGACACACCCTCCACTTTCCTGTGTGCAGCTGTTCTGAGTTCCATGCAGTTTACACCATACGCACCTGGATACAGTAGTCCTTACAGCAGTTCCTGTTCCACCCCGAAAACCTTGCAGATCTTCTCCATCAAACTCGCAAAACTTTATAGTGGCCTTGAGTTTCCGTTGTCTGTGTATGGCGTGGTTGCCGTTCGGGATACCGTGGATCGCAACCGAAATCTTCTCTTCTCTTGCGATAGGAGCGAGGCCCAAGAACTGACACATAATGTATGTATGCTACTACCTTGATTTTATTTTTGTACATCTTGATTGCACGTTGGTCATTGATGAGTGGACTGATGATGCTTGCAGGATCCTTTTCTCCACTTGATTGGTCCATCCCGTGCAATCGTAAACGTGGACGAGGTTTGCATTGAAGTGGAACTAAAAGTAAAAGGCAGGGCAGGCTCTAAAGATATAGCGTTGTTCAGTACTGCGCACCCTTACATGGGAGAACACCATACTGGGTTGTCTAAAATCACCTTGTACAACATCTTCTGCAAGCTACATTTGCGCTTGCAGCAGGTTAAACAAACTGTCCAAGCCACTATCTTGGGTGTCCAGGTTGTCAAAGATGATGGGTCATGGCCTTTTAAATATGGTGGCCTAGTTGCTTGCTGCCCACTATCAGAGGAAATGCTGGCCCCTAATAGTGGATTCAGTCGTAATATGCCTATTGTGTTGATTGATTCAAAAGATAGAGCAATGCTGAAAGGTGCTAGGGGTCATGTACATCTGTGGAGGCAAGTTGTTTCTGTAGAACATCAAGGAGCATTGGACGTTGTCATACAAGCCTACTCCAAATATGGTGCTGCCACTCACAGAACTCGTGTCCGTTTCACGCCCAAACTTTGCAACATAAGCCAGGAGAAATGTCTCCTTCATGATGCTGAGGTAACTATTACTATTGCTTGGTCCTGTGTGGCTACGAGCAAGATGGGGCGAGTTGCGTTAGAGAATCGCGTCGAATCAGCCACACCACTGACGGCCGCTGAAGAGGAGATGAATTTCGAGGCAGAGAGATTTGCGTCATACCGGACATTCTGGGAGTCCAAATTGAGGAAAACATGTGGTTTATTCACAGATATAAGTGAGCAACTGACAAACACTCTCTTGTTTAGCTAGTTGTTATGTGCTTTTCATTTATATAAATGGAAGGGTTTTTTTTTTGTTTGCTTGAAACTTGAGAAAGGGATCAGTTTACATAATTTGCTGCTTTTCTAGTGCTGGTTCATGCATGTTAATTTCTAACACACTCCACTTTCTTGGGTGCAGCGAATCTGAGTTCCATGCAGTTTACACACTACACACCTGGACGCAGTCCTTACAGCAGTTCTTCCTGTTCCGTCCCAGAAACCCTGCAGATCTTCTCCATCAAACTCACACGAATTCATGGTGGCCTTGAGTTTCCATTTTCTGTGTATGGTGTGGTTGCCATTCGAGACACCGTGGAATGCAACCGAAATCTTCTCTTCTCTCGTGATATTAGCGAGGCCCAAGAACTGAAACAGAATGTATGTATGCTACTACCTTGATTATCTTCTTTTACATCTTGATTGCACGCTAGTTGGTGATTGATGCTTGGTGATGCTTGCAGGATACAATTCTGCACTTGATTGGTCCATCCCGTGCAATCGTGTTTACAGACAAGGTTTGCATCGAAATCGAACTAAGAGTAAAAGGTGCAGCTGGCTCTCAAGATAAAGCATTGATCAGTTCTGCACGCCATTACATGGGTTGCGTTTCCACCATCTGCTTCAAGAATGTCTTCTGCACGCTAGAGTTGTGCTTGGAGCCAGTTAAACAAACGGTCCAGGCCACTATCTTGGGTGTCAGAGGCGATGGGTCATGGCCTTTCAAATACGGTGGCATAGTTGCTTGCTCCCCACTACCAGGGAAAGTAGTGGTCAAGGATGGGCAATTCAGTCGTAATATTGATCCCTCAGCCCACCGCTCAGCCACCCAGATTGTGTTGATTGATTCGAAAGATGAAGCCGTGCTGAAAGGTGAAGATGGTTATGTACATCTGTTGAGGCAAGTGGTTTCTGTAGAACTACAAGGAGTGTTGGACGTCGTCGTCCAAGCCTACTCCAAATCTGGTGTTATCTCTGCTGGAACTCGTGCACGGTTCACGCCCAGAGCTTGCAACGTAAGCCAGCAGAAATGTCGCCTTGATGATGCTAAGGTAACTATTACTGTTGCTTGGTCACGTGTGGCTACCAACAAGAAGTTAGTTGCGTTAGAGGCTTGCGGCAGAAAGTGTGTTTGAAGCTTGCGGCTAAGATATTTCAATTTTATATTAGTAGTGCAGTCTGGTTGTATTTCTGAATCTGTTAGCTATTTAGTTTCTCCAAGTGTATCGATGACTATAACTTGTGCCATCTATGTATTTGCGGATTGGCAGCTAGCTATCATTCAGAAAAACAAAACAGTGGGTCTAAAAACCGTGGACGGCTTCTTGCTGGTCTGAACCTTTTGAATAAGGTGGGAGAGTTGCATATTTAAATGATGGCTCATTTTCTGAATCCAACTATCTATCTATGTGTGTCCGCTGTTACAATCTATGTGTGTCCGCTGTTACTCGCTTCTCAAATTCAGTCATCCAGAGAAACAAAACCGCGGATCGGTGGATCTAAAAACCGTGGACGCCTTTTTGCTGTCTGAACACAGTTTCACTCAGAGAATTGCTTACTTAAATGATGGCTCATTTTTTGAATCGACAAAAGAAATTTCCAGCATATTTCTAGATTAAAATGGATTGTCTGCGTTATGAAGCTTTGGCGCGCGGGGTTGCCGACCGAATCCAAGGAATTTTGATCGCTGGATCAAGTGTTGGAGAACTGATGTGAGAAAATACAACGGCCAATAATTGCTTGTGCATCATGGTGATGGCTTATTTGATTTAAAAAATAGCCGTATTATATAGTGGTAGCTATTACTCTGATTTCAAAAAATGAAGACCATAATCTGACCATGCATGACGATTAAACTTTCAGCAGTTCAGTTCACAACAACGCACCCCCTGCCTGCAGGTCAATATAAGCCATCATATACATTTTTTTTTTTCAAATCAGAGGCCAAACCTGCAGGGACACTTGCATACATAGAGATATGTCTACATACTAAAGCAGCTTTGTACCTATAAAATCTGAGAAACTTATTTGTGGACAGAGGGAGTAATTAAGATGAGGACGAGGATGGCGCTAATCATTACAAACAGTTATCAAAGTAAGGGTATGCAAACTAAGTATAACCTAATGAAGACCAGTGTGCTCATGGCAGATTAACTCCTTTCTCGCAGGAGGTGATGGGGTCATACATTGTCATCTTGAATCCGTCAGCTGTGACATTGAACATCACATAGTCACCTTCCTTCAAGTCATGGAAATAAGCAAATGCAGGCCACCCTTTATCCAGGATGACCTCGTCTTTGTACCGATTGGCATGGATAACCCACTCGCATTCCTTGCAATTCTTGATCACCACTAGGTACGGGTAGGGACACCCCTTCACATAAAGCCTGAACTCATTCGGGATAACAAGCATATACAAGTCATCATTGTCCAACCGGACATAGAAGTGCTTGGGACGAGGCACTGCAGCGTGGTGCCCAACCCTCGCAGGGCGGCTTCTCGGTTTGCAACCAGATAACAACCTAGAACTGCCAGCTGCTCTTGCCAAGGCTTCCTCTCTCCTGCCCGGGACTTTTGACTGGAAGCAAGCGAGGCGCGCCGAGAACGAGGCTTCTCAGCAAAGGCTGGAAGCGCGGGGACATCGCCGCCGTCAAGCTCATGCGACGCCGGCCTCCATGCTCCACTGCCAGATGCGCGAATCAAGGAACGAGAAGCGGGCACGGACGCAGGCGGTAAAGGCGAAGAACGACGACGAGGCATGCCCGTCGCTCGCCCCAAGCAACGACCATTAGATTAGGATGAAGTTTAAGTTTTATTTAGGTTCAAATTCGAGTTAATTTTGTATAAATTTCGTATGAATTTCGGTTTTTAAAATTTCATTTTTAAATTTAAATTTCTATTGGGGCTACACTATGGAGGGGGCGTTGGTGTGGGAGCAGCATTCCCAAATAGAGGATGCTCTATCGGCGGCTATTTGGGGGCCGCCGGTGAAGATGCTCTAACATATAGTACATGTTACTACTTTATGTTACTCCTCACTATGACTAGTTTAAATATCATGTAATTCACCATTATCATGTACAAATGCACTGCAAGACCAATACACCATCATGTCCATCATATCCTTACAGCAAAGATGACCATATAATAACCTAAGCACCATAATGAATCATATGCATAACTAAAAAGTGGCTATATTACATCATCGAAATTCGTTAGCACCGCTACACTGCATCATCATATTGCCTTATACGCAACTTGCATCATCTAAATTACCTAACCATGTAACAACAGGATGTATCAGCAAAATCATTTTAAAAATAAACACACTACATCATAACAAATTACCTAAACCGCACACTAAGGGTTCCTTTCATTCATATGATAGGAAAAATATAGGAACATGAAGTGTGTTTGATTGTAGCAAACGATATTTTTTTCCATGATGTGTGACCTAATGCTTTATTCATATAAGATTTACACTACAAGATTCCTATAGGATTAGTTCCTATATGATGTGTTCCCATGGATCAAACAACCTGTATAGAAAAATTCCCATAGGATCCAAAATCAAAGGAGCCCTAAATCATCAATATAAATTATCCAAAGAGAAAAAGGCGTCATCTAAATTACCTAAATGCACAATCTGTATTCAAAGTTACCCAAAACAGCAAAATGCATTGTCAAAATAAGAAAACCGATCAACGCATCATCTAAATCTGAGCTGGCTGCACTTTGGGGATGCACCACTGGAAAAAGGGGCGAAGGGTTGAGCACATGGCCTGGACGCCGCCGAAGAGGGAACAACTGTCGCTGGTGGAGAGGGGGCGACCGATGAGGGTTTCGGCGCGAAATCTGGGTCTCCGTGCGGCCAATGAAGTACAACAAGTAGACGTGAGAGTCCAATCATCCCACGGCTTCAGAGGTGCCACCGCCGCACAAGGATTCAGCCCAAAGGCAGCCGACGAGGTAGGTTTCAGTGACGGCTCTGCAACCGATGAGGATTTCGATGGAGCCAGCCGAATAAGGAACTGCAACCGCTTTTTGGCATTGGCGGGGTTGGCACACATGCTAGCAGCGACAGACGCCCCACGCAAGCGCTGCCGACGAGGGTTTCGAGGTGGCCCGAGGTCTCAATGACGTCAGCGGCAGATACGAATCAGATCCAGGGGATAATCCTGGCTCCGCCACCGCCAACGATTTCGGCGTGGCCGGCGGATCATCGTCCTCAACACCTGATTGCTGCCCCTTGTATCCAACAAACTCCTCCCCTGTCTGCTCGATTTTCACCTTCATGGAAACCAATCCATCAACAGAAATATGTTGTACGGAGTATTTGGTTCATCGAAGGAACCGGTGGACACATGAGTATGAGAGAAAGGTAGAGGGGATCCGTGGGTGTGATTTATTTGCCGAACAGTGATAGATAGACAGCGGCTGGCGGCTGGTGAGTTTATGTGTACCACCTCAAAAGAGGAGGCACGCCCGGAGCGATCTGGTTCAGAAGCGACCACGCGGGATTCAGAACCAAAATTTAGCGGGATCTACTGGGAGCGAATATTCCGCAACCCCGTTATTAGTTATTACGAATATCATATTTCTGAATTTCCAAAAAACAAGTGACATAACTCATGGACATTGGTTGTGTTATATAGAGCAAAAAATGCAACATCTTGCTCCGATGCAACAAAAAAATTGCATTCCATCTCTAGTTCTGATATAGAGCATGAGCGAGTTCCATACATATAATGTGGCCCGAGGTAGGGAGAGATATGACCCTGGCCTATTGTTGTCATATCAACGGAGCAAAATGTTGTTCCAGATTCCAATTTTGTCCATTTGCAACTCCCCTAGCAAGTTGGGACTTAATTTGAAAAGCCATAAAAATTCGATTTGGAACATTTGGTAAATTTCTGAGAAAACTAGCAGTACATTAAGTACAATTCAAAATTTCGAGAAAAAATACAGAGAGGCACTGCCCTAAGTGTTGGAACCCAAAACACTAGTAAAACATGTGTGTTGCACCATCCACACCTAGAACATATGGCGTGCATCGAGAGTTTGGCCTAAACATCAGATTGAGCTAGAGGTGGTTCAAATACTAATAATAATAACCAAATAGATTAATGGTGGTATTTTATAGATACCATATTAAAATATATTTCATTATCTATCTAATGGTATAGATTTTATATTTTGCGTGTTATTGGTATCGACTTGGTCAAACTTAACATAGTTTGACTTTCTAAAAATAATACAAGCCTAAATTTTTAGGATGGAGGTAGTATTTTCCACTCCTCTTATGCAGAGTTGTGCATCGTAAAATTGCCTACGACTCTGCAAACTATTTATTTCCTACACTAGAGGGGGATTGGTCGGTGCAAGATCCATATACCAAAATTTCAAATCTCTTAAGACCGTATTTTTCAGAGGAGTGCACATTTGCACCTCCAAAAACTTTGCAAACCATTTTCCACTCGCTACACGAAAATTTGACCTCTTTGACTAAACTAGTGGCCAAATGACCTAAAATGGGTATTTTCTAGTGAATATGCCAGTTATGCAGAGTTTTGAATCTTGAACCCATCTTATGCAGAGTTGCGCATCATGCAAATGCCTACAACTTTGCGAACTATTTTGTTTCTGTTTGGCAAATGAAAATGCAATATTTATTTGTATTAGTGGCTAAATGGTGTTTCTTTGTGAAGTGGCTACCAAGTGAAGTGTCCATATACCGCCCCCACTCCAATTTTTATTGGTGTGGGACATGTCAGGATGGCTAAATCTAGAATATGATATATATTTGCATTCCAACAAGTTTGAAAACCATTATTTTTTTCTTGCTACACAAGATTTTGACTTTGACTCATAACCACTTGCCAAACTGCATAGAATGGCTGTTTTATAGAGAATAACAATTAAAATGACATGTATTTTTTGAATCGATACATCTTTGCAGAGTTGTGCATCTCACACACTACAACCATATACTAAGTTATTTCCGAGTTAAATCATGATAAATGCAAGTTCAAACTAGGGGTACATAATCTAGTATATTCAAATATAAAAAATAAGAGAAACATAGTGAGAGGTGCATGCCCTAAGTGTGTAGGTAATCCCAAAACATTTGTGTTGCATCCACCTAAGTACATTTCAAAGAAATAATTGAAAATATAAAGAGGTGTGTGACCCACATGTGTGGAGTCATGGTACAATATAATCAAGTTGATAAACAAGGTCTAGACATATTCAAACCAGCAAAATCATGTATTTACCCCTAACCATAAACTCTGTCTTATGAAGTTAAGCATGAAGATAAGTGGTTTTGAGTTTTAAACATGGAAATTTCAAAAACCTCCCAAAAGCTTCATTTTGGAGTGACTAAGAAGGATCCAGGCTTACCTTTTCATTTTCATGTTTTAAACTTGTTTAAATCTTGGTCAAACCTTGTATTTGACCAAGATTCAAATGGGCATAAAAAATCAAAAAAATCAAAAAAACTAAAAACCAAAGCACATAGTCTTCTTATATCAAATAGTAAGCATTCAAGTAGATAAATAAGGTGTAGACGTATTCAAACCAAAAAAATCATGTATCTACCCCTTACCCTAAACTATGTCTTGTGAAGTCAAGCACGAAGAGAAGTGGTTTTGGGTTTCAAACATGAAAAATTCTAATACCTCCCAAAAGCTTCAATTTGGAGTGACTAAGAAAGATCCATGCTTACGTTTTCATTTTCATGTTTTAAACTTGTTTAAATCTTGGCCAAACCTAGCTAGGATTTGACCAAGATTCAAATAGGCATAAACAATTCAAAAAAATCAAAAAAAGAAAATCCAAAGCACATAGTCTTTTTATGTCATATAGTATGCATTCAAATTGATCAACAATGTCTAGACATATTCAAACCAGAAAAATCATGTATCTACCCCTAACCCTAAATTCTGTCTTATGAAGTCAAGCATGAAGAGAAGTGGTTTTGGATTTCAAACATGTTTCAAAAACCTCCCAAAAGCTTCATTTTGGAGTGACTAAGAAGGATCCATGCTTACTTTTTCATTTTCATGTTTTAAACTTGTTTAAATCTTGATCAAACCTATGATTTGACCAAGATTCAAATGGGCATAAAAATTAAAAAAAATTAAAAAAAGAAAAACCAAAGCACATAGTATCTCTTCTTATGTCATATAGTAAGCATTCAAGTTGATAAACAATGTCTAGACATATTCGATCCAGAAAAATCATGTATCTACCCTAACCCTAAACTCTGTCTTATGAAATCAAGCATGGAGAGAAGTGGTTTTGGGTTTCAAACATGGAAATTTCAAAAAGCTTCCAAAAGCTTCATTTTGGAGTGACTAAGAAGGATTCAGGCTTACTTTTTCATTTTCATGTTTTATTTAAAGCTTGGTCAAACCTAGGATTTGACCAAGATTCAAATGAGCATAAAAAATTGAAAAAAATGAAAAAAATGAAAAACCAAAGCACATAGTTTTCTTATGTCATATAGTAAGCATTCAAGTTGATAAACAAGGTCTAGACGTATTCAAACCAAAAAAATTATGTATCTACCCCTTTACCCTAAACTCTATCTTGTGAAGTCAAGCACGAAGAGAAATGGTTTCGGGTTTCAAACATTGAAATTTTAAATACCTCCCAAAAGCTTCAATTTGGAGTGACTAAGAAGGATCCATGCTTACGTTTTCATGTTCATGTTTTAAACTTGTTTAAATCTTGGCTAAACCTAGCTAGGATTTGACCAACATTCAAATGGGCATAAAAAATTCAAAAAAAGAAAAAAAGAAAAACCAAAGCACATAGTATTTTTATGTGATATAGTATGCATTCAAATTGATCAACAATGTCTAGACATATTCAAACCAGAAAAATTATGTATCTACCCCCTAACCCTAAACTCTGTCTTATGAAGTCAAGCATGAAGAGAAGTGGTTTTGGATTTCAAACATGGAAATTTCAAAAACCTCCCAAAAGCTTCATTTTGGAGTGACTAAGAAGGATCCATACTTACTTTTTCATTTTCATGTTTTAAACTTGTTTAAATCTTGGTCAAACCTATGATTTGACCAAGATTCAAATGGGCATAAAAATTCAAAAAAATCAAAAAAAATGAAAAACCAAAACACATAGTATGTCTTCTTATGTCATATAGTAAGCATTCAAGTTGATAAACAATGTCTAGACATATTCGAACCAGAAAAATCATGTATCTACCCTAACCCTAAACTCTGTCTTATGAAGTCAAGCATGGAGAGAAGTGGTTTTGGGTTTCAAACATGAAAATTTCAAAAACCTTCAAAAGCTTTATTTTGGAGTGACTAAGAAGGATCCAGGCTTACTTTTTCATTTTCATGTTTTAAACTTGTTTAAATCTTGGTCAAAATTAGGATTTGACCAAGATTCAAATGGGCATAAAAAATTCAAAAAAATGAAAACAATGAAAAACCAAAGCACATAGTTTTGTTATGTCATATAGTAAGCATTCAAGTTGATAAACAAGGTCTAGACATATTTAAACTAGCAAAATCATGTATCTATCCCTAACCCTAAACTTTGTCTTATGAAGTCAAGCATGAAGATAACTGGTTTTGGGTTTCAAACATGGAAATTTCAAAAATCTCCCAAAAGCTTCATTTTGGAGTGACTAAGAAGGATCCAGACTTACCTTTTCATTTTCATGTTTTAAACTTGTTTAAATCTTGGTCAAACCTTGGATTTGAGCAAACTGATGATATACTGTCCATCAAAAAGAAATTGCTACAATAATTAGTTGTCTATTTTTCCTACTTTTCGTGCCAATTTTTATAACAAGATTATTGATTTGGGTACAATATTATGTGGTTCCAATCCGAAATTTATTGCCATATTATTTTGTTTTACATTATTCCATGCAATGCCCGTATTTTTTGTTTTGCCTATTTTTTTTAACGTGGCAATAGGTTATTACCACGGTAAATGTAGTGTTGCGTCAAGTCTAAGTCACCACGACTACCTGTTTTATTCACATGTTGTGATAACTTGACACCACGAACAAGGGTTTTGTTTAAATAGTTTTTCTCCACTAACATTCTGGCCGTTGCGATAGAGTGGCGCAACGAATAGTTTAGACTGTCGCTCTTGTTTGTAGCTACTAATATTTAGGCCGTTGCGACTACTATTTGGCGCCACCAAAATAATTTCTGTTGAAATAAAGTATCGCCACGGAATTTTCCATTGTGGCAGTAGTTTGTCACTTCAACTAATTTGGTCGTCGCGATACCAGAAAATTGTTTTACCACGATTGAGTTGTTTGTGGCCATTCGTTTTTTCCACGCATATAAGATTTGTTGACATATTTTCTTGCCATTAAAATTATTTGTGTTAAAATAAATTATGGCCACATAATTTTCCATTGTCCCAGTCGTTTGTCGCTTCAACTAATTTTGCCGTGGTGATAATCAGAAAATTCTTTTACCACAATTGAGTTGTTTGTGGCCATTCGTTTTTTCCACGCATATAAGATTTGTTAACATAGTTTCTTGCCACCAAAATTATTTGTGTTGAAGTAAATTATGGCCACGGAATTTTTCATTGTCGCAGTAGTTTGTCGCTTCAACTAATTTGGCTGTCGCGATAATCATAGATTTGACAATGACAAACAAATGTAATCTGTCACTAGAAAGTAATCTATGACGGAGATTCCATGACGAACCTAATGATGAACAAATTTTATCATCCGAGAGTAATACATGACAAATTTGGTATATTAGGTGACAAAAGTTGTTTGTCATTAAAAATAATATCTGGCGTAGTGTCCTCTAAGGCCGACCAATCCTCAAAAATAAGATTAGAGGCTCTGTCCGAAACTGGGTAAGTGCGGAAAGTCTTCATCCTCTGAGCTTCGGATTTATTTGGGAATTTGAACCCAAACACATTATTTTGAAAGTTATAGATCTTCCATTGAAAATTCTCCACAGGTACAATTCTCCTCAAACATTCTGCAATTTCTGGAATGGACATAGGGCCACCTTCAACAGTCACCTTCACAAGCTTCACATTGTCAACCTTTGGTTTGTATGTACCCCCTGTGGGCACCTCAAAGAACATAAGTTGTTCGATCGCATACCCATACATAGTGACAGATGGTTTATGGTTTAGGAGCCTGAAGAAGAGGGAATGCACTAGAAATATGATTAGGTGACTCAGAAATGTCACAAACTGGCGCATTACAAGTATCAATTTGATGCCCAGGTTGCTTGCACCTAAAACATGGATTCTTGTCCGCCTTTTTAGCCTTCTTAGCAGGGTTTGGAGCATCTTGTTTTGGCACTGTCACGGCATCCAATTGCATTGTAGAGCCTGTTGCGAACCTGAGACCAAAGATTGAGGCTGCTGCACCACGGGACTAACGGATTGTGTTGCCGCCGATACGGCATCACCCAAAACCGAAGCTGGCACCCATTCAGTCCCTCCTCTCTGTGCATCTGCAGTCAATACCGCAACCACTCCTTGCATAGCTTCTTTAATCAAATCAGGGCTAATACCAACTAAACTTGCACCACTTTGAATCCCTGAATCACTATTACCTCCTCCATTGTTACAATACTGATTAAAATTGGAGCGACCACCATTGTACCCATATCGATTGTTGGCATTAAAACTGTTGTTCCCATAATTTCTAGGATGATATTGTTGATTACCTCCATTACGATGATAATTATTGAAGTTCATACCTCTATTGAACTGCCCAAAATCCTCTCCGAAATCTGCATTGGAGAACTGCCTTTGCCCATGGTCTCGATCATCTCCAGTCGTGTCGCTAGACTCTCCAGCCACGAAATTCCCTAGACGGCCCGAGGGGCCATTGAAGCCATTGCCATGGCCATTGAAGCCTGCGCCACAACCAGTGCCATGGTGTCCACCGCGGTCACCACCAGGGCCATGGTGTCCCACGCGGTCACCGCGTCCCCTGCTAGGTCTGTTTCCTCGAGCCGGGCCAAAGCCCCCTCCACCATTGCTCATCTCCCGATCAGCACTATCTCCACCGCCCACACGATCACCGCCGCCGGCCACGAGCAGATGAATTCGCCCTTGCCCACCAAAACCCTAGTTTTCGACGCCAAGCACGCCTAGCAGCGTTGTCAGCGTGAAAAGGAATTTTTGCGGTATCGTTTGAGCGGATTGGGCCTTAGCACGACGAGCCTCACGATGAGCAGCATTGTGCATGCTAGGCCGGCCTGGAGAACGTGCCAAATTATTATTGAATTTCGGTAAAGAGCCCAGTAGCTCGTTTTTTGAAATCCGCTGATTATTCGGATCAGAACAGGAAACATCCGAGGAGTCCGACGACCGAAGCCGTCGCCGAACCACCGTCCACCCCGCAACATCTTCGGCGGCAACAAGAAACGTAGTAGGTTCGAGAATAGGCAGTCTAGATGGACTAACCGGAGAAGATCTGCCGGCCGACGACGAAGACAGAGAGACAGGTGATCTCACCTTGCATGTTGAAGAGGAAAACTCCCGAGCTGCCAAGCGCTGTCAATTCTGCCGATCTAGTCGTTTCTCAGCTCGCTGGGCGAGTCCAGATGCAGACTCAATCAAATCTCTACTATCATCCGGCGAGGGAGATCGACAAAGATATTCAAATGCCCGCGCCGAACATCCCTCTCCATCTTCCTCCTCCGAGCTTGAGCTTGGATCTTCATCGGTTAACGCCCAGAACCGACCAAGAGGAGACCGCTCCATCGAACCGGACGGCGATGAAGACGTATCGGCGGCCGGCAGGCGGGGATCTCCACCGCGGTAGCCGGCGCAGACGCCAGACCGCCTAACGGTCATTGCAGCTTTTCTTCGGGGAGCTCCAGCGTTCATGCCTCCAGGGGAAACTGATATAGGTCAAACGCCAGATCCAGTTCATCGCCTCGCGATGATTAGGGTAAAGCATCAACCACACCTCTATTCTTAGTTGCGAATTTCGAGTTTTTGGGGTTTCAATCCATTGGTTCCTGTTGGGGTTTGGCAGGAGAAGGTGCTTGCGGACATGAGGCCATTGTTGGGGCACACATGAGAAATGTTCTAGCCTTGACGGGACGACATACAGATTACGCTGTAGACCATGTTGATCTGGCTTGAAAATTAGTCTTGCAACTCTCTTTCTTGAACCTGTAGTTCTACAGGAGTTTATCTGGCATATAGCTAGAAGTTTATTTTGCAGTACATAGCAAATTGAAGCTATTGGGTTGCTATTGTATGACAGTAGCTGATGTTTGATTGACTAGACAAACATGCGAGCTTCGCCTCGCCGTCTGCAAGGCGTGGATGATGCGATGCAGTTAGTGGCGGTAAATGTCTTAGCTTTGCTTGATTTTTTTACCTGTTCTATGTTGTTGCATGTGATTTTTCGGATTAGCTACGCTGATCAATTTTATGGGTTAATGATGGAGATCGAATCATCTTAATTTTCTGTGTGAACAATGGCAAGCGTTAGACGAAAGTAAGCATTTGGTCTAGCATTTCATAAGTCCAAACAGCAGTCCACCCAGCTATTGATATATCAATTTAACTTGGCAAAGTTCAAAGGAAAACATCACTAACTAACAGATGTTGTCTAGTGCTTCGCCGAAATAGTTGATGGAGTATGGTTATGGTAAATATCTGAAAATACTGATTATAAAGTATTACTCCAATTGCGACTTTTTACACAAAAAATATTCAGTTGCACTTCATAAAAAAAACATAAAAGATTCATTGAAACTTCCAGGACCTGTCTGCTAACTGAAAAAGTGAAAAGAACATATTAAGATGTCTCTAATCCATAGAGAAATTACTAATGCAACACAACCATCAAAACCCAGCACCAGGATCTGTAATAAAAATATCAAACCTGGTTTCTTTTAGAATTCAGGATCAAGAGTAAAAATCACCAGCTGCAATACAGTGCTAAAATTGTCCAGAATAGCGCTAAGAACAAAATGACCTCTTAGCTGGTATGAGTAACAGATGAGCAACCCATGAGCTTGCTTCTCGTTGGGTTTCATACATCATACACAAAGAACTACAATAACACAGTAACATTACGGAGACATTGATCTTCTTAAACCTCATATCTACTTGTATCTTAATAAATGTCATACAGCAGAGTAAATTCATGGGACACATGATTAGCCCTACCCCTTGTTTTCATTTTGGAGATGAGTAAACTCCTAAATCTCTAGGAACAACTTCAAGATGCCTCATCCCACGAAAACAGGTAAGCAAAGAAAAGATAAGAAAATAGCATTCAATACGCACTCCGTACTTTGCTCTTGACTGCATTATCGCCCCACAATGTCTCTATTTTTTCATGTAGCCCCAAATCAAATCCCATTTTAAAACATAACATAACTGTAAATGGAATAACCACAAAACACGTTGATCATGTAGTTCCTGATAGTTCCAATCAGTTACCTACCGTGAGATCCTGAAATATCCGCAATGATTATATTTCTTAATGTGTGAAGACAAAAAACACAAGGCCACATTTATATTGCCATCATAATTTTTTTATACAGATGCATTTTCTTCGAGGGAATCATTTTTATACAAAGCAGCATGCATTTCCTAGACTGTAAGCACTACAAAATAATGTTTAAGCAAGATGTTCACCTAAAAAACATAAATGGGGCCGCGGAAGTACTACCGAAGCAAACAATTGGATGGAGTATCCTAAACAGATTAGCATACTAAACAGACCTGCAGAAGCCTTGTGTAATCAACTACCAAACTAAAGAATAAGCTGTGATGAATGGTACAGATTCTACATACACATTATTTAGAACTACATACATGAACAGTTGAACTACTTTAGCAGGATAAAGATCTTTCCATAATAAGAAACGATAATTTGAAGCTCCTTCCTTCTTTTATTCCTTGCTGCCTACTGGGTGCATGAAACCAGAATTGCAAGGTGAAGCACTGTACGACCATGGAATTTAAACTTGTGTCAGTAGTTAGAAAAGGAGGAAATAAAAGCTCTCAATTTAAGAAATTAGAATTCTTCAAAAAAACCTGAATTCCCCACACTCGTTAATGTTATAGGTAAGCTCACATAGGAATTGAGGTGTGCCAACTTTAAAACAAACGTTCGATATCACTAATACCACAACATGCCTGCACATCAACACTTGTGAGGCTGGCACTGGTACTGCGACACACCTTAGGTGAACCCGACTGATGCATCATCACAAGAGCCAATACTTTCCTTGTGACATTCTACCTGCGACCAAATCACTTCAAAACCATCGCATAGAAGAATTTAATCCAAGGCGGGGAAACAATTAAAAGAGAACATCTCTATCTCTACTACTTAAAAAGAAGGAACGTGTTTCCCCTTCTCCCCCTACTTTCGTCGTCCTCAAAACCCTTCGTCGTCAAACCCGTTCCGCACGCGCGTACCTCCCGTTCTCATCGTCCCGCTTCGTCAATTTCGTCGGCCCTTATGGGCCTGGCCCAATTTCACAGACTCGTTTCTTTCTCCCCACTCACGACCAAACAACGAACAGAATCGCATCACATCTAGGTTATCGTTTCTTTGTCGGTCCATCTCCGGCAGGCGGCGCCGCGTACCTCCTTCGGCTGGAGTGAAGGAACCCCCGTCTTGCCGGTAGGGGCGCTACCGGTGGCGAGTTGGTTCAGCACACACGAGGTTCTGCACGGTGGTGTGAGATGCAGGGCGCGTGGTACCTCGAGGTTATGGAAGCTCGTCCCCACGGTACTCACCTCAGCCCGCCCTTCCTTCTCAAGCAGGAGTTCGCTGCCGACCGCCTCCATTGGATTCATCACCCAGCAGTCTGGAGGTAAGTCCCGAACCATGGAACCAGAGAGACGGAAAATTTTCTTGGAATGGAGACCAACATATTAGTTATCGTGATGTTCCTGATCTGTGCTAGATTAATTTCAAATTTTGCTTCGTGATGGAAGAAGTTGTGATCACCAATCTGTACGTGTACACCTGTTTTAAAATCTGTGAATTGACAAAGTTGATTGTGACACACCGAGGTTCAAGCACCGCTTTTTAACATGCCAAACTTCAAGTTCTTGTGCTGATTTTGAATATAGCTACAAATCGGATGGAAGATAATTTCGTTTTCTGGCACATTATCATATTGACATACCATGATGGTACTCTGCACGTTGTCTGTAGAAACTAGACAGTAATTGAGCTTTACATTATCTCTCTACTGCCTTCTCTACAGTTCTGAAGCACTTGTAGGTCAATGTCGTTAGATACTTGCATGTTATTATCAAATGATTTTTCCCTTACCTTTTAGTGAAACTAAACAGACTGTTCAGAGAGGCAATGGTGAGGATACGCTGGTGCACTAGCCATCTTCATCAGGGATAATGACATTAGAGGGTTCCTCTCTTAGGATCTTGCAGTACTTGGATAAAGTATGGGGGACAATATCATGTAGCACAGATACGCACCAATTTACTTTTACCTTACTGTATATGACATGGATCATTTGCTATCTGTAATAACATCTTTTACCCCTCACCTTTGCAATGTCTTTAATTCCAGTTGGTTGTGGTGAATTTTTTCAAGTTGCACAAGTACCTAAACCATCAAAAAATAGATCTTTTCAGAGTTGAAATTTTACTTTGTGGCCCAAGCATGTAGACCCGTTTACTGTTTTCATCTTATGATGGTGGTACTGGTTAAGGTCTGGTACAATTAAATGTGCCTCCTTTTTTCTTGTTACTGAACTTATTTATGCTTGGTTCTTCAGGGGAAAATGAGAAGAATGATAGAAACTGAATCACCTATAGATGAGGCTTCGCTTGCTAAGCTGGTTCCTGAGGTGGACATGGAATTTGAGAGGAAATATCATATGAATTCTACAATAAATATGCTGGGCATATTGGTTTTAGTGTTCGAAAAAGCACATCGCATAAATCTACTGAAAATATTACCAAAGTAAGGACTTTTGTGTGCTCAAGAGAGGGTTACAACAGGGATAAGACTTCATTGGAAGCCAAGAAGCCAAGGTTAGATATAAGAATTGGCTGTCCAGCACGGTTGATTATTAAAATCACACTAGAGTGTAAATATGGACTCACTGATTTTAAAGAAGAGCACAATCATCAGCTGACCCTCCTTCGACGATGCATATACTAAGGTCACAGAGGATATTGATGGAACTTCAGTCTGGGGAAACAGAACTGTCAGATGATTCTGTAGTGACACCAACTACAAAAGCAACTGGTGATCTTGTTGTGAGACAAGTTGGTTTCCTTCGAAATATTTCCCTCCTCCTAGCAGATTATAAGAATTATCTCCATTCAAAGCGCATGAAGACGATGCAACCTGGCGATGGTGGAGCCATATTGAAATATTTGCAGACTATGCAAATGGATAACCCCTCGTTCTTTTATACCGTGCATATTGATGAGGATGACAAGCTAACCAACTTTTTTTGGCAGATCCAAAATCTAGAAATGACTTCAACTACTTCAGCGATGTGCTCTGTCTAGACACAACATACAAGATAAATGGATATGGCAGGCCATTGACATTATTCCTTGGCGTGAATCATCACAGGCAAACAATTAATTTTGGTGCAACTTTCCTCTATGATGAATCATTTGAGTCGTTTAAGTGGCTGTTAGAGAGTTTTAAGATCGCCATGCATGGAAACAGCCAGCGGTAGCTTTAATAGATCAATCTATTCAGTTGAGTAGTGCAATGGCTGCAGCCTGGCCAAATACTACTCAACAAGTTTGTGCTTGGCATGTATATCAGAATTATAAAGAAAAGTTGTTGTACATGTGAGAAAGCTTCAGTTCCCTTGTCACGTGGATGCTCAAACTTGTCGTATTATGTATTTATTTTTTCAAATGAGTATGCAGTTGTTGTACATCTATTGTTGCACCATTTAACTATTCTATACTACCTCATACAGTCATGTTTCTTTTTGGTTTATTAGTGAGACAAAGTAATGCATGTATTCTTATCTAATACAAGTATTATATGCTAAGACCGTAGCGACCATATTAGTTTTTTTTGTTCTGATGCTTATCTGCTCATTGGTTCTTTAATTTCCTTTGACATTTTACCTGTGGCAAATGTAATGGATTCGAGGTATATTTAGACTGATCGCTTAAATTGGTGTTTCTTTATGTAGATTGATGCTTTCAGAATTATACTAGGAGGGCTGGACGAGGTTTTAGGAAATAGCAGAGGTGTCGTCGAGGACATGAGAGATGAGGTAAACATTCTTCTATGTGTTATCGTGTGGGATTATTTAGACTGTATTGCTAAAACGGAATGGCCCAACTTATTTGGGACTGAAAGGCTTGGTTGTTGTTGTTGTTGTTGTTGTTAAAACGGAATGGCCCAAAGATGATGTACCGTTGTGCAGGTGATGTAATGTTGTTCTAAGGCTAGCTTGCACTGTTATTGATGATATATGGCGGAATATACAGCAGCAAAAGTGCAAAACAATCCTCACTTTGCATATTGTATAATTATGAGATCTCCTTATTTTTGTCACTATTAAGATCTGGATAATATTGTATACTTAAATATCCTCACTTTGCAACGCATGCAGACAGAGAAAGGAGGCCATTTAGTACTCCATGCTTGGGTAGATCAAGAATGTGCAAGAAATCGAGCCTGGTATCCATGACCAGGTCACTGGTCAGACAAGACAAATGCATTTTGGCAACTGGAATTTGGTAAGTGTACATGGCATATATGGCATTAGCTAACTAACAAGTACTGTACTCCATTTTGCATCTGCCAGGTAGATTTGTTCCTTACAAATACGCCATGCTATTTGTCTCTGCCAAGACTAGGGGAGTAAAATCTACTGTTAGTTGACTTCATTTTGGAGATACCACTACAATATACCACATGCTATTTGTCTCTGCCACGGTTAGGGGAGACAATAACTTCAAGCGAAGTCCACATCTCTGAAACTCAGCTACATACTGACCAATAGTAGTAGATACTGACCAATAGTATTAGTTGCTTACATTGCCATTGCTACTGCTACTTTCTAATCATAAAAGATATTGAGATCTTTCTTTCCTGATGTCACTGATGTCTTTCTTTTCTTTTGAGATCCCAATAATACGACTGGCTGCAGTAGTAAACTAATGCCAGCAAACCACTTTTTTCCAAAACTACAAGAAACCTAATCCCTCTTAACTTGCAAATGGGAATGCAGTGTAGTATGAACTTATCCTTGCAAATGGGAGTAGGGAGTAGTTGTTATCTTTCATAGATGCATAACCTTTCAGGAGGCATATAACCTGGCATGTTCTTATTTTGAAAGGATCTAGGTGGGGGGCAAGATAATCAAGGTGTTCTTATTTTGATAGAATTAACACGTTCTTCAGTTCCAAAATTAGACTCTGAACTCTTCAGCATGTGCTGCTATACTGATGCGTATAAATCAACCCGTGCTGCAGATTATGGTGAAGTATCAAGTGAAATCAACAAGTGTTGCAGACCTACCAGCTCAAGACATAGCAGGGGGCCCGCGACAAGAGGCGAGCTCACGCGGCGCGACAAGAGGCGAGAGGTCGCCCGCCGGCGCGAGGCTCTGAGCTCCACTGCGAGGCCAACGAGGCTGCGAGGAGCGCCGGGGAAGCTGCTGGTGCGAGCGCGGGAGGCCTGCTGGTGCAAAGCTGGAGCCCAAGCGCGCGATTCCGCCGGCGAGAGGCTAAGATCGATCCGGGATCGGGGATCCATTGGCGCGTTTTCGAAATAGGAAGGATGGATATTTAAAAAATGTTTTCAACTAGACTTCCGACACCTAAAACACCTAAAATGTGATGGAGGGAGTAGTATTGTTTAGTTGGTTGTTAAAATATTCCACCAACTCGGGATTTTAAGTTTGTTGATGTTTACCAGAAATTTATCCTATTCATCATATAGTTAACGCCCCTCGTTTTCCCCACTTTTATTAATGATGTACTAAGGTGAAGCAGGCGAAAATTAGCTTATATACTTCCTATTGAGTTGCCCCCCTAGACTAACCTACGTAGATTTGGTTACTACGTCACAAAAAATTTGGCATCACTATTTGATATTTCATCAGGTTACGTGAGATGGCAAATATTTAAAGCAACAATGGCAAACTTTTAAAGCAACAAGGCCAAAGGAGGGCGGAGATGGCAATGCTAAACCAAGGACAAGTGACGTGGGTAGAGAGGTGAAGTGGAAGAAGAGGCCGCGAGATATGATATATGCAAAGGAGAAAAAACAGAAGAAAGAGAGTCTCCATGAGTAAAAAATTTCGTTCTCCCGTGGCAACGCACGGGCATTTGTGCTAGTAAAATATGAAATTTGAAAAAGAGATTTTCCCCAGGAGTATTTTGATTGCCTATAAATTGAAAATTTTAATCTAAGAGTAGCCATGGGTTACATAACAAATGAAGTTCCAAACTAACTTAATATTACTTCACCGAAAATATCACCAGCAACTTCTTAGGAGACCCTCTTGTCGTAAGATGCATGGATGCATGATTGATTCAAAAACATGAGCTGCAAATCATTGCACTATTGGTTCCTAAATAAACTATCACACACCATTACAAATCCAAAAAACTTAAGAATTCTGGGAACATATTCCAAACAGGCTGCCAGGCTTAAGCCTATAATAGCTATTTCCTTCAGTTCACCTACTGTATGCTTGTAGTACATGTTCACTTTTACCGGTGAAGCTGATTTTTTTAACACCATACCAATTTACTATTATTAACAATGATTACTGGTAGATTCAATGTAATTTGGTAATGAGAAAACACCTAGTACATAACTTACTACACAGTTGCACATAGTTTCATCATTGTCCATGCGTGAGTTTTCAATGGTTGGCATGAGAGAGTGATGAAATGCCAATACCAGACTGCAGCCAAGGGATAATAGCAGAGAGGCTTGACCTATAGCTCCTTTGGCATCACGGCTACGTCTTCTTCATGGGCCACCGGTTCAAGGGGAAGCCTTCATAAGCCGACATGATGGACACCACAGTTCCACATCCACCACTTTCCCCATTTGGAAAAATGCCATGCCTAATCAGGATGGAATAGATCCGCCAAGGTGTGCTTCGAGACCACTTGAAAGGAGGAAAAGCAAGCGAGAGAGCGGAGCTGTACAACAACTTTCTTTGACTAATCGCCAAGCCACAGGGTCGTCGACTCGTTTTGACTTGGAGACTCAAAAACCTTGAAAGATAGAGTCCAAGTTGCACCACTCGCACAAACGGGCTGAATTGAAAAAAATGCAAAGAACTGCAATTCCTTACTCATTACCTGCAAATTACGAATCATATACTATTTGTAAGTTTTTTTTGTTTCTTCAGTTTTAAGGAAGTACATAGGAGAGACAATAAAAAATTAAAGCGAATTGGCAAACATTGGTCCCTTTCATTACTTGAATTACCTGAAGTTGAAAGCGGAACGTTGTTCAAGATTGAGAAAGTTTGAATAGCCGAACGCCTGAACCTTTTGCAATAATCCAGTTTACTGTTAGGGACACTATTTATATGACTATATGAGTTACCTCTGAAACGTTAGAGTAGAATATAGCTGTTAGATATATAAGTGGCATGAACGAACTGCTAAACTTATTTTCAAAGTAAAAGGATGCGAAAGAAATATAGGACGAATCAAGCTAAGAACAAAAGAACTTTTGGTGCAATTTTTTACTTTTGAAGATATAATTTCCTAAAAAAGGATTTATATCAGGTATCTGCTCATTGATATAGCAATTACAAATACTGAGTTGAAATGCCACACACGCCCTTCTGTCAGGAAATTAAAACAAACATCGTGAAGTCGTAAATTAATACATCACATGTCAAGCCGTATTCTTAGAGGGTGCTGGTGCACATCATTAGTGTGCTTAATTTGATCTTCAATCGGTTCAGCTATAACGGGAGCCTTGTTTTCAAACTCTGCCCATACTACTATTTGTGTTTGTAAAACCAAGTGCTTGTTTGTATCCAGCTAACATAGCAGCCTTGTTTATTCCGTAAAAGCTGTATTTTCTATCCAGGTTATACATGTTTCTGTGTTTATAGAACAACCGACATGTACAACGAACTCTCCACACTTCCTATAATAATAAAATCTCAATAGATGGATGGAGATTATCTCATATATTCCTTCAGCCATATAAAGGAAAAGAATTGAAGAATTTCTTGGATTAGGTTCCCGCACCAACGACTGGGAGCAAAGTAAAAGGTAGTTGATCTCATTTCAATCCAATAAATCAGTGTGCAAACAGGAAATAAAATAAACTGTAAATAATTAATGACTGAATCTCTTTACCATCAGTAGATTTCTATTGTGAGATCCTAGTGCCTATACCACAAGAGAGAAAATAAAGAATCATTTAGGAGGAAAGCTGTCGGTGGTTGCCTCCCTGCCAAGAACAACGCTATACACTAAAACCTGTCAACTAAAAAATCAACAACGAATAGGATTCTTGGAATTGCCTCAACTTCAATACCAAAAAAACCCTAGAGTACCACAAGCTTAATGAGAAACCACTGGAGGCAAAATAGAATAAAATAAGGAAAGTGGATGCAACAGAAATCAAGAATCAAGAAAAAATTGTAGCTTTTCTTGATAGTGTTTTCTCTAGCGATACCATTGCAATGCGTCGGCAGGCGCCATCACTGGCAAGATGCTTCCCGATCTGGGGGGTAATTCCTTATAACCCCCCCAGCTCACTTAAACCCCACATGTCAGTGACAGCGGCGGGGGGCCTGTGAAGCCCTCCATCGCCGCCCTGCAAGCCTCTGAGTGGCGCCGGCCTCCTCCCACGCGCGCAGCAGCTCCATGTAGATGCAGGGAGGGGCGTAGGTTGAGTAGTGGTCGTGCGGCGATTGGGAACGGGGGACGATTCAGGATCGGCGCCCGTGTGGACCTGAGGAGGCCATGAACGGAGGGAGAGCCCTGCGTGCGACGGCGGCTTGGATTGGGGACGGAGGGCCAATGGAGAGGAGGAAGAGAAAAAAAGGTAAGATGGTTTTGATCCCGTCTTTTTCTACCGGATGCACTCTACCCCTAGCAATGATTCTACGGTTAAAGTAAAACGGGGCCAAAAAGTCAGTGGTGGCAAACATATAGCGGGGTATCGGTAAATTGGTTCAATCTGTCCGAACTAACCATCCAGACCGTTCATAGCCACGATCGCACGGTCAAAAAAGCGTGCGCGGGAGTGCCCTCAGGTCGCTGGGTAAATAACAGGCTTAACTCTTTAGAATATGGGTTGTGCTGCTTGGAGTAGTTTACCATGTTACATAAATGGTACCTTGATCGAGCCATCTGGGCAGTCTTAACATTTGCTTATCTTAAAACAACATAGCGTGAATAAGTTTAATAAGAGGCCGCATGCATCAATTGATGCAGAGGCTGGGATACTCCCCTTATCTAAAAACATAGCGTGGAGCTGCATGCTGGGCAATAATGTAGGAGATAGAATAAACCTGTCAGCTGAGTCCATATACTATTTTCTTTTACACTCGAAAATGATCTCAGCACCGGATAAAAATAATGGGGGTTCAATCTTTCATCTGACGTTTTTCTTTGGCTTCAGCCTTTAGGTTGTCCCATAATATGTGATTTAACTGGAGTTAGAAGTAAATTTGTATATACTAAAGACATGGCTTATTTTCCTACAAATTGATACTTTGGTGAGAACAAAATACTGAAGGTCATCATCGTATCAATATGGGACCTCCTGTAAGCATACATATTCGCTTTTTACTGACTTTTGTTCTTTATTTTTCAATTTTGTTTTCCGAAATCTAGCTGCCTACAACATAATTCATTATTGACAATGATAGCATTCAAAGTGTGTGCGTGCGCGCACGCGCTGTTGGAATCGGCCGTGTTAGTATTGTGAATCATGTTCATGTAGAAACATCTCCATCTAGCAGACAAGTCGTGTGGTTTGCCTCTCAAGAACAGTAAAAGGAAATTTTCTGCATACTTCTTGTGTTTGCTAGACTTCACATTTTTGTGTGCAGAGCACCTGCTATTCATCATATATAAGTCTCTTTGTTTATGCTTATGGACTCAAGTCAATAGAGCCATGTTCTGGAATAGCCACTTGTGATTTTTCTCTTCTTTTCTAAAACAGTTATGCTATTGCCATCAGATGTAAAATGACCTGGTAGCAAGACTTGACAAGGCAACCAAGCAAATTTAGAAGGAATAGCAGGAAGGACCTCAAGTCAGTCCTCGGGGTTCTTTGGTTGAATGGTATCCTAAGTTTTAAACAGTAATTCTAAACAGCACAAAAGAAACTGTGTGTAGCATCGATCGTTGTGATGCTTTGAATTGCCATATGTAAAATCTTTGCATATTAGATTTTTCTACAGTGTGCCACTCATATATTATCCATATTTTTTCAGTGTTTGAACTAACCAGTTATTCTCGTGTACCTTCTATTATCCATTTCTCGGTAGATGGACGGGCGTAGCAACACGCGCTTTCATGGTCTAGTCCAAGACATAAACCTGGATGGGCAGGTTTCACAACAAAGAACCTAACCACCAAAGCTCATTTCGCCGGCCCACGCTGATATTTTCAACCACGGCTAACGGGACGATAGAGGTGCACCGGCAGGCGTGGCTCGGCATGCAACACCAGGGGCTTGGCCATGAAGAGATCGTGCTTGGACTCGGTGAGAGGAATGTCCCGCATCCCAGCCGGCATGCTCCATGTGAAGCCTTGCAAGAGCCTGCCGAATAGCATGACGCTCATGGCTGTCCCCAGCGATGTGGCAACGCAGCCGCGGCGGCCGGTACTGAAGGAAATGAAGCGCAGCTCGTTCTCGGTGAGCACGACATTGTCGACGCCCTTCTCCATGTGGCGCCCTGGCATGAAGCGGAGCGGCTCGTCCCAGGTGGTGGGGTTTCGGCCCAGACCCGTCCGACTGAGGAGGACATGGCTGCCCTTGGGCACGCGGTAGCCGGAGACGACGGTGTCGGCAAGGGCTACGTGTGGAACGTTGAATGGAGCGATTGGGTGCAGGCGAAAAGCCTCGCGGATGCACGCCTTGACGTAGTTGAGCTGCGGGATGTCCGACTCCTGCACGAGCCGCTCCCTGCCCACCACCCGGTCTAGCTCTTCCAATGCCGTCGCCAGCAGCTCCGGCCTCTTCACCATCTCCGCCAGCGCCCATTCGGCGGCGTTGGACGGGTTGTCAACCGCAGCTAGCATGATGAGCTGCATGCACGTATGGATGACAAAATTAAATGATTGGGATCGAGCTAGCTTAGCTAGTGAATCCGGTAGCTACCGAGATATACATTGTACTAGATTCATCGTCATGAATTAACATTTCAATCATTACCTTCGACTGTGCTTTGACCTCCTCGATGGTGAGCAACGGGTTGCCGTCGCGGTCTACATGCGTGATGAGAACGTCCAGCAAGTCCTCGACCTCCTCCCTCTCGCCGCTCTTCCACTGCCCCCAGCGTGGGCCGATGACTGCGTCGTGCAGCCTATCGAGCGTTGCGTTGGCCTTCTTGACGATCTTCTCGTGGCCGTCGAGGTCGATCCCGAGCAGCCACGGGAGGTAGTCGCTCACACAGAACGAGTATAGGATGCCCTGCGCGGTGAAGGAGGCGTCGATTTGCTCCATCTCCAAATGCCCCGGCCCGCCGTCAGGCCGCGGCTCGCCCAAGTACCGGCTGCCGAAGAGGAGCCGCCGGATCACGTTGCCGCAGTAATGCCGTGTGACGTGCCTGAGGTCGATCTCCCCCGTGCCGGCACCAGCGAGGTTGTAGAGGTACCGTGTGAAGTGGTCGGCCTCGTCGGCGCGTTTCCCTTGGAGCCACTTGTGGCGTGACGGGGATACGATGTCGGAGGTGAGCACTCGCCGCATCTTCACCGACTGCTTGCCGAACGGTGAGAGAGCAGCCTCCTTGTACCCTCCGCCGGCAACACCCGAAGCGAAGGTGATGGGGCGGGATGCGAAGATTTCGTCTTGCTTCTTGAGCACCTCCCTGGCAATCCTAGGGCAGGTGATCGGAATGACGTGGATGCCACCGAGGCGGAAGCAGGCGATTCCGGTGCCCATATTCTCCATCACGAGATGGATCCACCGGAACGCCGGCTTGTTCAACTTTATCTCGGGCAGGTTGCCTACAACTGGCCACGGCGACGGTCCCGGCGGAAGCGGCACCATCGCCGACGAGCGTGTACTCTTGGCACTAAATCTCTGGATCACCCATATAATAATAATGTGTATTACGACGACCGGCATTGCTAGCATAATGGAGGAGGCTCCCACCATTGTGTAGGGCGCTTCAGATTCTATGCTAAATTCTCTTGGCTAGCTAGCAACCTCGACTTTGGCAGACACGCTGCTGTCTTTGCTGCTCTCTTCCTGAGTTCGAGCTAGGCCTTATTTATGGTCTTCCGAGCGTACCCTACCGTGCGTACGCGCAATACGAACATGCATACATGTAGAGCGTCTCGGTCATTGTTAAGGCTGAACTAGCACAGCCACACACTCGTGAATAACGAGGGCAGCATCTTTACTTCGTCAAAAGTGCTTATAAATAAAATCTTATGATGCTCATCTGTACATAGTTTGCCGATAGTGTTCGAAACGTACATTTACTATTTTGTGATTGGGAATAACATTGTTCTAATACTAGTAGTCACTAGTAGAAAACAGGGCTTTCGTCCAGGCCTTTTGTCCCGGACCAGTCTGGAGTCGGGACAAATGGTCTGGCCACGTCGCCCGAAACCAGGTGGAGGCACGGGGCCTTTTGTCGCAGGTCGTGGCACGACCCGCGACAAAAGGGTCTGAGACTTTCTGCGGGCCTGCTAGCACCCCTTTGCGGGTCAGGCCTATATATACATAGCCCGCCCCCCCCCCCCCCCCCCCACCTCCCTACATTTTTTTCCTTGGTGGTGAAAGGTGGAGGTTTATGCTAGCTCTTTTTTTTCTTCATGTGCACAAGAGGTGTTTGATGAAATGTTTGTGAGGATGCCACTTGATTTTATTTGATAAGATTTCTCCTCTTTTTGATACTAAAAGGTTAGCAACTATTTTCTCGTATACATATATAGTCCGCACAATACTAATTTTAGCATGGTGATTGCATATGATACATAATTATACTTGTGGTGCAGATGAGTCATTCATGGATGTACGGTAACCGATGCGATCCCGCTTTCAGAGAGGGCGTGAAATCTTTCCTGCTTGTGACCGAGGCCAACACGTTGAAGCAAGGTTTTATTTGTTGTCCATGTCTGAAATGTAAGAATGAGAAGGATTACTCTTGCTCAAGAGACATTAAGAGCCACCTGCTTCGGTTCGGATTCATGTCCGGCTATAATGTTTGGACCAAGCATGGAGAAGAAGGGGTTATGATGGAAGACGGCGATGAAGAAGAAGATAACGATGACCAGTACCGATCTATGTTCTCTGAATAAGATGATCCTGGTGATAATGATCTTCGTCGGGCCATTTCTGATGCAAGGAGAGATTGTGGCACAGATAAGAAGATGTTGCAGTTCGACAAAATGTTAGAGGACCACCAAAAATTGTTGTACCCAGGTTGTGAAGATGGGCAGAAAAAGTTGGGTAACATATTGGAATTGCTGAAATGAAAGGCAGAGGCCGGTGTGACTCACTCGGGATTTGAAAAATTGCTGATAATATTAAAGAAGCTGCTTCCAAGAAAGAACGAATTGATCGCTAGTACGTATGAAGCAAAGAAGCTTGTCTGCCCTCTAGGATTAGATGTGCAGAAGATACATGCATGCATTAATGACTGTATCACTAGTAGGAAAAGCCTCATCAGTGGCGCACCAAAAATGGATTCTGTGGCGCATGGGAGCTGCGCCACAGAAACGTCGCCACAAAAATAAGGTTTCTGTGGCGCACCTGCCCATGCGCCACAGAATTAAGGTTTCTGTGGCGCACTTGTTCTGAGGTGCGCCACAGAAAAGCGTGCGCCACAGAATTGGTTTTTAGTGCGCCACAGAATTTGCTTGTATTATACACGATTTTGTTCTGCCTGCTATACACATGCAGTTTATAGACAGCAATACAGATACACAGGTTATATACAGCAACATTCAGATATAATATAAATATCATGTACATTGCACAGATATAACATAGACATCATCATCACATTACTTAGAACCCGATCGAGATACATATATAGTGGCAAGTGTCAAATGTTTTGCATACAACTCTTAATTCATACAAAATTCACAATTTCAAGATACAAAGTAGTCTTCATCCGGTTCCTCCTTTGCTCCGTCATCTCTACCCACCAGGCTCGCTTGCATCGGGGTCCTTCATCCAGTTCCTACTATGATGAAAATGGAAGAAAGTGAGACCAACAAGTCCGATGCAAAAGAGAAATGGAATAAATGCCTCATACATTGTTGGTCAACACAAATATTAACATTCAGGGACGGTGTAAGTGAGACCAAGTCCGATGCACAAGAGATTGATATTTGTGCCATCGTACCAGGCTCACTGGCCCCACCCCAGAGTGTACAAGTGACCAAACAATTTAATCATCGGCACTAAAATGGAAGAAAGGCCAATGCAATTAAGAAGTAGCTAGTATGAACTAAATGGAATGCCTCATACTTTGTTGGTCGAAACAAATATTAACATCCAGGGATGGAGTAAGTGAGGCCAGGTAGGATGCACAAGATATTGATATTTGTGCCATCACACCAAGCCTCACTTGCTCCACCCCCGAGTGTACGAGTGATCGACCAACCATCTAATCATCGACAAGTAAATCACTTGGGGTAATGTTAAAATGTTTGTCTCCATATTTGGGAGACATTTTTAATATTGGAGTCTAGCTAATGGAAATCAAGAACTAGTCTTGATCTCCAAATGGTGATTAGAGGGAATTTATTCATCTTAAGCAACATTAGGGACAAATGGGATCATGCAAGGGACTTGGGTCATTTGGATCATAAGGCATCAATTAAGGAGGCAACCAGGGACAAAGGGAAACATTTGATGATCCATTATCATAGGCAACAAAGCAGCAACTTTTTCCCCTCTAATCTAGCTAGAGTCCTTAAAAGAAATCCATCATAAGCATGGTCAAATACACATATATAGCATGGGGCAGATGCTCCAAAGGGATTATATATTCATCACTTGGTAATTTGGAGAGCAAACAAGCAGTAGCCATATCACTCAATCCAATAATATAGTAATTTGGATCATAATGCATCAATTAAGGAGGCAACCAGGGACAAAGGGAAACATTTGATGATCCATTATCATAGGCAACAAAGCAGCAACTTTTTCCCCTCTAATCTAGCTAGAGTCCTTAAAAGAAATCCATCATAAGCATGGTCAAATACACATATATAGCATGGGGCAGATGCTCCAAAGGGATTATATATTCATCACTTGGTAATTTGGAGAGCAAACAAGCAGTAGCCATATCACTCAATCCAATAATATAGTAATTTGGATCATAAGGCATCAATTAAGGAGGCAACCAGGGACAAAGGGAAACATTTGATGATCCATTATCATAGGCAACAAAGCAGCAACTTTTTCCCCTCTAATCTAGCTAGAGTCCTTAAAAGAAATCCATCATAAGCATGGTCAAATACACATATATAGCATGGGGCAGATGCTCCAAAGGGATTATATATTCATCACTTGGTAATTTGGAGAGCAAACAAGCAGTAGCCATATCACTCAATCCAATAATATAGTAATTTGGATCATAAGGCATCAATTAAGGAGGCAATTAACAAGGGACAAAGGGAAACATTTGATGATCCAGTAAGTGCATGACACTTTGAGCTACCAAGAATAAAGGCCAACAGTGGATAAACATCTGCAAGCAGCTCACACACACATGCAAACACATGTGTTGACAGTAACTAAACAGCAGAAGAACACCACAAGATATTCATGGGTTCTTAGGATCAGTAGGGAATTGATAAAGTACAGTGAGGAGCAAGCATACCATCGTAAACTGTCCATTTGAGAGAAATAACATTGGGGTAATGTTAAAATGTTTGTCTCCATATTTGGGAGACATTTTTAATATTGGAGTCTAGCTAATGGAAATCAAGAACTAGTCTTGATCTCCAAATGGTGATTAGAGGGAATTTATTCATCTTAAGCAACATTAGGGATAAATAGGATCATGCAAGGGACTTGGGTCATTTGGATCATAAGGCATCAATTAAGGAGGCAACCAGGGGACAAAGGGAAACATTTTATGATCCATTATCATAGGCAACAAAGCAGCAACTTTTTCCCCTCTAATCTAGCTAGAGTCCTTAAAAGAAATCCATCATAAGCATGGTCAAATACACATATATAGCATGGGGCAGATGCTCCAAAGGGATTATATATTCATCACTTGGTAATTTGGAGAGCAAACAAGCAGTAGCCATATCACTCAATCCGACAAAGTAATTTCGTCGAGCACTTTGTGCCCGCACGGGAGAGGAAGAGGGAGGGGAGGGGAGAGGTGGAGCTCACCGACGATGCTGTTGGAGGAGCGGCCGGGTAGAGGAAGAGGGAGGGGCCGGGTAGGGGTGGAGGAGGAGGTCGACGATGATGGCAGGGGCGGCGGCTCCTCCTCCTTGACGCGGAGCCGGGCCCTCCTCCTCCATGCGGCGGCCGCCCCTCCTCCTCCACGCCGCAGCGGCTTGTGCTGCTGGTGGCGGGGATGGGTGGAGCGTGGCGGCATGCGGCCCTCGCGGAGGAAGGAGGCGGCGACGGCGAAGGCGACGCTCACCATGGAAGGCGGCGGCGCGCGGCGGTAGGGAGAGGAAGAGGAAGAGGGGTGAGGAGGAAGTACGGGCGGGGGGGAGGGGGTACGGGTGGTTATAGAAGGCGCTATTTCTGTGGCGCACCAGCACAAGTGCGCCACATAATCAACTACTTCTGTGGCGCACCAGAGCCAGTGCGCCACAGAAACACTTATTTCTGTGGTGCAGCAAGCCATGTGCGCCACAGAAATACCTACCCTAATATTTGGTGGTGGCAGGATGTGGGCCCCACATAATTTCTGTGGCGCACGGCGCAGTAGTGCGCCACAAAAATAGCTTATTTTTGTGGCGCATTCTTCCTCGTGCGCCACAAAAAATCTTTCTGTGGCGCATTTATTTTGGTGCGCCACAGAACTAAGCTCCGCCTATAAGCATTTCCCTACTAGTGTATCCTCTACCGCGGTGAGAAGTACGGGAATTTGAATAAATGCCCGATATGCAGTGCATTGCGGTATAAGATCAGAAGAGATGACTCTGGTGATGTTGAGGGCGAGCCACCCAGGAAGAGGGTTCCTGCGAAGGTGATGTGGTATGCTCCCATAATACCACGGTTGAAATGTTTGTTCAGAAACAAAGAGCATGCCAAGTTGTTGCGATGACACATGGAAGAACGTAAGAAAAACGCGATGTTGAGGCACCCCGCTGATGGTCGGCGGTGGAGAAACATCGAGAGAGAGTTCCCGAATTTTGCAGGTGAGGCAAGGAACTTATGGTTTGGTCTAAGTACAGATGGCATGAATCCTTCTAGGGAGTAGAGCTGCAGTCACATCACCTGATCCGTGACTCTATGTATCTACAACCTTCCTCCTTGGTTGTGCATGAAGCGGAAGTTTATTATGACGCCAGTGCTTATCCAAGGCCCAAAGCAACCCAGCAACGACATTGATGTGTACCTAAGGCCATTAGTTGATGAACTTTTGGAGTTGTGGGCCGAACCAGGTGTACGTGTGTGGGATGAGCACACCGAACAAGAATTTGACCTACGAGCGTTGCTATTCGTAACCATCAATGATTGGCCTGCTCTTAGTAACATTTCAGGACATACGAACAAGGGATACAATGCTTGCACACACTGTTTAGATGAGACTGAAAGTAAATATTTGGGAAAAACTAGAAAAAATGTGTACCCGTACAATCGCCGTTTTCTGCCGCGCAGGCATGCCTTAAGAAAAAAAGGCAAGCATTTCAATGGCGAGGCATAAACCCGTCCGAAGCCTGTCACCCGTAGTGGTGCTGATGTATTTGACATGGTCAAGGATTTAAATGTTATCTTTGGAAAGGGTCCAGGCAGTCGATCTGTTCCGAAAGATGCTGACGGATACGCGCCCATGTGGAAGAAGAAATCTATTTTTTGGGATCTAGAATATTGGAAATTCCTGGAAGTCCGCTCTGCAATCAACGTGATGCACCTAACCAAGAATATTTGTGTGAATATTCTAGGTTTTCTGGGCGTGTATGAGAAGGTAAAAGATACAACATATGCACGAGAGGACCAACAACATCATAAAGGACGAGACAACAATCATCCAGGGCAGTTTGAAGGGCAGTTTGGATACTACGTTTGCGAGTCCATTCGCATGTTAACCATTGAGAAGCAGAACAATAATAGATTCAACGTAAGCAATAACATTCACAATTTTAATTTATTATCGTCAATATTTCATTATCAAGATTGATATAGTCATATTCATCTCATTTTCCTATATAGGTCGACTTCATGCGGGAGAAGCTCCAACCACACGAACACCTACTAGGAATTACGGAGGAAGTGACGGGACTTCTGATGAGAGAAGTAATAGACGATAACGGCTTGTTTAGTCCAAATAGGCGCTTCAAATGATCCCCGTGTAATAGTTCGAATAGACGACGGGCTTTAGTCCCGGTAGTCGTGAGCTCCATGTATATGTAAGGGGAATTTACGAATAGACTTTTGCTTAAAATATTTGTTTGCTTGATCTATATATAATGAATGAACGTGTACAACTTGTAGTAGCGTACAAATATATGCAAGTTTTATTTTAAAATGCAAAAATGAAATAAAAGGGGGGCGGTGGCGGGGGATGCTGCACCCCTCAAACCCTAAAGCAGCAGCGTTCTGCGCGCGCCACGTAGAGGGCCTTTTGTCGTGAGCTGTATTACCACCCCGCGACAAAAGGGGGTGTCCCCTGCGCGCCCCACGGCTGCCACGTGGTGGACCTTATGTCGCGGGTGGTAAGTGACCCGCGACAAAAGGCCCAGCCTTTTGTCGCGTCCCCGTTGTCGCGGCTGGCCGCCCCCGACAAAAGGGTCTTACGGCCCGCGACATTAGGCATGTTTTCCACTAGTGAGTGTATGTGTCTCTCCATCATGCATTTTTAAAAGTTTGTTTTTGAACATCAGTAAAATCTTCAAAATAAACCTTTATTGACCATTAACTTATCATGCAATATATTTAAAAATCTACAAAATAGTTGTACATTCTAGAAAAAACTTGGACATGGACACATGCAAGTGATCTTAAAATATACAAAACATTTATAATAATATTACTTTTTCATTACTTCAAATCTTTTGGACTTACTGTTTTCGAAAAAAGGCATTACAGAAACACAAGGATCAATAATGATTATTACGCCATTCATAAGCACTTTATTAATTAAGCACAAATTTCGAGAAGGCGTGTAGTTTACATGCAGCATTGCATTAAGTGGATTTAAAACTCATATTATAGTGCAATAAAATAGATGTATAGTACAATATTTAGACTACTCACAATGGGAGTATCATACCTAGTATCATGCACTACATGCATGTAAAAAGCTGATGTGCCATATCAATTAACGATGAAAGAGATGATAGTGGTATCATAGGTAGATACCGTATCATAGCACGTAGAACAAAAAAATTAATGCCAAACAAATCTTGTACACATTTTTGTATTGAGATTCTACAGATCATTAAATACATGGAACATATGATACTATTACATGATACTATGCATTGTGAAGCTAGTATCGTACACTGATATCATATGCATGATACTACTATATGATACTTCCCATTGTGACTAGTCTTATGAATGTCCATATTGTGTGACCTCTTAATAATTATGGTGTATGTGAGCAATGTCTAGAAGATATTTAATCAAAATCAACAATAGTTATGGACCCTAAGAAATCATTTTAACTTTATGATGATATTTTTAGTATATCAAAATACAAGTTATCAAAACATATCAACATGAGATCTAGTTTCAAAAAATCCCGTGGAGATAAAACCAACCATGCAAATGGATCAAAAAATTTACTATGAGGCACACGCTTTTTAGCTTTTTTCATAGCTGTTGGATCGGCTTCGCTTGGTTTTGCATTTCCATCAAGTATGGGAAGCTGAGTTTTTTATCTTCTTTTTATAAGGACTAGAACAATGAGTTACACAGGTGACTTGCCACGTTTAACATGTATTTTACTTAATTTTAGGACTCTGTTTATTCGATCGAATCAACGCCATAAATTATACATCATCCAAAATAATTTCAATGATGTGGACCAATGTGGTACCTCGAAAATTACCCATATACTGCTTTTACTATATGACTAGCATAGTGGTATTCGCAAATGTGATGGCAACATCTTTAGTTGGTCGAAAGTTCATGTAAATACCTTCTTATAATAGTATCATCTATATATGGTTTCTCGATAATGTTTGAAACATACAATTACTATTTTGTAGAAATCGTATTTCGTGAGTGGGAATAATATTGTTCTAATAGTTATGTATGTGTCTCCATCATGCCATTTGAATATTTTATTTTTTAACGTTATTAACATCCTCAAAATAAATTAATGGCCATTAACTTATCGTAAAATATATTTAAATACCTAATACATTCTATAAAAAGTAGGACATAAACACACATAAGTGATATTAAAGTATAGAAAAAATATTTTTTTTTCATAACTTTAATTTTTTGGACTTATATTTTGTAAAAAAGGAATTTACAAAACCACGAGGATCAATAATGATTATTACGCCATTCATAAGCACTATATTAACTTATATTTGTGCGTCAGTAGTAGTGTTTATATTGTACTATAATCACATAATTAAGCATAAATTTCGAGCAAGACCATAGTTATGTGGTATTACATCACTAAGGGGCAAAAAATATAGATGTATACATATGAATATCAATATGGTGTGATCCCTTAATAGTTATGGTATACATGACCAATGTCTAGATGATATTTAATCACAATCACGAATAATTATGGTGCCTACAAAGCCATTTTAACATTTTTTATAATCTTTTGAGTATAATTATCAAAATATAAGATGTCAAAACATACCAATGTGAGATCTAGTTTCGAAAATCCTGTGGTGACAAAACCAACTGTGAAAATGGATCTAAAATTTTACTTGCAGTTTAAAAGATATATATTTTTGAAGTTTGTAAACTAAAAATAATCCATGTTGTTGCATAGATTTTTTTGAGGGTTAATATAGCTCTTTATTTAACAATAATATTGTATGGAATACATAAACCGCCAGGCGTGTCCAACACTAAGGGAAACAGCGGAGCGAGCTAATCTATGTGCTTCAGAATTTGACGACATATTCTCATGTCTGAAAAAACTTTGTTCCAGGATACTTGGGCTTGCTTTCACCTCATGTATGACCATGGTGTAGGTTCCAGCGAAGGGACCCTCCATAGCCTTTATAACTGCGAGGCAGTTCGATGCCACAGTCACACGCGACATCTGCAAATCAGAGGACAGAGCCAGTGCATGCAATGGCTTCTAGTGTAGCAGGGTCACTGATGCCCTTGATCGTCGGAGTGGAGGCGCCCAAAGACACCCGCACCATCTGTGCAGACAACGCCCACAACTCCACCACGCCCATCTTTCGCCATTGCAGCATCAACATTCAGTTTAACTGTTCCTTCTCTCGGAGGCAGCCACCTTGAATGTTTCGGAACCTCCTTGGAAATCTTTCCACTGCTAGTTCCTGCAATCGAGAGATCCCGGAGGTAATTCTCAATAAACATGTGAGTTGAAAGTGGGCTTTGGAACTCTCCTTCATGGATTATCCTCTTGCGAGCATACCAGATTGCCCATAAAGTAACTGCTACCCTTGCAAAGTCATCTCTCAGCAAGGTTTCCATCATAGCAAACAACCAATTCCGCGCGGAGGGATCCTCGTTCATGCATACATGCTCAGTAATACCCTCATTCGCTAGAGCCAAGACACACCTCGCCACTGAGCAGCTGAGTAGGGAGTGGCGCCAGGAGTCAGCTGCACCACATATGGAGCAGATGCTCGTCTCAACCATGTAGCGGTGGAAGCGAACATCTCCTATTAGTAGAGACTGTTGGGATAGACGCCATAAGAAGATCCCGAGTTTTGAGGGCACCTGCACCAACCACAAGCGCTGCCAGGACTTCTGTTCGCCCTCGGTGTTTGAAACTGCAGGCCGTTCCTCTAACCAATCATCCCACCTCTTCTTGGTCTGAACCAGGAGGCGGTAGACAGAACGTGCCGATAGGATACCATTCTTCTCATATTGCCATGCCCATACATCAGTCATCCTTCGGGTTCTCCGGGGAATAGCACATATGGCCGCTACATCCATCAAGAGATAGAACTGCTGGAACAAATCAACCCTCCAGGTGGCTGTAGTGGAGTCAATGAAAGCTGCCACTGTCATTGGTGGATCCCTTTTAATACAGGACACCGGTCTCATCATAAAATCACGTGGCAGCCAATTCTCATTCCACACATTTGTGTTCTCAGCAGTACCAATTCTCTTGATGATACCCTGTCTCATGACATCTCGACCCTCCAGTAGGGCTCTCCAAACCTGGGAAGGAGAAGAACCTAGCGTTGCATCAAGGAAATCAGAACTTGGGAAGTATACCGCCTTCAAAATGCGAGCACTTAATGCCTCCGGATTTTCAAGTATGCGCCAAGCTTGGCGAGCTAGCTTGGACAAGTTGAATAGCTCTATGTCGCGGAAGCCTAGACCTCCTTCATATTTAGGAGAACACATCTTCTCCCATGAAACCCAGCACGTCTTGCGCTTGCCCTCTTTACTTCCCCACCAAAAAGCTTCGAAGCATTCAATTGATATCAAGACATAGGCCCCTTGGTAATCTGAAACATGACATGGAGAATGTATGGATAGCTTGGATCGCGGACTTGATCAAAACCTCCTTCCCTCCTACTACCAACAAAATCTCTAACCAGCCCTGAATTTTCTTCCAAATTCGGTCCTTGAGATATTTAAAAGCCCCATTCTTAGATCTCCCCACTTCAGACGGCATTCCGAGATACTTCTCGTTCAATGTCTCGTTGGGGACATGTAGGATCTCCTTGACAGCATGTTGCCGTCCCTCTAGACAGCCCTTGCTGAAAAAGATAAATGGCTTATCCAGTTTATATGTTGTCCTGAAGCATTACTGTATTTCTCCAAAATATCATTGACTTCGATAGCACCCTCATCACTAGCTTTCACAAACAACATGCTATCATCAGCAAAGAGGAGATGGTTCACTGCAGGAGCCGTGGGAGCAACCTGAATCCCCTTGAGGTGTGATGTTTGACGACTTCGTTTTAAGAGGCCAGAAAGTCCCTCTGCTGCAAGTAAGAAGAGATAGGGTGAGATAGGGTCTCCTTGGCGCAGACCCCTGGAAGGACGAAACTCCTCAAGTGGTGTCCCATTGAACAACACCGAGAACGAGACTGATGATACTAGACTCATGATCAAGTCCACCCATCGACGATGAAACCCCATACGAAGCATGATAGCCCGCAGGTACGACCACTCCACACGGTCATAAGCTTTCCTCATGTCAAGCTTAAGAGCACAATGTTGGTGTTTCTTTGCGCCGTTCCTCTTCATGAAGTGGAGGCACTCATATGCTGCAATTATATTGTCGGTAATCAGTCTCCCATGGACAAAGGATGATTGCTCTTCTGAGATGATCTCTAGCAAGATTGCTTTAAGTCTGTTTGCTAAGACTTTGGAAGCGATCTTGTATATTACATTACACAAACTAATTGGGCGGAATTGACCCAACACTTCAGGTGATGCCACATTGGGAATCAAGACTACACAAGTCTTATTTATCCCTTCGGGACTATCCTCCCCCCGCAGAGCACAGCTCTAGTGACTTCATCGCCACATGTATCCCAGTGCTTCTGAAAGAATTGGGCGGGGTAACCACCTGGGCGTGGAGCTTTCAAAGGATACATTTGGAAAAGTGCTTGCTTCACCTCTGCGTCCTCAAAGCCTGCCATCAGCTGATCATTCATAGATTGGGTAACCGAAACATGGACAGAAGTTAGGACCTCTTCCATCCTCGTCGTTCCCTCGGTAGTATACAGATTCCTGTAGAAACTTCGAGCCATCTGGCCCAGCTCTTGCTGATCATCCGTGTAAGAACCATCCGGTCGTTTTAACCGTGATACCCGGTTCTTTTTCTTCCTTCCACTCGCGTGTTCTTGTCACCCTCAGAGAGCCACTAAATGCAGAAGCGTTGCTGCCACATCGTCTCCTCCCTGTGCTGGAGTTCCACCAGTCGTTCAACTATCTTGAGCTCGCGGTGGCTTGGGCCAACTCTGTCCGGAGCCACACGCAACTCAGCTAGCTTGCTTTTCAGTTCTTTCAACTCCCGACGCACATGGCAAAGGATATCCCGCCCCCATGGAGTGAGCGATCCCGAGAGGCTCATCAGCTTCCTTTCAAGCCCCTGCATGTTAGTACGCGTCTCCGCATTCCACACCTGCTCAATGAGGGGAGCAAACTTGTCATGCGATTCCCACATTGCCTCGTATCTGAAAATACGCGCATGGATGGGCTGACCCTCTTTAGGTTCATGTCGCAGAAAGATCGCCGAGTGATCTGATGCCACTGCTGTGAGGTGCCGCAGCTCCGCCATTGGGAAGCATTCACTCCAGCCTGGCGTCGCAAGAGCACGGTCCAGCCGGACCCGAGAATAAGTGCCCCCGGTAACCTTGTTCTCAAACGTCCACGCAGTGCCCACATAGCCAAGGTCCATCAGCCCACAAACATCCACTATCTCTCTAAATGCCTGGATCTGAGAATTACTCCGTTCGTTGACACCCAAATGTTCCTCCCTATGGAGTACTTCGTTGAAATCCCCAATGCACAACCACAGGAGAGGTGAGGAAGCCTTGATGAATTTCAGCATACCCCACGTCTTGTGGCATTCACTGGTTCTAGCCTCTCCATAAACACACGTCAGCCGCCATGGTTCCTCATTAGGGGAAAACACAACACCATCAATATGATACTGCGAGTAAGCCGCCATGGTTCCTCATTAGGGGAAAAGACAACACCATCAATATGATACTGCGAGTAAGGTAAAAGTTCTATCTTTATTGCATCATTCCAGAAAATCGCCAGGCCACCACTACGGCATGTACTACTAACACCAAAAACATTGTCATAGCCCAAAGTTCTTGCTAAACACTCCACCCTAGATTTATGAACTTGTGTCTCCACAACACACAAAATAGTAGGGGCAAACTCCTTCACGAAACCGCGAAGCTCATGAACCGTCGCGTCATTGCCCAGGCCACGACCGTTCCATAGGAAGGTACTCATTGCTCCCGGCGGCGCTCCTCAGAGCCCGCCGATCCTGCATCCTCCACATCTTTCTTCTTCGACGACCCACCCTTCTTAGGGTTCTTAACTTCCCTCGCTGATGATGGCGGTGGAGGGACACCGTCAGGAACAGGGTAAGGGGCCTTTCCAGCATGTTCACCATCAAAATCTAACTGTTTCTGGGCTCTTTCTCATCCACAGTCCGGATCACACCATCATCCTTCCACTATAGCATCGGAGGGGCCGAAGCGGCACCCACGTTTTGATCGGACTGACCTCAGTTAGACTAGCAGCTGCAGAGTTTCTCTTGCAATTATCCACACTCGCCCGAGTCCCAGCTCGACCAGCCCCAACAACATGAGCTCCTCCCCTCCCTGCACCACCACGTCCAGACCGGCCACCACGGCCACTCGGTGGGTTGGATGTACTGTACTCCTTCCTTGGGGGCTTTGCATTTTGATCAGCTCCTCGCATCAGTTGTGCCCTGTTCCAAGCCGTATCGGCCAACAGCCACTTCCCGTACTTCTCCTTCCCCGGCGAATGATCCCCGGTACCACATTCCTCCTTCACGTGGCCAAGCAAACCACATATAGCATAAAATCGTGGAATCTTCTCATACTTCACTCGCATGATAATCGTCTCCAACTCCTCCGGATTGATCGAGACAAACCCTATCAGATCTTTCCTAACATCCAGCCAGACACGTACACGGACATAATCCCCTCCACTCATATCAACAGAGAGGACCTCACCAATGTTTGCAGCTGCCCCCCATAAGATCTTCTTCCTCTGAAACAACTCAGGTATAATGTATCTGGACCCAAGCATGTATCCGATTCAGCGTACTGTGGATGTTGTGCAGCTACCATCAAACTTCAGGCCATGATCTCTGAAAATCCACGGACCCTGCTCCGTGATCCGATTACAATCACCCAAACAACTTGCCTGCACTAGAAAGCGATTATCTTCTAGGTCACGGAAAGTCACCTCTTGGGCTGGCGCCCAAGCAAACAACATTGCTGTCTTCAGGGAAGCCGAACTGAACTTCTTCGTGGTCAGCAACCGCATGACTGCCATCCACTTTGCCCCCTCCTTGAGGGACCCGATCTCCTCCTTCCCCACAGCAACACCACCGATGTCCTCTCCCTTCAGGTCAAGGCTCCGCAGCAGGTCCTCCAATGAGGGCTCCCCTGCCGCTTTACTTGACTCGCCCTCCTCACGGGCCGCCGCCATGATCACCCCGCCCCTAAACCCTAGAGCAGAGACCGCGCCAAGGCCGGGCAGCCGAACAAGTCAACTCCTGGGTCTGCCCGAGCAGCCCTTCACCGGGAGGAGAGGGATGGGAGGTGGATCGTGGAGGGATGGAAGCCCGATCGCCGGAGATCGTAGATCGCCGGTGCGGTAGAGAAACCCTAGGGTAAAACCAACTCGGAAGCGGCGTTTGTACGTCGTAGCATAGATGCATGGACCGGTTACCATACTTTGGCCAGGCCCAAGAACAGCTAATCTTTGGCCAGGTACCTTATTAGCACGGTCATTAATCTTTCACTTCACCATTCGGTTTTGGTACGTAGTTTTTTTTTTTTTTTTTTTTGGATAAACGGATGCATGTTTCGTTGAAGGTCGGTCTTCAATTTAAAATGGGTGTCACATGGTGGCATGTTACTATGAGGCAAACGCGTTTCTTGACTTGACTTGACTTTGCATTTTAATCAAGTACGGGAGGCTGACATGTTTCTTCTTCTTTTTATAAGGATCAGAACAAAGATCCATGAGCTACGGGTGACCTGCCACTTTTAATATGTGTGTTACATATTTTAATACTCCTCCGGTCCATTTGGATTTTGCTTTATCTAGATTCGCTTGTATCTAGTTAAGTTTTTAGACTAGATGCATGTGTATCTAGATAAAGTTAAGCCTATTAATATGAATCGGAGGGAGTACGGCTGAAATTTTGGGTATTTGGCCTTTGGTCCTGCCCATTATCAAATTCTGAAACTCACATGGTCCATTCCAAAAATCAGTGGCAGCACTAGTGGGGGATAAAGTTTAGTCCCACATTGCTAGTTGGAAGAGAGTTGGAGTGATATATAAGGTGGGCTGTTCTAGTCCTAGTAAGTGAGTGAGGAGAGAGAGAGCCCTCGCGCACTCTTCTCCGCCGCCCGCCTCGCCTCGCCACGCCTCGCCTCGTCGCGACGCGCCGCGGGTTGCGGGAATCTCGCCAAACCGAGCTTATCTTTTTGCTGTTTGGGAAATTAATTGTGTAATCAATTAAGAGTTATTAACGGACGTTAACACAGCCGTTTTCGTTCCGGTTTTTCTGGATCATGAACTCGTACGTGGGCTGTGTCCCACGACCTTCCCGAACCGCACTATATAAGCGCGGACGCCAACCCTAGCCCATACTAGACGCATACGCGACTACCTGTTTCCAGTTCATTGCGCCGTCGCCTTCGTCTTCCTCATCCCGTCCGTCGGCGTGCACCGACTGCCGGGACAGTAGGCCTCCGGAACCCTGCCTCTCGTGAACCTGTACGGGTGAGGGGCAATAAGGTTTTTGGGGAGCGTTCAGGCGCGACTACTGGCATCACGACGTCGTCATCGCACGACGAGTTCCTCCACACCGACAACTTCTTCCCGGACCTCAGCGACTTCTTCGACAACCTCAACATGGGCGACAACGACGCTGCTGCGAAGTATGTGATCTTGTCTTTTCTCTTACAGTTTCTGTTAGAGTTCCTTCTTCTAGTTTTTGTGGTAGATGCGATCAGTTTGTCTTCTTTACATGTGATATGTTCATCTATCTTACTAATCTGCACGATTAGTTTATTTTTCATAGTCATGATTTATCAATTACTTGTACGGATTATTTTATATCGATATTTGCTTATATATTCAACAATCCAAAAACCTGATTATAGGAAAATCAATTCAAGCAGCGTTGCTGCCGCTACTCGACCTTCCCTCTTTGATGGTATGCATTACAAGAGGTGGCGCACAAAGGCAGTTCTATGGTTTAAAAATCTAGGCTGTTTTAGCGCCACAAATGCTAGACCCGAGGGGCCTTTTTCTGCAGAGGAGCAGGAAAAGTTTGAGAAGGTTGACACCATGTTTAGGGCGGCCTTGTTCAGCATTTCTGGGGACAACATTGTTGACCCGTACATGGCTTTCGACCATGGTAAAGATGCGTGGGATGCGCTCGAGGCCTAATTTGGGGTCTCCGACGCTGGCACAGAATTGTATGTCATGGAGCAATACTATGACTACAAGATGACTCATGCGTGCTCCGTGGTTGACCAGGCTCATGATATTCAGTCCCTTGCCAAAGAACTCGAGCAGTTTAAGTGTACCTTACCGAACAAATTTGTGGCCGGTGGCATTATTGCCAAGCTTCCTCATTCGTGGAGGAACTTTGCTACTTCTCTGAAACATAAGAGACAAGAGTTTTCCATTTAGAATCTCATTGGCTCGCTTCATGTGGAAGAGAAGGCGAGAGCAAAGGACACACGCGCTCCTAGCTTTGAGGGAGGTTCTAGTGCCAATGTGGTACAGAAGAAGAACTTCAAATCTCACAAGTCTAAGAATAAAAACAATGGAAAAGACAAGTTTGACGAGAAGAACAAAGCCTCCAACTCAACCAACTTCAAGAGGAAGAATCCTTATACGAAGAAAGGGAACTGCCATGTTTGTGGCGCTCCTGGACATTGAGCTCCTGATTGCCTAGAACGCCATGATCGGCGTGGGAACAGCGGCAAGTCCGCAAATGTTGTTATTGGCGTTGATACTGAGATGAAGGACGTTGGGTACGGTATTTCTCCTACTGTCCTTTCAGTATGTAATTCTCCTGATTGGTGGATAGACACCGGAGCCAATACAAATGTATGTTCTGATGTTTCTATGTTTTCTTCTTATCAGGTCGCAAGGACTTCCTCCGTGTTGATGGGAAACGGCTCACATGCTTCTGTTCGTGGTGTTGGTACGGTGGATCTGAAGTTTACTTCGGGAAAGACCATCCAGCCGAAGAATGTGCAGCACGTTCCCTCCATTAATAAGAATCTCGTTAGCGGATCGCTTTTATGTCGAGATGGTTTTAAGTTGGTTTTTGAGTCCAATAAAGTTGTAATTTCCAAGTGTGGACAATTTGTTGGAAAGGGTTATGTGTGCGGAGGCTTGTTCCGCTTATCTCTGTCAGACATATGTACTCAAATTATTAATCATGTTTGCAATGATAGTGAGTCTGATATTTGGCATTCACGACTTTGTCATATTAATTTTGGGTGCATGATGCGGCTAGCGAATATGAATATAATTCCGAAATTTGCTATTGTCAAGAAATCCAAGTGCCAAGTATGTGTACAAGCTAAGCAACCACGTAAGTCTCACAAGACTGCGGAGGCAAGAGACTTGGCACCGCTGGAGCTTATACATTCGAATCTTTGTGAAATGAATGGTGAATTGACAAAAGGAGAGAAAAGATACTTCATGACTTTAATTGATGACTCTACTCGATATTGTTATGTGAACCTCCTGAAATCTAAAGATGAAGCTGTTAATCACTTCAAAATCTTTAAAGCTGAAGCAGAAAACCAACTTGATCGAAAGATCAAGCGGCTAAGGTCTGATCGCGGTGGATAGTATTTTTCCAACTAGTTTGATTCTTTTTGTGCGGAACATGGTATTATTCATGAGAGGACGCCTCCCTACTCACCTCAGTGAAATGGGGTGGCCGAAAGAAAGAATCGTACTCTAACTAATTTGGTTAACGCCATGTTATATACATCGGTCTCTCCAAGGCATGGTGGGGGGAGGCGATATTGACTGCGCGTCATGTCCTAAACCATGTCCACACAAAGAACAAAACCATTACTCTTTTTGAGGAATGTGAAAGGAAAAGGACTTGATATGCTGTTCTGTCCATGTCGTGCCCCTTTTGGACTTCATTTTACGCCGTACCATATGCAAAATGTGATGAACTTATTTCAGACCTTAATTTGAGCCAATTTGAGGCTACAACCTGTTTTCTGAATTTTCTAAACCTAAAATGGCCTGCGCCAAAAATGCGTCGGCCCGCTGGAGCCACCCGACACAAACGGATGCATGACCATTTTCTCATCCGCGGGCCGACGCAAACGGACGTACGCGGACATTTTCACCGTCCGAACTGGAGATGCCCTGAATAGGCATCATATGTGGACAATTTGACGAGGGGGTGTGGGTCCCACTTGTCAGCCTTCCATATTCATCCTGCGGAATTACTTCACGTACGACCTAATCTGCCCGACTTTTGTACGATGAGCTGATGGGCCACGGAGATGCTTCGTAAGGTTCCAATCCACGGTGCCTATACAACTTCGGACACAGATCGGACACTTTTTGTCGTGTGTATAGCAGAGCTCTCGGCCCCACCTAGGCAGTTCGTCTTAAATGTTACGCGCACATTGAACGACGCTTCCTCAGGTCCGCCTCCTTTCTGCCAACAGTCTTCACGCCCTGTCAACAGAACAATCCGGCGCTCCACTCCGCCTCCGCCGCCCTCGCGCTCCGATCCCCGGCGCCGTTCTCGTCTCCTCTCCACATTCCGGTGCGCCGAGCGGCGACGGCGACGGAATGCGGCAAGCCAGGCCCGCTGCCGCTGGTGGTGCCGGAATGGCGCCGGTCTGATACCTCCGTTTCGCCGGTAAGGAAGGAACCCTAGCTTCTGGCGTTTCTACCATCTGCTTCAAGAACATCTTCTGCACGCTAGAGTTGTGCTTGGAGCCAGTAAAACAAACGGTCCAGGCCACTATCTTGGGTGTCCAGGTTGTCAGAGGCGATGGGCCATGGCCTTTGAAATATGGTGGTCTAGTTGCTTGCTCCCCACTATCAGGGAAAGTAGTGGTCAAGGATGGGCAATTCAGTCGTAATATTGATCCCTCAGCCCACCGCTCAGCCACCCAGATTGTGTTGATTGATTGCAAAGATGAAGCCATGCTGAAAGGTGAAGATGGTCATGTACATCTGTTGAGGCAAGTGGTTTCTGTAGAACTACAAGGAGTGTTGGACGTTGTCGTCCAAGCCTACTCCAAATCTGGTGTTATCTCTGATGGAACTCGTGCCCGTTTCACGCCCAGAGCTAGCAACATAAGCCAACAGAAATGTCTCCTTGATGACGCTGAGGTAACTATTACTGTTGCTTGGTCACGTGTGGCTACCAACAAGAAGTTAGTTGCGTTAGAGCATTGCGGCAGAAAGTGTGTTTGAAGCTTGCGGCGGCTAAGATATTTCAATGTGATATTAGTAGTGCACTATGGTTGTATTTCTGAATCACTTAGCTATTTATTTAGTTTCTCCAAGTTTATCGATGACTATAACTTGTGCCATCTATGTATTTGCGTATTGTCAGCTAGCTATCTATGTGTGTCCACTGTTACTCGCTTCTCAAATTCAGTCATTCAGATAAACAAAACCGCGGATCGGTGGATCTAAAAACCGTGGACGCCTTTTTGCTGTCTGAACCTTTCGAAACTGGTGTCACAGTTTCACTCAGAGAGTTGCTTACTTAAATGATCGCTCATTTTCTGAATCCACAAAAGAAAATGAAACGAAAGTTTCCAATAGAAACTTCAAAATTCAAATAGTTGGTTCTGGACCGGGAACAACTGGGCGACAGTTCTCAGATTCGCCCTCTGAGATTCAATCTAATGGCGACTTCAAATTTAAAATAGTTGGTTCTGGACCGGAACATACTCGCGGAGTCGCGGTCCACGCCATGGCCATGAGGTTACGGAGGCACTCCCAATCACGTTGTTCCGTATGTTACCGGTCCTGGTTTCGGGCGCTACCGTCAGGTTTCTCTGTCGGTTTCTCATGTAGTACATCTATTTGGGCATGTCGGTTCTCATGCTAGGATGATCACTGAACTGTAACATGAGGTTCAGTTGTTCTCTTGTAGCTGTATTTGAACACGTTAATTCTCATGCTAATAATCTAACAGAGCTGGTGCTATGCGTGTGTCTCTGAACTCTGGCCTTCGGATGGAGTCGTTAACTAGCACTCCCTCCATTCCAAATTAGGTTAAGCAGCTTTTTTTCTTTTCAAAATGGGCGAACCTACAAACTGAGACGCGCTTATCTAGATCAAATTTGATCGAAGCTGCGACAGCAAATTCGAAACAGAGGTAGTACCATACATGTGGCTTGATTTGGTGTTATTTCCTGCATCTGTGGGAATACGTACCACTTGTTCATACTAATATTGTGAATGAACTGCTGCATGGAAATGTATGGCAGACCCGAGTTCAGATCGACTGTATGATTATTGACTAGCCTCGGTGATCCCAAGTTCAGATGGATTGATTGCACGAGTACCTCTGGTTTTCAGTGTGAATTTCCACTCGTTCCAGGCAACAGGTTCAGGACCCAAATCAAGACAAGATTTCCAAAGGATCGTGGAAACGAGAGAAGCATGGAGTCTCAATCTTACAGTGGCCAGCTAGCATTCAGCATCAGAAAAATAACTGAACAAGTTGCCCTGGCTAGCAGGGAGAACACGCCGACGAGCACACTCGACGGCTCGAGTTGACGCTGTCGGCCACCGTCAGCTGCTTCCTCCTTTGGCGCCGCCATCTCACGAACAAGGAACCCGAGAAGGGCATGAACACGATGCGGCTTTCCCATCATCCAACAGAACCGGCCCATTTTTCTTCTCACTCACTTTTTTTTCACAACTGGATCCTTCTGATTTCCCAAATCATTCTGCAACCTCAAAAGAATTCATGCAAATTCTTTAGAGAAAATGTTCAGAAGCTGCACCTACTGCAGCCTTGGAAGTAACTGGGCTCCGGATTTGTACTAAAGCCGAAACAAAATTAATTTATTGTTACCAAAACTGAACCGTATTTATAAATTATTGGAAGCGTATTTACAAAACAATATTTACCAAACCAAATCACCAATGAGCAGCCATACCCAAATTAACGAGGGCCATTGGACGCGTGCACTGCACGGATGACATGCACGATGTGTGCTCTCCGTTCCATTTCACTAGAGGTTGCTACTGAGCGGACCCGGTACGCATCTAGTAACGAATGTTGTGTGTAAATTACATAGTGTTCTGGAACAGAAGCAACAGGCATCTCTAAACATTTCTTTGTTCCGGCAACCAGTATCATTTACTCGTGGGCTTTGCTCTTCTCTTTCCTTTTGGAACTGACTTTGCTCTCCTCTTAGTAGAGCGAATAGGCAACGGCTATGGGTTCATCCAGTGATCCAGACTCGAGTGGAGTTTTCTCGTTGGAATCTTCAGTGTGTCCTGGGCTGCGTCAGCGTCGCGTTGCTTTACACTTGTTTGTTGTTTGGTCCTTTTCGTTGTCGATCTTTCGTTGGGTCGGTCACGCAAAGCGATATGCTCTCTCATCATTAGGGTCTTTAGAACATCTTCTCTTCAGTCGCGTCCCCCAAAGTTTTTCTAGGTATGTTGGATATTTAACCGGCATAGCGTCCTAAAGGCCCTTTTTATCCGGCGCGGTCCAATACGGTGCCCGGCGCTCCGAGACCGTCCCCGTTCCAAAGGAGATGTTTTGGGCGTGTTGGACAGAGCGCGAAGCGAGGTGATGAGTGACGGGTCCGACGCATCATTGACACACGAACGACGCGCAACCGTCGCCTACCTCGCGACGGAAGTTAATGGCGCGCAACGATGATGCAGTTTCCACAGAGGCGCAACGACACGTCTCGTCGCACCAAGCTCTCAGTGCCGGCGTTAATGCGCGCCACGGCTCCCTCGCCTCCCTCTGGCGTATAAAAGGGGAGCTCGCGCATCGCCCCTCACATAAACCCTAGCGCCTCAATCCCCAACTCTAACTGCCACCATCTCAGGAGTTGAGGGCCTTTCCATGGCTGGTAGAGGTCGAGGTCGAGGTCGGGGCCGTGGCCGTGCTGGAGCAGCAATGCCATCGCCAAGGTCGTCGTCGCATGCGCCGTCATCGTCTTCCGACGGGGAGTGAGAGTTCGAGTTCATCGTCATCCTCAATGGAGACCCACTCGGCATCCAGAGGCCGCCGGACAAGTTCACCGAGTTTGTCGTCGGCAACGAGCTAGTCGCGCTATCGCTGTGGGAGGCTCCCCGGCTTTTGCCGGTGGCTAGTGGACGTGCTCTTCGACGGGCGCGGCAAGATGTACCTCCACATCGGCTGGGAGAAGTTCGCGCGCTCCCAGGACCTCCAAGCCGGCTGCATGCTCACATTCTGCTACCAAGGTGATGAGGAGATGAGCATGAAGGTGTTCGACGATACCTCCTGCCGCCGACACTACCACATCGACGACGAAGATGACGATTGTTGAACATAGCGAGTGTTCTTTCTTTGCAGCGAAGATGGCCGCCGGCCAATTGAAGCCACTAGTGTAGGTTTCTGGATGTTCTTGCTGCGCATCGAAGAACAACAACCGGACACTCTCAGAGCTAGCTGGATTTTCCAGTTTGGGTGACTGAGAGTATTCTTTCTTGGCAGCGAACACACGAAATCTGCGAGGCCAACACTAATTACGTTTTCTCATTTTGCAATGTTTTAACCACGTTTCCAAACTATGTATTAGTTTGTGCAATGTTACTTTTCTCTATTGAAATGAAATTGCAAAAAAAAAGAGTTATTTTAATGTAAAAAAAAGTTGGGGGGACGCGTTTAGGAGCCACGGCTGGGGAGCGACACACCCTAAACGCGGAACGAAGCGGAGGCGTCCCCCCAAACGCTAGATCCTGCGTCGTTTGGGGGACGCTTTGGGAAACGCGACTGGAGATGCTCTTAGATGGTAAATACCCCTAATCCCTAAGATGATGCCTATACCATTTTCCCAAGTTAAACAATATCAATTTTGACCTTTCTTATGTTTCCATACTCCCTCCTTTTCACAATGTAGTGCATATAAGATTTTCGAAAAGTAAAACGATATCAACTTTGACCAAGTTTTTTGAGAAAATTATCTACGCCTACCATACCAATTTTATACCATATGAAAATATACGGTCGTGAGGAATCTAATGGTATTGAATTTGTATTCTAGATGTTAATATTTTGTTTTGTCAAACTTTATGTTGTTTGACTTTTAAAAATTCTTATACGCACTACATTTTGCATTTTGGCAAGGAGGAAGTACTAAGTACCCATAACAACTAAATTAGAGAATCAATTATTGGTTGGGTGCTTAGCATTGTTCGTTGTACCCACAAACCTATCTCTGATCAAACACCAGACTTGATGCCTTATGTGCATTCACGCTTGTGTACACATGTAAACGGAACGAAAAAAAAAATGAAAACATGTTTTATCGTTTTCCTTTTTTTGCTTGGCTACTCAGAAACGGAAATGAGATCGGAGGCTCTGAAAATAAACACGAAAGCAGAAATCACGAAAGTCACCAAAGACGAACAATGATCAGATATGGAACAATACTGTATGCAAACTGGAATTTGTTGAAAACCTGGTATAATACTTTCATATGTACGCGAAAGGTTGATACCCACAAGTATAGGAGATCGATGAAATCTTCGATGGAAAGGATTACCCAAATTTATAGTTCGACTCAAGAGAAACACAAGAATACTAATAAGATCTTAGCAATTGAGACGTCACTCTCAATCACACATGTATATCAATAAACTCACAAAGCAAGTGGTGATTTTTTAGTAGTTGATTCAAAGCAGTAAAATAAAACAGTAAATAAAAGCAGCAGATTTCCAGTTTTCACCAGAAGATGTAATTTGAAATGTTCAGTGACTAAAAGTGTAGGCATGAGGCAGCAATGGGGTGATGTATGGATGATATTGATCATGTAATGTAATCCAACTAACATAGCACTCATCTCTAATTCAGTTGTGTGTAGGTGTGTGATCCAAATATAGTTATGCGTACTAAGATAATTTGCATAACATCTTTTGTTCTACCTGCCCATTTCACCGGGATCAACTTGAAACTACAAGAAATTAAGGTCTACCCTTTCATGTAGACCGGAACAAATCATTAAGATTCATGACCACACATAACCCTCGAATTATTACATCTTCCCCTTGTTTTTCCCCACCTGTCACCTTAGGGATTCACAGGGTCAACATAATTACAAGTAATACATCTTGCAAATAAATACCAACCTCATATATATGATAAAGCAATATAGGTTAGGTATTGAAATTATGTCACTTGGGCCCTAGTAACAAGCATTAAACATAGCAAAGGTGTACCAACACTCCTACAAGAATATCTTCAAGACTAACACCTAAAATCTCGATACATATGGAGGATTACACGATCAATCTCATCCAAAACCCATCCATCTCTTAAACCTACAGAGAAATACTCAATCATTGGGATGGATACTGAGTTCATGATGGTTGGTGATGACGTCAGTGGCAGTGATGATGAAGAAGCCCTCGAAATCCTGCTCTCTGAGGTGGAGAGCGGGATTAATCTGACCCCCAAAATGAAGATCGTAGTCTTGGCGGCGCTCTGTTTCGTGAAATGTCGTGTCCTTCCAGGAGGGGTAGGTTTTTAGGGTATATAAGGCACCTCGTGAAGGAGGGAGGCGAGACGACGACCGAGGGACGAACGGGCCTGGGTGGCGCTCCCAAAGAAGTAGGGCGCGCCACCTGGCCTCGTTCGGGCCTCGTGGCTCTCCTCTCGTGATCCAAAGCTCCAGGTCCCTTCTTTTGGTGAAAGACTTCCGTGGTATTTTTCCCGATTTTATTTCCTACAAAAACTTGACAAAAAGGAGACTTTGCTAAAAACAATATCTGATTCAGCAGTTTTTCTCAAAGTATGGTGAGATTCCGGAGTAAATCATTGAGCAAAGTTTTTGAAAAAGTAGATACATTTGGGATGTATCAAAGGACTCACATAAAATACTCACAACTAGAGAGTATGCCTCACAACTTCATATAATAGTGCAGCATTAAGGCAAAACTATCTAGCAGCGACATCATGCCAATATTAGTCGACTTAATTAGTACGAAAGCATTTTGTTTCTCTTGATGGAATTAGTATGCATAGTGGTGTATCCAGAAACTTATCGAAGCCTGGGAAAACATGGTTAAGATACCCGCTTTTATGATAAAATGACCGTATAAAGTTATATAATGTAAGCAGGAGTGCCATCGAAAAGCCTGTGCGACCACCTAGTGATAAGCACGAATCCGTTGGAGGAGTTCATATTCGATGATGGCCCGATCTTCACGTTGTAGGATCAAATCGGAGAGGATAAACAGTTGCAAGCAGCTGGGGATAACTAGCTTTAACCTGCCAAGGTTGGATGCGCGTACGTTGGGGCTGGCTGGCTGAAGCTACAAAAACTTCAACCCACTGTACGGACAATCGCAGAACCACAAACCGAGACTAACCCACACAAAACGGCCGGAACCATCGAGCATGGGGTAGGGGGAACCAGATGCTTCTTCTCGCGTAGATCAGTCTTGCTAAATAAGCTTATAGTTGAATGATTTGACCAAAATGCGCCTAAAAAGATGGGGGAGATCGGTTCTTATAGCAGGGACAACCCCCTAGATAGGTGTGAAAAGGGGAAAATAACTCAGCATTTGCATGGCTTCTTTGGGATAATAAGCAGTCAACTTGTGGAGTGGAGACTTGAGAGCCCCTCGAAAATTCATAAACTTTTGACAGCTTGGACACTTTCCACCAAAACAGTCGGGACTTGGGATACACAACTTCAAATGATCTGAGTTTTGTTTGTTGGAAAGTAAATTTGATGTAGCTTCTGTTGGTATATATATCCCAAAGTCCCCATCTCTCACCCTGGTGGGTGTGGGCACAATTGAAAGATTAGTGGAAATTTTGACAACATCAGATTTTCTTGCAACTTGTTGTTGATAACTTTGTTTCTCAATGGTGTTGACTTCCTTCAACCTTTTTACTAAATTCAATAAGTAATAAATGTTGGAGATATGCCCAAGAGGCAATAATAAATTGGTTATTATATATATTTGTGTTTATGATAAATGTTTATATACCATGCTATAATTATATTAACCGAAACATTGATACATGTGTGTTATGTAAACAACAAGAAGTCCCTAGTAAGCCTCTTGTATAACTAGCTTGTTGATTAATAGATGATCATCGTTTCATGATCATGAACATTGGATGTTATTAATAACAAGGTTATGTCATTATGTGAATGATGTAATGGACACACCCAAATAAGCGTAGCATGAGATCATGTCATTAAGTTCATTTGCTATAAGCTTTCGATACATAGTTACCTAGTCCTTTCGACTATGAGATCATGTAAATCACTTATGCGGGAAGGGTACTTTGATTACATCAAACGCCACTGCGTAAATGGGTGGTTATAAAGGTGGGATTAGGTATCCGGAAAGTATGAGTTGAGGCATATGGATCAACAGTGGGATTTGTCCATCCCGATGACAGATAGATATACTCTGGGCCCTCTCGGTGGAATGTCGTCTAATTAGTTTGCAAACATATGAATGGTTCATAAGAGACTACATACCACGGTACGAGTAAACAGTACTTGTCAGAGACGAGGTTGAACAAGGTATCGTGATACCGATGATCAAACCTCGGACAAGTAAAATATCGCGTGACAAAGGGAATCGGTATCGTATGTAAATGGTTCATTCGATCACTAAGTCATCGTTGAATATGTGGGAGCCATTATGGATCTCCAGATCCCGCTATTGGTTATTGGTCGGAGAGAAGTCTCAACCATGTCTGCATAGTTCGCGAACCGTAGGGTGACACACTTAAGGTTTGATGTCGTTTGAGTAGATATGGAATATGGAATGGAGTTCAAAGTTTTGTTCGGAGTCTCGGATGGGATCCAGGACATCACGAGGAGTTCCGGAATGGTCTGGAGAATAAGATTCATATATAGGAAGTCATATTCCAAGTTTGGAAATGACCCGGTGCATTTATGGAAGGTTCTAGAATGTTCTAGAAAAGTCCGGAAGAAAGGCACTATGGAAGGTGGAGTCCCGGAGGGACTCCACAACCATGGCCGGCCAACCCTAGAGGGAGGAGTCCCAGGTGGACTCCACCTGTGGTGGCCGGCCACCCCTCCACCAAGGAAAGGTGGGAGTCCCACCTTGAGTAGGACTCCCTCCTTGAGTAGGTTTCCCACTTTTGGGAGGTTTTGTTGTTGGGGTCTTATTCGAAGACTTGGACTACAACTCTTGGGGACTTCCACCTATATAATGAGGAGCCAAGGGGAGGGGCCGGCCAGACCAAGCCCTCCTAGGCCGCAGCCCCCAAGTGGCCGGCGCCCTAGACCCCTCTCTCCCCAAACCCTAGCCGCCTCCTCCTCCACCACATCTCCCGCAGCGCATAGGCGAAGCCCTGCCGGAGATCTCCACCACCACCGCTACCACGTCGTCGTGTTGCCGGGATTCCGAGGAGTATCTACTACTTCTGCTGCCCGCTGGAACGGGGAGAAGGACGTCGTCTTCATCAACACCGAACGTGTGACCGAGTACGGAGGTGCTGCCCGATTGTGGCACCGTCGAGATCAAGATCTTCTACGCGCTTTTGCAAGCGGCAAGTGATCGTCTACATCCACCCCGAGATCTAATCTCGTTAAGCTTTGCGAATCTTCGAGGGTTAGTCTTTTCATCTCCTCGTTGCTACCGTCTACTAGATTAGATCTTGGCTTGGTTTTCGTTCTTGCGGTAGGAAATTTTTTGTTTTCTATGCTACGAATCCCATCAGTGGTATCAGAGCCGTGTCTATGCATAGATTGGTTGCACGAGTAGAACACAATTGTTTGTGGGCGTTGATGCTTTGTTGTCTTTAGTTCGAGTACTTTGCATCTTTGTGGCATAGTGGGATGAAGCGGCTCGGGCTAACTTTACATGACCGCGTTCATGAGATTTGCTCCACGCTCGACATGCAACTTGTATTGCATAAGTGGCTTTGCGGGTGTCTGTCTCTCCTACTATAGTAAAGATCCAACTTACTCTTTCTATTGACAACACTAGTATCACCGTTGTGGTTCATGTTCGTAGGTAGATTGGATCTTATGCGAAAACCCTAAACCACGTAAAATATGCAAACCAAATTAGAACCGTCTAACTTGTTTTTGTAGGGTTTGGTGATGTGATATGGCCATAATGTGATGATGAATATGTATGAGATGATCATTATTGTATTGTGGCAACCGGCAGGAGCCTTATGGTTGTCTTTAAATTTCATGTTGAGTAGTATTTCAAAGTAGTTGTAATAGTTGCTACATGGAGGACAATCATGAAGACGGCGCCATTGACCTTGGTGCTACGCCGACGATGATGGAGATCATGCCCGTTGATGATGGAGATCATGTCCGTGCTTTGGAGATGAAGATCAAAGGCGCAAAGACAAAAGGGCCATATCATATCACATATGAATTGCATGTGATGTTAATCCTTTTATGCATCTTATATTGCTTAGATCGCGACGGTAGCATTATAAGATGATCCCTCTCACGAAATATCAAGATAATAAAGTGTTCATCCTTAATAGCACCGTTGCTAAGACTTGTCATTTCGAAGCATCACGTGATGATCGGGTGTGATAGATTCTACATGTGCATACAACGGGTGCAAGCCAGATTTGCACACGCGGATACTAAGGTTGCCTTGACAAGCCTAGCATGTACAGACATGGTCTCGGAACACGGGATACCGAAAGGTAGAGCATGAATCATATGATTGATATGATTAACACTTGGAGTGTTCGCCATTGAAATTACATCTTGTCTCGTGATGATCGGACTTGGTGTGGTGGATTTGGTTCGTGTGATCACTAAAGCAATGCGAGGGATATTGTTTTGAGTGGGAGTTCATCTAGTTTTTAATTTTGTTGAATTAAAATTTGAACTCAATTTGTCATAAACTTAGTCTAAACTATTGCAAATATATGTTGTAGATCATGGCGTCCCCATCAATCAATTTTAACCAGTTCCTAGAGAAAGAAAAGCTTAAAAGCAATGGTAGAAACTTCACCGACTGGTTCCGTCATGTGAGGATCTTCCTCAATGGCGGAAATCTGCAATATGTGCTTGATGCACCGCTAGGTTTCCCACTGATACATCCATTTTGCATCACTATTTTATATCATAATTTACTGTTATTCATTGATATATTTCATATTTAGAGATGATACTTATGTTATTTCACCTACTTATGAGAAGTTCTATCATTTACATATTGCACATTTTATCTTAGTTTGCAATCTCTATTATATGATTGATCTTGTTGTTAAGTATTGGTATCACTTTGGGAGCATTGAGTAAATCTATTTGGTTTTGGCAAACTTAGCATTGGTCAATAGCAACAACACTTTGAGTTTAAGTAGAAAAGAGGAAATACATGTAGATATGTTGTTTCATTCTTGTTAGTTCCTAGCTTAGTATTATGAAGTTAAAATTATTTGTGCTTACAAGAAAGATGCATGATTGGTTCCATCACATGTATATTTGTTTGTTTCCCTCAACTCTTATGCTTGCTAATCAACCTTGCTAGCCAAAGACCTGTACTGAGAGGGAATGCTACTCGTGCATCCAAACTCTTAAACCAAACCTATGCCATGAGTGTCCACCATAACTACCTATTATGTGGTATTTTGCGCCATTCCAAGTAAATACTTCATGTGCTACCTTTAAACAATTCAAAAGTTATCATCCCTTATTTGTGTCAATGTTTTATGGCTCATGAGGAAGTATGTGGTGTTTTATCTTTCAATCTTGTTGGGCAGCTTTCACTAATGGACTAGTGGCTTCATCCACTTATCCTATAATTTTGCAAAAAGAGCTGGCAACGGGGTTCCCAACCCCAATTAATTAACTCTCATTAATAATCCTCTTCACATGTTTTGCTCTGATTCATCAGTAAGCAACTTAATTTTGCAATAGACACTCCTCCATGCTATGTGAAATGTTGGAAGGCACCCGAGGATTCGGTTAGCCATGGCTTGAGAAAGAAAAGGTTGGGAGGAGTGTCATCCTTAAATAAACTAAAGTACATGTGTAAACAAAGAGAAGAGGGATGATCTACCTTGCTAGTAGAGATAACGTCCTTAATGGGAGCCGCTCTTTGGAAGTCTGTTTGGCAAGGGGGTTAGAGTACCCACTACCATTCGTTGACAACAACAAACACCTCTCAAAACTTTACTTTTATGCTCTTTATATGATTTCAAAACTTAAAAAGCTCTAGCACATGATTTAATCCCTGCTTCCCTCTGCGAAGGGCCTATCTTTTACTTTCATGTTGAGTCAGTAAACCTATTTCCCTCCATCTTAAGCAAGCAATTGAGTTGTTGTGATCCAACCATCTATATTGTGATCTATTTAATCATGCCTTTTATTCTTTCTTATTTAGTGCAAGTTTTATCTGAATGAATATAGCTTTGAAGGTTATCAATTATTATGAGGAGATTATTATGATTGAGTATGCAAGTTTTGCTATAAGTTTTAATATAAGAGCGCTGCTTGATAAACAAGTACAATCTGTTAACTGTTCTTTGACCGAGAACGAAGTTTGCCATCACCAATTATGATTTCCTATGCACTTTTATTTGTGATTTCCTTTTACTTGTTTCAAGTTGAATCATATGGGGAAGTTGTTCACTAGAATGTCTTGTGTGAATTAATGTGATGCTTCTTGTCCGTATTTTATTTATCGACTCTTCACTCCATAAACATGTGGTCTTGTTTACTGAGTTCAGTTTCGCTTGGGGACAAGCGAAGTCTAAGCTTGGGGGGAGTTGATACGTCCATTTTGCATCACTATTTTATATCAGAATTTACTGTTATTCATTGATATATTTCATATTTAGAGATGATACTTATGTTATTTCACCTATTTTGCATGTTTCATGATTATTGGAGAATCATTCACCGGAGTCAGGATTCTGCTGGAAAAAGCACCGTCAGGATGCAATATTTCTGGAGATCAACAATTGACGGAAATTACACCGAAGATCTTATTTTTCCAGAAGAATGAGCCAGCCAAAAGGAGGAGCCGAGGAGGGCCGCCATGGCCCCCCATAGGCCGGCGTGGGCCCTGCCCTGGCTGCGCCGCCATGTGGGGAGGGGGCCCACAGCCCCCTTCGGCCGCCTCTCTGATGCGTGCAATTAACACACGTCCGTTGGGAACCCCAAGAGGAAGGTGTGATGCGTACAGTAGCAAGTTTTCCCTCAGTAAGAAACCAAGGTTATCGAACCAGTAGGAGTCAAGGAACACGTGAAGGTTGTTGGTGACGGAGTGTAGTGCGGCGCAACACCATGGATTCCGGCGCCAACGAGGAACCTGCACAACACAATCAAAGTACTTTGCCCCAACGTAACAGTGAGGTTGTCAATCTCACCGGCTTGCTGAAAACAAAGGATTAACCGTATAGTGTGGAAGATGATGTTTGTTTGCGAAGAACAGTAAAGAACAAGTATTGCAGTAGATTGTATTTCAGATGTAAAGAACGGACCGGGGTCCACAGTTCACTAGTGGTGTCTCTCCCATAAGATAAATAGCATGTTGGGTGAACAAATTACAGTTGGGAAATTGACAAATAAAGAAGGCATAACAATGCACATACATATATCACGATGAGTACTATGAGATTTAATCAGGGCATTACGACAAAGTACATAGACCGCTATCCAGCATGCATCTATGCCTAAAAAGTCCACTTTCAGGTTATCATCCGAACCCCTTCCAGTATTAAGTTGCAAACAACAGACAATTGCATTAAGTATGGTGCGTAATGTAATCAACACAAATATCCTTAGACAAAGCATCGATGTTTTATCCCTAGTGGCAACAACACATCCACAACCTTAGAACTTTCTGTCACTGTCCCAGATTCAATGGAGGCATGAACCCACTATCGAGCATAAATACTCCCTCTTGGAGTTACAAGTATCAACTTGGCCAGAGCCTCTACTAGCAACGGAGAGCATGCAAGAACATAAACAACATATATGATAGATTGGTAATCAACTTGACATAGTATTCAATATTCATTGGATCCCAACAAACACAACATGTAGCATTACAAATAGATGATCTTGATCATGATAGGCAGCTCACAAGATCTAACATGATAGCACAATGAGGAGAAGACAACCATCTAGCTACTGCTATGGACCCATAGTCCAGGGGTGAACTACTCACACATCAATCCGGAGGCGATCATGGCGATGAAGAGCCCTCCGGGAGATGATTCCCCTCTCCGGCAGGGTGCCGGAGGCGATCTCCTGAATCCCCCGAGATGGGATTGGCGGCGGCTGCGTCTCTGGAAGGTTTTCCGTATCGTGGCTCTCGGTACAGAGGGTTTCGCGACGAAGGCTATAAGTAGGCGGAAGGGCAGAGTCGGAGGGCTGACGAGGGGCCCACCCCATAGGGCGGCGCGGCCCCCCTTAGGCCGTGCGGCCCTATGGTGGCGGCGCCTCGTCGCCCCACTTCGTAACCCTTTCGGTCTTCTGGAAGCTTCGTGGAAATATAAGACCCTGGGCGTTGATTTCGTCCAATTCCGAGAATATTTCCTTTGTAGGATTTCTGAAACCAAAAACAGCAGAAAACAGCAACTGGCTCTTCGGCATCTCGTCAATAGGTTAGTGCCGGAAAATGCATAATAATGACATAAAGTGTGTATAAAATATGTGAGTATCATCATAAAAGTAGCATGGAACATAAGAAATTATGGATACGTTTGAGGCGTATCAAGCATCCCCAAGCTTAGTTCCTACTCGCCCTCGAGTAGGTAAACGATAACAAGGATAATTTCTGAAGTGACATGCTATCATAATCTTGATCAATACTATTGTAAAGCATATGAGATGAATGCAGCGATTCGAAGCAATGGTAAAGACAATGATTAAACAACTGAATCATATAGCAAAGACTTTTCATGAATAGTACTTTCAAGACAAGCATCAACAAGACTTGCATAACAGTTAACTCATAAGCAATAAATTCTTAGTAGAAAACTTTGAAGCAACACAAAGGAAGATATAAGTTTCAGCGGTTGCTTTCAACTTCAACATGTATATCTCATGGATAATTGTCAACATAATGCAATATAACAAGTGCAATAGGTAAACATGTAAGAATCGATGCACACAGTTGACACAAGTGTTTGCTTCTAAGATAGAAATAAGTAGGTAAACTGACTCAACATAAAGTAGAATAATGGCCCTTCGCAGAGGGAAGCATGGATTACTATTTTTGTGCTAGAGCTTTTCATTTTGAAAACATAGAAACAATTTTTTCAGTGGTAGTAATAAATCATATGTGTTATGTATAAGATATCCTATAAGTTGCAAGCCTCATGCATAGAATACTAATAGTGCCCGCACCTTGTCCTAATTAGCTTGGATTAACACGGATTATCATTGCATAACATATGTTTCAACCAAGTGTCACAAAGGGGTACCTCTATGCCGCCTGTACAGAGGTCTAAGGAGAAAGTTCGCATTGGATTTCTCGCTTTTGATTATTCTCAACTTAGACATCCATACCGGGACAACATAGACAACAAATAATGGACTCCTCTTTTAATGCTTAAGCATTCAACAACAGATAATATTCTCATAAGAGATTGAGGATTTGTGTCCAAACTGAAACTTCCACCATGATTCATGGCTTTAGTTAGCGGCCCAATGTTCTTCTCTAACAATATGCATACTCAAACCATTTGATCATGAAAATCGCCCTTACTTCAGACAAGACGAACATGCATAGCAACTCACATGATATCCAACAAAGGTGTAATAGTTGATGGCGTCCCCAGAAACATGGTTACCGCTCAACAAGCAACTTATAAGAAATAAGACACATAGCAACATATTCAATACCACAATAGTTTTTAAGGCTATTTTCCCATGAGCTATGTATTGTAAAGGCAAAGAATAGAATTTTAAAGGTAGCACTCAAGTAATGTACTTTGGAATGGCAGAGAAATACCATGTAGTAGGTAGGTATGGTGGACACAAATGGCATAGTTTTTGGCTCAAGGATTTGGATGCACGAGAAGTAATCCCTCTCAATACAAGGCTTAGGCTAGCAAGGTTGTTTGAAGCAAACTCAAGTATAAACGGTACAGCAAAGCTTACATAAGAACATATTGCAAGCATTATAAGACTCTACACTGTCTCCTTGTTGTTCAAACACCTTAACCAGAAAATATCTAGACTTAGAGAGACCAATCATGCAAACCAAATTTTAACAAGCTCTATGTAGTTCTTCATTAATAGGTACAAAGTACATGATGCAAGAGCTTAAACATGATCTATATGAGCACAACAATTGCCAAGTATCAAATTATTCAAGGCATTATACCAATTACCACATGAAGTATTTTCCGTTTCCAACCATATAACGATGAACGAAGCAGTTTTCAACCTTCGCCATGAACATTAAAAGTAGCACTAAGAACACATGTGTTCATATGCAACAGCGGAGCGTGTCTCTCTCGCACACAAAGAATGCTAGGATCCGATTTTATTCAAACAAAAACAAAAAACAAAAACAAACAGATGCTCCAAGTAAAGCACATAAGATGTGACTGAATAAAAATATAGTTTCACTAGAGGTGACCTGATAAGTTGTTGATGAAGAAGAGGATGCCTTGGGCATCCCCAAGCTTAGATGCTTGAGTCTTCTTGAAATATGCAGGGATGAACCACGGGGGCATCCCCAAGCTTAGACTTTTCACTCTTCTTGATCATATTGTATCATCCTCCTCTCTCGACCCTTGAAAACTTCCTCCACACCAAACTCGAAACAAACTCATTAAAGGGTTAGTGCATAATTCAAAATTCATATATTCAGAGGTGACATAATCATTCTTAACACTTCTGGACATTGCACAAAGCTACTGAAAGTTAATGGGACAATGAAATCCATCAAACATAGCAAACAAGCAATGCGAAATAAAAGGCAGAATCTGTCAAAACAGAACAGTCCGTAAAGATGAATTTTTCTGGGGCACTTAACTTGCTCAGATGAAAAAGCTCAAATTGAATGAAAGTTGCGTACATATCTGAGGATCACGCACGTAAATTGGCAGAATTTTATGAGTTATATACAGACAGGGCTACTCAATTTCGCGACAGTAAGAAATCTGTTTCTGCGCAGTAATCCAAATCTAGTATCAACATTACTATCAAAGACTTTACTTGGCATAACAATGCAATAAAATAAAGATAAGGAGAGGTTGTTAAAGTAGTAACAACTTCCAAGACTCAAATATAAAACAAAAGTGCTGTAGTAAAATAATGGGTTGTCTCCCATAAGCGCTTTTCTTTAACGCCTTTCAGCTAGGCGCAGAAAGTGTGAATCAAGTATTATCAAGAGATGAAGCATCAACATCATAATTTGTTCTAATAATAGAATCATAAGGTAACTTCATTCTTTTTCTAGGGAATTGTTCCATACCTTTCTTGAGAGGAAATTGATACTTAATATTACCTTCCTTCATATCAATAGTAGCACCAACAGTTCGAAGAAAAGGTCTTCCCAATATAATGGGACAAGATGCATTGCATTCAATATCAAAGACAACAAAATCAACGGGGACAAGGTTATTGTTAACCGTAATGTGAACATTATCAATCCTCCCCAAAGGTTTCTTTATAGCATTATCAGCAAGATTAACATCCAAATAACAATTTTTCAATGGTGGCAAGTCAAACATATCATAGATTTTTTTAGGCATAACAGAAATACTTGCACCAAGATCACATAAAGCATTACAATCAAAATCATTGACCCTCATCTTAATGATGGGCTCCCAACCATCTTCTAACTTCCTAGTAATAGAAGTTTCAAGTTTTAGTTTATCTTCTCTAGCTTTTATGAGAGCATTTGTAATATGTTTTGTAAAGGCCAAATTTATAGCACTAGCATTAGGACTTCTAGCAAGTTTTTGTAAGAACTTTATAACTTCAGGGATATGACAATCATCAAAATCTAAACCATTATGATCTACAGCAATGGGATCATTGTCCCCAATATTTTGAAAAATTTCAGCAGTTTTATCACAAGCAGTTTCAGCAGTTTTAGCAGTTTCAAGCAGTTTTGTACGCTTTGCACTAGGAGTAGAAACATTGCCAACACCAATTATTTTACAATTGATAGTAGGAGGTGTAGCAGCATGTGAAGCATCAACATTACTAGTGGTGGTAATAGTCCAAAATTTAGCTACATTATTCTCTTTAGCAAGTTTTTCGTTTTCTTCTCTTTCCCACCTAGCATGCAATTCAGCCATCAATCTAATATTTTCATTAATTCGAACTTGTATGGCGTTTTCTGTAGCAAATGACTTAATATCTTTATCTTCATTAGGCATAGCTTTCAATTTTAAAAGATCAACATCAGCAGCAAGACTATCAACCTTAGAAGCAAGAATATCAATTTTACCAAGCTTTTCTTCAACAGATTTGTTAAAAGCAGTTTGTGTACTAATAAATTCTTTAAGCATGGCTTCAAGACCAGAGGGTACATTCCTATTATTGTTGTAAGAATTACCATAACCATTACCATTATTAAAAGGATATGGCCTATAGTTGTTACCAGAATTATTCCTATAAGCATTGTTGTTGAAATTATTACTTTTAATGAAGTTCACATCAACATTCTCTTCTTGAGCAACCAATGAAGCTAAAGGAACATTATTTGGATCAACATTAGATCTACCATTCACAAGCATACACATAGTCACATCAATCTTATCACTCAAGGAGGAGGTTTCTTCAACAGAATTTACCTTCTTACCTTGTGGAGCCCTTTCCGTGTGCCATTCAGAGTAATTTATCATCATATCATTGTTATCACCAGAATTTGACCGGATCAGAGGTGGGCCGCGATTAAAGATGGGCTTGAAGGATATACATGGAAGAAATACATGAATCGGCCTTATATGCAAAGTTTGGGCTAGTTTGCCCGTGTATCTGTAATATAGTAGGATACGTGTCGGTTAGATAGAGTTTGGCTCGTGCCCGGTTGGGATTATTCCCACGTTAGAAAGTCTACGGACTATAAATATGTATCTAGGGTTTATAAAATAGACAACAATCACGTTCACCACAAACCAATCTAGGCGCATCGCCAACTCCCTTGTCTCGAGGGTTCCTTCCGGGTAAGCATCATGCTGCCTAGATCGCATCTTGCGATCTAGGCAGTACACGTTTATTCGCTGTTCATGCGTTGCTCGTGCTGAAGCCTTGTTGATGGCGAGCAACGTAGTTATCTTAGATGTGTTAGGGTTAGCATTGTTCATCGTATCATATGCTGTCGTCGTGCAACCCTTAGACGTCTAGCCGCCCTTACACCTATCTTAGGTGTAAGGGCGGCACCCCGCTTGGTCATTGTTTAGTAGATCCGATCCGTTATGATTGCTCCTTGTTCTTCAAGGATTAGTTTAATATCTGCGTAGTTAGGCCTTACAAACGGGTTGAATGATCCAGTGGCGCGTAGGGTGTAGTTTGCTAACCCTAGACAGGATGTTCCGGGGATCAACTTCGTGTTGGTTTTTAGGCCTTGTCTAGGGTCGGTTTACGATCACCGTGCGTGGCCGCCAGGCTCAATCACGAGTAGGATGTTCCGATTATGTGGTGAAAACCCTAAATCGTAGTAGGCCGTTTTAGCTTTATATTGATCAAGCAGGACCACCATATATTCGTACACCTCGTACGGATCATGGGTGGATCGGCTCTTTGAGCCGATTCACAGGACAACCTGAGAGCCGATCGAGGCTCGTATTTAATGTTTACGTGTATGCCATGCAGGAAACTAAGCGAGGCACATCCATCACCTTCCTGACCAGGTATAGGTCAGGTGGCACGCCCTTGCACCAGCATCGGACGTGCGTGCCGAGTCTTTGCGGGCCGTCGCTCGGAGGGACCAGGGCCAGCCGCAGTCCTGGGAGCCTCCCGGCTCTACTGTGTTGCCCGTCGCTGCTCGCCGGTGGGTTTCTGACCGCAACACATTCTGGCACGCCCGGTGGGACAGTCTTCGACATCAACCGCATCGCCATCTACATCTGAGATGGCGGAAGGCACCCCAGTCACGTACGAGGATCTGACCGAGGAGCTCAAGAAGAAGTATGACGAGGTCAAAGCAATCCTCGAAGCCGACCTCATCGGCTCTTTTCACAGAACCCGCTCACATGGCATCAGGTGGAAAGGGTTCTCACCTGAAGGCGCGCTCGATGGAGTGGACCTGTTCGCCCCGTCAGAAGAACGCACCAGGTTTCTGCGTCAGGAGATTAACTTCATGGTAGCTCATTCGCTACACCGCCATTCTGAGAGCCTGGTGAACACTTTGGAGCGTGTCGCTCTTCGGGTGATCCAGGAAATCATGAGGCATCAGTACTCTCCGTCAGGACCAGCTCTAGGGACTCACCAAGGAGAGACGCCACTCCAGTCCCGACCGCCGCTGCCATTCGCGTTGGCAGCACCAGAAGTGCCGAATTCACCGGCATACGTCGTCTACAAGATCGGTGGTGACCCTAGTGACTACCAGTTCTTGCATGAGGCGCCTAAGGAGATCCCTCACGGATACACGTGCACATACGTGCTGCATCGCAGAATCGGGCACTCACAAACCAGATCGCAACAGCGGGGACTTGGAACAGCGGGAGGAACTTCGGGAACAGATCTTGAGAAGCGTACGTGGCTAGCTAAGTATGCCACTCCGACAAACCTCCGAGCTCAGCTCCTGCAGCTTGGCTCAGAGCTGGAAAAGCAAGCATGGCTGGCTAAGTATGCCACTCCGGCGAATCTTCGTAGTTCGACTCCCGCAGCCCGGACCGCGGATCAGATCGCATACAATCCTGAGAGACCAGTTCGGCATGGTGCCGAAAAGGAGGACAATCGGCTATTCCAAGCCGTACCCCAACGAGTACGAGTTGATCCCGCTACCACCCAAATATCGGCTCCCTGATTTCTCCAAGTTTAATGGATCAGATGGTTCCAGCTCCATCGAGCATGTGAGCCGATATTTGGCACAGCTGGGCACGATCTCAGCATCAGATGAGCTGCGTGTGAGGTTCTTCGCACAGTCCCTCACATGATCGGCTTTCAGGTGGTACACATCGCTGCCACCAGACTCAATCCGGACTTGGAAGCAGTTGGAAGAGCAGTTCCACATGCAGTATCACTCAGAGGCTTCCGAGGCTGGCATTGCCGATTTAGCACAAGTACGACAGAAGCGCGAAGAAACAGTGTCAGAATACGTCCAGCGCTTCAGACCGTTAGGAACCGATGCTATTCGGCTCGTGTGACTGAAAAAGAAGCAATCGAGTTGGCGGTGGTGGGTCTCGCATCACCGATCAAGGACATGGCCTCCCAAAGCAGACTACCCTTCACTGGCGCACATGGTGCGAAGGCTGTCGATATATGAACAGCGCCACCCGGATGTATACCGGGATAAATTCAAGCGTGTGGTGGTCCTGGTTGAGGCGGATGAAGACGAAGGCTGCGGGAGATCAAGAGGTAGCAAGGCCGAATGGACTCGGGGGGCAAGCCCCGTGTCCTGCAAGTGGGTTAAGCCACAAGGTCCTCCAAGAGGGTTTGACTTCGACGTTACCAAAGCTGAGCAGATTTTCGACCTCTTACTTAAGGAGAAGCAGCTAAAGGTACCCGAAGGCCACAAGATCCCCACGGCGCAGAGCTGAACGGAAAGCCATGCGCAAGTGGCATAACACGTTCACCCATGCCACCAACGACTGCAGGGTGTGGCGGCAGCAGGTCCAAATGGCGATAGAACAAGGGCGTCTAATTTTCAGCCAGTACGCCATGAAAGTCGACACACACCCCTTCCCTGCCGTTAACATGGTGGAGTGCACTTACCCTGGAGGGTGCCAGCCAGGATTCTCGTTCAACATCAACATGGTAGGACCTGGACACCACTCTGGTAAGGACGGAGACGAGGGCAGCTGCTCTCATAGCAAGGACACAGAGGAAGCCGTTCCACGCGATCGGCTCCGTCACGATGGCAAGCACTACATCACAGAGGGAGAAGTGAGGAATGTGAGATATCAGCGACCTCTCTCTGATCACCTCCTCAACAAGTATGTGAGTCAATATGACCAACGCCGACGACCCAACGACGATGATGAAAGAGATCGTCTGGCTAGGGACGCCAGGTGACATCGTCGGCATGATCACGACGAGGAGAGATATGAGCGCCACGCCAAGGAAAAGTCAAGAGAGCAAGACGACGAGGATAGGCACTGGGACTGTCCCTTCTTCAGACACTGCTGGGATTCAGGAATGAGCCGATTGCCTACAATCGGCAACTGCCCAGAATGTAGACAGAAGAAGAAGGATGCAGCTAACGTGTCCGTGTTCAAACGTCTAGGGCCTCTCCCGCCTCGGAACAAGCACGCTGAGTCCTCTCGAGTGGAAGATCTCGAGGATTTGGAAGACGATGATGAAGAAGAAGAAGATAAGTACCACCGGCCAAGGTGGTGCCCTGATGGACTCAGCCGTTCCCAAAAGCGTAGGGTTCAGCGACTACGCGGTTTGGAGGAAGCCGAAAGGTTATACCTGCACACGTTGAGGAAGGCGCGGCCTGATCTGGCCGCTAAAATTCAGCGAACCCTGGACGAAGAAGGTCGGCCACAAAGGAAAGAGTGGCGCCCCAGACAAAAGAAAGCCGATGATGAAACATCGGCTGGCACAAACATGGTGTTCATCCTTCCGACGGAGTTTAGTGCTCCAGGATTAGATGAAGCACCTGTGGCACAACTTGACTGCGGCCCACGGCCAGTTATCTTTGAGAAGCCACGAGAAAGAAGCTACAGACATCTGAAGGCCCTGTACTTGCGAGGTTATATCAATGGGCAGCCTGTCAACAAGATGCTGGTGGACACCGGAGCGGTAGTCAATATTATGCCATACTCCATGCTACGTCGGTTGGGACGCTCTAGCTCGGATCTGATCAAGACCAACATGACACTGAGCGATTTCAACGGCCAAGCATCTGACGCACAAGGTGTTCTGAACGTGGATCTGACCGTAGGGAGGAAAACCATCCCTACGACATTCTTTATTGTCGATAGCAAGAGCACCTATGCTGTCCTGCTAGGAAGAGATTGGATCCACGCCAACTGTTGCATTCCATCCATGATGCACCAATGCTTAATACAGTGGGATGGAGATGAAGTCGAGGTCGTCCATGCAGATGATTCGGCCGAGATTTCAACGGCTGGCATGAACGTTTGGGAGACAACAGGCCAAGAGCCACTCTCAGGCATCAATTTGGACGACTGCGAGCGCATCGACGTGACGAAGGACGAGGTTAGGCTGGTCTTATCCACCGGCCTGACCGTATAGCAAGAACAAACCTATGGACAAACGTGGCGAGGCTGATCCTTGGGATCGGCCCCAAAGATCTATGGAGGAACATTGCAAAACCTTCATTGAGCGATTCAATCAACATGGAGGCCGATTCCAGCAATCGGCCAAAATTATCCTCACCATACGTTCTGCCTGTGTTCAACGTCGATCTAATGGGCAGCGGTTTTACGTCGGCTGATGAGCTGGAAAAAGTCAATATTGGTCCTAACGGAGCCGACGTTCAAATACAGTGCCTTGGCTAACTACAGAGCCGATATCCGCGATTACAGCAGATTCGGCTCGGGGGGCACCTAATCAGATGAACATGTGCGATACATGTGCAGTAAAATATTGGGGGGCCGATAGAAAAATCGGCCAGTAAAAAAAATTCTCATGGTATACAGCCGATGCACGGACATCGACCTTAGAGCTAAGAAACAAAGCCGATGCACAGCCATCGACTCTAGTACAATTACACAGGATCTACCCGCTGCGTGTTCAAGACGCGGGTTTTCACCAAGTCGGTCTTCAGTTCAGCTTCGAGGCCTTCTGCTTCCTTGAGGGAGTGAACAATGAGAGCTTCCTCAGCTGCAATGAGCCGATTTTAGTGCCCGAACCTTCTCTTCGAGGACTTCCAACCCTTTGCGCCAGTTCAGCAGTACTACACGTCGATGCAGCCTTTTGCTCATTAAGCCGTTGGTGTTTCGTCTACAATATCGGCTTTCAACGGAAGAAAAGGTGATCGATGGGGGCAAGTTTGGCTGGCTCTGCATGGTGGCTGTCTCAGAATTACCTGAGTTCAAAGCCCTTTGTCTGATCTGTGCATCCTCACCGCTATTCTCGCCTTGACTGAGGCTCGGGGGGCAGCTGGCCTGGTAGATGCTCTGTTTTTAGAAGCCGATTGGGGTGTCATCGGCTGGTCCTGCGTCGCAACCTTCTTCAAAAATGGTGAGTTCTTGCAGAAGAGGATCACTGGAGCTGGTGGGAGGAATTTAAGGGCTCTCTTGAAGGCAAGGGTCTTCCACATTATCCACCAGATCTCAAAGTCATCAGTCAAAGAGTTGAAGGATAGATTGTGAAGGACCGATGCGTTGCCATCGGCTCATTGAGCATTGGCTAAGTGAACAATCGGCAAAGTCAGTATGAGGGGAAATCGGCTAAATTAGCTTAAAGGAAATCGGCAGAATCAAATTGGGGGAAATTCTTCATTGACAAACAGGATTTCTTACATAAAGAGCTGATTGCTCTCAAAAGGAAGAACTAGGGGATACATTGCCCCATCTACTACTACTGATCCTATGCTAAGGGTCCTATCTACGGGCCGTCGCTGCCCTCATCGTCGCCGTCGTCGCCGCTGTCGGCGCTACTCCCGGCGGGCTCGTCGTCGCTACTGCAGCGGCCGCCGGCAGGGCCCTCGTTGTCCTCGTCCTCCTCGTCAGCGTCGTCGTCGTCGCTGTCGAAGTCGCTGAGGTTCCCCGGCCAGGGGCAGAAGCGCTTGGCCGGCGGTTCGTCGGAGGAGGTGTAGTCCTCCTCCTCCTCTTCCTCCTCTTCCTCCTCGGAGGAGGTGAAGTCATCCCAGGAGAAGCGATCGTCATCGCTCTCCTCCTCCGTTTCCCCGTCGGCAAGGAAGCGGAGGTCACTTTCCCCGTCGGTCGAGGACTTGTCGTCCTCAGACCGGACGGAGAAATCGTGACTGGACTCCTCCCCGGCTTCGATGGCGCGGCGGATGTTGGCCGCATGGGCCTCCTCCGGGTCCCACTCCGGCGTCGGCTCGCGGGAGGAGGAGGATTGGGTGGAAAGACCCGATGAGGCAGAGGAGGAAGAAGACATGGTGGCGCAGGAGGGCTTCTGGAGTGCTAATGCAAAGGGGATGAAGAAGCAAACTGTTTGGAGCGGTTAAATAAAAGGGGATATAGTGGAGATTCAATGCCACAACAGTTTCCGAGGAAGTGGTGCCCAACAAAAAAAAATTGCCAGGTCACGCGGAGAAGTGGAAGAGGCAAGGCATCATGATGAAGGATACTGCGATGGTTCTGCTCTGCCACGACATGACCCGACGAAGAAAAAGCAGAGTGATTTTGGAATTGTCATTTCCAAAACCAGGGGGGCATGTGTTATCACCAGAATTTGACCGGATCAGAGGTGGGCCGCGATTAAAGATGGGCTTGAAGGATATACATGGAAGAAATACATGAATCGGCCTTATATGCAAAGTTTGGGCTAGTTTGCCCGTGTATCTGTAATATAGTAGGATACGTGTCGGTTAGATAGAGTTTGGCTCGTGCCCGGTTGGGATTATTCCCACGTTAGAAAGTCTACGGACTATAAATATGTATCTAGGGTTTATGAAATAGACAACAATCACGTTCACCACAAACCAATCTAGGCGCATCGCCAACTCCCTTGTCTCGAGGGTTCCTTCCGGGTAAGCATCATGCTGCCTAGGCAGTACACGTTTATTCGCTGTTCATGCGTTGCTCGTGCTGAAGCCTTGTTGATAGCGAGCAACGTAGTTATCTTAGATGTGTTAGGGTTAGCATTGTTCATCGTATCATATGCTGTCGTCGTGCAACCCTTAGACGTCTAGCCGCCCTTACACCTATCTTAGGTGTAAGGGCGGCACCCCGCTTGATCATTGTTTAGTAGATCCGATCCGTTATGATTGCTCCTTGTTCTTCAAGGATTAGTTTAATATCTGCGTAGTTAGGCCTTACAAACGGGTTGAAGGATCCAGTGGCGCGTAGGGTGTAGTTTGCTAACCCTAGACAGGATGTTCCGGGGATCAACTTCGTGTTGGTTTTTAGGCCTTGTCTAGGGTCGGTTTACGATCACCGTGCGTGGCCGCCAGGCTCAATCACGAGTAGGATGTTCCGATTATTTGGTGAAAACCCTAAATCGTAGTAGGTCGTTTTAGCTTTATATTGATCAAGCAGGACCACCATATATTCGTACACCTCGTACGGATCATGGGTGGATCGGCTCTTTGAGCCGATTCACAGGACAACCTGAGAGCCGATCGAGGCTCGTATTTAATGTTTACGTGTATGCCATGCAGGAAACTAAGCGAGGCACATCCATCACCTTCCTGACCAGGTATAGGTCAGGTGGCACGCCCTTGCACCAGCATCGGACGTGCGTGCCGAGTCTTTGCGGGCTGTCGCTCGGAGGGACCAGGGCCAGCCGCAGTCCTGGGAGCCTCCCGGCTCTACTGTGTTGCCCGTCACTGCTCGCCGGTGGGTTTCTGACCGCAACACATTCTGGCACGCCCGGTGGGACAGTCTTCGACATCAACCGCATTGCCATCTACATCTGAGATGGCGGAAGGCACCCCAGTCACGTACGAGGATCTGACCGAGGAGCTCAAGAAGAAGTATGACGAGGTCAAAGCAATCCTCGAAGCCGACCTCATCGGCTCTTTTCACAGAACCCGCTCACATGGCATCAGGTGGAAAGGGTTCTCACCTGAAGGCGCGCTCGATGGAGTGGACCTGTTCACCCCGTCAGAAGAACGCACCAGGTCTCTGCGTCAGGAGATTAACTTCATGGTAGCTCATTCGCTACACCGCCATTCTGAGAGCCTGGTGAACACTTTGGAGCGTGTCGCTCTTCGGGTGATCCAGGAAATCATGAGGCATCAGTACTCTCCGTCAGGACCAGCTCTAGGGACTCACCAAGGAGAGACGCCACTCCAGTCCCGACCGCCGCTGCCATTCGCGTTGGCAGCACCAGAAGTGCCGAATTCACCGGCATACGTCGTCTACAAGATCGGTGGTGACCCTAGTGACTACCAGTTCTTGCATGAGGCGCCTAAGGAGATCCCTCACGGATACACGTGCACATACGTGCCGGCTGCAGAATCGGGCACTCACAAACCGGCTCGCAACAGCAGGGACTTCTGGAACAGCAGGAGGAACTTCGGGAACAGATCTTGAGAAGCAGACGTGGCTAGCTAAGTATGCCACTCCGACAAACCTCCAGAGCTTAGCTCCTGCAGTTGGCTCAGAGCTGGAAAAGCAAGCATGGCTGGCTAAGTATGCCACTCCGGTGAATCTTCAGAGTTCGACTCCTGCAGCCAGCACCGCGGATCAGATCAGTACAATCCTGAGAGACCAGTTCGGCATGGTGCCGAAAAGGAGGACAATCGGCTATTCCAAGCCGTACCCCAACGAGTACGAGTTGATCCCGCTACCACCCAAATATCGGCTCCCTGATTTCTCCAAGTTTAATGGATCAGATGGTTCCAGCTCCATCGAGCATGTGAGCCGATATTTGGCACAGCTAGGCACGATCTCAGCATCAGATGAGCTGCGTGTGAGGTTCTTCGCACAGTCCCTCACATGATCGGCTTTCGGGTGGTACACATCGCTGCCACCAGACTCAATCCGGACTTGGAAGCAGTTGGAAGAGCAGTTCCACATGCAGTATCACTCAGAGGCTTCCGAGGCTGGCATTGCCGATTTAGCACAAGTACGACAGAAGCGCGAAGAAACAGTGTCAGAATACGTCCAGCGCTTCAGGACCGTTAGGAACCGATGCTATTCGGCTCGTGTGACTGAAAAAGAAGCAGTCGAGTTGGCGGTGGTGGGTCTCGCATCACCGATCAAGGACGTGGCCTCCCAAGCAGACTACCCTTCACTGGCGCACATGGTGCGAAGGCTGTCGATATGAACAGCGCCACCCAGATGTATACCAGGATAAATTCAAGCGTGCGGTGGTCCTGGTTGAGGCAGATGAAGACGAAGGCTCTGCGGGAGATCAAGAGGTAGCAGTGGCCGAATGGACTCGGGGGGCAAGCCCCGTGTCCTGCAAGTGGGTTAAGCCACAAGGTCCTCCAAGAGGGTTTGACTTCGACGTTACCAAAGCTGAGCAGATTTTCGACCTCTTACTTAAGGAGAAGCAGCTAAAGGTACCCGAAGGCCACAAGATCCCCACGGCGCAGGAGCTGAACGGAAAGCCATACTGCAAGTGGCATAACACGTTCACCCATGCCACCAACGACTGCAGGGTGTGGCGGCAGCAGGTCCAAATGGCGATAGAACAAGGGCGTCTAATTTTCAGCCAGTACGCCATGAAAGTCGACACACACCCCTTCCCCGCCGTTAACATGGTGGAGTGCACTTACCCTGGAGGGTGCCGGCCCAGATTCTCGTTCAACATCAACATGGTAGGACCTGGACACCACTCTGGTAAGGACGGAGACGAGGGCAGCTGCTCTCATAGCAAGGACACAGAGGAAGCCGTTCCACGCGATCGGCTCCGTCACGATGGCAAGCACTACATCACAGAGGGAGAAGTGAGGAATGTGAGATATCAGCGACCTCTCTCTGATCACCTCCTCAACAAGTATGTGAGTCAATATGACCAACGCCGATGACCCAACGACGATGATGAAAGAGATCGTCTGGCTAGGGACGCCAGGTGACATCGTCGGCATGATCACGACGAGGAGAGATATGAGCGCCACGCCAAGGAAAAGTCAAGAGAGCAAGACGACGAGGATAGGCACTGGGACTGTCCCTTCTTCAGACACTGCTGGGATTCAGGAATGAGCCGATTGCCTACAATCGGCAACTGCCCAGAATGTAGACAGAAGAAGAAGGATGCAGCTAACGTGTCCGTGTTCAAACGTCTAGGGCCTCTCCTGCCTCGGAACAAGCACGCTGAGTCCTCTCGAGTGGAAGATCTCGAGGATTTGGAAGACGATGATGAAGAAGAAGAAGATAAGTACCACCGGCCAAGGTGGTGCCCTGATGGACTCAGCCGTTCCCAAAAGCGTAGGGTTCAGCGACTACGTGGTTTGGAGGAAGCCGAAAGGTTATACCTGCACACGTTGAGGAAGGCGCGGCCTGATCTGGCCGCTAAAATTCAGCGAACCCTGGACGAAGAAGGTCGGCCACAAAGGAAAGAGTGGCGCCCCAGACAAAAGAAAGCCGATGATGAAACATCGGCTGGCACAAACATGGTGTTCATCCTTCCGACGGAGTTTAGTGCTCCAGGATTAGACGAAGCACCTGTGGCACAACTTGACTGCGGCCCACGGCCAGTTATCTTTGAGAAGCCACGAGAAAGAAGCTACAGACATCTGAAGGCCCTGTACTTGCGAGGTTATATCAATGGGCAGCCTGTCAACAAGATGCTGGTGGACACCGGAGCGGTAGTCAATATTATGCCATACTCCATGCTACGTCGGTTGGGCCGCTCTAGCTCGGATCTGATCAAGACCAACATGACACTGAGCGATTTCAACGGCCAAGCATCTGACGCACAAGGTGTTCTGAACGTGGATCTGACCGTAGGGAGGAAAACCATCCCTACGACGTTCTTTATTGTCGATAGCAAGAGCACCTATGCTGCCCTGCTAGGAAGAGATTGGATCCACGCCAACTGTTGCATTCCATCCATGATGCACCAATGCTTAATACAGTGGGATGGAGATGAAGTCGAGGTCGTCCATGCAGATGATTCGGCCGAGATTTCAACGGCTGGCATGAACGTTTGGGAGACAACAGGCCAAGAGCCACTCTCAGGCATCAATTTGGACGACTGCGAGCGCATCGACGTGACGAAGGACAGGGTTAGGCTGGTCTTATCCACCGGCCTGACCGTATAGCAAGAACAAACCTATGGACAAACGTGGCGAGGCTGATCCTTGGGATCGGCCCCAAAGATCTATGGAGGAACATTGCAAAACCTTCATTGAGCGATTCAATCAACATGGAGGCCGATTCCAGCAATCGGCCAAAATTATCCTCACCATACGTTCTACCTGTGTTCAACGTCGATCTAATGGGCAGCGGTTTTACGTCGGCTGATGAGCTGGAAAAAGTCAATATTGGTCCTAACGGAGCCGACGTTCAAATACAGTGCCTTGGCTAACTACAGAGCCGATATCCGCGATTACAGCAGATTCGGCTCGGGGGGCACCTAATCAGATGAACATGTGCGATACATGTGCAGTAAAATATTGGGGGGCCGATAGAAAAATCAGCCAGTAAAAAAAATTCTCATGGTATACAGCCGATGCACGGACATCGACCTTAGAGCTAAGAAACAAAGCCGATGCACAGCCATCGACTCTAGTACAATTACACAGGATCTACCCGCTCGTGTTCAAGACGCGGGTTTTCACCAAGTCGGTCTTCAGTTCAGCTTCGAGGCCTTCTGCTTCCTTGAGGGAGTGAACAATGAGAGCTTCCTCAGCTGCAATGAGCCGATTTTAGTGCCCGAACCTTCTCTTCGAGGACTTCCAACCCTTTGCGCCAGTTCAGCAGTACTACACGTCGATGCAGCCTTTTGCTCATTAAGCCGTTGGTGTTTCGTCTACAATATCGGCTTTCAACGGAAGAAAAGGTGATCGATGGGGGCAAGTTTGGCTGGCTCTGCATGGTGGCTGTCTCAGAATTACCTGAGTTCAAAGCCCTTTGTCTGATCTGTGCATCCTCACCGCTATTCTCGCCTTGACTGAGGCTCGGGGGGCAGCTGGCCTGGTAGATGCTCTGTTTTTAGAAGCCGATTGGGGTGTCATCGGCTGGTCCTGCGTCGCAACCTTCTTCAAAAATGGTGAGTTCTTGCAGAAGAGGATCACTGGAGCTGGTGGGAGGAATTTAAGGGCTCTCTTGAAGGCAAGGGTCTTCCACATTATCCACCAGATCTCAAAGTCATCAGTCGAAGAGTTGAAGGATAGATTGTGAAGGACCGATGCGTTGCCATCGGCTCATTGAGCATTGGCTAAGTGAACAATCGGCAAAGTCAGTATGAGGGGAAATCGGCTAAATTAGCTTAAAGGAAATCGGCAGAATCAAATTGGGGGAAATTCTTCATTGATAAACAGGATTTCTTACATAAAGAGCTGATTGCTCTCAAAAGGAAGTACTAGGGGATACATTGCCCCATCTACTACTACTGATCCTATGCTAAGGGTCCTATCTACGGGCCGTCGCTGCCCTCATCGTCGCCGTCGTCGCCGCTGTCGGCGCTACTCCCGGCGGGCTCGTCGTCACTGCTGCAGCGGCCGCCGGCAGGGCCCTTGTTGTCCTCATCCTCCTCGTCAGCGTCGTCGTCGTCGCTGTCGAAGTCGCTGAGGTTCCCCGGCCAGGGGCAGAAGCGCTTGGCCGGCGGTTCGTCGGAGGAGGTGTAGTCCTCCTCCTCCTCTTCCTCCTCTTCCTCCTCGGAGGAGGTGAAGTCATCCCAGGAGAAGCGATCGTCATCGCTCTCCTCCTCCGTTTCCCCGTCGGCAAGGAAGCGGAGGTCACTTTCCCCGTCGGTCGAGGACTTGTCGTCCTCAGACCGGACGGAGAAATCGTGACTGGACTCCTCCCCGGCTTCGATGGCGCGGCGGATGTTGGCCGCATGGGCCTCCTCCGGGTCCCACTCCGGCGTTGGCTCGCGGGAGGAGGAGGATTGGGTGGAAAGACCCGATGAGGCAGAGGAGGAAGAAGACATGGTGGCGCAGGAGGGCTTCTGGAGTGCTAATGCGAAGGGGATGAAGAAGCAAACTGTTTGGAGCGGTTAAATAAAAGGGGATATAGTGGAGATTCAATGCCACAACAGTTTCCGAGGAAGTGGTGCCCAACAAAAAAAAATTGCCAGGTCACGCGGAGAAGTGGAAGAGGCAAGGCATCATGATGAAGGATACTGCGACGGTTCTGCTCTGCCACGACATGACCCGACGAAGAAAAAGCAGAGTGATTTTGGAATTGTCATTTCCAAAACCAGGGGGGCATGTGTTATCACCAGAATTTGACCGGATCAGAGGTGGGCCGCGATTAAAGATGGGCTTGAAGGATATACATGGAAGAAATACATGAATCGGCCTTATATGCAAAGTTTGGGCTAGTTTGCCCGTGTATCTGTAATATAGTAGGATACGTGTCGGTTAGATAGAGGTTGGCTCGTGCCCGGTTGGGATTATTCCCACGTTAGAAAGTCTACGGACTATAAATATGTATCTAGGGTTTATGAAATAGACAACAATCACGTTCACCACAAACCAATCTAGGCGCATCGCCAACTCCCTTGTCTCGAGGGTTCCTTCCGGGTAAGCATCATGCTACCTAGATCGCATCTTGCGATCTAGGCAGTACACGTTTATTCGCTGTTCATGCGTTGCTCGTGCTGAAGCCTTGTTGATGGCGAGCAACGTAGTTATCTTAGATGTGTTAGGGTTAGCATTGTTCATCGTATCATATGCTGTCGTCGTGCAACCCTTAGACGTCTAGCCGCCCTTACACCTATCTTAGGTGTAAGGGCGGCACCCCGCTTGATCATTGTTTAGTAGATCCGATCCGTTATGATTGCTCCTTGTTCTTCAAGGATTAGTTTAATATCTGCGTAGTTAGGCCTTACAAACGGGTTGAAGGATCCAGTGGCGCGTAGGGTGTAGTTTGCTAACCCTAGACAGGATGTTCCGGGGATCAACTTCGTGTTGGTTTTTAGGCCTTGTCTAGGGTCGGTTTACGATCACCGTGCGTGGCCGCCAGGCTCAATCACGAGTAGGATGTTCCGATTATGTGGTGAAAACCCTAAATCGTAGTAGGTCGTTTTAGCTTTATATTGATCAAGCAGGACCACCATATATTCGTACACCTCGTACGGATCATGGGTGGATCGGCTCTTTGAGCCGATTCACAGGACAACCTGAGAGCCGATCGAGGCTCGTATTTAATGTTTACATGTATGCCATGCAGGAAACTAAGCGAGGCACATCTATCACCTTCCTGACCAGGTATAGGTCAGGTGGCACGCCCTTGCACCAGCGTCGGACGTGCGTGCCGAGTCTTTGCGGGCCGTCGCTCGGAGGGACCAGGGCCAGCCGCAGTCCTGGGAGCCTCCCGGCTCTACTGTGTTGCCCGTCGCTGCTCGCCGGTGGGTTTCTGACCGCAACAATCATCAAGAAGCTTTGTTGCCGCCCCCAAAGTAATGGACATAAAAGTACCTCCAGCAGCTGAATCCAATAGGTTCCTCGAAGAAAAATTTAATCCTGCATAGAAGGTTTGGATGATCATCCACGTAGTTAGTCCATGGGTTGGGCAATTCTTTACCAAAGATTTCATTCTTTCCCATGCTTGAGCAACATGTTCATTATCCAATTGCTTAAAATTCATTATGCTACTTCTCAAAGATATAATTTTAGCAGGAGGATAATATCTACCAATGAAAGCATCTTTACATTTAGTCCATGAATCAATACTATTCTTAGGCAAAGATAGCAACCAATCTTTAGCTCTTCCTCTTAAAGAGAAAGGAAACAATTTCAATTTTATAATATCACCATCTACATCCTTATACTTTTGCATTTCACAAAGTTCAACAAAATTATTAAGATGGGTAGCAGCATCATCAGAACTAACACCAGAAAATTGCTCTCTCATAACAAGATTTAGTAAAGCAGGTTTAATTTCAAAAAATTCTGCTGTAGTAGCAGGTGGAGCAATAGGTGTGCATAGGAAATCATTATTATTTGTGCTAGTGATGTCACACAACTTAGTATTCTCAAGAATACCCATTTTAGCAGTAGTAAATAAAACAAACTAAATACAGTAAATGCAAGTAACTAATTTTTTTGTGTTTTTAATATAGAGAACGCAACAAGACAGTAAATAAAGTAAAGCTAGCAACTAATTTTTTTGTGTTTTTGAAATAGAGAACAAACAAAGCAGTAAATAAAGTAAAGCAAGACAAAAACAAAGTAAAGAGATTGGAAGTGGGAGACTCCCCTTGCAGCGTGTCTTGATCTCCCCGGCAACGGCGCCAGAAAAAGAGCTTGATGCGTGCAGTTAACACACGTCCGTTGGGAACCCCAAGAGGAAGGTGTGATGCGTACAGTAGCAAGTTTTCCCTCAGTAAGAAACCAAGGTTATCGAACCAGTAGGAGTCAAGGAACACGTGAAGGTTGTTGGTGACGGAGTGTAGTGCGGCGCAACACCATGGATTCCGGCGCCAACGTGGAACCTGCACAACACAATCAAAGTACTTTGCCCCAAAGTAACAGTGAGGTTGTCAATCTCACCGGCTTGCTGAAAACAAAGGATTAACCGTATAGTGTGGAAGATGATGTTTGTTTGCGAAGAACAGTAAAGAACAAGTATTGCAGTAGATTGTATTTCAGATGTAAAGAACGGACCGGGGTCCACAGTTCACTAGTGGTGTCTCTCCCATAAGATAAATAGCATGTTGGGTGAACAAATTACAGTTGGGCAATTGACAAATAAAGAAGGCATAACAATGCACATACATATATCACGATGAGTACTATGAGATTTAATCAGGGCATTACGACAAAGTACATAGACCGCTATCCAGCATGCATCTATGCCTAAAAATTCCACTTTCAGGTTATCATCCGAACCCCTTCCAGTATTAAGTTGCAAACAACAGACAATTGCATTAAGTATGGTGCGTAATGTAATCAACACAAATATCCTTAGACAAAGCATCGATGTTTTATCCCTAGTGGCAACAACACATCCACAACCTTAGAACTTTCTGCATCCTTTGTCCCCAGATTCAATGGAGGCATGAACCCACTATCGAGCATAAATACTCCCTCTTGGAGTTACAAGTATCAACTTGGCCAGAGCCTCTACTAGCAACGGAGAGCATGCAAGAACATAAACAACATATATGATAGATTGATAATCAACTTGACATAGTATTAAATATTCATCGGATCCCAATAAACACAACATGTAGCATTACAAATAGATGATCTTGATCATGATAGGCAGCTCACAAGATCTAACATGATAGCACAATGAGGAGAAGACAACCATCTAGCTACTGCTATGGACCCATAGTCCAGGGGTGAACTACTCACACATCAATCCGGAGGTGATCATGGCGATGAAGAGCCCTCCGGGAGATGATTCCCCTCTCCGGCAGGGTGCCGGAGGCGATCTCCTGAATCCCCCGAGATGGGATTGGCGGCGGCTGCATCTCTGGAAGGTTTATTGTATCGTGGCTCTCGGTACAGAGGGTTTCGCGACGAAGGCTATAAGTAGGCGGAAGGGCAGAGTCGGAGGGCTGACGAGGGGCCCACCCCATAGGGCGGCGCGGGCCCCCCTTAGGCCACGCGGCCCTATGGTGGCGGCGCCTCGTCGCCCCACTTCGTAACCCTTTCGGTCTTCTGGAAGCTTCGTGGAAATATAAGACCTTGGGCGTTGATTTCGTCCAATTCCGAGAATATTTCCTTTGTAGGATTTCTGAAACCAAAAACAACAGAAAACAGCAACTGGCTCTTCAGCATCTCGTCAATAGGTTAGTTCCGTAAAATGCATAATAATGACATAAAGTGTGTATAAAACATGTGAGTATCATCATAAAAGTAGCATGGAACATAAGAAATTATGGATACGTTTGAGACGTATCACTCTCCTTCGCGTACTTCTTCTCCCCGAAAACCTAAGCTCCAGAGAATAATCGCGAGGAGACACAGCCGCCTCTGCGGGGCGGAAAACACCAGAGAGAAAAGAGCTCTCCGGCAGGCTGAAATCCAACGGGGAAATTCCCTCCCGGAGGGGGAAATCGACGCCATCGTCACCACCATCGAGCTGGACTTCACTGGGATCATCATCTCCACCACCGTCACCGTCATCTCCACCACTGCACCTCGTCACCGCTGTAACATCTAGGGTTGAATCTTGATTGTTTGATAGGGGAAACTCTCCCGGTATTGATTATTCCTTGTTATTGACGCTATTGAGTGAAACTATTGAACCAAGGTTTATGTTCAGATTGTTATTCATCATCATATCACCTCTGATCATGTTCCATATGATGTCTCGTGAGTAGTTCGTTTAGTTCTTGAGGACATGGGTGAAGTCTAAATGTTAGTAGTGAACTATGTTGATTAATATTCAATGGTTTGATATTTAAGTTGTGGTGTTATTCTTCTAGTGGTGTCATGTGAACGTCGACTACATGATACTTCACCTTTATGGGCCTAAGGGAATACATCTTGTATTCGTTTGCTAATTGTGGGGTTATCGGAGTGACAGCAACCTGAACCCCCGTTGGTATATCGATGCAGGAGGGATAGCAGGATCTCAGAGTTTAAGGCTGTGGTTAGATTTATCTTAATTACTTTCTTGTATTTGCGGATGCTTGCAAGGGGTATAATCACAAGTATGTATTAGTCCTAGGAAGGGCGGTGCATTAGCATATGTTCACCCACACAACACTTATCAAAACAATGAAGATTAATCAACTATATGAAGCGAAAGCACTAGACTAAATTCCCGTGCGTCCTCAAGAACGTTTGGTCATTATAAGTAAACAAACCGGCTTGTCCTTTGTGCTAAAAAGGATTGGGCCACTTGCTGCAACTATTACTCTCGCATTTTATTTACTTGTACTTTATTTATCTGCAATATCAAAACCCCCTGAATACTTGTTTGTGAGCATTTACAGTGAATCCTTCATCGAAACTGCTTGTCAACACCTTCTGCTCCTCGTTGGGTTCGACACTCTTATTTATCAAAAGTACTACGATACACCCCCTATACTTGTGGGTCATCAAGACTATTTTCTGGCGCCGTTGCCGGGGAGTGAAGCGCTATTGGTAAGTGGAATTGGTAAGGGAAACCTTTACTGTACGTGCTGATTTTATTTCTGCCTGCTGCTATAATTCATTATGGAGAGGTCTTCTCTTGAATTCCTATTTGGAAAATCTACTACTACTGCAAAGGTAGTGGATGAGGCGCCAGGTGAGAAAGAGGTTCCATACAAAATACCTATGAAAATTATTGAACGTGTTGTGGATAACCGCTATGAAGGGGATGGCACTGTCCATCCTGGAGATCATTTACTGTTTTTACATGAATTATGCGGGTTATTCAAGTGTGCAGGTATTGCTATGGATGAAGTTAGGAAGAAACTATTCTCTATATCGCTGTCTGGTAAAGCGGCGCATTGGTATAAATTGCTGAAGAATGGTGATTCTCTTGATTGGAAGGATATTGTGCCTCTATTTTATTCTAAATTCTATCCTCCAAGTGAAATTCACAAAGACCGGAACTGCATATATAATTTCTGGCCTCATGATGGAGAGAGTATTGCCCAAGCATGGGGGAGATTGAATTCTTTAATGCTCAAATGCCCCATTCATGAGCTTCCTGGTAATATTATCATTGATAATTTCTACGCAAGACTTTCTTTTCAAGTTAAGACCTTGCTGGATACTACTTGTTCTGGATCATTTACACGCAACAAAGAAGAGTTTAAAAGGGACCTTCTTGATCGGATTCAGGAGAATACTGAAGGATGGGAGAACGACAAAGATAGAGAGTCAAGTATAAATTATGATTATGAATGCATTGAAACTTTTATGGATACTGATAAATTTCATAATATGAGTGCTGCTTATGGTCTTGACTCTCAAGTTGTTGCAAATTTTTATAAAGCTTTTGCCTCTCATTTTGAATTGCCTAGGAAGAATTTTGATAAGTATCATGAACCGTACAAAGATAAAACTAATTCATCTATAAATAAATGTGTTGAAATTAAAACTGTTGATCATATTCTTCCTGAAGCTTATATTGAAAAAACTCCTTTCCCTGTTAAAATGAAGGAGCATTCTGTTATAACTAGTGCAGTTAATAAAAGTGCAAAGAAACCTATAGAACCTGAAGAACAAATAAAGTTTGAACCTGCTATTGCAATAGTTAAGGATCTTGTGACTGAAAATGTAGAAGATGGTCATATTATTTTCTGTGAAGATGCTTCTAATATTGTTTTGCATCCAAATAAGTCTAGGAAAGCCAGTGTTCCTATGCTCTCTGTTAGAATTGGTGATCATTGCTATTATGGTTTATGCGACATTGGTGCAAGTATTAGTGCCATATCTTATGAGCTCTATACGGAAATCATGCATGAAATTGGTTCTTGTGAACTTGAAGATATTGATGTGGTTATTCGGCTAGCTAATAGAGAAACTATCTCTCCTATTGGTATTGTTCGTGATGTGGAAGTTCTATGTGGTAAGATTAAATATCCTGCTGACTTTTTGGTACTTGGTTCTGCTGCTAGTAAGACTTGTCCTATTATTTTTGGTAGACCTTTTCTAAATACTTGTGGAGCTATTATAGATTGCAAGAAGGAAAAATTGTGACTAAATTTGCTGGTGAATCTTATGAGTTTAATTTCTCTAAATTTGCCAAAACTCCTTATAAAGCTGATTTGCCTAATAATGATTTTAGAGTTGAACAGTGTGCGTCTATTGCTCTTGCTCCTAATAATCCTTTGCAGCAACATTTGGAGGATAGTGAGAGTGAAGTCTTTAGGGGAGAAAGGAATGAGCTTGATGAAATTTTCCTTCGTCAACCTATTCTTAAACATGACTTACCGGTTGAAGATCTAGGTACAATACCACCACCAAAGGAAGATCCTGTTTTCGATTTGAAACCATTACCTGATAATCTTAAGTATGCTCATATTGATGATAAGAAAATATATCCTGTTATTATTAGTTCTAAGCTTTCAGATTTTGAGGAAGAAAGGTTATTGGAAATATTGAAGAAACACCGAGGAGCTATTGGCTACACTCTTGATGACTTGAAGGGGATTTCCCCCTCTATTTGCCAACATGCTATCAACATGGAAGATGATGCAAAGCCTGTTGTTGAACATCAGCGTCGTCTAATTCCTAAGATGAAGGACGTGGTAAGGAATGAGGTATTAAAACTTCTTGAAGCAGGTATTATATATCCTATTGCTGATAGTAGATGGGTTAGTCCTGTGCATTGTGTTCCTAAGAAAGGAGGAATGACTGTTGTGTCTAATGATAATGATGAGCTTATCCCTCAAAGAGTAGTTGTAGGGTATAGAATGTGCATTGATTATCGAAAAGTTAATAAGGTTACTAAGAAAGATCATTACCCTTTACCCTTTATTGATCAAATGTTAGAAAGGTTGTCTAAAAATACTCATTTTTGCTTTCTTGATGGTTATTCTGGGTTCTCACAAATTGCTGTTAAAACTAAAGATCAAGAGAAAACCACTTTCACTTGTCCCTATGGAACTTATGCTTATAGGCGTATGCCTTTTGGTTTATGTAATGCTCCTGCTACTTTTCAAAGATGCATGTCTGCTATTTTTCATGGCTTTTGTGAGAATATTGTAGAGGTATTCATGGATGATTTTTCTGTCTATGGGAATTCTTTTGATAATTGCTTGCGAAACCTTGATAAAGTTTTGCAGAGATGTGAAGAAACTAACCTTGTTCTTAATTGGGAGAAATGCCACTTTATGGTTAATGAAGGAATTGTATTGGGACATAAAATTTCTGAGAGAGGTATTGAAGTTGATAGAGCTAAAGTTGAAGCAATTGAGAAGATGCCCTATCCTAGGGACGTTAAAGGTATTCGTAGTGTTCTTGGTCATGCTGGGTTTTATAGGAGATTTATTAAAGATTTCTCCAAGATTTCAAAGCCTCTTACTAATCTTCTTCAAAAAGATGTACCTTTTGTTTTTGATGATGATTGTAAGGAAGCTTTTGAAACTCTAAAGAAAGCCTTAACAACTGCTCCTGTAGTTGAACCTCTTGATTGGAATTTACCTTTTGAAATTATGTGTGATGCTAGTGATTTTGCTGTAGGTGTTGTTCTTGGACAACGAGTAGATGAAAAATTGAATGTTATTCATTATGCTAGCAAAACTCTTGATGTTGCTCAAAGAAATTATGCTACAACTGAAAAAGAATTATTAGCTGTAGTGTTTGCTTGTGATAAGTTTAGATCCTATATTGTTGATTCAAAAGTCACAATTCATACTAATCATGCTGCAATTAGGTACCTTATGGAAAAGAAAGATGCTAAGCCTAGGCTTATTAGATGGGTGCTTCTTTTGCAAGAATTTGATTTACATATTATAGATAGGAAAGGTGCTGATAATCCTGTTGCTGATAATTTGTCTAGATTGGAAAATATTGCTTATGATCATGTTCCTGTTAATGATAGTTTTCCAAATGAACAATTGGGTGTAATAAAGGTGAGCTCGCGAGATAGTCCTTGGTATGCTGATTATGCTAACTTTATTGTTTCCAAGTACTTGCCTCCAACCTTTTCAGCTCAGCAAAGGAGGAAATTCTTTTATGACTTGAGGCATTATTTTTGGGATGACCCACACTTATATAAAGAAGGAGTGGATGGTATTACGCGAATATGTGTTCCCGAATATGAACAACAAGAGATATTGAGTAAGTGTCATGGTAGTGCTTATGGAGGACATCACGCCGGAGATAGAACCGCGCAAAAAGTTGTACAATCAGGTTTCTATTGGCCAACTCTCTTCAAAGATGCAAGAAAGTTCATTTTATCTTGTGATGAATGTCAAAGGGTTGGTAATATCTCCAGACGCAATGAAATGCCTATGAATTATACTCTTGTTATTGAACCATTCGATTGTTGGGGATTTGACTTCATGGGTCCTTTCCCTTCTTCAGAAGGTAACACTCATATACTTGTCGCTGTTGATTATGTTACTAAATGGGTGGAAGCCATACCCACAAAAAGTGCTGATGGTGAGACCTCTTTAAGAATGCTTTTAGATATTATTTTTCCTAGGTTTGGAGTACCTAGATATATTATGACTGATGGAGGTTCTCATTTTATTCATGGTGGTTTTAGAAAAACTCTTGCTAAATATGGTATTAGTCATATGATTGCTTCCGCTTATCATCCTCAAACTAGTGGGCTAGTAGAATTATCAAACAGAGAAATTAAATCTATCTTGGGAAAGACTGTTAATAAATCCAGAAAGAACTGGGCTAGTAAATTGAAGGAAGCACTATGGGCTTATAGAACTGCTTATAAAAATCCCATGGGTATGTCACCTTGTAAAATGGTTTATGGGAAAGCTTGTCATTTACCTTTAGAACTAGAGCACAAAGCTTATTGGGCTGTAAGAGAACTAAATAAAGATCCTAAACTTGCTGGTAAGAAGTGATTGCTACAGTTGAGTTCTCTAGATGAATGGAGAAGTGAAGCTTATGAAAATGCTAAACTCTTTAAAGAGAAAGTTAAGAAATGGCATGATAGAAGAATTATCAAAAGAGAATTTAATGTTGGAGATAAATTCCTATTGTATCGGTCTCGTCTTAGATTTTTTGCAGGGAAATTACTCTCAAAATGGGAAGGACCATATGTCATTGTGGAGGTGTATCGTTCAGGGGCAATTAAAATTAGTTCTTTGCAAGGAGATTCCACACAAGTGGTGAATGGACAAAGACTCAAGCATTATATTTCTGGAGATTCTTTTAATGAAGATGTTGATGTTATTCAAGTGGTAACTCCGGAAGCTTTCATCAAAGGCCAAATTGACAGTTCTGCAGAGTTCGACTTTGAATAGGTAACAGTACTGGTAATAAAAAGTTCGCGTTTAACTTTCCGAACAATGTTTTTGCTATTTTCGGAAAATATGAAAAATTACGAGATCGAAACGGAGTGGAGGAGGCGCACGAGGGCGTGCCCCCATAGGCCGGCGCGGGCCCCAGCATGGCCACGCCGCCCTATGAGGACGGCCCCTCGGAGTCCCTCTTCCACTCGTTTTCGACCTGGTACTTTCCTCTTGTCGTGAAAATTCTTGCTATATAATCCCCCGGACCCCTGGAGGTCCGTATATCGTTTTCTCGTCGTGTTTTGTTTCGAGCTGTTTTCTGCCAGGATCTGTTTTTGATCTAGAAGCACCATGGTATCCAACAACAAGGACAAGGAGCCTTTCGAAGAAGAATTCAAGGAGGAAGTGAAGGAGATGTCATCAATAAAAAGAAAGCGGCAAACTGTGGGGAGTAAGCCAATCTTGGTGGGATCGGTTAACACTGTACGTTCTTTTTCTCATAACTTGCAGGGACCTCTACCGCCTGCTCTTAGCCTCAACTCTTTCCCTGCTCTGGAGGAAGCACTACGGGTTACTGATGAGTTCTGTGATCAATACCGTGCTCTGAGAAGGGAAGTGGAAATACTTCAGGAGGAGAACAACCGACTTCGCAGAATGCTGGAATATTACTCAATTCCCATCACAACACCACCACCGCCATCTTTAGATAACAATGAATCTATTCGAGTCTTAGTGCAGAACTGCCAAACTGAGAAGCTGAAGCTGAAGGAGATCTTTAAGAATCGCAGGAACGTGCCACCACTACCACCGCCGAAGGAGTAATTCATCATTGGTATTGGCATCCCCTTGGTTTGTTCCAAGCTTGGGGGAGTGCCGCGGTATCACATCATCACTATATTTTATCTTTTTATTATCAAGTAGTGTCATATCATGAGTAGGGAAGTTATCATATAAGATAGTTTGCAGTGTGGGAGTATCTCTCTTTAGTTGGTTATCTATGTATCCCTTGGTGTGAGTTATCGTTATGGAATATTATTGAGAAGTTCTATCATTTACATATTGCACATTTTATCTTAGTTTGCAATCTCTATTATATGATTGATCTTGTTGTTAAGTATTGGTATCACTTTGGGAGCATTGAGTAAATCTATTTGGTTTTGGCAAACTTAGCATTGGTCAATAGCAACAACACTTTGAGTTTAACTAGAAAAGAGAAAATACATGTAGATATGTTGTTTCATTCTTGTTAGTTCCTAGCTTAGTATTCTGAAGTTAAAATTATGTGTGCTTACAAGAAAGATGCATGATTGGTTCCATCACATGTATATTTGTTTGTTTCCTCAACTCTTATGCTTGCTAATCAACCTTTCTAGCCAAAGACCTGTACTGAGAGGGAATGCTACTCGTGCATCCAAACTCTTAAACCAAACCTATGCCATCAGTGTCCACCATAACTACCTATTATGTGGTATTTTGCGCCATTCCAAGTAAATACTTCATGTGCTACCTTTAAACAATTCAAAAGTTATCATCCCTTATTTGTGTCAATGTTTTATGGCTCATGAGGAAGTATGTGGTGTTTTATCTTTCAATCTGGTTGGGCAGCTTTCACTAATGGACTAGTGGCTTCATCCACTTATCCTATAATTTTGCAAAAAGAGCTGGCAACGGGGTTCCCAGCCCCACTTAATTAACTCTCATTAATAATCCTCTTCACATGTTTTGCTCTGATTCATCAGTAAGCAACTTAATTTTGCAATAGACACTCCTCCATGGTATGTGAAATGTTGGAAGGCACCCGAGGATTCGGTTAGCCATGGCTTGAGAAAGCAAAGGTTGGGAGGAGTGTCATCCTTAAATAAACTAAAGTACATGTGTAAACAAAGAGAAGAGGGATGATCTACCTTGCTGGTAGAGATAACGTCCTTCATGGGAGCCGCTCTTTGGAAGTCTGTTTGGCAAGGGGGTTAGAGTACCCACTACCATTCGTTGACAACAACAAACACCTCTCAAAACTTTACTTTTATGCTCTTTATATGATTTCAAAACTTAAAAAGCTCTAGCACATGATTTAATCCCTGCTTCCCTCTGCGAAGGGCCTATCTTTTACTTTCATGTTGAGTCAGTAAACCTATTTCCCTCCATCTTAAGCAAGCAATTGAGTTGTTGTGATCCAACCATCTATATTGTGATCTATTTAATCATGCCTTTTATTCTTTCTTATTTAGTGCAAGTTTTATCTGAATGAATATAGCTTTGAAGGTTATCAATTATTATGAGGAGATTAATATGATTGAGTATGCAAGTTTTGCTATAAGTTTTAATATAAGAGCGCTGCTCGATAAACAAGTACAATCTGTTAACTGTTCTTTGACCAAGAACGAAGTTTGCCATCACCAATTATGATTTCCTATGCACTTTTATTTGTGATTTCCTTTTACTTGTTTCAAGTTGAATCATATGGGGAAGTTGTTCACTAGAATGTCTTGTGTGAATAAATGTGATGCTTCTTGTCCGTATTTTATTTATCGACTCTTCACTCCATAAACATGTGGTCTTGTTTAGTGAGTTCAGTTTCGCTTGGGGACAAGCGAAGTCTAAGCTTGGGGGGGAGTTGATACGTCCATTTTGCATCACTATTTTATATCATAATTTACTGTTATTCATTGATATATTTCATATTTAGAGATGATACTTATGTTATTTCACCTATTTTGCATGTTTCATGATTATTGGAGAATCATTCACCGGAGTCAGGATTCTGCTGGAAAAAGCACCGTCAGGATGCAATATTTCTGGAGATCAACAATTGACGGAAATTACACCGAAGATCTTATTTTTCCAGAAGAATGAGCCGGCCAAAAGGAGGAGCCGAGGAGGGCCGCCATGGGCCCCCCCATAGGCCGGCGCGGGCCCTGCCCTGGCCTTGCCGCCATGTGGGGAGGGGGCCCACAGCCCCCTTCGGCCGCCTCTCCTTCGCGTACTTCTTCTCCCTGAAAACCTAAGCTCCAGAGAATAATCGCGAGGAGACACAGCCGCCTCTACGGGGCGGAAAACACCAGAGAGAAAAGAGCTCTCCGACAGGCTGAAATCCGCCGGGGAAATTCCCTCCCGGAGGGGGAAATCGACGCCATCGTCACCACCATCGAGCTGGACTTCATTGGGATCATCATCACCATCATCTCCACCACCGTCACCGTCATCTCCACCGCTGCACCTCGTCACCGCTGTAACATCTAGGGCTGAATCTTGATTGTTTGATAGGGGGAACTCTCCCGGTATTGATTACTCCTTGTTATTGATGCTATTGAGTGAAACTATTGAACCAAGGTTTATGTTCAGATTGTTATTCATCATCATATCACCTCTGATCATGTTCCATATGATGTCTCGTGAGTTGTTCGTTTAGTTCTTGAGGACATGGGTGAAGTTTAAATGTTAGTAGTGAACTATGTTGATTAATATTCAATGGTTTGATATTTAAGTTGTGGTGTTATTCTTCTAGTGGTGTCATGTGAACGTCGACTACATGATACTTCACCTTTATGGGCCTAGGGGAATACATCTTGTATTCGTTTGCTAATTGTGGGGTTGCCGGAGTGACAGCAACCTGAACCCCTGATACGTCTCAAATGTATCTATAATTTCTTATGTTCCATGCTACTTTTATGATGATACTCACATGTTTTATACACATTATATGTCATTATTATGCATTTTCCGGCACTAACCTATTGACGAGATGCCGAAGAGCCGATTCTTTGTTTTCTGCTGTTTTTGGTTTCAGAAATCCTACAAAGGAAATATTCTCGGAATTGGACGAAATCAACGCCCAGGGTCTTATTTTTCCACGAAGCTTCCAGAAGACCGAAAGGGAAACGAAGTGGGGCGACGAGGCGCCGACACAACAGGGCGGCGCGGCCCAGGTCTTGGCCGCGGGGCCCTGGCGTGCGGGGCCCTCGTGTCGCCCCTAAACCTACCCTTCCGCCTACTTAAAGCCTTCGTCGCGAAACCCCCAGTACCGAGAGCCACGATACGGAAAACCTTCCAGAGACGCCGCCGCCGCCAATCCCATCTCGGGGGATTCAGGAGATCGCCTCCAGCACCCTGCCGGAGAGGGGAATCATCCCCCGGAGGGCTCTTCATCGCCATGATCGCCACCGGATCGATGTGTGAGTAGTTCACCCCTGGACTATGGGTCCATAGCGGTAGCTAGATGGTTGTCTTCTCCTCATTGTGCTATCATGTTAGATCTTGTGAGCTGCCTATCATGATCAAGATCATCTATTTGTAATGCTACATATTGTGTTTGTTGGGATCCGATGAATATGGAGTACTATGTCAAGTTGATTATCAATCTATCATATATGTGTTGTTTATGTTCTTGCATGCTCTCCGTTGCTAGTAGAGGCTCTGGCCAAGTTGATACTTGTAACTCCAAGAGGGAGTATTTATGCTCGATAGTGGGTTCATGCCTTCCATTGAATCTGGGACAGTGAGAGAAAGTTCTAAGGTTGTGGATGTGCTGTTGCCACTAGGGATAAAACATCGATGCTTTGTCTAAGGATATTTGTGTTGATTACATTACGCACCATACTTAATGCAATTGTCTATTGTTTGCAACTTAATACCGGAAGGGGTTCGGATGATAACCTGAAAGTGGACTTTTTAGGCATAGATGCATGTTGGATAGCGGTCTATGTACTTTGTCGTAATGCCCTGATTATCTCATAGTACTCATCATGATATATGTATGTGCATTTTTATGCCTTCTTTATTTGTCAATTGCCCAACTGTAATTCGTTCACCCAACATGCTATTTATCTTATGGGAGAGACACCACTAGTGAACTGTGGACCCCGGTCCATTCTTTACATCTGAAATACAATCTACTGCAATTGTTCTTTACTGTTCTTCGCAAACAAACATCATCATCCACACTATACATCTAATCCTTTGTTTACAGCAAGCCGGTGAGATTGAAAACCTCACTGTTACGTTGGGGCAAAGTACTTTGATTGTGTTGTGCAGGTTCCACGTTGGCGCCGGAATCCCTAGTGTTGCGCCGCACTACACTCCGTCACCAACAACCTTCACGTGTTCCTTGACTCCTACTGGTTCGATAACCTTGGTTTCTTACTGAGGGAAAACTTGCTACTGCACGCATCACACCTTCCTCTTGGGGTTCCCAACGGACGTGTGTTAACTGCACGCATCAAGCACTTTTTCTGGCGCCGTTGCCGGGGAGATCAAGACACGCTGCAAGGGGAGTCTCCCACTTCCAATCTCTTTACTTTGTTTTTGTCTTGCTTTATTTTATTTACTGCTTTGTTTGCTCTTATATCAAAACACAAAAAAATTAGTTGCTAGCTTTACTTTATTTACTGTGTTGTTCTCTATATTAAAAACAAAAAAAATTAGTTACTTGCATTTACTTTATTTAGTTTGCTTTATTTACTACTGCTGAAGTGGGTACTGGTTATGGTAATTTTTATGGTAATTCTTACAACAATAATAGAAGTGTACCCTCTGGTCTTGAAGCCATGCTTAAAGAATTTATTAGTACACAAACTGCTTTTAACAAATATGTTGAAGAAAAGCTTGGTAAAATTGATATTCTTGCTTCTAAGGTTGATAGACTTGCCTCTGATGTTGATCTTTTAAAATTGAAAGTTATGCCTAATAAGGACAATGATAATAAGATTGTTACTACAGCAAACGCCATCCAAGTTCGAATTAATGAGAATATTAGATTGATGGCTGAATTGCATGCTAGGTGGGATAGAGAAGAAAATGAAAAACTTGCTAAAGAGAGTAATGTAGCTAAAGTTTGGACTATTACCACCACTAGTAATGATAATGCTTCACATGTTGCTACACCTCCTACTATCAATGGTAAAATAATTGGTGTTGGCAATGTTTCTACTCCTAGTGCAAAGCGTGCAAAATTGCCTGAAACTGCTAAAACTGCTGAAACTGCCTGTGATAAAACTGCTGAAATTTTTCAAAATATTGGGGACAATGATCCCATTGCTGTAGATCATAATGGTTTAGATTTTGATGATTTTCACATCTCTGAAGTTATAAAGTTCTTACAAAAACTTGCTAAAAGTCCCAATGCTAGTGCTATAAATTTGGCCTTTACAAAACATATTACAAATGCTCTCATAAAAGCTAGAGAAGATAAACTAAAACTTGAAACTTCTATTCCTAGGAAGTTAGAAGATGGTTGGGAGCCCATCATTAAGATGAGGGTCAATGATTTTGATTGTAATGCTTTATATGATCTTGGTGCAAGTATTTCTGTTATGCCTAAGAAAATCTATGATATGCTTGACTTGCCACCATTGAAAAATTGTTATTCGGATGTTAATCTCGCTGATAATGCTATAAAGAAACCTTTGGGGAGGATTGATAATGTTAGTATTATGGTTAACAATAACCTTGTCCCTGTTGATTTTCTTGTCTTGGATATTGAATGCAATGCATCTTGTCCCATTATATTGGGAAGACCTTTTCTTCGAACTGTTGGTGCTACTATTGATATGAAGGAAGGTAATATTAAGTATCAATTTCCTCTCAAGAAAGGTATGGAACACTTCCCTAGAAAGAGAATGAAGTTACCTTATGATTTTATTATTATAACAAATTATGATGTTGATGTTTCATCTCTTGATAATACTTGATTCACACTTTCTGCGCCTAGCTGAAAGGCGTTAAAGAAAAGCGCTTATGGGAGACAACCCATTATTTTACTTCTGCACTTTTGTTTTATATTTGAGTCTTAGAAGTTGTTACTACTGTAGCAACCTCTCCTTATCTTTATTTTATTGCATTGTTGTGCCAAGTAAAGTCTTTGATAGTAAAGTCAATAGTAGATTTGGATTACTGCGCAGAAACAGATTTCTTACTGTCACGAATTTGAGTAGAATTCTCTGTAGGTAACTCAGAAAAATCTGCCAATTTACGTGCGTGATCCTCAGATATGTACGCAACTTTCATTCAATTTGAGCATTTTCATCTGAGCAAGTTAAGTGCCCCAGAAAAATTCGTCTTTACGGACTGCTCTGTTTTGACAGATTCTGCCTTTTATTTCGCATTGCCTGTTTTGCTATGCTTGATGGATTTCTTTGTTCCATTAACTTTCAGTAGCTTTGTGCAATGTCCAGAAGTGTTAAGAATGATTATAACACCTCTGAAATATGAATTTTCAATTATGCACTAACCCTCTAATGAGTTTGTTTCGAGTTTGGTGTGGAGGAAGTTTTCAAGGGTCAAGAGAGGAGGATGATACAATATGGTCAAGAAGAGTGAAAAGTCTAAGCTTGGGGATGCCCCCGTGGTTCATCCCTGCATATTTCAAGAAAACTCAAGCATCTAAGCTTGGGGATGCCCAAGGCATACCCTTCTTCATCGACAACTTATCAGGTCACCTCTAGTGAAACTATATTTTTATTCAGTCACATCTTATGTGCTTTGCTTGGAGTGTCTGTGTGTTTTTATTTTCGTTTTTGTTTGAATAAAATCGGATCCTAGCATTCTTTATTTGGGAGAGAGACACGCTCCGCTGTTTCGTATGAACACATATGTTCTTAGCTTTATTCTTAATGTTCATTGCGAAGGTTGAACTACTTCGGTCATTGTTATATGGTTGGAAACGGAAAATGCTTCATGTGGTAATTGGTATAATGTCTTGAATAATTTGATACTTGGCAATTGTTGTGCTCATATAGATCATGTTTAAGCTCTTGCATCATGTACTTTGCACCTATTAATGAAGAACTACATAGAGCTTGTTAAAATTTGGTTTGCATGATTGGTCTCTAGAGTCTAGATATTTTATGGTTAAGGTGTTTGAACAACAAGGAGACGATGTAAAGTCTTATAATGCTTACAATATGTTCATATGTGAGTCTTGCTGCACCGTTTTATACTTGAGTTTGCTTCAAACAACCTTGCTAGCTAAGCCTTGTATTGAGAGGGATTACTTCTCGTGCATCCAAATCCTTGAGCCAAAAACTATGCCATTTGTGTCCACCATACCTACCTACTACATGGTATTTCTCTGCCATTCCAAAGTACATTACTTGAGTGCTACCTTTAAAATTCTATCCTTTGTCTCCGCAATACATAGCTCATGGGAAAATAGCCTTAAAAACTATTGTGGTGAAGAATATGTACTTATGTATCTTATTTCTTAATAAGTTGCTTGTTGAGCGGTAACCGTGTTTCTGGGGACGCCATCAACTTTTACACCTTTGTTGAATATCATGTGAGTTGCTATGCATGTTCGTCTTGTCTGAAGTAAGGGTGATTTATCATGATCAAATGGTTTGAGTATGCATATTGTTAGAGAAGAAAATTGGGCCGCTAACTAAAGCCATGAATCATGGTGGAAGTTTCAGTTTGGACACAAAATCCTCAATCTCTTATGAGAATATTATCTGTTGTTGAATGCTTAAGCATTAAAAGAGGAGTCCATTATCTGTTGTCTATGTTGTCCCGGTATGGATGTCTAAGTTGAGAATAATCAAAAGCGAGAAATCCAATGCAAGCTTTCTCCTTAGACCTCTGTACAGGCGGCATAGAGGTACCCCTTTGTGACACTTGGTTGAAACATATGTTATGCAATGATAATCCGTGTTAATCCAAGCTAATTAGGACAAGGTGCGGGCACTATTAGTATTCTATGCATGAGGCTTGCAACTTATAGGATATCTTATACATAACACATATGATTTATTACTACCGTTGACAAAATTGCTTCTATGTTTTCAAAATAAAAGCTCTAGCACAAAAATAGTAATCCATGCTTCCCTCTGCGAAGGGCCATTCTTCTACTTTATGTTGAGTCAGTTTACCTACTTCTTTCTATCTTAGAAGCAAACACTTGTGTCAACTGTGTGCATTGATTCTTACATGTCTACCTATTGCACTTGTTATATTACTTTGTGTTGACAATTATCCATGAGATAAATATGTTGAAGTTGAAAGCAACCGCTGAAACTTATATCTTCCTTTGTGTTGTTTCAAAGCTTTCTACTAAGAATTTATTGCTTTATGAGTAACTCTTATGCAAGTCTTATTGATGCTTGTCTTGAAAGTATTATTCATGAAAAGTTTTTGCTATATGATTCAGTTGTTTACTCACTGTCTTCATCATTGCTTCGAATCGCTGCATTCATCTCATGTGCTTTACAATAGTATTGATCAAGATTATGATAGCATGTCACTTCAGAAATTATCTTTGTTATCTTTTACCTACTCGAGGGCGAGTAGGAACTAAGCTTGGGGATGCTTGATACGTCTCAAACGTATCTATAATTTCTTATGTTCCATGCTACTTTTATGATGATACTCACATGTTTTATACACATTATATGTCATTATTATGCATTTTCCGGCACTAACCTATTGACGAGATGCCGAAGAGCCAGTTGTTGTTTTCTGCTGTTTTTGGTTTCAGAAATCCTACAAAGGAAATATTCTCGGAATTGGACGAAATCAACGCCCAGGGTCTTATTTTTCCACGAAGCTTCGAGAAGACCGAAAGTGAAACGAAGTGGGGCGACGAGGCGCCGACACAACATGGCGGCGTGGCCCAGGTCTTGGTCGCGCGGCCCTGGCGTGTGGGTCCCTCGTGTTGCCCCTAAACCTACCCTTCCGCCTACTTAAAGCCTTCATCGCGAAACCCCCAGTACCGAGAGCCACGATACGGAAAACCATCCAGAGACGCTGCCGCCGCCAATCCCATCTCGGGGGATTCAGGAGATCGCCTCCGGCACCCTGCCGAAGAGGGGAATCATCTCCCGGAGGGCTCTTCATCGCCATGATCGCCTCCGGATCGATGTGTGAGTAGTTCATCCCTGGACTATGGGTCCATAGCAGTAGCTAGATGTTTGTCTTCTCCTCATTGTGCTATCATGTTAGATCTTGTGAGCTGCCTAACATGATCAAGATCATCTATTTGTAATGCTACATGCTGTGTTTGTTGGGATCCGATGAATATGGAATACTATGTCAAGTTGATTATCAATCTATCATATATGTGTTGTTTATGTTCTTGCATGCTCTCCGTTGCTAGTAGAGGCTCTGGCCAAGTTGATACTTGTAACTCCAAGAGGGAGTATTTATACTCGATAGTGGGTTCATGCCTCCATTGAATCTGGGACAGTGAGAGAAAGTTCTAAGGTTGTGGATGTGCTGTTGCCACTAGGGATAAAACAACGATGCTTTGTCTAAGGATATTTGTGTTGATTACATTACGCACCATACTTAATGCAATTGTCTGTTGTTTGCAACTTAATACCGGAAGGGGTTCAGATGATAACCTGAAAGTGGACTTTTTAGGCATAGATGCATGCTGGATAGCGGTCTATGTACTTTGTCGTAATGCCCTGATTAAATCTCATAGTACTCATCATGATATATGTATGTGCATTGTTATGCCTTCTTTATTTGTAAATTGCCCAACTGTAATTCGTTCACCCAACATGCTATTTATCTTATGGGAGAGACACCACTAGTGAACTGTGGACCCCGGTCCATTCTTTACATCTGAAATACAATCTACTGCAATACTTATTCTTTACTGTTCTTTGCAAACAAACATCATCATCCACACTATACATCTAATCCTTTGTTTACAGCAAGCCGGTGAGATTGACAACCTCACTGTTACGTTGGGGCAAAGTACTTTGATTGTGTTGTGTAGGTTCCACGTTGGCGCCGGAATCCCTGGTGTTGCGCCGCACTACACTCCGTCACCAACAACCTTCACGTGTTCCTTGACTCCTACTGGTTCGATAACCTTGGTTTCTTACTGAGGGAAAACTTGCTACTGTATGCATCACACCTTCCTCTTGGGGTTCCCAACGGATGTGTGTTAACTGCACGCATCAACCCCCGTTGGTATATCGATGCAGGAGGGATAGCAGGATCTCAGAGTTTAAGGCTGTGGTTAGATTTATCTTAATTACTTTCTTGTATTTGCGGATTCTTGCAAGGGGTATAATCACAAGTATGTATTAGTCCTAGGAAGGGCGGTGCATTAGCATAGGTTCACCCACACAACACTTATCAAAACAATGAAGATTAATCAGCTATATGAAGCGAAAGCATTAGACTAAATTCCCGTGTGTCCTCAAGAACGTTTGGTCATTATAAGTAAACAAACCGGCTTGTCCTTTGTGCTAAAAAGGATTGGGCCACTCGCAGCAACTATTACTCTCGCATTTTGTTTACTTGTACTTTATTTATCTGCAATATCAAAACCCCCTGAATACTTGTTTGTGAGCATTTACAGTGAATCCTTCATCGAAACTGCTTGTCAACACCTTCTGCTCCTCGTTGGATTCGACACTCTTATTTATCGAAAGTACTACGATACACCCCCTATACTTGTGGGTCATCACCCACCACCTCCTGCAGTATCCGAGGAAGAAAGGAATGCTTTCGAGAATCGGACTAAAGTGTACTGTCAAGTTCAGTGTGCCATCCTGTGCAGCCTAGAGGCGGAGTGTAACATCCCAAAAAAAAAAATTCAAAACAAAACAAATGAATTTCCCTAGTTCCAAATTTTGGAACCAACAAAAACTTTTATTAAATAGAGTGGGATACATAGTGATCTTGCTTAATTCTTGTGCTATTGCTATGATTGCTTGTTATTAGTATTTGAAGTGATCTTAAACCCTAAACCTCACCCCTCTTTTCACCCTCCTAGTTAAAATAAAATAAAAGGAAAATAAATAAGAAAAAGGCATATGTGCCTATGGCTATATTTATAAAACTTTACCCTAAGCTTTTCTACTTTGCTTAGAGATTTGGAAAAAACTTCATACACCTTACCTAAGGCTTATCAAACCAAATCCAAGTGGTTTCCAAAGAAAATAAAAAGAAACTAAAAATGCCATAGAGGCATATGAGAGAAAAGTGCAAATTGGTGAATTTAAGAATCTTGACCCTAGGACTTGTTGTGAATGGTTGGATCACTTCCATTTACCATTTCAACACTCAACAACACCAATTGAGTCAAGCCAAGTCAAAGTAAAACACAAATGCAACATAAGCATAGAGGCATATGTGACACATAGCCATAATATCCAATTCTTGCCCTAAGCCTTTAAACCTTGACCAAATGTTGGGAAACCTTCTCTAAACCTAATCCAATGCTAAATTGACCCCAACCCATGTCCAAGTAAATCAAGATGAACCATTTACAAGTTTAATGAAATTTGACACCTCACCTCTTATGTGTTATGGCCATTTTTGCAATTCTTTGAACAAGACCATTTGAATTGGTTTCAAGGGTCTTAAAATGTTTCTAAACTAATAGGAACCACATTAGAGTCAACAAAAGTCAACTCCAATGAAGACAAATCAAATAGGGAGAAAATCCCCAAAATTCACTCACATACACTTAGCCAAATTTGCAAATCTTCAACCAAGGCCACCATTGCTTGATCTATGGTTTGTAAAATACTTATATAACAAAAACAAACACAAATGCATAAAAGAAACCACATTCAAATCAAGGGAAATTTCAAATTTTACATACATATGATAATGGTCATATGACCCATTTATAAAATCTTCACTACTTTACCCCCCTGCATTTGAATCTTCCTAAACTAAACTTGGTCAAATATTGCCATGTCATCCAAGACCATGTCAAGGTCAACAACTTTCATGTTGACCATCACTGCTGAAGTTGACCAGGTTGACCAGTAGAGTTTTGACAAGTGGTGATGTTGAAATTATGGGAAGATCATACCAATTTTGAAATCTCACAAATCTTCACCAAAATGGACACCACCACCACCATTCTTTCTCTTTAATTATATAAGTGAGCTCCACCAAAAAGAATTGCAAATTTCCAATAAAGATTTCATGCGGCCATTTCATCATACACCTTGCATGCACAATTCTGAAAATGCACTACACCCTATTATCCTCTGGTCCAAAGCCTAAACCCCTTTACTCTTTGATCATTGATGCTCCTGTACCTCCCCTGCATCAAGACCTGTACTGGTTTGGTCGATTAAAGTGAAGCCATGATCAAGAACCCCACCATGCCGGCCATGTTGGACACACCCATGCCAAACCCTACCCTGTACCTCACCTCTTCCTCCAACCTTGTCAAACTAGCCTCTCTCACTTTACTGAGTAAGCTAGACAAGGTTCTGGGACAAGAGGAAGCCTCCACAGCTCGGGCCAGACGTGATCACCGCGTCCAGTGCACGCCAGAGCGTGCACTGGCATGCCACGGTACCCGCCAGGGCTCTGCCTCGCCTGGAGCCTCTCGTCCTCCTCTCCCTTTTCTTCTCATGCATGCGCGATCACCACCACATCCGTACCCTCCTGGACACGCCCACTGGCTCGCGGAAGCACTGACGCCCACGCCATGATCAACATCTGCCGCCGCGGTACCGCAAGGACACCTCCGTCGCCAGCCCGCCACAGACCATCATTCGGCATGCCATCACGCGCGTTAGCTCCGCCTAGATGTCGCCTACCCGACGCACCCCCTATCTTGCCCCTTCGCGTCCAGAACCGCCGGCGCCCTTGACGACCAGCCGCTCTTCCATGGCCACCCCCTCCCACTATAAAAAGAGGCCCCCTCAGCCTTCTCTTTCCACACCAAACTCGCTCCACTCTTCCTTCTGAGCCTCCTCGATCCTTCGCTCATCCACATTGCGCAGTAGAACGCTCCAATCGAGACGTCGATCGCCAGAGTCCGCCGTAGAACCACCCTTCGATTTAGGCCGCCCCAAGCGACGCCGCGACCACCATTCAACTCCTCGTCATCTACAACCTCTTCTCGAACCAGCGCCGCCCCTCGCCGGAGCTCCGTCAAGCCGCCGACCCCCTACCTCGCCGTCGCAGCACGCCCTCCTCCCCCGTCGACGACGACGATGGTCAACCGTCGGATTAGCTTCTGATCGCACGGCTCAGGTGAGTGGATACCGTTTCGGTGAAGTAACCCACTGACGCCTGGGCCCCATCTTGTCAGGCGGCCCGCTCACGCCAGACGCGTAGTTGGGCCAGCCCAGTCCCTTCCCCCTCGTTTCGGCCCATTCTGTTTTCCCGCGCTGGCCCTTTTATTTGAATTCAATTAATTCTTTTAGTTTGAAAATCAATACTGGTCTGTCCTATAAATTGAATAGTTCAAATTCTACAAACTCAAATTTAGCAAATCAAAGTGTTCTGGAAAGCTTATGATTTGCTCTAGCTAACCCCACTGGATTCAACCCCATATGTTGTGTAGTTTTTGAATAGCAAAAATAACAAAACAGATACTTTTCTGCATTCAAATAAATATTAAAAATCAACCAATTTGAATTTTGAAGTGAATCCAATTGCAATAATTCACTTTTAACAAACTCTAATTTAGTATGTAAAAATATGATATGGGTTCTGTACATGATCATGGGCTAGAAGCAAAATATTGGCTATGTAGTCAATACTAGCCCATTTAAACCATATCCAAATTTTTGAATTTAAATCTATGAGGTGTAGCACCTCATTTAAATCATTCTCACAAGTGATATGAAGTAATGTGTTGACCTTTAAATGCTTAGGCTCATACTTGCTCACTTGTAGAATTTAAATCAACATAGTATTTAAATTGCATTAGTTATTTAAATCACATGAGATGATGAATCTCATTTAAATCCCTTTCTCAAATACTAAGTGTGAAGTGTTGACCTTGGTCAACATGGGATCATCCCTGGTTATTTGAGAATATTGTATCACCTCAATAATAGTTCTTCCTAAATTAGTTACAACTATGTGTTAAAGCATATGAGAGGTATTCCTCTCATTTAAATCTTGTTCTCAAGTAATTCAACATGAGGTAGTGACCATGGTCTAATAATCTCATATTGAATTATTTGGTGGCATTAAATCACTATCATGTTAGTATTAAATTGCATGAGGTATGGAACCTCATTTAAATCATTTTTCTCAAATGATAAGTATGAAGAGGTTGACTTTGGTCAACCTAGGTCATATATTATTCATAAGAGAAATTAAATCTTAAGAAGAATTCAATGAGAGGAAATTATTTCTCCAAACCAAAGATAAACCCTACTTCCAATTTTCAATAAGAGGAAGTTATTTTCCTAATGTTAAATAAAGAAACCCTAGCATAATTTGAGAATAAATGTTAAGTAGTGATGCTAGATCCTTGTGTGAGCCAATAAGGCAAATTAAGAATACTTAAGTGTTGTTTGGTGATTGTATCCTCGTATTCGTTTATAGACGCTAGTACCGGAGACTATCAAGAGGAAGAGGTCTTCTACCAAGAGGAAGAGCAAGAGAACTTTGATCACATCACCAATCAAGGCAAGCTATACTATGGCAAGCTATATTATGGCAAGCTATTACCAATGCAAGCTAGACTAATGCAAACTATTTTGGTTGCAAGTTTATATTCTTGCAAAGTGCAAAGCTCTACAAGAGCAAGGCACCATTACTTTTTACTTTATGAACCTATCCCAACTTTTTACTTTACAAGCTTTACTCGATTTTATTTATCAAAGTTACTTTTTGATTTATGATTCACTTGGTTGAATTATAGAGTAGTACAAGAGAATCACCCTTAGCCTAGCAAGCTCCAAGATACTTAGCACCCCTCATAACTAGTGGCTAGTGCTCAATATTAAAAGTGACTACTCTAGTTGGGAACTTGTGATTTGAAATGACTTTGAAAACCTTGGAATGGTGAGTCATTCTATTGAGAGATTTTGAAGGTGAATATAACTGGTGAATGACTTGGTGAATTTTACAAAAACTGATGGTTGGGTTCGGATGCGATACCATTCCAATGTTACAAGTACCCCCACAATACCTGAATCTGGGTAAGGCTTAGCTGGAAACTTATGTATTTTAGTATGGGTTCCCTCTAAACAAGCGTCATAGGGGTTATGCCGAGGCTGCCTCCGTACTGGTGAAGTGATGTGAAATGACGTGAAATGAGGTGAATGTCCGGCCCAAGCCCTGTGCAGTTCCCAGGCTGACCGCGTGTCTTCACTGGGAGGCCAAGCTCATGGGGAGAGGTGCCTATACTAGGGTATGTAAATGAAAGGTTGGGATTGGTAGTTCGCGTACTGCGTACGATAAATCAGGGCCAGTTACCCCTGACGAACTATTGCAATTGTTGTGGCACAAGTGTACAACCTCTGCAGAGTTAAACCTATTCGAATAGTCGCGTCCACGGTTATGGACAGTTGGAAAGGCCATACTGTTCCGTCATCAGAACTTTTCTAAAAATATGAATGGTGACTTGTGATTTGAATTGAAAGGTGACTTTGACTTGAATCACAGCTGAGTTGTGGGAATGACACTAATGTTCCCACTTGAGTTAGTTAAATGAAGAGGCTTTGATTTTTAAAGTGCTTATGAAATAAAACTGGCTTTATGCAAATAAAACGAGAGCTTAGAACCCCCTTACTATAGTTGATAGTATTTACCTTAGTATTAGTTTGCGAGTACTTTAAAGTACTCATGGCTGTGTCCCTGGCTATTCAAATGGCCAGACTATGAAGAGGAATACCAGAACCTGGAAGAAGGACAGCAGGACGTCTACGACAACTAGGATCACTCCTGACGTCAACAGTTGCCTGTGGAATAGATGGACCAAGACCGCTACTATTTCGCTTCCGCTATGTGTTTCATATTGGGATCTCTAGATCCCGTATGTTGTAATGAGACTGGATCATGTGATCTTTTATTTGTAAGACGATTATGGTATGTAATGAATGATGTGTTGTGATATCAATCTATTATGTCTCGCAAAAACAATATTCCTGGGATTGCGAGGAATGGCATAATAGGCATCTGGTCTTAAAAATCCGGGTGTTGACAAGTTGGTATCAGAGCCATTGTTTGACCTTAGGAGACCCTAGTTAGAATGGACGTCCGAAAAACTTAGTTTCCAAAACAAAGAAAGTGAATATTTCTGAAAACTTATTCTCACCCTTACCTTAAGATCTTTTCAAAAGAATAAACCCATGCTCTACTTTTCCTTGTAATTGTACCTAAAATTTTGCACACTTGATCACTTCATTAACTTACTCATCCTCATTGCTCACAGATGGAGTACCAATGGGAGTTCTATCAGCTTGGTCGCGGAGGAGAACTAACGTTCGAAAAAGATTTGAAGCAACTAGTGGAATACCTAGGCCACCCGTATCCCGAGTTCTTCGGAATACCCCTCAAAAACCACTCCGGAGAACCACCTCGGTGGGAAGTTTCTACTGATCTCCGAAGGAAGCTTGGAGCCCCGGTATGGGAAACCATCTGGTTTTCTGTAACGGGAAACACTTGGAAGGAAGGACTAGTCAGAGCTATGCAAGAAGCAATTTTCCGTCTGTGTGGACAGAATGAGAACAAGATCAAGAACACCCGCTTCATCTACTACCCAAGACAGGACTCCATGGGAAGACCGATGACCATGCCCCCACCCCCGGAGATGAACCCCTATGTAGCACCTCAGGACTTCAGGCTGTACAAAACCCGCAGGGATTTGGACAACGCCCTCGCCTCTCGCCAAGCACATTACCCGTGAAGAAGAAGAAACCACCATGACGAATGAAGAATAGTACTACTATGTCACTTGAGTAGGTGTGAGTTTGTATCAGGATTCCCTTGTATCGTAGAGCGATGAATGGTTCTTCAAACCAACGGTGTGTTAGCTTTGTAATGTGTGATGCTTGGTATGAATGAAAAAGTGTTGTTGGTTTTTACCCCCGCAACACTACTCAAGTTTTCAATATTATGAACTTTTTAAACTTTAACAAAACAAACCATAGAAATTTCCCTCTTATCTTATCATCTACATCAATGTTCAGATGGCCCCACCAACCCGCAACGCCACCCAGGATGCCATGATGCAACTGCTGCAGACAATGATGGCAGACCGAGAAGTCGAAAGAGCTGAGCGCCAAGCCAACATCGCTGCACTGCAACAGATAGCCCAGAACAATCAAGGCCATGGAAACCACGATCACCCTGGATCGAAGCTGAAGAACTTTCAGCACACCAACCCTCCGATATTCAACAAGACTGAAGAGCCCCTTGATGCTGATGACTGGCTCCAGACCATGGAGAACAACCTCGAAGTTGCGGGAGTAGAAGCCGCAGAAAAAGTACTGTTCGCCACCCACTATCTGTCAGGACCTGCCAGAGCCTGGTGGACAAGTGCCCGTGCAATGAATGCGGGACAGATGATGACCTGGGAAGACTTCAAGCTGAAGTTTAGCAAATACCATGTGCCCCAAGGATTGATCAAGAAGATGAGAGACGAGTTCCGTGAACTCAAGCAAGGAAGAATGTCCGTGGTGGAATACCGCGACAAGTTTCTCACTCTGTCAAGGTACGCCCCGGATGAGACCGACACCAATGAGAAGAGAAAGGAAAGATTTCTGAACGGACTGCATGATGAGATGCAAACTGTGTTAGTGAACATTCCGTTCGCTGACCTCGAAGCCCTCGTGGACTCAGCCATACAGATGGAAGGAAAGCTGCATCAGGCCAATGAGAACCGCAAGCGCAGAATGATGAACCAGAATGGACCCCACCATACCCAGAAGTACCGCAATAACTCTTCTGGAGGATTCACCCCAAGATACAACAAGCCCCCTGCCCAGAATTATCGCCCCAACTACACCAACAACAACGGAGGACCCCCGAAGCCCGGAGGCAACAACAACAATGGAAACAACAACAACAACCACCCGAACAACAGCAACAACAATGGAAACAACAACAACACCAATACTGCCCCAAGGACTGGAAGCAATGCTACCCCCATCATTCCCAAAGACAAGTCCACCGTCAACTGCTATGAATGTGGAGTTGTGGGTCACTTCTCCAATGAGTGCCCCAAAAAGCTTGCCAGGATTGCCGCCAATACCGCTGCACCTGCTCAGCAACAGCGTCGCTTCGCAGGTAGAAGGAACCAGAACAACAACAACGGCCGTCTCTACCACATGACAGCCACTGAAGCTCAGGAAGCACCCCAGACCATGCCAAGTATGTCTACCTGTTAATAAAATGCTCAATCTCTCTTAGGAACCTAACTTTTCTTAAAATCTCGGGACGAGATTTGTTTAAGGGGGAAGGGTTTGTAACATCCCAAAAAAAAAAAAAAATCAAAACAAAACAAATGATTTTCCCTAGTTCCAAATTTTGGAACCAACAAAAACTTTTATTAAATAGAGTGGGATACATAGTGATCTTGCTTAATTCTTGTGCTATTGCTATGATTGCTTGTTATAAGTATTTGAAGTGATCTTAAACCCTAAACCTCACCCCTCTTTTCACCCTCCTAGTTAAAATAAAATAAAAGGAAAATAAATAAGAAAAAGGCATATGTGCCTATGGCTATATTTATAAAACTTTACCCTAAGCTTTTCTACTTTGCTTAGAGATTTGGAAAAAACTTCATACACCTTACCTAAGGCTTATCAAACCAAATCCAAGTGGTTTCCAAAGAAAATAAAAAGAAACTAAAAATGCCATAGAGGCATATGAGAGAAAAGTGCAAATTGGTGAATTTAAGAATCTTGACCCTAGGACTTGTTGTGAATGGTTGGATCACTTCCATTTACCATTTCAACACTCAACAACACCAATTGAGTCAAGCCAAGTCAAAGTAAAACACAAATGCAACATAAGCATAGAGGCATATGTGACACATAGCCATAATATCCAATTCTTGCCCTAAGCCTTTAAACCTTGACCAAATGTTGGGAAACCTTCTCTAAACCTAATCCAATGCTAAATTGACCCCAACCCATGTCCAAGTAAATCAAGATGAACCATTTACAAGTTTAATGAAATTTGACACCTCACCTCTTATGTGTTATGGCCATTTTTGCAATTCTTTGAACAAGACCATTTGAATTGGTTTCAAGGGTCTTAAAATGTTTCTAAACTAATAGGAACCACATTAGAGTCAACAAAAGTCAACTCCAATGAAGACAAATCAAATAGGGAGAAAATCCCCAAAATTCACTCACATACACTTAGCCAAATTTGCAAATCTTCAACCAAGGCCACCATTGCTTGATCTATGGTTTGTAAAATACTTATATAACAAAAACAAACACAAATGCATAAAAGAAACCAGATTCAAATCAAGGGAAATTTCAAATTTTACATACATATGATAATGGTCATATGACCCATTTATAAAATCTTCACTACTTTACCCCCCTGCATTTGAATCTTCCTAAACTAAACTTGGTCAAATATTTCCATGTCATCCAAGACCATGTCAAGGTCAACAACTTTCATGTTGACCATCACTGCTGAAGTTGACCAGGTTGACCAGTAGAGTTTTGACAAGTGGTGATGTTGAAATTATGGGAAGATCATACCAATTTTGAAATCTCACAAATCTTCACCAAAATGGACACCACCACCACCATTCTTTCTCTTTAATTATATAAGTGAGCTCCACCAAAAAGAATTGCAAATTTCCAATAAAGATTTCATGCGACCATTTCATCATACACCTTGCATGCACAATTCTGAAAATGCACTACACCCTATTATCCTCTGGTCCAAAGCCTAAACCCCTTTACTCTTTGATCATTGATGCTCCTGTACCTCCCCTGCATCAAGACCTGTACTGGTTTGGTCGATTAAAGTGAAGCCATGATCAAGAACCCCACCATGCCGGCCATGTTGGACACACCCATGCCAAACCCTACCCTGTACCTCACCTCTTCCTCCAACCTTGTCAAACTAGCCTCTCTCACTTTACTGAGTAAGCTAGACAAGGTTCTGGGACAAGAGGAAGCCTCCACAGCTCGGGCCAGACGTGATCACCGCGTCCAGTGCACGCCAGAGCGTGCACTGGCATGCCACGGTACCCGCCAGGGCTCTGCCTCGCCTGGAGCCTCTCGTCCTCCTCTCCCTTTTCTTCTCGTGCATGCGCGATCACCACCACATCCGTACCCTCCTGGACACGCCCACTGGCTCGCGGAAGCACTGACGCCCACGCCATGATCAACATCTGCCGCCGCGGTACCGCAAGGACACCTCCGTCGCCAGCCCGCCACAGACCATCATTCGGCATGCCATCACGCGCGTTAGCTCCGCCTAGATGTCGCCTACCCGACGCACCCCCTATCTTGCCCCTTCGCGTCCAGAACCGCCGGCGCCCTTGATGACCAGTCGCTCTGCCATGGCCACCCCCTCCCACTATAAAAAGAGGCCCCCTCAGCCTTCTCCTTCCACACCAAACTCGCTCCACTCTTCCTTCTGAGCCTCCTCGATCCTTCGCTCATCCACATTGCGCAGTAGAACGCTCCAATCGAGACGTCGATCGCCGGAGTCCGCCGCAGAACCACCCTTCAATTTAGGCCGCCCCAAGCGACGCCGCGACCACCATTCAACTTCTCGTCATCTACAACCTCTTCTCGAACCAGCGCCGCCCCTCGCCGGAGCTCCGTCAAGCCGCCGACCCCCTACCTCACCGTCGCAGCACGCCCTCCTCCCCCGTCGACGACGACGATGGTCAACCGTCGGATCAGCTTCTGATCGCACGGCTCAGGTGAGTGGATACCGTTTCGGTGAAGTAACCCACTGACGCCTGGGCCCCATCTTGTCAGGCGGCCCGCTCACGCCAGACGCGTAGTTGGGCCAGCCCAGTCCCTTCCCCCTCGTTTCGGCCCATTCTGTTTTCCCGCGCTGGCCCTTTTATTTGAATTCAATTAATTCTTTTAGTTTGAAAATCAATACTGGTCTGTCCTATAAATTGAATAGTTCAAATTCTACAAACTCAAATTTAGCAAATCAAAGTGTTCTGGAAAGCTTATGATTTGCTCTAGCTAACCCCACTGGATTCAACCCCATATGTTGTGTAGTTTTTGAATAGCAAAAATAACAAAACAGATACTTTTCTTCATTCAAATAAATATTAAAAATCAACCAATTTGAATTTTGAAGTGAATCCAATTGCAATAATTCACTTTTAACAAACTCTAATTTAGTATGTAAAAATATGATATGGGTTCTGTACATGATCATGGGCTAGAAGCAAAATATTGGCTATGTAGTCAATACTAGCCCATTTAAACCATATCCAAATTTTTGAATTTAAATCTATGAGGTGTAGCACCTCATTTAAATCATTCTCACAAGTGATATGAAGTAATGTGTTGACCTTTAAATGCTTAGGCTCATACTTGCTCACTTGTAGAATTTAAATCAACATAGTATTTAAATTGCATTAGTTATTTAAATCACATGAGATGATGAATCTCATTTAAATCCCTTTCTCAAATACTAAGTGTGAAGTGTTGACCTTGGTCAACATGGGATCATCCCTGGTTATTTGAGAATATTGCATCACCTCAATAATAGTTCTTCCTAAATTAGTTACAACTATGTGTTAAAGCATATGAGAGGTATTCCTCTCATTTAAATCTTGTTCTCAAGTAATTCAACATGAGGTAGTGACCATGGTCTAATAATCTCATATTGAATTATTTGGTGGCATTAAATCACTATCATGTTAGTATTAAATTGCATGAGGTATGGAACCTCATTTAAATCATTTTTCTCAAATGATAAGTATGAAGAGGTTGACTTTGGTCAACCTAGGTCATATATTATTCATAAGAGAAATTAAATCTTAAGAAGAATTCAATGAGAGGAAATTATTTCTCCAAACCAAAGATAAACCCTACTTCCAATTTTCAATAAGAGGAAGTTATTTTCCTAATGTTAAATAAAGAAACCCTAGCATAATTTGAGAATAAATGTTAAGTAGTGATGCTAGATCCTTGTGTGAGCCAATAAGGCAAATTAAGAATACTTAAGTGTTGTTTGGTGATTGTATCCTCGTATTCGTTTATAGATGCTAGTACCGGAGACTATCAAGAGGAAGAGGTCTTCTACCAAGAGGAAGAGCAAGAGAACTTTGATCACATCACCAATCAAGGCAAGCTATACTATGGCAAGCTATATTATGGCAAGCTATTACCAATGCAAGCTAGACTAATGCAAACTATTTTGGTTGCAAGTTTATATTCTTGCAAAGTGCAAAGCTCTACAAGAGCAAGGCACCATTACTTTTTACTTTATGAACCTATCCCAACTTTTTACTTTACAAGCTTTACTCGATTTTATTTATCAAAGTTACTTTTTGATTTATGATTCACTTGGTTGAATTATAGAGTAGTACAAGAGAATCACCCTTAGCCTAGCAAGCTCCACGATACTTAGCACCCCTCATAACTAGTGGCTAGTGCTCAATATTAAAAGTGACTACTCTAGTTGGGAACTTGTGATTTGAAATGACTTTGAAAACCTTGGAATGGTGAGTCATTCTATTGAGAGATTTTGAAGGTGAATATAACTGGTGAATGACTTGGTGAATTTTACAAAAACTGATGGTTGGGTTCGGATGCGATACCATTCCAATGTTACAAGTACCCCCACAATACCTGAATCTGGGTAAGGCTTAGCTGGAAACTTATGTATTTTAGTATGGGTTCCCTCTAAACAAGCGTCATAGGGGTTATGCCGAGGCTGCCTCCGTACTGGTGAAGTGATGTGAAATGACGTGAAATGAGGTGAATGTCCGGCCCAAGCCCTGTGCAGTTCCCAGGCTGACCGCGTGTCTTCACTGGGAGGCCAAGCTCATGGGGAGAGGTGCCTATACTAGGGTATGTAAATGAAAGGTTAGGATTGGTAGTTCGCGTACTGTGTACGATAAATCAGGGCCAGTTACCCCTGACGAACTATTGCAATTGTTGTGGCACAAGTGTACAACCTCTGCAGAGTTAAACCTATTCGAATAGCCGCGTCCACGGTTATGGACAGTTGGAAAGGCCATACTGTTCCGTCATCAGAACTTTTCTAAAAATATGAATGGTGACTTGTGATTTGAATTGAAAGGTGACTTTGACTTGAATCACAACTGAGTTGTGGGAATGGCACTAATGTTCCCACTTGAGTTAGTTAAATGAAGAGGCTTTGATTTTTAAAGTGCTTATGAAATAAAACTGGCTTTATGCAAATAAAACTAGAGCTTAGAACCCCCTTACTATAGTTGATAGTATTTACCTTAGTATTAGTTTGCGAGTACTTTAAAGTACTCATGGCTGTGTCCCTGGCTATTCAAATGGCCAGACTATGAAGAGGAATACCAGAACCTGGAAGAAGGACAGCAGGATGTCTACGACAACTAGGATCACTCCTGACGTCAACAGTTGCCTGTGGAATAGATGGACCAAGACCGCTACTATTTCGCTTCCGCTATGTGTTTCATATTGGGATCTCTAGATCCCGTATGTTGTAATGAGACTGGATCATGTGATCTTTTATTTGTAAGACGATTATGGTATGTAATGAATGATGTGTTGTGATATCAATCTATTATGTCTCGCAAAAACAATATTCCTGGGATTGCGAGGAATGGCATAATAGGCATCTGGACTTAAAAATCCGGGTGTTGACACGGAGCTCCAAAAACGTTTTGAGCTCCATGACCCTTGTGATATGATCAATGAGCTCAAAGTTATCTTTGAAACTCATGCGGCTGTGGAGAGCTATGAGGCCTCGAAACAGTTCTTTGGCTGTATGATGGAAGAGGGCAGCTCCGTTAGTGAGCACGTGTTCGCTATGTCCGGACACGCGAAGAAGCTCAGTGACTTGGGGATTATCATCCCTAACAAGCTGGGTATTCATCGCGTTCTCCAATCACTGCCACCAAGTTACAAGAACTTCGTGATGAACTACAATATGCAGAACATGAACAAGGAGTTACCTGAACTCTTCTCCATGCTAAAATCTGCTGAGGTTGAGATACAGAAAGAGCACCAAGTGTTGATGGTCAACAAGACCACCAAGTTCAAGAAACAGGGCAAACCTAAGAAGGACCTCAAGAAGGGCGGCAAGAAAGCTGCCACGCCTCCTCCTGAGAAGCCTAAGGGTGGCCCTAAACCTGATCTTGTGCTATTCTTTGCAATGGGAAGGGGCACTGGAAGCGTAATTGCCCCAAGTACTTGGCTGATCTGAAGAGCGGCCTTGTCAAGAAGAAGAAAGGTATATTTGATATACATGTTATAGATGTTTATCTCACTGGTTCTCGTACTAGTGCCTGGGTATTTGATACTGGTTCGGTTGCTCACATTTGTAACTCGAAACAGGAACTACGGAATAAACGAAGCCTATCGAGGGATGAAGTGAACGATGCGCGTTGGAAATGGATTCAAGGTCGATGTGATCGCTGTTGGCACGCTCCATCTACATCTACCTTCGGGATTAGTTTTAAACCTCAATAATTGTTATTTAGTGCCTACGTTGAGCATGAACATTATATCTGGATCTTGTTTAATGCAAGACGGTTATTCATTCAAGTCTGAGAATAATGGTTGTTCTATTTTTATGAATAATATCTTTTATGGTCATGCACCTGAGAAGAATGGTTTATTTCTATTAAGTCTCGATAGTAGTGATACACATGTTCATAACATTGATGCTAAGCGAATTAAATTGAATGATAATTCTACTTATATGTGGCACTGTCGTCTTGGTCATATTGGAGTGAAACGCATGAAGAAACTCCATTCCGATGGACTACTTGAGTCACTTGACTTTGAGTCACTTGACAGATGCGAAGCATGTCTAATGGGAAAAATGACTAAGACTCCATTCTCTGGTATTATGGAGCGAGCTACAGACTTATTGGAAATCATACATACCGATGTGTGCGGACCAATGAGTGTAGCCTCGCGCGGTGGTTATCGTTATGTTCTTACCTTCACAGATGATCTGAGTAGATATGGGTATATCTATTTCATGAAACATAAATCGGAAACTTTCTAGAAGTTTAAGGAATTCCAAAGTGAAGTAGAAAATCAACGTAACAAGAAGATCAAGTTTCTGCGTTCTGATCGCGGAGGCGAATATCTGAGTTATGAGTTTGGCATGCATTTAAAGAAATGCAGAATACTTTCACAATTGACACCGCCAGGAACACCACAGCGCAATGGTGTGTCCGAACGTCGTAATCGAACTCTCTTAGATATGGTTCGTTCTATGATGTCTCTTACTGATTTGCCGTTATCGTTTTGGGGTTATGCATTAGAGACAACTGCATTCACTTTAAATAGGGCACCATCTAAATCCGTTGCAACGACACCGTATGAATTATGGTTTAATAAGAAACCTAAGCTGTCGTTCCTTAAAGTTTGGGGTTGCGAAGCCTATGTAAAAAAAGGTACAACCGGACAAGCTAGAACCCAAAGCGGAGAAATGCGTCTTCATAGGATACCCTAAGGAAACTATTGGGTATACTTTCTATCACAGATCCGAAGGCAAAATCTTTGCTGCCAAGAACAGAACCTTTCTTGAGAAAGAATTTCTCACTAAAGAAGTGACTGGAAGAAAAGTAGAACTCGACGAGGTTACTGAACCTTCTCTCGTTGATCAGAGTAGCGCAGTACCGGAAGATGTTCCTGTGCCGCCCGCACCGGTAACAGAGGAAGCTAATGATAATGATCATGAAACTTCGAACGAAGTAGCTACTGAACCTCGCAGATCGACAAGGGAACGTACCACTCCAGACTGGTATGATCCTTGTCTAAATGTCATGATTGTGGACAACAATGATGAGGACCCTGCGACGTATGAAGAAGCGATGATGAGCCCAGATTCCAACAAATGGCAAGAAGCCATGAAATCCGAAATGGGATCCATGTATGATAACAAAGTATGGACTTTGGTAGACTTACCTGACAGCCGAAAGGCTGTTGAGAATAAATGGATCTTCAAGAGAAAAACAGATGCTGATGGTAATGTTACTGTCTATAAAGCTCGACTTGTCGCAAAGGGTTTCCGAAAAATTCAAGGTGTTGACTACGATGAGACTTTCTCACCTGTAGCGAAGCTAAAGTCTGTGAGGATTTTGTTAGCAATAGCTGCATTTTTCGATTATGAGATTTGGCAGATGGATGTCAAAACGGCGTTCCTTAATGGTGACATTGATGAAGAGTTGTATATGGTACAACCCAAAGGTTTTGTCGATCCTAAAAATGCTGACAAGGTATGCAAACTTCAGCGTTCCATTTATGGACTGAAGCAAGCATCCAGGAGTTGGAACTGACGCTTTGATAAGGTGATCAAAGACTTCGGATTTATACAGGGCCATGGAGAGGCCTGTATTTACAAGAAAGTGAGTGGGAGCTCTGTAGCATTCCTGATATTATATGTAGATGACATATTATTGATTGGGAATGATATAGAACTATTAAGCAGTGTAAAAGGTTATTTGAATAAGTGTTTTTCAATGAAGGACCTTGGTGAAGCAGCATACATTTTAGGCATCAAGATTTATAGAGATAGATCAAGACGCCTAATAGGGCTTTCACAGAGTACATACCTGGACAAGATTCTAAAGAAGTTTAGAATGGATGAAAGTAAGAAAGGATTCTTACCGATGTTGCCAGGTAAGGTCTTGAGTAAAACTCAAGGTCCGGCTACAGCAGAAGAAACAGAGAGGATGAATCAGATCCCCTATGCCTCGGCAGTAGGCTCTATCATGTATGCCATGCTGTGTCTAGACCGGATATAGCACATGCTATTAGTTTGACTAGCAGATATCAAAGTGATCCAGGAATGGAACACTGGACAGCGGTCAAGAATATCTTGAAGTACTTGAAAAGAACTAAGGATATGTTTCTTTGTTATGGCGGTGACCAAGAGCTCGTTGTAACCAGTTACACCGATGCAAGTTGGAACACTGATCCTGATGACTCTAAGTCTCAGTCTGGTTATGTGTTTATATTGAATGGTGCTGCGGTAAGCTGGTGCAACTCCAAGCAGTGCACGGTGGCAAAGTCTTCAATAGAATCGGAATACATAGCGGCTTCAGAGGCTTCATCGGAAGCGGTATGGATGAAGAGGTTCATTGTTGAGCTTGGTGTGGTTCCTAGTGCATTGGACCCACTAGTCATTTATTGTGACAACATGGGAGCCATCACCAATGCACAAGAATCAAGGTCACACAAGAAGCTGAAGCATACATCGAAGATGGAGAAGTAAAGATTTGCAAAGTACACACTGATCTGAATGTAGCAGATCCGTTGACTAAAGCTCTCCCTAGGACAAAGCATGACCAACACCAGAATGCCATGGGTGTTAGGTACCTTACAATGTAATCTAGATTATTGACTCTAGTGCAAGTGGGAGACTGATGCGTGCAGTTAACACACGTTCGTTGGGAACCCCAAGAGGAAGGTGTGATGTGTACAGTAGCAAGTTTTCCCTCAGTAAGAAACCAAGGTTATCGAACCAGTAGGAGTCAAGGAACACGTGAAGGTTGTTGGTGACGGAGTGTAGTGCGGCGCAACACCAGGGATTCCGGCGCCAACGTGGAACCTGCACAACACAATCAAAGTACTTTGCCCCAACGTAACAGTGAGGTTGTCAATCTCACCGGCTTGCTGAAAATAAAGCATTAACCGTATAGTGTGGAAGATGATGTTTGTTTGCGAAGAACAGTAAAGAACAAGTATTGCAGTAGATTGTATTTCAGATGTAAAGAATGGACCGGGGTCCACAGTTCACTAGTGGTGTCTCTCCCATAAGATAAATAGCATGTTGGGTGAACAAATTACAGTTGGGCAATTGACAAATAAAGAAGGCATAACAATGCACATACATATATCATGATGAGTACTATGAGATTTAATCAGGGCATTACGACAAAGTACATAGACCGCTATCCAGCATGCATCTATGCCTAAAAAGTCCACTTTCAGGTTATCATCCGAACCCCTTCCAGTATTAAGTTGCAAACAACAGACAATTGCATTAAGTATGGTGCGTAATGTAATCAACACAAATATACTTAGACAAAGCATCGATGTTTTATCCCTAGTGGCAACAGCACATCCACAACCTTAGAACTTTCTGTCACTGTCCCAGATTCAATGGAGGCATGAACCCACTATCGAGCATAAATACTCCCTCTTGGAGTTACAAGTATCAACTTGGCCAGAGCCTCTACTAGCAACAGAGAGCATGCAAGAACATAAACAACATATATGATAGATTGATAATCAACTTGACATAGTATTCAATATTCATCGGATCCCAACAAACACAACATGTAGCATTACAAATAGATGATCTTGATCATGATAGGCAGCTCACAAGATCTAACATGATAGCACAATGAGGAGAAGACAACCATCTAGCTACTGCTATGGACCCATAGTCCAGGGGTGAACTACTCACACATCGATCCGGAGGCGATCATGGCGATGAAGAGCCCTCCGGGAGATGATTCCCCTCTCTGGCAGGGTGCCGAAGGCGATCTCCTGAATCCCCCGAGATGGGATTGGCGGCGGCTGCGTCTCTGGAAGATTTTCCGTATCGTGGCTCTCGGTACAGAGGGTTTCGCGACGAAGGCTATAAGTAGGCGGAAGGGCAGAGTCGGAGGGCGGACGAGGGTCCCACCCCATAGGGCGGCGCGGGCCCCCCTTAGGCCGCGCGGCCCTATGGTGGCGGTGCCTCGTTGCCCCACTTCGTAACCCTTTCGGTCTTCTGGAAGCTTCGTGGAAATATAAGACCCTGGGCGTTGATTTCGTCCAATTCCAAGAATATTTCCTTTGTAGGATTTCTGAAACCAAAAACAGCAGAAAACAACAACTGGCTCTTCGGCATCTCGTCAATAGGTTAGTGCCAGAAAATGCATAATAATGACATAAAGTGTGTATAAAACATGTGAGTATCATCATAAAAGTAGCATGGAACATAAGAAATTATGGATACGTTTGAGACGTATCAAGCATCCCCAAGCTTAGTTCCTACTCGCCCTCGAGTAGGTAAACGATAACAAGGATAATTTCTGAAGTGACATGCTATCATAATCTTGATCAATACTATTGTAAAGCATATGAGATGATTGCAGCGATTCGAAGCAATGGTAAAGACAATGGTTAAACAATTGAACCATATAGCAAAGACTTTTCATGAATAGTACTTTCAAGACAAGCATCAATAAGACTTGCATAAGAGTTAACTCATAAAGCAATAAATTCTTAGTAGAAAGCTTTGAAGCAACACAAAGGAAGATATAAGTTTCAGCGGTTGCTTTCAACTTAAACATGTATATCTCATGGATAATTGTCAACATAAAGCAATATAACAAGTGCAATAGGTAAACATGTAAGAATCAATGCACATAGTTGATACAAGTGTTTGCTTCTAAGATAGAAAGAAGTAGGTAAACTGACTCAACATAAAGTAGAAGAATGGCCCTTCGCAGAGGGAAGCATGGATTACTATTTTTGTGCTAGAGCTTTTCATTTTGAAAACATAGAAACAATTTTGTCAACGGTAGTAATAATTCATATGTGTTATGTATAAGACATCCTATAAGTTGCAAGCCTCATGCATAGAATACTAATAGTGCCTGTACCTTGTCCTAATTAGCTTGGATTAACACGGATTATCATTGCATAACATATGTTTCAACCAAGTGTCACAAAGGGGTACCTCTATGCCGCCTGTACAGAGGTCTAAGGAGAAAGTTCGCATTGGATTTCTCGCTTTTGATTATTCTCAACTTAGACATACATACCGGGACAACATAGACAACAGATAATGAACTCCTCTTTTAATGCTTAAGCATTCAACAACAGATAATATTCTCATAAGAGATTGAGGATTTGTGTCCAAACTGAAACTTCCACCATGATTCATGGCTTTAGTTAGGGGCCCAATGTTCTTCTCTAACAATATGCATACTCAAACCATTTGATCATGAAAGTCGCCCTTACTTCAGACAAGACAAACATGCATAGCAACTCACATGATATCCAACAAAGGTGTAATAGTTGATGGCGTCCCCAAAAACATGGTTACCGCTCAACAAGCAACTTATAAGAAATAAGACACATAGAAACATATTCAATACCACAATAGTTTTTAAGGCTATTTTCCCATGAGCTATGTATTGTAAAGGCAAAGAATAGAATTTTAAAGGTAGCACTCAAGTAATGTACTTTGGAATGGCAGAGAAATACCATGTGGTAGGTAGGTATGGTGGACACAAATGGCATAGTTTTTGGCTCAAGGATTTGGATGCACGAGAAGTAATCCCTCTCAATACAAGGCTTAGGCTAGCAAGGTTGTTTGAAGCAAACTCAAGTATAAACGGTACAGCAAAGCTTACATAAGAACATATTGCAAGCATTATAAGACTCTACACTGTCTCCTTGTTGTTCAAACACCTTAACCAGAAAATATCTAGACTTAGAGAGACCAATCATGCAAACCAAATTTTAACAAGCTCTATGTAGTTCTTCATTAATAGGTGCAAAGTACATGATGCAAGAGCTTAAACATGATCTATATGAGCACAACAATTGCCAAGTATCAAATTATTCAAGACATTATACCAATTACCACATGAAGCATTTTCCGTTTCCAACCATATAACGATGAACGAAGCAGTTTTCAACCTTCGCCATGAACATTAAGAGTAGCACTAAGAACACATGTGTTCATATGCAACAGCGGAGCATGTCTCTCTCGCACACAAAGAATGCTAGGATCCGATTTTATTCAAACAAAAACAAAAAAACAAAAACAAACAGACGCTCCAAGTAAAGCACATAAGATGTGACTGAATAAAAATATAGTTTCACTAGAGGTGACCTGATAAGTTGTCGATGAAGAAGGGGATGCCTTGGGCATCCCCAAGCTTAGATGCTTGAGTCTTCTTGAAATATGCAGGGATGAACCACGGGAGCATCCCCAAGCTTAGACTTTTCACTCTTCTTGATCATATTGTATCATCCTCCTCTCTTGACCCTTGAAAACTTCCTCCACACCAAACTCAAAACAAACTCATTAGAGGGTTAGTGCATAATTGAAAATTCATATATTCAGAGGTGACATAATCATTCTTAACACTTCTGGACATTGCACAAAGCTACTGAAAGTTAATAGAACAAAGAAATCCATCAAACATAGCAAGACAGGCAATGCGAAATAAAAGGCAGAATCTGTCAAAACAGAACAGTCCGTTAAGATGATTTTTTCTGGGGCACTTAACTTGCTCAGATAAAAAGCTCAAATTAAATGAACGTTGCGTACATATCTGAGGATCACGCACGTAAATTGGCAGAATTTTATGAGTTATATACAGACGGGGCTACTCAATTTCGTGACAGTAAGAAATCTGTTTCTGCGCAGTAATCCAAATCTGATATCAACATTACTATCAAAGACCTTACTTGGCACAACAATGTAATAAAATAAAGATAAGGAGAGGTTGCTACAGTAGTAACAACTTCCAAGACTCAAATATAAAACAAAAGTGTTGTAGTAAAATAATGGGTTGTCTCCCATAAGCGCTTTTCTTTAACGCCTTTCAGCTAGGTGCAGAAAGTGTGAATCAAGTAACATCAAGAGATGAAGCATCGACATCATAATTTGTTCTAATAATAGAATCATAAGGTAACTTCATTCTTTTTCTAGGGAAGTGTTCCATACCTTTCTTGAGATGAAATTGATACTTAATATTACCTTCCTTCATATCAATAGTAGCACCAACAGTTCGAAGAAAAGGTCTTCCCAATATAATGGGACAAGATGCATTGCATTCAATATCCAAGACAACAAAATCAACGGGGACAAGGTTATTGTTAACCATAATGCGAACATTATCAATCCTCCCTAAAGGTTTCTTTGTAGCATTATCAGCAAGATTAACATCCAAATAACAATTTTTCAATGGTGGCAAGTCAAGCATATCATAGATTTTCTTAGGCATAACAGAAATACTTGCACCAAGATCACATAAAGCATTACAATAAAAATCATTGACCCTCATCTTAATGATGGGCTCCCAACCATCTTCTAACTTCCTAGGAATAGAAGTTTCAAGTTTTAGTTTATCTTCTCTAGCTTTTATGAGAGCATTTGTAATATGTTTTGTAAAGGCCAAATTTATAGCACTAGCATTAGGACTTCTAGCAAGTTTTTGTAAGAACTTTATAACTTCAGAGAGGTGAAAATCATCAAAATCTAAACCATTATGATCTACAGCAATGGGATCATTGTCCCCAATATTTTGAAAAATTTCAGCAGTTTTATCACAAGCAGTTTCAGCAGTTTTAGCAGTTTTAGGCAGTTTTGCACGCTTTGCACTAGGAGTAGAAACATTGCCAACACCAATTATTTTATCATTGATAGTAGGAGGTGTAGCAACATGTGAAGAATCAACATTACTAGTGGTGGTAATAGTCCAAACTTTAGCTACATTATTCTCTTTAGCAAGTTTTTCGTTTTCTTCTCTTTCCCACCTAGCATGCAATTCAGCCATCAATCTAATATTTTCATTAATTCGAACTTGTATGGCGTTTGTTGTAGAAAATGACTTAATATCTTTATCTTCATTAGGCATAGCTTTCAATTTTAAAAGATCAACATCAGCAGCAAGACTATCAACCTTAGAAGCAAGAATATCAATTTTACCAAGCTTTTCTTCAACAGATTTGTTAAAAGCAGTTTGTGTACTAATAAATTCTTTAAGCATGGCTTCAAGACCAGAGGGTACATTCCTATTATTGTTGTAATAATTACCATAACCATTACCATTATTAGAAGGATATGGCCTATAGTTGTTACCAGAATTATTCCTATAAGCATTGTTGTTGAAATTATTACTTTTAATGAAGTTCACATCAACATTCTCTTCTTGAGCAACCAATGAAGCTAAAGGAACATTATTTGGATCAACATTAGATCTACCATTCACAAGCATAGCCATAATCACATCAATCTTATCACTCAAGGAGGAGGTTTCTTCAACAGAATTTACCTTCTTACCTTGTGGAGCCCTTTCCGTGTGCCATTCAGAGTAATTTATCATCATATCATCAAGAAGCTTTGTTGCCGCCCCCAAAGTAATGGACATAAAAGTACCTCCAGCAGCTGAATCCAATAGGTTCCTCGAAGAAAAATTTAATCCTGCATAGAAGGTTTGGATGATCATCCAAGTAGTTAGTCCATGGGTTGGGCAATTCTTTACCAAAGATTTCATTCTTTCCCATGCTTGAGCAACATGTTCATTATCCAATTGCTTAAAATTCATTATGCTACTTCTCAAAGATATAATTTTAGCAGGAGGATAATATCTACCAATGAAAGCATCTTTACATTTAGTCCATGAATCAATACTATTCTTAGGCAAAGATAGCAACCAATCTTTAGCTCTTCCTCTTAAAGAGAAAGGAAACAATTTCAATTTTATAATATCACCATCTACATCCTTATACTTTTGCATTTCACAAAGTTCAACAAAATTATTAAGATGGGCAGCAGCATCATTGATACGTCTCCGACGTATCGATAATTTCTTATGTTCCATGCCACATTATTGATGATATCTACATGTTTTATACACATTATATGTCGTATTTATGCATTTTCCGGCACTAACCTATTAACAAGATGCCGAAGAGCCAGTTGCTGTTTTCTGCTGTTTTTGGTTTCAGAAATCCTAGTAAGGAAATATTCTCGGAATTGGACGAAATCAACGCCCAGGGTCCTATTTTTGCACGAAGCTTCCAGAAGACCGAGGGGGAAAGGAAGTGGGGCCACGAGGCGCCGCCACACTAGGGCGGCGCGGCCCAGGCCTTGGTCGCGCGGCCCTAGCGTGTGGGGCCCTCGTGTGGCCCCCTGCGTTGCCCTTCCGCCTACTTAAAGCCTCCGTCGCGAAACCCCCAGTACCGAGAGTCACGATATGGAAAACCTTCCAGAGACGCCGCCGCCGCCAATCCCATCTCGGGGGATTCAGGAGATCGCCTCCGGCACCCTGCCGGAGAGGGGAATCATCTCCCGGAGGACTCTTCACCGCCATGGTCGCCTCCGGAGTGATGAGTGAGTAGTTCACCCCTGGACTATGGGTCCATAGCAGTAGCTAGATGGTCGTCTTCTCCTTATGTGCTTCATTGTTGGATCTTGTGAGCTGCCTAACATGATCAAGATCATCTATCTGTAATGCTATATGTTGTGTTTGTCGGGATCCGATGGATAGAGAATACTATGTTATGGTGATTATCAATCTATTACCTATGTGTTGTTTATGATCTTGCATGCTCTCCGTTATTAGTAGAGGCTCTGGCCAAGTTTTTACTCTTAACTCCAAGAGGGAGTATTTATGCTTGATAGTGGGTTCATGCCTCCATTAAATGCAGGACGTGTGAGAAAGTTCTAAGGTTGTGGATGTGATGTTGCCACTAGGGATAAAACATTGATGATATGTCCAAGGATGTAGTTATTGATTACATTACGCACCATACTTAATGCAATTGTCTGTTGTTTGCAACTTAATACTGGAAGGGGTTCGGATGATAACCTGAAGGTGGACTTTTTAGGCATAGATGCATGCTGGATAGCGGTCTATGTACTTTGTCGCAATGCCCAATTAAATCTCACTATATTTATCATATCATGTATGTGCATTGTCATGCCCTCTCTATTTGTCAATTGCCCGACTGTAATTTGTTCACCCAACATGCTATTTATCTTATGGGAGAGACACCTCTAGTGAACTGTGGACCCCGGTCCTATTCTTTACATCGCATACAATCTACTGCAATACTTGTTTTACTATTTTCTGCAAACAATCATCATCCACACTATACATCTAATCCTTTGTTACAGCAAGCCGGTGAGATTGACAACCTCACTGTTTCGTTGGGGCAAAGTACTTTGGTTGTGTTGTGCAGGTTCCACGTTGGCGCTGTAATCCCCTGGTGTTGCGCCGCACTACATCCCGCCGCCATCAACCTTCAACGTGCTTCTTGGCTCCTCCTGGTTCGATAAACCTTGGTTTCTTTCTGAGGGAAAACTTGCTACTGTCTGCATCACACCTTCCTCTTGGGGTTCCCAACGGACGTGTGTTAATTGCACGCATCAAGCTAAATTTCTGGCGCCGTTGCCGGGGAGATCAAGACACGCTGCAAGGGGAGTCTCCACAATCCAATCTCTTTACTTTGTTTTTGTCTTGCTTTATTTTATTTACTACTTTGTTTGCTGCACTTAAACAAAACACAAAAAAATTAGTTGCTAGCTTTACTTTATTTATTGTCTTGCTCTCTATATCAAAAACACAAAAAAATTAGTTACTTTATCTAGTTTGCTTTATTTACTACTGCTAAAATGAATACTCCTGAAAACACTAAGTTGTGTGACTTCACAACCACAAATAATAATGATTTCCTATGCACACCTATTTCTCCACCTGCTACTACAGCAGAATTCTTTGAAATTAAACCTGCTTTACTGAATCTTGTTATGAGAGAGCAATTTTCTGGTGTTAGTTCTGATGATGCTGCTGCCCATCTTAATAATTTTGTTGAACTATGTGAAATGCAAAAGTATAAGGATGTAGATGGTGATATTATAAAATTGAAATTGTTTCCTTTCTCATTAAGAGGAAGAGCTAAAGATTGGTTGCTATCTTTGCCTAAGAATAGTATTGATTCATGGACTAAATGTAAGGATGCTTTTATTGGTAGATATTATCCTCCTGCTAAAATTATATCTTTGAGAAGTAGCATAATGAATTTTAAACAATTAGATAATGAACATGTTGCTCAAGCATGGGAGAGAATGAAATCTTTGGTAAAGAATTACCCAACCCATGGACTGACTACTTGGATGATCATCCAAACCTTCTATGCAGGACTAAATTTTTCTTCGCGGAACCTATTGGATTCAGCTACTGGAGGTACCTTTATGTCCATCACTTTGGGGGCGGCTACAAAGCTTCTTGATGATATGATGATAAATTACTCTGAATGGCTCACTGAAAGGGCTCCACAAGGTAAGAAGGTAAATTCTGTCGAAGAAATCTCCTCCTTGAGTGATAAGATTGATGTGATTATGTCTATGCTTGTGAATGGTAGATCTAATGTTGATCCTAATAATGTTCCTTTAGCTTCATTGGTTGCTCAAGAAGAAAATGTTGATGTGAATTTCATTAAAAATAATAATTTCAACAACAATGCTTATAGGAACAATTCTGGTAATAACTATAGGCCATATCCTTCTGCTAATGGTAATGGTTATGGTAATTCTTATGGGAATTCTTACAACAATAATAGGAGTGTACCCCCTGGTCTTGAAGCCATGCTTAAAGAATTTATTAGTACACAAACTGCTTTTAACAAATCTGTTGAGGAAAAGCTTGATAAAATTGATATTCTTGCTTCTAAGGTTGATGGACTTGCCTCTGATGTTGATCTTTTAAAATTGAAAGTTATGCCTAATAAGGACATTGATAATAAGATTGCTACTACAGCAAATGCCATCCAAGTTAGAATTAATGAGAATATAAGATTAATGGCTGAATTGCGTGCTAGGTGGGATAGAGAAGAAAATGAAAAACTAGCTAAAGAGAATAATATAGCTAAAGTTTGGACTATTACCACCACTAGTAATGAAAATGATTCACATGTTGCTACACCTCCTACTATCAATGGTTAAATAATTAGTGTTGGCAATGTTTCTACTCCTAGTGCAAAGCGTACAAAACTGCCTGAAATTGCTAAAACTGCTGAAACTGCTTGTGATAAAACTGCTGAATTTTTTTCCAACATTGGGGGTGATGATCCCATTGCTGTAGATCATAATGGTTTGGATTTTGATGATTGCCACATCTCTGAAGTTATAAAGTTCTTTCAAAAACTTGCTAAGAGTCCCAACGCTAGTGCTATAAATTTGGCCTTTACAAAACATATTACAAATGCTCTCATCAAAGCTAGAGAAGAGAAACTAAAACTTGAAACTTCTATTCCTAGGAAGTTAGAAGATGGCTGGGAGCCCATCATTAAGATAAGGGTCAATGATTTTGATTGTAATGCTTTATGTGATCTTGGTGCAAGTATACCTAAGAAAGTCTATGATATGCTTGACTTGCCACCATTGAAAAATTGTTATTTGGATGTTAATCTCGCTGATAATGCTAAAAAGAAACCTTTGGGGAGAGTTGATAATGTTCGCATTATGGTTAACAATAATCTTGTCCCCGTTGATTTCGTTGTCTTGGATATTGAATGCAATGCATCTTGCCCCATTATATTGGGAAGACCTTTTCTTCGAACTGTTGGAGCTATCATTGATATGAAGGAAGGTAATATTAAATATCAATTTCCTCTCAAGAAAGGTATGGAACACTTCCCTAGAAAGAGAATGAAGTTACCTTTTGATTCTATTATTAGAACAAGTTATGCTGTTGATGCTTCATCTCTTGATAACACTTGATATACACTTTCTGCGCCTAGCTGAAAGGCGTTAAAGAAAAGCGCTTATGGGAGACAACCCATGTTTTTACTACAGTACTTTGTTTTATATTTGAGTCTTGGAAGTTTTTTACTACTGTAGCAACCTCTCCTTATCATGTTTTTGTGCCAAGTAAAGTCTCTATGGTAAAGTTGATGCTAGATTTGGATTGCTGCACAGAAACAGCATTGCTGTCTGTCACGAATTTGCGCAGAAGTCTCTGTAAAAAAATCAAAAAAATCTGAAAATTTACGTGCGTGATCCTCAGATATGTACGCAACTTTCATTAGTTTTAAGTTTTTCCGTTTGAGCAAGTTAAGTGCCCCTTCCAGGTTCGTCTTTACGGACTGTTCTGTTTTTGACAGATTCTGCCTTTTATTTCGCATTGCCTCTTTTGCTATGTTGGATGAATTTCTTTGTTCCATTAATGTCCAGTAGCTTTGTGCAATGTCCAGAAGTGTTAAGAATGATTGTGTCACCTCTGAACATGTGGATTTTTATTTTGCACTAACCCTCTAATGATATACTATGATCAAGAGGAGTGAAAGCTCTAAGCTTGGGGATGCCCCGGTGGTTCACCCCTGCATATTCTAAGAAGACTCAAGCGTCTAAGCTTGGGGATGCCCAAGGCATCCCTGTGGGGACCCCGGACTAGCTGTCCGAAATTCCCTGTTATGTATACAGTTCACTATCCCATGATCAGTGCGCCGTGAACACATAACCGAACAGATATCAAATTACACCATCCATTACAAAGCGGAATAAGAAAATTACAACATGGTCACATGACCAATACTTACATAATAGCCTCGAATGGCCTAACTAAACATCAGAGTAGCATCATCACTTCAGCAGCGCAGTGCCCAAGTCCTCTGCCATAACCCTACAGGCAACTGATTGGGAAGACGTTCCTAGCTCGCATAGACGTCGTCAACTCCCTCTTCATCTGTCGAACTCCTTCAAGTCTGGCCAAGTAAATAGCCAGGGACAAAGCCGTGAGTACATTTGGAATTGTACTCGCAAACCATCAAGAAGGTGATAAAAATTCTAACTAGAGAAGACAAGAGAGGAAAAATAGTTTCTCTCGTGGATGTAGCATGTGGAAGAGAAATAGTTTCTCTTGTGGATATAGCATGTGGAAGAGAAATAGTTTCTCTTGTGGATATAGCATGTGGAAGAGAAATAGTTTCTCTTGTGGATATAGCATCCCGGCATCTCGAGTAATGGGGACACTAAGGGAGTCCTATGACATCTCTATACCTTTGTTAAAGAAGAGGTAGCATACCGCCATCACAATTGATGGGGATACTAGGGAAGTCCTATGACATCTCTATATCTTTGTTGAAGAAGATACTTCAAAAGATAAACTACGACATCTCTATATCTTTATTGAAGAAGAGTCCCTCTACATGAAACACTAGGAAGGGTCACCCAATTTTGTTTCATTTTCCTCGACCATCTCCATATGGTCGGCACCAGCCTTTCCGTACCCTTCCGGTACATCCAACACACACATTTCCTTTGGAAATCATTTTCTAAACCAAAACTCGACACAGCTCTGTAACGGCCATCCCAACCGTCCATGACCGCGGACGCGGCTATTCGAATAGTTTTAACTCTGCAGAGTGTGCGCACTTTCCCCACAAGATCTGATAAATCCGCCGGGATCATCCCCGGTTCGTCATACGAAAGTATGCGAGTCTCGGATAATCAGTCGAAGCCTTTCGCCCATTCAACTTAGCAAGAGGTCCTACCCTATGGAGTATGTACCTCCCCGGCACCGTGGCAGCTCACCTCCCTTTGAGCGTGGCTCCACCGCCAAGCCAGGAGACCCATAGTGTCTTCCGGACGGGTCAGCCCCGAAGGCCTCCCGTTATACTATTGTCCCAACCATGACAACCCGGACTCGGGGGTAACCGTACCCTTGTATAGTTGTGCGGTGCCTCATGCTAAGAAGAACAAACGTCAAGCTAAGCCCCGTGCCCACGTTGGAGTAGTGTGGTTGCGCGGGTTAATTGTTCCGGGCGAATACAAAGAACCATGTGTCATTTTTCTCAAAACCCAAGTAACACCCACATTTCTTTTTCTCAATCATCTTTGACAAGATCCTTTTTGCCTTCATAAACCATACATTCGGGTAAGGTCGACTCACCCAAGGTTTTTCTCAAAACTTTTACAACAAGGTAAACCTTGAGGGGTTCCCAACCTATAGTTTTATGTAGGAGCTAAGATATAACAATGGCAATGATGCTAGCCATCATACCACTAAGGAGATGATAATTGAATTGTCAAGGGGATCATACATGCTTAGGATAAGCATGCATGGGAACAACATAAGTAGGATGATTCGACAAGGGTCATGATGTTGATCATCATACCACTAAGAAGATGATAAAATAGATGGTCAAGGGGGCATACATGCTCAGGGTATGCATGTATAAGATCAACAAGGGGTTCAACATACTCGAGAGTAAGTATGCAGAACATCAACAAGGGGTTCAACATACTCGAGAGTAAGTATGCATAACATCAACAAGGGGTTCAAGAAGGGTGTCAAGAGGTCGACACACACAAGATAAGTGGGCATACCCCTCACACTTAGAGGGTACACCAAGATCATGATAATGAAGACCACCATTTCACTAAAGGGGGTTGTAGGTGAGGTGTCAAAGAGAATAAACATGCTCATGGTGAGCATGCTCCATCAACATAAGTAGAAACAACACAAGATAGATCGAGAGACAAGAATAACAACAAAGTAACCACAATATGTGATTAAACATTCAGAGATCAAGAGATGGCTTGCCTTGGTTGGTTTATTTGTCCCTGGACTTCTTCAAATACTTCCAAGTCCTCTTCTCCGTCAACTCCGAAAGTGTTCGAATCTAGCGTCGCAAAAAGAAAGAGCAAACAACATACAATCACCACACCATTTAAAACATAAGCAAAACCAAATAAACAAGTTTAAGTTGTAGGGGGTTTTGTTTTGGAAAGTCAAACATTTCGGTTGGTAAAACAAAATTGGTGGAAACAAAAAGGGTTTGACTAAAAAAGAAAATTGGGCTCATATTCTATGTATAACACAAAATCATTAGCTAACACAAGATTTAGTTTAAACAGAGGGTGAACACAAATTTTATTTGAAAGCTAATACTATAACCAGACTAACAAAATTGGTTTCATTGAAAAATATTAAACCTAGAATTTTAAAACCAGATTTGAAACTAAACTACACATAGGGCATAATTCAAATACCATAAATCGTAGAAAAATCATAAAAATATGAGGCCAGTGGCATTGGAAAGGTAATGAAATTTCAGAACTAATGCAATTGGTTTCACTCAATTTGGGTTTTTAGAAATCGAGTTATTTACATTTTAGTGCCACTGGTTTTGGGGTCAAATTAACAGAAATTTTAAATGTTCAAACGATAGGAATGGGCGGGAAAATCGCTGGGCCGCGCGGAAATAGAATTTGGGCCGGCCCAGGGGGATTTGCCAGGTGGAGGTGGAAAAAAAAGAAAGGAAAAGGGAGGGGAGAGGGACCCCCGGGCGGGCCAGGCCTTTTGCATGGCCAGCGTGGCCATGCAGCCCATGCACACGCACGCGTCGGGCGTCCTCGTCCTCGCACCACACAGTCGCTAGGAAAAATAGAGCGGGCGCTCCAGGGACTCACCGGCGGCGATCGTGGGCGCAGTCTGGGCGACGATGGTCGGCGTAGAGACTCTGGCGGGCGGCGGTGGGTTGCGGGTGTCCAGGGCGCGCGTCTGGCGGCGTCCTCCGCTCCAACAGTAGCCGCTCCCGCCTGCTCCTCGTCCGTCGGCGTTCCCGGCAAGGTGAGGATGGCGGCGGACTCCGGTGGGCCTGGAAGGCGCAGAGGTGGGCATTAGGACGGGAGGAGGTCGGTGAGCATAAGGGAATAGAGAGGGAGAGACAAGAAAGTCGGGTGCGAGCCCGATCTGCTCGCCACCTCCATGGTGGTCACGGTGGTGCTGCTCCCTCCGGCGAGTAGCAGCCATGGAGGCTTCGGGGTGTTTTCTGCGCGGTGTCTGGGGTGAGGGAGGAGTGGTGTGAGGGAGTGAAGGGGGCTGGGGCGGGGTTTTATAGGCCGAGGAGGGAGACCAGCGGTGGGCGCGCGTGGTGACCGTGGCGTGGTGACCACGCCCGTGGCGAGCCTGGCGAGGCTGCTGCGGGGCTGGGTTCGCCTCGGGAGTATGCGCCTCGGGTCTGGGGAGGTCAGGACACCATCCTGGCGCAGCCTCGAGGGTTGGGGTGCTGGATCCGTCCTTGACCAAGAATGGGTGGTTACCAAGAGACATGGAGAGAGGAGAGGACTAGGGTTGGCTAGGGCTTGTAGGGTAGGGTGCAGGAGAGGTATATGGTCCTGTACCTCGTGCTGGAGGATGGGGAAGAGGCTGCAGCAAGATCTCTCAAGATTTTGGCCGTGGCAATGAATTTGCCTTTCATTTACTCTCCTCCTCCTTCCCCAAAAACCATCATCAAGCATGCAACTATAGCTGCTGCCTAGGTCGTCCAGGGATAGGTGATGGTGTGTGCAAGTCTTGGTGCCCAATGGTGGAGCAAGAGGGGAGAGAGAGAGGAGGAAGTAATGGCATTCTTTGCCATGCACAAACATGGCCGGCTTCACTCCTTTGACCAAGCACAAGAGAAAGGGAGTGATAAGTGACTAAGCATGTCGACCAAGCCATGGGTTGCTGGTGTGGTTAGGGTAGATATGTTCGGTGTGGATTAAAATTGGAGGTATGGAGATGGAGAGGATTTTAGTGCCAAAGTTGAGGAAGATGGCATTTGCCCAAATCATGGTTTGGTGAAGTGTGGATCTTGCTAGATAGATCAGAGAGATGCATCTTGTTGTCCAATGTTTGACATTAAAGATTTGAACTCGGGAGGAAAAGGTTCTTTGGAACTCTCTCTAATACATGGAAAAAAAAAAGAATAGAAAGTTGGGAGCAAGATCATATGCAATAATGCATCAGCATTATTAGGTGTCAACAAAGAGGTATAGTTGGTGCACAAAGGTTACTAAAAAAAATGGCTCAAGAAATAGGAGTAGGATCACTTATATGGCTATGGCAAATTTTGAAATGAGATTTTATTGAAAGGTAAATTTTGAAAATGTTGAGAGTAGCTAGGTGGAATATATGAATTTAAAAAAAAATCCTACTCTCTTTATTAAGCAAGGTAGAGTTCCCTCAAATTTTAAAATAAACTAGAAATGGTATAAGTACCATAAGTCTTCTGTAAAAGGGAAAGGAAAAAGAAAGTAATGTTTTTCGGAATCAAAGCTTGGGATGATAAAAAAAACTCATTCCATTTCCTTGTTTTATTTGAGGAAAATATTTGAAGAGTTTTAATAAAACTAGAAGTGGTTTTGTGGTTAATACTAGGGAAGAAAACAATAGGTCTTGAGAGGGAGAAGGAAAAACTAATTTTGGGAGGATTGATCTCGAGAGTGGATGGTGGCTACATAAGGTAGCTACAATCTCTCCTCTTGGTTTTATGGAGATTGAACATGGATAAAAATAAAAACAAGAGGTAAAAGAGGGAGACGTGATCTAGTGCTGAAGCAGTGAGAAGGGTGTAAGATCAAGTGAAAAATATAGGTTGCTAAGGTGTTAGGTACATGCAAGACTTGGAAGTTGTAGGGGATGTTGCATAGATGAGATCCATGTATTAAGGTGACCAATAACACTTGAGGGTGCTAAGAGATCAACTGCCAAAGTTAGAACTTTTTAAGCCTGCCAAAACAGATTTTTGACTAGGCCTCAGAGCAGACAAGGATAAATGAGTATAAGAGGGATATGGTTCAAGGCAAGGACATGGTTGGGAAGTGCTCATGATAAGGTAGGTCTAGGACTAGGTGCATTGTCTTGGATGGCAAGGGGTAGCTTAACCCAGGGGCTCCAAAATGGAACCTGGTAACAGTTTTAGGACTTAGCCAAATTTGTGAGGTCCTAGGGTTTGTGACAAGGTTAAGGAAAAAAAAGATAAAATATGGAGTGGATGATATTCAAACTTAACTAGAAGATAGGGTGAGATAAAGTGCAAAACAGAGATGATCCCAAGATAGGTGCATTCAGGGTTCCATAGATGGAAAGGTTTTTAGTTTAATGTGTTGCTAGTTGGTTTTTACCTAGGAGGTTCATGTGGTGGAGTAACTCAAGACAATCTAATTGAACCAACAGATGAAGGCAAAATCATCTACAAGCAAAACAAGCAATTCATAACAACAAGCAGATCAAGGCAATTCATATAATTAGTCTATAGAAAAAGTTTTTGTTCCCCCTAATTTTTGCACTTTGGATAATTAAACATGTTTGCAAAAGTTGGGGTGTTACAGATCTTCCACCCTTAAAATAATCTCGTCCCGAGATTACTAAGCGTAGGACTAGAGGGGTTGTAAAGTTTAACTAAAGTTAGACTCCATTCTTCTGTAGAGGTGCCAATGTTGAGAAGGTTGTTGCTTCATCTTCTGGGAGACACGGTATATTCCCGCTGATGGCGATCTTCATGAAGAGGGTGACTACTCCAAGTAGGGGTTAGATCTGTAGCTTCTAAGCGATCCTAGCGGGGGTTCAAGATTCTGGGAGAGTTAGTTCACTCCAATGGCGCTTTTTTAGAAAGTCCGAATGTGGTTAAAGTTAGCTTAAGTTTTAGTGGAAGACGAAGTCTTCCACCCTTAAGATTGTTCGTCGAGGGTTCTGAAGATCTCAGAGCTTCGGCCACGGTCTTGTCGGCGCTTTGAAGAAGTCATCTTTCTCTCGTCTTGAGTTGAAACATCTTTAGGGAGCGAGGTGCAGTCCACAACTTCAAGGGGAGTAAGTGTATCCCAAGTTCCCAAAGGTTTAAAATTTTAGGGTTAGCTCCAAATTTTAGTGGAAGATGAAGTCTTCCACCCTTAAGATTTTTCGTCGGGCTTTTGGAAAAACTCAGAGCTTCTGCCTTGTAGTCCTGTCTTGGGCTTCTGAAGAAGTCGTCAATCTTCCGTAACCAGTTGAAGGATCTTTGGGGGATACGTGTAGACCATGGCTTCTAGTGGCACTCACGGTGTTTGCTAGACCATATGGGACACGCGGTGAGTTAGTAAGTCAATGGAACTCCTGGTTGGTATCCATCTGAAACAGCAACAAGGGTCGTTGAAGACAATCTTCAGCTTGAGGGTCGGTGCTGATTTATACCAGTTAAGAAGTGAGTGGGTAAATTACTCCTAATCTTGAGGTATCTTCATGAGCTTCACTTGATGAGGACCAGATGAACCATGTGATGTAGTTTGGCTTTGACGCGATTGTTCTCTCAGCTTGTTAGATGGTGTGTTAGAGGGTGTTTTCAAGAAGGTAGCCTCGAGGTTATCACGATTATACAACAAGGTGAGACCAAGTTAGTATGTCCTCTTGCAAAGGTGCAGCCACTCTTGAAGGTAGGGGCTTCTGTTTTCTTTGCGTAGTAGAGATGCTTCAGCTGATCTTGAAAGTAGTTAACGTTGATAGGGGTCTGGGTTAATTTTGAAAATCAACTGCCGACGAGGTTAGAGTTAGAGCCATTTGTTAACGTATCCAATTAACTAGCAGTTAGCAATACCTCGGCGAGGTAGGTAAGGGTGAAAACATCCTAGGGAGGCTTCCTACGCTGGGTTATCACACTAAGAGTGTCTCTCAGACCTAAAGAGCAAGACAATCATACACACAACAAACAGATAAAAACACTCAAGGCAGCACACTAGGGTACTACAAGCAATCATCAACCCAAACAAGGCACTCTAAGCATCTAGGGATGCCTAATACGTGGGGGTAGCTCAATCAAAGCGATCGAGTTTGTCCTATCCATCCTATAGTTTTGGGCTGGTCAGATCTGCTGACGTTTTCATTTTGATGATATCTGCTTCAATAAGGACCCTTGTAGCGGTTGGTGGTGACGCAGGCCTGATGTTGACTCGTTGATGTTGAGGCGGAGGCGAAAACTGCGTAGATCTTCTAGTCTCAACATCCCGGGGACGTGAGGTCTTCAGAGGTGTTGCTATTGAGGTACTCCCAAAGTCAACAACTTCTGGTGGCTGGCCTAAAAATTACTAGTCAAGAACAGAGGACTTGCTCCCAGACGACTGCAAAAAGGTGCAAGTCCACAGAGGAACAAGGTCAGCTCCCTGACAGACTTTTGGGACAACCAAGGACATGATCCTTTATCCCTTTATGTTCACGGCTAAATCGGCATCCAATCGTCAATAGTTGTTGTTGGAGATACATGAGTCTTCCTGAGGAATTGTTCCATCTTTGAGGTCGAGTCTCCGGTCTGAGTTGGGGACATCGTCCAATATGTAGGTTCGAAGTGGATGAGACGATAGAGTAAGAATTTTCAAACATTTCTATAAAATGGAGAGATAAGAATTTAGAAGTTTTGAAGAAATAAGAGGAGTAGAAGCTATGCTTCCGACTAAAGAAAGAATTTGTTTTCGTAAATAGTTTTTCCCAAGTACTTGTTTCCTAGCTAACGTCCATGCTAACTAAGATCTCCTACAGTCAGGATGGCTCTGATACCAACTCTGTGGGGACCCCGGACTAGCTGTCCGAAATTCCCTGTTATGTATACAGTTCACGATCCCATGATCAGTGCGCCGTGAACACATAACCGAACAGATATCAAATTACACCATCCATTACAAAGCGGAATAAGAAAATTACAACATGGTCACATGACCAATACTTACATAATAGCCTCGAAGGGCCTAACTAAACATCAGAGTAGCATCATCACTTCAGCAGCGCAGTGCCCAAGTCCTCTGCCATAACCCTACAGGCAACTGATTGGGAAGACGTTCCTAGCTCGCATAGACGTCGTCAACTCCCTCTTCATCTGTCGAACTCCTTCAAGTCTGGCCAAGTAAATAGCCAGGGACAAAGCCGTGAGTACATTTGGAATTGTACTCGCAAACCATCAAGAAGGTGATAAAAATTC